>NC_141696.1:600666883-601268908 GCF_964263255.1 Lissotriton vulgaris
TCCTCCATTTCAATCACCGACCGCTTGTTCTCAAAGTGCTGAACCACGAGCTGTTGGAGATCTGCAGGTACAGCATGCCTTGGAGCAGACTTTGCAAGAACATCAGAAATTTTCTTCTGAAACAAAGAAAAATAACACAGAATAATGAGCATTGGCAATGCCAGTAGGTCTGGCTTTAACGCAATTTTGCGTGATAATGTGAAGCATTACAAGTAAATAGCAATAGCATGGAAATAGATATATATTTCTGTGGAAGCAAATAATGTAGAAAATAATGGTGTGGGTTAAAAGGTCACATGACAATGTCACTGTTAAGCCAGACCTAAAAATCCATGTAGATGAATGACTGCCCTCCTCCAATTTGCACTGCTGCCAGAGGAATACAACATAAATTATCTAGTTATCTAAGACACTTTAATAGCACTCCAGTGTCATATGTGTGCCCCTGAAAATTCAAGCTAAGGCAGCTAGTGAAATAAACCAAATTATCACAGCTGAATGGAGGGCGACCACGTTTTTTGTGAAAGCACACAACCTCTGCCCTGTCAAAACATATACTCCCGGCTCCCAACAAGTGGGCAGAGTCGAAGCCCCTCTAGAGATGCTCACATAACTGTCTGGCGACATCTGCACTGTCAAGACCATAAAGAGGTGCTCCAGCAACACATTATAAAGGAACTGATTTGTCATCATGCATTCATACTTCTACAAACTGTCCTATCAAGTAAGCACTCTCCAGTACTTATAGATAGAGAGCTGCTTGGATGCTCTGCGGTCACTGTCCTATTCACTCTTCCGTTCATCTATCCCTCATTACACTTTATTTATAATAAAAAAAAAAGAGGATTAGCATTGGAAAACTGTAACCTGGTATGAGGTGCAGATGAAATACATTTATAAAACGTGACAGCATCAGGGTCGACTAGGGTAAAAGAATAGAGGCCCGAGCACTAAAACAAAAGTGGCCTCTATCAGCAAACCACTGCCAGGACGAAACCAGCCTTTTGTCTCTTGTGTTCTGGTTCAGAGAGGATCTGGCCTAGCAGTTCGAGGAGGACTGTTCCTACTGGAGCTGAATCAAGGATGCTTTGCATTTGGCAATCTGAGTTGACATTGTAGGAAAAGGAACCATGGACTGAGATGTAGTCCTGAGTAATTGCCAGTGGATGAGATTAATTCACGCATCTCATCCATTACCTTTTTGCTTACTTCAGTCCAATGCCTTAAGGTCAACGGGTATGCCCCGACCTGGCCCCCTGATCACTGTGCCACTGGAACCAAGCTGCATCCGACTGAAGAGCCCCAACTAGGGGGAAACTGGTCTTGGGTTGTTGTGTTCTGATTCACAGCAGACCTGGTTTGACAGTTCGAAATGGGCCCTTCCTGTTGGAGCAGAATCAAGTATGATTTGCATATGGCTTTGTGTAATCTGAGGTGGCATGGTGGACAAAGAAACATTGAAATGGAAGACGGCTCAACTAATTAGCAGTGGTTGGGATTAATTCTAGCATCCGACTCATCACGTTTTCTTTACTGAATTGTACTGTAGAGACACATGGCAGTCAAAACCGGCTTTGACATGTTGGAAAAGCCCATTTTTATATATTAAGCCTTTCGATGCTAATGACGGAACGGTTCTGTCATGAGCATCGGTCGAGCTGTGCTCATGACGGAACCGTTCCGTCATGACCACACCCATTTGCATTGGGGATCAGCACCGGGGGGAAATCGGGGCCGCATGGATGAGGTTAAGAGGTCACCTCTAGAGTGTGTCTTGTAAGCCCACAAGGTAAGGTGCTACTATAGAACATAGTGAAAATCCAGCCACTACAATCACTTAAAAATGCGGACACTGTACTAGAGCTGACACTGTGATGTGCATGTTTTGCCCTTTTGAAATGCAATAAAGAGATTTTGCACGAAAAATGCGACACAAGAATTACTTGCTACCATTTACTACATGCTCAGAGGTGCGGTGTTTTATAGCAAGTTGAGTAGTTATTCACCATCTACAGCAAACGTTAGTGCAAGCAAAGGAACAAAGCAAACAAGAAAAATGCAAGTGGCTGCAATTTGCAGAGCTTGTTTTTTTGCAGTTTTTTTGGTATGAACAATATCCTCATGGCTTCTTTGGAAGCGAGGACGTATTTTGCACTTCAAAATAGCTGTTTTGAATTTTGAGTAATTGATCATAATTTTGCATACTTACACAAAGGCAATTTACGCAAATTTCACACGCCTTTAATTGTGGCTAAATGCCCTCGTATGTCAATGACCTGACTGAAAAATTCAAGGACTGCATTAGTCTACGTTAAATGGCTCAACCTGACTTACTAATGCGACACTGTTCATAAAACACTGTCATTTCACCAAGTAGACTTGACCAGACATATTGTATACCACCTCCACTTCAGCGAACACAAAATAGGCAGGAGCAAAATCAAGAGATGCTGGCGATATGAGATGCAAAGGGCAGAATTTGTACACATGATATAATCATGCGCAAATACATCTGGTGAAGCAGGGGTAGGACCAAGCTCCAAGGAAAACTCCCAGGATATAGTTAGCTACATGATGGCTCTCCGGACTCAGATGAAGCACTTTTGGAAGAAGGTCACTGATAATTTGGAATCCAGCTGGGAGTTTACGAAAATCTAACATGATCAGAAGGCCGCTCTGGTTAAGTGTCAGTCTGGCCAGAAAGTATGGGTGAAAGGGCCAGTAGGTCCTGCATGCCAATCATCGTAATCTACACAATGAGAGGTTCGAAGGCTCCTGGTGATGGATGATGAAGTGGAGGAGGAGAGTGAACCTCACCCCAACCCCATATCTTCCAAGGAGCAGGGTGGGTCAGTGGAAGGTTTCAACCTTTTCCCTACTCTAACCCCAGAACCACAGAGAGACAGTAGCCACCTGATGGCACAGTTTGCCTCCTTGTTCTCATTGATCCCTTGCCTTACCCATGGGTGTCACCATGACCTTGAAACAGGGAACAGTATGCCTGTGAAGTATACAATCTACAGGCTGTCTGATAAGATGAGAGCCAGCATCAAGGAGGATTGAGCATTCGAACAGCCCTTGGTCGGCCCAATGGTGCTGGTACCCAAGGCCGCCCTAACGGATGCAACACCAGAACTCTGGTTCTGTGTGGATTATAGGGTGCTCACCTCAGTCACCAAGACTGATGCTCAACCCATCCCCGACCGGATGAGCACATAGATCGGTTGTGGTCTAACAAGGTTCTGAGCACGTTTGACTTGACATCTGGCTACTGGCAGATTGCAGTGACGTAATAAAGGAGATGTCTCTACTTACACCCCAGAGGGCCACTTCTAGATCAGGGTGATGCCCTCTAGGTTAAATATTGCTCCTGCCACCTTCCAGAGGTTGGTCAACAGAGTCCTGGCTGGGTTGGAAGTCTTCAGTGCCACCTATCTGAATGGCATGGCAGTCTTTAGCTCCAGCTGGTACAACCACCTGTTCAACTTCCAGGAAGTGCTTCAAGCCCTGTAGAAGTCAGACCAGACTATCAAGGCCAGCAGGTGTCAAATAGAGCAGGAATGTGTGGTCTACTTGGAAACCAAGTTGGTGGGGGAAGGTGCAGCCCCTCCAGGCCATGATTCAGACTATCCTGGCTTGGGAGTTCCCCCAAGACCCAGAATGAGCTGAGAACCTCACTGGATACTTCGGGAGAGTTATCAACCAGTATGGCACCATTGTTGCACCCTCTAAAGAGCAGACTTCTAAGAAGCAGCACAAGAAGGTTATCTGGACAAAGGTGGCATGCAGGATGCTTTCAACACCTTGAAGGAGGCCATGGGGACAGCACCAGAGCTCAAGCCCCCTAACTTCTCCAAGCAACTCATTGTGCTGATGGACTCCTCAGCGCATGGCATAGGGCCGAACTCTCACAGCTAAACAAAGACGGCCTAGACCAACCTCTAACTTTCATTAGATGGAGGCTACTTCCCATGGAACAGAGATGTAGTGCTATGGAAAGGGAAGCTTTTGCAGTAGTCTGGACACTGTAGAAGTTGAGCCTTACTACTTCGGGACTCACTTTCGGGTTCAGACAGACCACAAACTCCTCAAATGGCTAATGCAAATGAGGGGTAAGAATTCCAAACTATTGAGGTGGTCCATTTTCCTACAGGGAGTGGACTTTACAGTGGAACATTGATGTGGAACTGACCATGCTATTGCTGATGGTCTTTCCAGGTTTTTCCTCCTTAGTGATGAGAACTACCATGAGGGATGGTAGTTCTCCCTGCTTTTAGCTGGGGGGACCGAGACTCATTATATAGCATCATTAATCAAAATTATTAAAAAATGCAAAACATTTACTTATGCTTCAAATAGACAACAACAAGTCAAACATATCACATACCTGAATCCAGATGGTAATATTTTAAATGTGTAATTTGCAAAATCAACACCAGAATGCTAGAATAACAATTCAAGGGGTCTGTTTTGTGTGGACAGTAAGAAGTATTCAGATGGTCAAATCACTGTACCTTTCTCTTCTTTTTTAATGTTTTGACTTCTTCCTCTTCTTTCACTGGCTTCACAAGAATACATTCAGTGGGCTGGAAAACAAGATATTGCACTATAATTATTAAGTTTTTACATGCTATCATCCAAAACAAAATGAAGTAAAATCACATTACCATGCACAAACCTCAGACAAATTACCAGATTTTCAATGACAGAAGCCTCATGTTTTTTAGACCCGACTACACTAGAGGGGGTAAAAAGAAAAACAAAGTAGTGGTGAGGAAGGCTACACTAGAAATTTCTTTGACAGAAAATAGAAGAATTGTAAGGTACCCTAGTCCTGCAAGATGCCCAGTCCCGGCATCATGTAGCATATAACTGATTGTTAGACAACATATATTCAGAATGATCCTACTAAACTGCTGCTGCAGGACCAGAAATCAAAAGTATATCTAGCTGATTTCGATCACATTTAAACTATGATTTTTCCCTAATGAAAAAGTAGGAACATGTATGATCTAAAAACTCGATTGCGAAATCTATGAAGGACATATTACGTTATAGGCATTTTCCTTATAGTCTCACAGGTTCTTGAAGAAATACTTGAGCACAGGCTTCGTGGGTTCGGGGCAACAAGCTCCCGTTGGTGCTATTGTTGTGTGACTGTAGCTGAACAAAAATAGGATTGCACAAAAAAAGAAACATCAACTAACTTTACTGGAGTGTTTGGTATGCAGACTGATAAAGTAGAGGGCAAGAAATAAAATTACCCATATAAATTACTTTGTCTCTAGGGTGTACTATATTATCCCTTTTACTAGGCTTATGAGTTAGAAGGGGTAAGCATAATGGATTTGACAGTCAAGGTCTCATTGTCCAAGCTTGGAAATGCCCGCTGTATCATACGAACCATGAAGCATATGAGATCATCTCGCTCCATGCCTTCTTGGATACTTAGTACCAGGTTTTTTCTGGTGCATGCTGTGTCCTCTAGCTTCCACGCAAACTTCTTGATTCCTTTGCCATGTTCTTGGACAGATTATGCCACAGACAGGGTTGTGTCCAGAGGCGTAACACAGGCCCCTGCAGCCCCCGTGGTGCGGGGGGCCCTCGCCCTCCAGGGGGCCCCGTCAGCACCGCACTTATGCTGGGGAGCTCTAGATTGAGTCCGAAGGGGCGCATTCACGTACCCTGCAGGGAGGCCCCCTCAAGGTTCGTTATGCCACTGGTTGTGACTCCCAGATGAAAGATCCATTACTCCACCTCTGTCGTCATAGATCTTAACATGGTGACCTGCTTGGATTTTTTACATATTGCAGTACGACGCTTATACTGCGAGGTCTTAAGTGCAGCTGAGTTCATTTTGTAGTCTCCTCTGTGTAGGCAGAGGAGGATGTTTATAGATGCAATAGTATGATACTACTACCAGCCCTGGTCAGGGAGGCCAATATACAAGGCAGTGTTTATGCATGGGGAGACTTCCTGAAAAATAGTTGTTACTGTTAATTGTGGACAAGTCCAACTAAAGCTGTTGTGCACCTTCCGGCCCCTCCTCTTTGTGGCAATTGCTACAGGTGGCTAATTGTATTAGATTTTTGTCAATTATGTCCATTTTATCCACTTTGTTCTTGACCCCCTCAGCTTTCATTAGAGTCAGAGGCTAAGCCTGCATCATTCCCAATATCCGAGTCAATATCAGAATCATCGTATAATGAAACAAGCCTTTTCAATTCAATAGGTCTTGCAATACTGTAAGTTTGATCAATTGGCATTGCATTTTTATTTGAAATGACAATAGCTCAAACTCTTAGTAATGCATCGGTCACATGGTACAATGTGAACAACAGCCTGAAACAAGGAAAGGTCAAGCAGCGATTAGGGAGGTGGTGGTGGTGGTGGTGGGGGGGTTAAGCTGCAAAGCATAAGGGTGATGGGAGATGGAGGATGAAACCAGCGCACTATAAGGAAGTTGTGTGGCCACAATTATTGAACCTCAAATGAGGCATGCCACCCCAGAGATAAGAGTAAAAAAAAGAAAGGAGTACAGCCGGCATTAATATCAAGCTTTGCATGATGCGCATAAAAAATGTATAAAAAAAAGGATTTGGAAAAATCACACTATAAGAAAGTCGCACGGCCACCATATTGGCTGCATAAAAAAAATATATATTTTTTAAACATAAAGGATTCAGGCGAGCCGCACTACAAGAAAGTCGCAAGGACTCCATTATTGAAGCACCAACGCGACATGACTGTGCTTCAAAAGAAAATACTGCTCACAAATGGTAAAGAACAGATCCTGAGTAACAATACATGTAACAAGGGCGGTCCTTATGGGCGGGTACAACAGGAGAAAAGGCGGTAGGTACTAAGAAGGGACTAAAAAGATTACCAAAGGAACAAAAGCATTTAGAAAAGACAGTCAAAGGAGCCAATTAAAAACATGGCCGGAACATGTGTGGCGCTTAATGCCCATATCCTGAATACACACACTTGATTACAGGTTATCTTCAATCCCACATTTGAACACATTTGTGTTAACTGTGATGTGCCCGCTGTTATGGCCGGCAGTATTATTAATGCCCTTCCGGCTTTAAACGCACACTTTACGATGTTGGATCTGCACACGTTTCAGTCATCTTGTCAAACTTAACTAAGTCGCACTCTTTTAATGGACACTCGCCACTCAGATGGTTACATAACTTAACACAATTGTAATGCCTAGTTGAGGCCCTGACCACTCAATAACTTCACTACTATTGTCCCCCCTGCAGCATTGATTCATGGAATTAGTTTCCACCTTGTGCTACATGACTCACTCTCGTCCTTGCTCCATTTAGGTAACCTTCTTTTCACTACAGTATAATCCAGTGAGCTAGTCTCTTCCCAGCCGCCCTAATTTGCCTTTCTCTCTCCTTTTTTAGAAACCAACCGGATGGTGAATTACGCTGGCTTATAATCAGATAGGACTTCAAATGGTATCCCATACCACTTCCACTGGTAGGTCCAATCGACCAGCAGTTATTCTGTGCATCATGTGAAACACAGCCCACTCATTGCTGATTCATTTTGTCCAGAAAGGCTGTCCTCCCTTTTGTCCTGAAGAAGACCCGCTGTGACTCCGTCACAATCACGCACGCTCCTGGGATGAAACGTCGACATATCCCGACAATCCATACCCTGCATTCTCCATTCCACGCAAAATAACAGAATGTTTAAGAGGCTTTTTGGAGATTCATATGTCTAGGGACGGATGTCCATTGATCCTAATATTTTATACACTTGTATAGCAGTGTACAAATTGTCTTCACTCAAAACACCTTGAAACTTTTAGATCACCTATTCACTTACAAGTCAATCGTCGCTTTATTCAATTATGAATGTTTTCTTATGACAGCCATATTATTTAGTTATAAAAACAAAAACAAAAAAAGATTACATTAGCCACTTCAATGCAGCGCACATTTCCCCGCTGTGCGGGCGAATTCAACGCGTGGGCAAATCGGAAGGCCCCCGGCTGTCCGAGCACACGCCCACTGTGATGTCGGACGCATGGAAGAGAATATACTAATTTTGATTGATTCAATAGATGTGTGTTTCTCTTTTTTATTTCTGAACATTTAATGGTGGAACTGTAAAGCAACTACTCACCCAACAGAACCAGTTGTAGTATTTTTTTCAGACGCCCAGGTTCTGAGGGACACTTGGTCACCCCATTGAATTTTATGCATATCCTGAATACAGCAGTTCTCAAAGAGACAGCACAAGCATTGCCTAGGAAAGACCTAAAAAGAGTCTGGAGCTTCCAACTCTGTTCCCATTAGCAGTGGAGCACCTATTTGTTTTGTTTCAAGGGGGCGCAAAAACATTTTACTGTCGGTAAAGGTGGCTGTTACACTGCACAAACCAAGCATATTTTTCTCTTTAGGAGTGATCTCGATATATTCATGGCCATCCATGGTGTAGAGGATGACACACTCAAGAAGTGTACCAGGCTTGAGGCTAATAGAACATCACCAGTATGATGATTGCTATCGCATACTGGTCTTTCCTTGGCTTGCTGATTCCCACTCCCCCTCCCCCCAATGAGGCCATCTGTTAATTCAATATTGACAACCTCTGCCAACCCCCTAGCGTGAGTGCCCCGTTTGCCAAGTCTCTGAGACAGTGTTGTCAGTGTCTGACTGGCTTGTAGGGCAATCAGGCAGTGGCCGATGGGCTGGGAAACAGATCAGTGTATGGGCCCATATTTTTTAGCAGCTGTGAGCCGGTTTTATGGCTATATGAGCTGTTTTTTGCTGTAGCGTTCCCTGATATTACCACTTTTGTCGCTATCTGCTGCGCTAATGGGGGGGGGAGGCACTTTTATGTTGGTGCCAGGGCAATTTTTTGTCCCAGCCCAACCCGGAGTGTGGCTATGGAGGGTTTATACATTCATTTTGAGAGCTAATCGAAGGGAATGAATATATATGCCTCTTACCTACAAACACGGTAAAATTGGATTTCAGGCAGGAGATGCACACCAGTGTCTCTCTCAGTAGTTCATAGATCGCGCTACTCACCCGTTAGGGTCTCAAGGCGCTGGGAGTGAGTGGAGTCGCTACTGCTCGAACAGCCAGGTCTTGAGTTGTTTCCTGAAGGAGAGATGGTCCTGGGTCAGCAGTAGGGGGGTGGGGAGAGAGTTCCATGTCTTGGCCGCCACGTAGGAGAAGGATCTTCCTCCGGCGGTGGCCTTGCAAATTCGTAGGACGGCGGCGAGAGTGAGGCTGGCGGATTGGAGCTGGCGGGTGGGTGTGTAGAATGTGAGGCGGCTATTGAGGTATTTGGGGCCCTCGTCGTGGAGAGCCTTGTGTGCGTGGGTGAGGAGTCTGAACGTGATCCTCTTGCTGACGGGGAGCCAGTGCAGGTCTTTCAGATGGGCAGAGATGTGGCTGTGACGGGGGATGTCCAGGATGAGTCGTGCAGAGGCATTCTGTATGCGCTGGAGTCTTTTCTGGAGCGCCAAAGGCAAGCCCGTCTACGCCCGTCCGCGCCTGGACCGTGCCCAGCGCCAAGACCCCTGGCCCTCGTTGGCGCCAGACCACCCGACGGAATTACGACGCCTCCACCCTCCACGCACTCAACGCCTCCTGGAACCCCACCTGCTACCAAACCACCCTGAAACGCACCCACGGACCTTCACCTGCCAAGCCTGCAAATATACCTGCCACCGAACCTGCACCACACCCGCCAAGCCAAGCACAACCAACGATCACCTCAAGTGCATCCTGCTCAACACCCGCTCCATCCACATACACGCCGTCTAACTCTGGAACCTCCTCGACACAACATCACCAGACGTTGCCTTCCTCACAGAAACCTGGATGAACGCCTCCTCAGCCCCTGACATCGCCATAGCCATCCCGGAGGGCTACAAGATCACCCGGAGGGACCGCGTCAACCAAACCCGAGGAGGCATCGCCATGGTCCACAGAAAAACCCTCCCCATCACGACCAACTCCGACGACACCCTCACCGCCGCCGAGCACCTTCACTTCCAAATACACACCGACCTTACGACCACCCTCAGAGGCACTATCATCTACAGACCCCTGGTACCACGCACACAATTCAGCGAAGCAATCTCAGACTTCATCAGCCCGCACGCCCTCACCTCCCCTGACTACATCCTCCTAGGGGACCACAACTTTACCTGGAGAACAACAACGACAGCAATACAGCCGCCCTGCTGGACAACCTCACCAACCTCGGACTCAAGCAACTGGTGAACACCCCCACCCACTACGCCGGCCACACGCTTGACCCCATCTTCTCCTCCAGCAAGCACATCTCCTTCAGCCACTCCACCGGACTACACTGGACAGATCACAGCTGCGTCCACTTCACTTCAGGAGAACCACGACCCACCACCACCCACAACAGGTTCCCCGCAGAAACTGGAGCAAGATCACCGCCGACCAGCTCACCACCTCTCTCAGCCAGAACCCTCCCACCCACACGACAGACCCCAACGAAGCGGCCCGCAACCTCACACAGTGGCTCACCAACTGCGCCAATGACCTTGCACCACTGAAGAACCCTTCCAGCAGACCCGGCAGCAAGAAAACCTCATGTTTCACCAACGACCTCAAAAACTCCAAGAAAACCTGCCGCACCCTTGAGAAAGCCTAGCGCCGCAACCAGACAGCAGAAAACATGACAGTCCTCAAGCACGCCACCCGCCAACACCACCAGCTGATCCGCACCACCAAAAGGAGAACATTCAAAGAACAACTGGACAACAACACCCACAACAGCAAGGAACTCTTCAGCACCGTTAAAGAGCTCTCCAACCCCAGCGCCTGCAACAACGACATCACACCTTCGCAAGACCTCTGCGACTCACTCGCCTTGTTCTTTCACCGCAAGATTGCCGACATACACAACAGCTTCGACAAACAGACCAAGCACCCCACCACCGAACCAGCGCCCCCCACCACCACCCTCTGCAACTGGATCCCGATCAGTACCGAAGACACCACCCGCATGATGAACACCATCCACTCCGGGTCCCCAACCGACCCCTGTCCACACCACGTCTTCAACAAAGCCGACTCCATCATCGCACCCCAAATCCAGGACATCATCAACAGCTCCTTCACATCCGCCACCTTCCCGGAGAGCTGGAAACACGCCAAACTAAGCGCCCTCATGAGGAAACCCACCGCGGACCCCACGGACCTCAAGAACTTCCGCCCCATCTCGCTCCTCCCTTTTCCTGCCAAAGTCATCGAGAAGACCGTCAACAAACAACTCTCCGCCTTCTTCGAGACTAACGGATCCCTCGACCCCTCGCAGTCCGACTTCCGAGCAAACCACAGCACCGAAACCGCCCTCATCGAAGCTACCGACGACATCAGGTCCCTGCTCGACAACGGGGATACAGCTGCCCTCATCCTCCTGGGCCTCTCAGCAGCCTTCGACACCGTGTGCCACCGCACCCTGATACGGCGCCTCAGCAACACCGGAATCCAAGGAGCGGCCCTGGAATGGATCATCTCATTCCTCGCCGGAAGAACCCAGAGAGTCCGCCTCCCCCCCTTCCGATCCGCGGCCACCGAAGTCATCTGCGGCGTCCCGCAAGGATCCTCGCTCAGCCCCACCCTATTCAACGTCTACATGAGCCCTCTCACAGCCATCGCACGCCAACACAACCTTAACATCATCTCCTTCGCTGACGACACCCAGCTGATCCTCTCCCTCACCAACGACCCGCCACCGAGAATCCTTAGCCACCACCTTGAGGCGAGGCTGCACCACAGCATCCGAGGAGTTCTGTGTGACAGAAATTGCACCATGATTGAATGACCCAGTAAAATGATTATACTCTCTCAGTTCTTAAATCTCATTAAAGCTATACTCTTAATTTTACCTACTAGCTTTTTTCATAGAGTCAAAGGCAATTGGGATCACTTCATTAAGCAGTATAAACGGCCTCATTGCTCTCCTTGCTACTTACAGCTTTGGATAGATAAGGGAGGATGATCCCCTCCAAACCTAAAAAGTTATTATTGCGCTGCCTTTGCCAATCGCTGTGTAAAGATGTATCCATTCCGTGGGAGGCTGCAACTTTAGTCTCTCTAATCAGGTACAATATCTCCATCTAGGTTCTACAATTCATCCTACTACAAACATACTCGATTCAAGAAATTGTTAGTATATGCTTTTAATTTGAAAAATATTGCTAAAAGATTGGCAATTCCGAGTATTACTACATAGGGGGCATTGTGGGGCAATATAGATTTTCTGTCTTTCTCAAATAACCACGTTTCAACTCTATGAGCCAAACCTAGTTTGAAAACTGTTGCACCACTATATGAGGGGAAGCTATGCAGTCATTTGAAGACAGCATAAAGCATAAAGATATATTTATTTGCACAATTGAAGAACTTTGTTTAAGTAGCATATCTCATGAACGGATATTTTCAAATATACACGGATGATCCATCTTTTCGCATCTATCAGTAAAAAGTTTTAGTGTGTCTCGCATTCCACTGATTGAACTAGTTATGAGTCATAATAAAAATGATTTAATTGGAAAAATACATCAGATTTCCATTCAAGAGGAGCCCGGATAACTTGCACATTCTCAGCGATAAAGGTTCTTCCAAATTTTTTTTTAATATTAGCATTGATGAAATCAAGATGTCTCTTGGGCTCAACAATAAAGCGATCAAAATATTTAAACGTAAGACACACCACTATTAAGTTCTCAAAGATTTGTATTACACTCTTTTAGGATTATCAAGTTGCGGGTGTTATCCTAGCTTGGCTTGCTTTTGGTGTGGGTCTTCTATGGCAGATACTATACATATTTTTCCCACGTTATTTACACAATTTCTGGCCACATATTTAACTGCTGGGGTTTGTATTGCTCGCCTATGACTGGAGGCAGACAGTGTGCAACCTTCTTTATAGTGGGACTGCAACAAATGATGGACTGAATGCTGAATGATTCAAACATTCTCCCCCAGTCAAGAGATCTGGGTTAAATCCATCCTTCTTTTGCCCACTAAGCCACCCCATTTTGGACCCAGCCGTATGCAAATAAGTCGACTCTGTGCCTCAAGCTAACAGTCCAGACCAAACTACCAAGCCAGCTCCTCCCTGGACAGGAAACACACATCCTAGGACCGGTTTCAGATTATGTCACCCTTCATCAGCAAGGCTAGCTTGAATCCAGTGGCACAGTGAGCAAAGGACCCACCTCTGGGCATACTCATCCCACTTTTTGCATTTGTCACCCCGAGTGGGACGGGTATGCCCAGATGTGGGTACCATGCTCTCCATGTCACTGGAGTCAAACTATCCTGGCTGACGAGGGCTGAAAGCCCAAAACCGGTCCTAGTATGCTTGTTTCCAGTCCAGGGAGGACCTGGCCTGGCAGTTCGGGCTGGACTGTTCCCATTGGGAGCAGGGTTAAGACTGATTTGCATATGGCTGGGTCCAAACTGGAATGGCATGGTGAGCAAAAAAACGATGGATTTAGGCCCAGATCTCTGTACTGGGGTAAATGTATAACATTGTTCTGCATTCTGTCCATAAATTGTTCTTTTTGCATTTGTCACCACGAGTGGGACGGGTATGCCCAGACGTGGGTCCTCTGATCTCCATGCCACTGGAGTCAAGGTATCCTGGCTGATGAGGGCTGAAAGCTCGAAACTGGTCCTAGAATGCTTGTTTCCAGTCCAGGGAGAACCTGGCCTGGCAGTTCAGCTGGACTGTTCCATTGGGCGCAGGGTCAAGACTGATTTGCATATGGCTGGGTCCAAACTGGAATGGAATGGTGAGCAAAAAAACGATGAATTTAGGCCCAGATCTCTGTACTGGGGTGAACGTGTGACATTGTTCTGCATTCTGTCCATCAATTGTTCTTTTTGCATTTCTTTATAGTGGGTGCCGTTTTTATGTTGAGGTTTGTGTGTTTGGCCTTTCTATTATTAATAGCAAACCGAAAAGCACTTAGAGAATGTGGGCCCTAATCATTAGAATGACAGAATCATCCATTCAATTTCATTTATCTATGTGCCTATGTTTTTCTTAAATTGACTGATTTGTAACATTTGATGTACTTTTTTAATTAAAAAATCTATTGATGCAATTGACATATATTAAATTTGTTAGTATTTGTACCATTTTCTTTAGCAAACAAAAGAAGGCGGTGAAGCTTGCTTATTGGTTCTTCTTGACCACTCAGCAGAATCCCATACTATTGACCTCTAGTTACTTCTATGTATCCTTTTTTTGTGGATGGGATAGAAATATCCATTTTGAAATGCTTGCAATCATTCTACTCATCAATATCCCAACTTGTGAAACAGAATCCCTTCTAATCAAGAACACTACCACTGAATTGTAGAGCTCCAAATGATTCCATATTTTCACCTTATCTCTTCAACTTTTATATGAAACTATTGGCTACAAGTTAAAAAGACAAAAACATCCACATTCATCAAAATGCTAATGATACTTAGCTTTACCGGACTATTAAATCCAGCCAGTATCAGAAATCTAAAATCCTTAATAGAAAGGATAACCAATTCGATGCTCCTCTTTCTTTCTAAATATGAACTCCTCCAAAACAGAATTCTTACTCCTCTTCTACCCAGTGGTTAATTGTAAAATAATAAATGCCAGGGTCATAACCAGGAGGCCACTGCAGCTTGCAACACTCATTGCCCCATCATCGCTGTCAATGACGATACCAAAATAACTACTAACCATCTCTCTCACATGCAAGTGCTACTGTTCAGATTATTCCAGCTTTGGTGCAAAATGCCAAGGGTCTCTTGGCTTTCTCATGGACCAAAATCTCATACTATTTCTTTTCATTGCCATACTTCCTAAATCTGCCTACTACCAACTAAATGTTAACAAGTACCTTAAAATCTACACCTGACACAGATTTCAGGTCTATAGTTCAGGCGCTTGTACTCACTTATCTTGGGGAGGTAATGCAATCCTAGTAAGTCTTCCTAAATCTTCTGCAGCACCTCTAGAGGCTGTCCTCCCTAATGCGGCTTGACTGGTCAATGAAACTAAAAAATCTAAATTCTTCATGCCTATCTGAAGACATGCCCACTAGCTTCCTCTTAAAGCTTGAATAGACTTCAAAGTAGCACACGTGAATAAAATCCTAGCTCACCAACAAACTCAAAATGTACAGTTTGCTAAGGACATGCCAAAAAGAAAATCTGTCTTATTCCTCAAATCCCCAAAACTTGAGGAAGTAAAACATTGAAACAAGACTTCTAATGCCTCGCTTCCAGTCACTCTTTACCAGATGATATTTGATTGAATGCAGGATCTACTCAAATTCGAAAGTAACTGAAAACTCACCGCCTCAGAGATCCAATCCAAATTAACTGCTTCGTCAATTTTTTTCCCTAGCCCTTTACCTCCGTTTGTTGACTGTAAAGAGCTTCGCTGCCATGTAGTTTGCACTATAAAAATACCTTAAATAAATTAATTAATGTTTTTAAGATGTCTGTTTTCTGTTAGTACCTCACATCTTCATGCTATGCTACAGCCCAGGTTTTCCAGAAATAGTCCTTATTCCTGGAGATTAATCGTTGCAGTTGAGCTGCTATGTCTACAACCTTATGCCTCAAGAAGCATGTGCCGTGCACACGAGATGAGCCTCTGGATGAAAGTAGAAAGGCCTGCATTGAGAAGTGCCTGCCAGCTTTGCACAACCAGTTCATCAAACTGCATTCCCTCCACTCTAGCCATTTAAGTGATTGAAGCGCTTACTCTCTGTTGGATTCCCAACACTTCCATTTGTAAATTATCAGAGGTGTGACAGAACACTGGAAGAGACTAAGTATTACCACGCAAAAAAAGAATATTTAACCCAAAAATGCAGTTTCTATAAAGAGTGAAGAAAAGCAGCAAAAGAGCCACTGATAGGCATGCCTAGCACAGTGAAGTGCCAAAAGTCCCAGAGGCAATGTGACAACCCCCAGTCAAAGAGGTCCAGTAGATCACTACTCACACACAAAGCAGCTTGATTCTGCCAACATCCTTACCTCTGCAGTGTTGTCCTTGATTTAGATTTCAGAGGTAAGTGGAGTTTTAGACTGAAACTGCCTGTGTCCTCCATCCTTTCCGATTATGACACAAGCTTGGATGGGACCAGATTCACTGATCTTACTCCCACACTTTGAAGAGATGGAAAGGCCTTCATCCTCTCCAGCTAAAGGATGAGCAGGGACAAGAAATCCAGACAAGGTCTGCAAACTAATACGAAAAGGGTGGTGAGAAAGGTATGGCCATGGTCTCTCCTTGGGTGGGGCTGGATAGCTACTCAGCCCTTGTGAGGCATTAATTATACAAGTTGGCGTTGATGCCTTCCAGCAGGTAGGTCTGTTCTTCCCTACTAATCCCCACACGTGCTGTGGGTTGCTGTGGAGCAAGATCGGGAGCAGTGGTTGTGTTCACATTAAACAATGCAGAGGCTGATACAAGCTCTTATCCATAATGCATTTATTAAAATATACCCCTGCTCTGGTGTGCCAACAAGTACAGAGATAGGGTCAAAGTGAACTCTGAACCATTTGGAGCATCTCTATATGATATACAATCCCTGAATTATAGCCAGTCAAAGATTTGTTGTCATCATAATCCTAATCTGGGGTCTCCATATATCTTGCTGGATACACCCTTCTCCTGTGGTAGACCCTGAACTTGGAATATCTTGAGGGAGCGAAACTGAAATGCAGACCACTGAGGATTCTCACAATGCGCGCAAGAGATGCTAACCAGTCTCTGAGCACTTCAGTGCCCCCTGCTATAGAGCTCTGGCCAAGTGGAGCACTCTTTCGATCCATAAACTCCTGTCTAACACTCCTTCTATCGGTACTGGGAGCCTGGGAGCACAGACACACTAAAAAGACTGTTCTATATTCACAAAATGGAGCACCCATTGCTTTTTTAAATTCTACTTTACTCTAAGAATCTGGATCAGACAGCAGAATAACTTTCTATCCACGTTGACTGGAAACCTGTGGACCAAAAGTATAGTAAATCCTAGAAAGAAACACGTTTCCAAGGAATTGATCTGACACAAAGAGAATCGACAGTTCACTCCTCTACTAGGAGGGAGCCCCACAAATAATCATTTAGTTTAACGGTTGTTGGATTTTATGTGCTGGCAAATAACTGTAGCAGTTTCTCAGCTCCCAAAAGTGCTAGTAACTTAAGGTTGATTTTTTTCTACCTTTTTTAAAATTATCTACCGTTGGAATTTCATATTAATTGTGTGTGATTCCTGTGCCAGGATCCACACCCACACCCCCTCCTGAAGTAAACCTGATCTGCTCAACCAAGCCACTATTGGAGGGTCGTGCATAAAAAGGGAGTCCTGGCCATCTTTGATCAGTACAATAGTGCCCAACGCCCTGGGTCACTGGTAGTAAATAAAAATACTCACAAAGTAACCACAGGCTACCAAAGGAACTGGAGAAAAGACCTCACAGAGATGTCAGAGACAGAGACATGGATTCTTCATTTATACCAGAGATCTTGCATATCTTCTGACCACCCTGGCTGTCTTCAATCAATTTAAAATGACAAACTCCTTTACAAAGGAACATAGCAGAATTTTATGTTGCACCCAAATAATAAATTCTGTCAAAGATACATCACTATTTTTCATTTTCAGAAGTGTTTTGAAATTAGTCTCTCTGAAAACAGTAACAGAAACCCTTTGATTTGGCATGTCATTCTTTCTGAGGGTTGCAGATTAAATTGCTTAGACAGCACATGGGACTTAAGGAATGTGCGGAATGCAGACAAATAGAACATTTGAGCATAGCTCTTGATTTATGGATTACAGTTTCTTGAGTTTTATGTTTATCAAATCACATACAGTACATAAATGTTTCCTGTATTATGACCTGAACCTAAATACCAAGAAATTGCAGTTTCCTGCCAAGTTAACTGCAGATTGCGATATTAACTGTATTGTTTAGCTTTTCCTCAAGTTTGCATTCCAGGAAACCAGTCCAAGTGGCCTTGGTCTACTTACAAGTTACTGACAGGAGACATATGCCATTTTGGGAAAAAAGCATTAGGCTGTATTTTTAATGGCAATGGTTTTCTTGGCATAAATATAAAAAACACAAGGAGAAATCAAGCATACAAAGCTTAGAGGGTCCATGAAGCGATTTTTGCACATTTCTTTACAAGTTGAAATTCCATATTCATAAATAGAGCTAAATAAAAGTTCATGAGAAATATTCCCTTGCATGTATACCCTTTTTGTCGTGGAGAAGAGACTGAGCGTGTAGTGTCGTATGCAATCGATGGTTCTCTTCCAGATGGAGCGAGCAATAGAGAAATGACTGTATTTATCTCAGTAAATACTTCGATTTGGTGGTTTAGTGACGCCAGGGGCCTAGATGAGCATCAGAAAGTTGTATTGTAAAAGGACTAATTTAAAGAGGCTTTGGGTCGGCCTCCTTCAGCTATTGGCTTATTTTGCTCCAGAACCTTTCGCCAGTATCTTGAGACATTGTCTATCACATCTCAGATCAGCCAACAGGCTATTTTAGTCTCACATTTTTCACTGGCTCCTTGACACGTCTATCCACCCCTAGTGGAATGCACGAAGGACAATTTTACAACTGAAATTAGTCAAAGGATGTTCTAGCATGACTTTGGAGAGAGTCCTCACAAAATCATATGAAACAAGCATTTGCAATGCAATAGCTTGTTTCATGAGTTTGAGCTATTAGCATTGTAAATGACAATGCCTTTTATTTATGTTTTGGTTTTTAGAGCCTAAGTCTAAAGCATTGTCATTTACAATGCCAATAGGTTAAACTCTTGGTAATGCGAGACCTACTGCATTCCAAATGCTTGTTTTGTTTATGAAGTTTTATATAGTACGAACTAGACCCGAAGGTATCGGAGCGCTTTATATGAGCATCAGTTGCATTTCACCCACACAGATTCATTTGCAAAATGGAAGCTGCACACATCAAGTTGAAAAAAAAGTGAAAGTACCAATTTATTGTACTGTTGGAAAAAAGAAACAATAAATCGCTACTGGAGGCTTGTAGGTGCAGTTCTGCATGTCAGTCATATCTTTTGTGGTGGGTGCAGTCTGCGTGCTGAACTACAGTACGCGGGGTGGGGAGAAATAAATCGATGCTGCTTTAGATGCACTCTAGGTGTTGGAAACGGATGATACTACAAACTCTTTTTCGGGCAGAGTCGACGTCTGGTGAAGCAGCTTCGCTGCAGAGCTTTTGATTACCTCTTGGCGCTCCTATGGAAGACTGGAAAGTGCTACAAACTCCTGACCAGTGGCACAACTGTCTCTAAAACTATCACCCAGTGAACGACTAGGGTGACCAACTGGCATTGGTGCAAATTCAGGACGGTGAGTGTAAAAATTCAGGACAAAGGGTCAAAATTCAGGACACAAATTCAGGACAGGAGGTCAAAATTCAGGACAAAACTTCAGGACAATAGGTACGTTTTACAGACGTATCAGAGGTCGCGCAATAGTATATAAGTAAGCCCAGCCATTTCCAAACATATTCAACCGTTTGCAAACCTATCCATCATGTATCCTTCCATCCATCATTTCATTCATCCATCCCTTCATCCATCCCCTCATCCATCCTTTCACTCATCTCCATTATCCATCCATCCATTCATCCATCCATCCACTCCATCGACCCTTTCACTTAGCCATCCTTCCTTCCATCCATCCATCCACCCACCCATCCATCCATCCATCCATCTACTCATCCACTCATGAATCCATCCATTGATCCTATCACTCATCCATCTATCATTTCACTCCTTCACACATCTATTCATCCTTTTGTCCATATACCCTCCCTTTCACTCACTCATCCATCCTTACATCCACCCTTTCACTCATACATCCATTCATTCACCCTTGCACTTATCAATCCATCCATCATTTCACTCATCCACCTACCCACCCATCATCCACCCAACCATCCACCCACCCACCATCCACCCACCCACTCATCCATCCTTTCACCCACCCACCATCCAATCCACTGATCCATCCTTTCACCCACCCACTATCCACCCACCCACTCATCCATCCATCCATCCTTTCACCCACCCACTCATCCATCCATCCATCCTTTCACCCACTCACTCATCATCCATCCATCCTTTCACCCACCCACTCATCATCCATCCATCCTTTCACCCACCGACTCTCCATCCATCTATCCTTTCACCCACCCATCATCCATCCATCCATCTATCTGTCCTTCCCCTCATCATCCATCCTTCCCCTCATCATCCATTCATCCTTCCCCTCATCATCCATCCATTCCCTAATCATCCATCCATCCATCCTTTCACGCACCCCCTCATCATCCATCCATCCACCCTTCCCCTCATCATTCATCCATCCACCCTTCCCCTCATCATCCATCCTTTCACCCTTCCCCTCATCATCCATCCATCCATCCACCCTTCCCCTCATCATCCATCCTTTCACCCACCCCCTGATCATCCATCCATCCATCCATCCATCCTTTCACCCACCCATCCATCCTTCCCCTCTATCCATCCCCTCATCCATCCCCTCATCCATCCATCCATCCATCCCATCATCCATCCATCCCCTCACCCATCCCCTCATCCATCCATCCATCCCCTCACCCATCCATCCTTCCCCTCATCCATCCATCCATCCTTTCACCCACCCACTCATCATCCATCCATCCTGTCACCCACCGACTCTCCATCCATCCATCCTTTCACCCACCCATCATCCATCCATCCATCCATCTGTCCTTCCCCTCATCATCCATCCATCCTTTTTCCTCATCATCCATCCATCCTTTTTCCTCATCATCCATCCATCCTTTTTCCTCATCATCCATCCATCCTTCCCCTCATCATCCATCCATCCTTTTACCCACCCCCTCATCATCCATCCATTCCCTAATCATCCATCCATCCATCCATCCTTTCACGCACCCCCTCATCATCCATCCACCCTTCCCCTCATCATCCATCCATCCATCCATCCACCCTTCCCCTCATCATCCATCCTTTCACCCACCCCCTGATCATCCATTCCCTCATCATCCATCCATCCCCTCATCATCCATCCTTCCCCTCATCATCCATCCATCCATCCTTTCACCCACCCATCCATCCATCCTTCCCCTCTATCCATCCCCTCATCCATTCATCCCATCATCCATTCATCCCATCATCCATTCATCCCATCATCCATCCATCCCATCATCCATCCATCCATCCATCCCCTCACCCATCCCCTCATCCATCCATCCATCCCCTCACCCATCCATCCATCGAACCTTCCCCTCATCCATCCATCCTTCCCCTCATCCATCCATCCTTCCCCTCATCCATCCATCCTTCCCCTCATCCATCCTTCCTTTCATCCATCATCCATCCTTCCCCTCACCCATCCATCCATCCCATCCATTTATCCTGCTTGTTTGCATCACATCCAGGACCAATATGTTTGAGCACCAGGTGACGTTGGAACCTTTTCACTCTCTAGTGTATTGGTGCACATTCAATGGGCGATGCGTCAGTGTAAACTGCCTATGTATTTTGACGCGTTGCTAAAATTCTATTTGTTTTCCCGAAAAACCCTGCGCCATTGTGCGCTGCTGTATAAATCCATCCATCCATCTCCTGATCCATCCTTCCCCTCCATCCATCTACTCCATCCATCCATCCTTCCCCTCATCCATCCATCCTTCCCCTCCATCCATCCATCCTTCCCCTCCATCCATCCTTCTCCTCATCCATCATCCATCATCCTTCCCCTCAACCATCTTTCCCCTCATCCATCATCCAGCTACCCTTCCACCCATACATCCAGCTATTTACATTTTCTCTCCATCCTTCCCCTCACTCATCAATCCATCCATCCTCTCTCATTAGCCATTTATTCAATCTTTCATTCATCCATTCACCCTTTCACTAATTCATCCAGCCATTCACCCATCCCTTCACTTACTTACTCGCCGACCTTTTCATATTAATTTTGAGCTGAGCCCTTTTGAGAAGAGGCCCATCAAGAACTTCACCCTCGCTGCAGGGGCCGTTCCAGGACTCGGACAGAAGCCACCCAGGGCGGAGACAGGATCCACCACAGGGGGGGACAAGAGCCATCACAGGCGGGGGTGGACTGGAGCCACAACATGGGGGGACAGGAGCCATCCCAGGCAGGGGTGGACTGGAGCCACAACATGGGGGGACAGGAGCCATCCCAGGCGTGGGGTGGACTGGAGCCACCACATGGGGGCACAGGTGGCATCCCAGGCGTGGGGTGGACTGGAGCCACCACATGGGGGGACAGGTGCCATCACTGAGGGGAGGTCAGAGAATCAAGAAGGGCCTTGACTCATTACTCAGGATGGCTGAGTCCAACTAATGTATTAAACAAAACAAGAGCCAACACTGGGGTGTCAATTTTGATGACTAGTCAATTTGTGGCGACGGCTGCTTGGATTGAAACAAAAACAACCTATGTTCCTTTAACCACAGACAAATTTATTCTATATTGTAAATCAAATTTTTTGTCTTTTTCTGTTTTTTGAGCACACTATTCGTCGTGCATGGAAAATACGAAATATACAATACAATAGGTTTTATATACAAAATATACAAACAGATAAATATACAGTTTCAGACACACTTGGCCATACATTCATACAACATGCATTCACAACAACAAAAATAGAAAAACAATGCGTCCGAGCATCGGTCAGTTAGTTCAATGAAGAGAATTTCATTCCATGTTTTAACAATCTGTTCTAGTTGTAATTATCACAGTCTGTCTTGTAGAACCAAAATGAATCGAACAACTGTTCCAACGAAAATTGGTGACCAGATGCGGGACAGAAAAGCTGGTCGACGCGTTTCGAACCCCTTTCAGTTAAATGGGGGTTCTCCTCAGGACCGGAATGGTTCTTAATCCAAAAGTATTAAGAACTCAAACAATGGCAGGCAGGTGAAAATCCAAAGTGGAATAGTATTTCCCAATAGGCGTGATCAAAGTCGCCGTTCGTGAATTGCTTCGTGCTCGCTGTTCTATCAGCCGGTGTCTGTACGCCCGCTCGTCTGCGATGCGGGAGCGAGGCGTGAGACCTACTCCTTCGGTGATGTCCGTGTCGAGCAGTGTGAACCACGGACATCACCGAAGGAGTAGGTCTCACGCCTCGCTCCCGCATCGCAGACGAGCGGGCGTACAGACACCGGCTGATAGAACAGCGAGCACGAAGCAATTCACGAACGGCGACTTTGATCACGCCTATTGGGAAATACTATTCCACTTTGGATTTTCACCTGCCTGCCATTGTTTGAGTTCTTAATACTTTTGGATTAAGAACCATTCCGGTCCTGAGGAGAACCCCCATTTAACTGAAAGGGGTTCGAAACGCGTCGACCAGCTTTTCTGTCCCGCATCTGGTCACCAATTTTCGTTGGAACAGTTGTTCGATTCATTTTGGTTCTACAAGACAGACTGTGATAATTACAACTAGAACAGATTGTTAAAACATGGAATGAAATTCTCTTCATTGAACTAACTGACCGATGCTCGGACGCATTGTTTTTCTATTTTTGTTGTTGTGAATGCATGTTGTATGAATGTATGGCCAAGTGTGTCTGAAACTGTATATTTATCAGTTTGTATATTTTGTATATAAAACCTATTGTATTGTATATTTCGTATTTTCCATGCACGACGAATAGTGTGCTCAAAAAACAGAAAAAGACAAAAAATTTGATTTACAATATAGAATAAATTTGTCTGTGGTTAAAGGAACATAGGTTGTTTTTGTTTCAATCCAAGCAGCCGTCGCCACAAATTGACTAGTCATCAAAATTGACACCCCAGTGTTGGCTCTTGTTTTGTTTAATATATCACTGAGGGGAGGGCAGGAGCCATCACAGGAGAGGGAACACAGGGGTGGGCATGCAGTATTCTAGTATCAACTTGGGCTCCTCTCCTGCACAAGACAAAGAGAAGACAGGCTCTCAGTCCAAAATGCCATCCCCCACTGTGATGTACAGTACTTACAGGAGCTACTCTAAGAGAACTGATTGAACTGATTGTCCTCCATACTTTGTTAATCAGTGTGGGTGCGATTGTGCCATTTCTTTATTTTCTTACATTATAGACTGCATGTTTGAAGAACCGAGGTTTGCTTACAATTTAGTGACAGTAATTAAGCTCTGTGAAGAGAACCACGTGCTGCCTCGGTGTAATCAGGGGTGTAATCTGGCCGAGTCTCCTCTGTTTGGGGCCCTGGGTAGAAATGGAACGTGTGAGCCCCCCTCTAAACAGCAGAGACATGACACATTCAGGGCTGTTTGCATGTGAATAGATGTCGCTGCTCCTGAACCGGCAGCCCCTCCCTCTCAGTCACCTTCGAAGCACCTCTTAACAGGTCATCAAGGGCTGGAGGTGTGAGGGTAGCCATCCCGCTGTGCCTCTCCAATGCTGCGGGGCATCTGAGGAGCTTTGGTGCAGCATCGGAGTGAAGAAGGGAGGTGGGTGCAAGCTGTGCCGGCTTTAGGGTGGAGCAACCGGTGCCCGGTTAAAATGACGGACAAATGGCGTCCGTTAGAGATTCCTTCACGGACAACGGACAGACGGCCGAAATTACGGACTGTCCGTGAAATTTACGGACGGTTGGTCACCCTATGAACGACTAAGCTGGTTCTCACAGCCAATCGCAAACCCACACTTTGACTCCACGAATACTGACCCAATGAACAAAAAACAATTCTGTCCCTAGTTGTAGTTACACAGCATCTCTACAGTGACCTCGTTTTGCCACAACCAATACACTGTTTCCTTATACCTTACTGTGGCACTTCTACTTCTGGCTTCTGCAGCCAAGTAGTGGGGGCGGGTCAGGAGGTGTCATGTGAGTCCGGGGACGCAGCAGTGCTGGAAGGCACAGAACGCGTCCGATACAAAGAAAGGGAAAGTACGGTATGCCGAGCTGTTAAAAAGTATGAAATCAATGTTTGTTAGTTCTTTTTGGTGCTGTGCGCATAAGAAAACAAAAGTGCGGCCACCACTTTACATATTTAGCATGGTGTGCACGCTATTATTATTTTTTTTAAAAAACTTTATTTTTGATATTTTGCATAAATGAACAAAGCACAAAAACTCCCCCCCATTGGCATCAAAACATCACATATGGACATTGACGGACTCATTAAGGCACGGCTAGTCGACCAGAGGTTACACTGAGACACATAGTTACTCAAGACACATTACATATTATCGGATAACATTGAACTTCATGTGAGGTTTGGGCTAGTGCCCGCGTCATCCTCTCCCTCCCCCCTGACCCCAGGGGCGTCCCCCATATCGTCATCAGCGTCTGAGCCCATCGGTGAGAATAACTCCCCACTGGTCCCCTCTGAATCACTATGGAAGGTATGATCCAGGGTCCCTATCGAGGCACACATCACTCGCCAGGCCAACAGGTCCTCCTGCAGCTTCTCGTCTCTCCTACAACTCTGCATATGTGCTTCCTCAGCCGGAGACCACTCCCGCACATCACTCAACCACCTGGGAATTTCCGGGGCCCTCTGACTCATGCAAGTAATAGCTATCCTGCGCCTGGCTAGCACCAGCACCAATTGTGTCAGCTTGTAAGACAATTTCCACTTTTCCGGTTCAGGTACTAACGCGAACATGCATTGTAAAGGAGTCAGCGTAACTCGAATCCCAGTTGTGGCAGAAATATGGACTAGAGCCTCCCCCCAAAAACTCTGGACCAAAGGACATTCCCAGGCCAAGTGTATGAAACCCGCACCCCCCACACCACATCTGGGGCACTCATCCCCCCCTACGTAACGTTGGAGCAAGCATGGAGTTATATAGGTGCGGTGCAGGAAATTAAAATGAATTAGCTTAAAGCGTGCATTACATGAGACTTTCTTCGTAAGTGCCCCTATGCGTTTGCGTTGACCCTGTTCCACTGGGACGCCTAGATCCACCTCCCAGGCCACCCACGCCGGAGGTACCGGCGGGGCAGAGTCTCTACGCATGGCTGCATATAACAGGGATATGAGTCGACGTCACCGGCCACAAGTCAATATAACATCCAAGGTGTGAGTCATTGAAGGAATCTCAGGACACTGTCTCCACAGCGATCTCACTACCTCACACAATCCCTGGTAATGCAGGAACTGCCCCCTACCTAGGGCAAAAGCCTCCTCCGCCTGTTCGTATGTTACAAAGGTTTCAGAGGGGTACAGATCTGCCAGTACCTCACAGCCTCCCTCCTGCCAGATCCGAAAGGACATTTTCTTCTCTAGCTCCTCCATGGACGCCAGTATCCACAGCGACAGTTCCCTATGAAAAGGCGCCACCCGCAGCACCCTTTCAACAAAGCGTTGCCAGACATCGGCCGTATGTCTCACGATGTTAGGCAGAGTCTCATCTGCCCCCCTACCCCTCAAGAATGCCATCTGAAGCTCTTGCACCGTGGCTGAACCTGCCAACAGCTGCGTTTCCCAAACCTCTGAGTCAGCAAACCATCTGGCGGCCGGCAGCAGTTGCGCAGCATAGTAATACAGATCGAAGCGTAGGGCCTCGAGGCCGCCCTCATCATAGGAGCGCACCATTGTACGAAGGGCAACCCGAGTCCGCCGGTTTGCCCACAATAGAGACGTAAGGAGCGCATTTAGTGTGCGAAAAACCCTAGGGGGGATGAGACATAACGTATTCTGCAGAATATAAAGAGTCCTAGGCAACATCACCATCTTAGCGACAGCGAGTCGGCCCATGAGGGACAGCGGGAGGGTGTTCCAGAAGGTCACGGAACGCCTCAGGGACTGGACCACCCTGTCAATATTACAGGCCAGGGATCTCTCCTCCGTAGGCGCCACTAGAATCCCCAAGTATCGAAAAGTATCCACCTCCCAGCGGAGCCCAAGCTCCGGGAAGATAACTCCGGGCCCCGAGTCGAATCCCGACAATGGGTAAATCAAAGACTTACGCCTATTAAGCCGCAGACCCGACGCATTCCCAAACCAACCCAGTTGATCAAGCAGTACAGGAAGGGCCTCCCTCGGTGCCTTCAGGTAAAACAATGCATCGTCTGCATATAAGGAGATAACGTTGCACAAATCTCCCTCTCGTATACCCCACTGTGACATTTCCAGACGGATCCGGACAGCCAAAGGCTCTATTGCAAGAGCACAGAGAAGCGGTGAAAGGGGACACCCCTGTCGTGTGCCCCTCCCCAGCTGCCACTCCTCTGAACGCGCAGACCCCGACCGTACCCTGGCTCTAGGGGAGGTATATAAAATACGGACCCACCGACGAAAATTGGGGCCTAGGCCCATCATCTTAAGCACCTCCTGTAGATAAGCCCAGTCCACAGTGTCAAATGCCTTGGCCAGGTCAATCGACACGAGCACCATCTGTTCATCCATCCCCTGAACTTCATGAATGACATGATTCAAGTGCCTCAGGTTCATGGCGGTGTTCCGCCCCGGGGTGAAGCCGCATTGGTCCGGGTGGACCAAATATGCCATATGGGGAGCCAATCGAGTGGCCAACAATTTAGTTAGTATTTTAACGTCTGTATTGATCATGGTGATAGGGCGGTACGCAGACTGGTCAAGCTTGTCCCCCCCTGGTTTGAGGATCATGCAGATTTCTCCACTGGACATACTCTGGGGGAGCAATCCGGTCTCAAAGGCTTCGGCATAGACCTGCACCAATAGACGCACCATCGTGCCTCCAAACTCCTGATAAAACTCCGGCAGATAGCCGTCACTACCCGGGGACTTTGCGCGCGGCAAGCGGGCGAGGGCCACCCGCACCTCCTCCACAGAAAGAGCCGCATCCAAGTCCTTCTGGATCGGCGTGGAGATAGAAGGGAGGGTCAGCCCCTGCAAGTATGGGGAGAAGGAGGGCCCAGAGACTGCCGGGTCAGCAGCACACACCTGCTGAAGGTGGGATCGAAGAGTCTCAAGAATCTCCCCTTCCGAGTGAATCACCACACCCTGGGCATTTCGCAGAGCCACTATACGTTCCGGTGTTTGCTCCCTACGAAGGATCCAGGCCAACAACCGCCCGAGTTGTCTCCTTCTCTGTGAATCCTCTGTCTATATTGGCCGAGGGTGTACTTGTCCAAGCAGTCCAATATATCATGGACCTTACCTTGGGTAATCCGTTCTTCCATGCGCTGCAGGTCGTCCGTAGATCCAGCAACCTGGGCGCGCAACAGCTCCTCCTCCGCCGCCTGCAAGTCCCTAAGGAGTTGTTTGCGGACTCCATACGTCAACCCCATACAGGCACCCCTCACAACGGCTTTCAAGGCCTCCCATTTAGTGGCCAACGACAGGTCCCCCACCGCCCAATTAAGATCTATATAATCTGTCAGGGCCTTCTCGACACATTCCCTGCCCACGGCGTCCCGGAGAACGTCCACTGGGAATCGCCAGGGATGTGGACAGGAAACCGACGCTCCCCAACTCACCAAACAAGACACCGGGGAGTGGTCCGACAAATTGCGTGCCTGATGTGTCACCTCCATATTCATGCTGTACTCTGCATTAGCTACCAGCACCCTATCAAGGCGACTGTGTGTGTTGTGCGTGAGGGAATAGCAGCTGTACACCTGCAACGTCGGATTGGCCTGTCTCCAAATATCTACAGCCCCAATATTCTCCATAATCTCATGAAGCTGTCTGGTCATTCGGGGTTTCGTACCGTCCCGCGGGGGGGGGACTTGTCCAGCACTGGGTCTAACACACAATTAAAGTCACCCAACCAGAAAAGAGGCGCCTCTAGGTCGTCTACTAGGATGTCCTGCAGTGCCATGAAAAACCCCGGATCATCCACATTTGGAGCATACGTATTAAAAAAAGTTACATCTCTACCGTCTAACTTAGCTTTAAGGAGCAAATACCTGCCCTGAATGTCTGCCTCCAAATACTGGAGCGCGAACGGGACCCCCGGCGCTACCCAAATCTGCACCCCTCTAGCATATGAGGAGTACGAGGAATGGAAGACCTGGCCCCTCCACTTCTTACCCAGCTTTTGCGCCCCCTCCTCAGTAAGATGAGTCTCTTGCAGACAATCAATCGAAACTTTATGTCTACGAAGCCAAGATAACACTCTATATCGTTTCGTACAAGTACCCAGCCCGCTCACAAACTTATAACCCATAACCAACTATGTGTCCCACCACCCCCCCTTCCTGCACTCCCAGTGTCTCCCAAGTTCCATGCCCAATGTACCATACATGCGATGCCTGTAACTTCCCCAACCAACAACCCCCCCCCTCCCATCCCATCCCCACCCACGAGCAATATACTAGCAACAACCAAACCTGCCAATATGCCCTTCCCGCGCTGTTGCCAGGACGTACACAGCTTCCCCATCAGTCTCCCTCTCTAAACCTACCCTCAACCCAAAAATAAAACTAGGAAGACAACCACCCCCCCAGGCCGCCCCTCAGGACCTCAAACCAGCCACTTCCCCTTTCCGACAAAATAAGGAGATCGTCATTACCCCAGTCCCCCGAACCCCCTCCCGCCCCCGCTCCCAAGCATCAGCATCCGACAGTGCCCCCCCCCATCATCCAGAGCCCCCTTACTGTCCATCGAATGTCCAGCACCATGTTCAGTGTACAGCAGTCAATATAGCGCCTGGGCTCCTCCTCACGATATACCGTCCGGTCCCCGTCCCTGCGCTTCAGCCGTCTCCGGGACCGCTGCACTGGTCTGGGACACTACCACTGGAGTATGCAGCAACGTGTCTGGCACAAGGATCTCCCCAGGCGATGAAGGTCGAGATGCCGCTGGCAAGTGAGTCAACTCTGGCAAATCCACGCAGAGAGATCCATCCTCACTCACGTGACTCGATTGCCTTCCACATTCTCATCCGCCCGGGACTGTTGACGTCGTCTCCAGCTGCGCTGCCTCCGCGGTTGGTCCCCCATGTGCTACGAGACCTTGCGCGTTCTTCAGGAGGGAGGGCATCCCCCCAAATCTCGAGCCATTCCCACACCTCCGCAGGGTTTTCAAAGAAGTGTGCCTTCCCCTGGGCCAGAACCTTGAGTTTCGCCGGGTAGAGTACCATATACTGTAGCTGCATTTCTCTGAGCTTATTTTTGACCGCCAGAAAGGACTTGCGCTGCTCTTGAACCAACAACTGTGTATAGTCCGGAAAGATGGATACTCTCGAGTTCTCAAATGTAAGGGCCTTGGCCTCCCTGGCAGCTCTCAGGATACAGTCCCTGTCGCGGTAGTTAAGGATCTTGGCAATAATAGCCCGTGGAGGGATTCCAGGCCTCGGAGGAGGAACCAACGCTCTGTGGGCTCTCTCTATTACGAAGACGTCTACCAGCCCTTCAGGGCACAAGACCGTCCGAATCCATTGCTCAAGGAAGCGCTCCGGGTTACCAGCCTCTGCCCGTTCAGGAAAACCTAGCACACGAATGTTACTGCGTCGCGCTCTCCCCTCCGCATCTTCGGCCCTACGCTCCAGCGCCTTCGTCGTGGCAGAGAGTTGTGAGACGGTCTTTTTCAGGGTGGCGACCTCCCCCTGCGGTTGAGTTATGTTCTCCTCTGCATCCGTAACTTTATCGGCCACCTTACGCAGGTCGGTCCGTAGGAGGTTCACATTGATCTGGCGCTCCAAGGCCGAGTGGGACCCCTGTATTGCCTTCAGCAATTCCGCCCTTGATGGTTCCTCAGGCATTGGATCCCCCTCCTCCGGTCCCGACTGGCGCGTGAGTCTCTGCAAAGGGAGCCTCTGCGTAGTATACTGCGTGATGGTGTTGGGCTGTCCTCCTCGAGGCGTTTTGACCTTACGCATCCTGAAGTGTGTCAAAGACTTTCCCAGTTATCTCCGGTCCACGATACCCACAATACAGCAGCGCACCTAGAAGTCCCCCTCAGGTTCTGGCGTCAACAGGAGGCACCTCCCTCCCTAAGGCACTGTCCGACCAGGGTCCGGCCAGCCTCGGACTCTCAGTAGCAGGGGTCAACTCCGGGTCCTCCACTTAAGCCCCTTATGTCTCCAGGCCAGGGCTCAGCTCAAAGGGGGGGGGGAAATCCCATCCACCTACCGGCCGCCGCTTCCTCCACCGGTCTCAAGGGCACACACGTTGCTGTAGTCCACGGTGCAGGATCAGCCCTCCAGTCGCGCACCGGGAGCCCCGTCCCCGGACAGGTGGGGACCAGTCCTCCGCTGGTCCGCTGTAGCTCGACCCCACCCTCAGGCAGGACGGACGGCCCTCGATGACAACGGGCCTCCCCGGTGCAGACCAGGTAGAAGTCCGAGAAGTAGGCCCAGACCCCGGCCTCGATTCTGTGCGGCCCCGTCCCGGCCGGTGCAGGCCGCAGCACCACCACACGGCCCAGCGGCAGCTCTGGGTCAGTTAGGCCGATTCAGTCAGCAATCCGGCCTCCAGGCAAGACGGGGGCCCCCCGATGGCAACAGGCCTCCTGGGTGCAGTTGATCACTTGTCCGAGTTATGGGCCCCGACCTCAGCCTCAGGTTCATGTGTGGGCCCGCATCGGGACAGGGCCCCAGCACCACCTCCCGGCCCTGCGGAGGGCCCGACGACACCTCCGCGATCTCCAGCCGGCAATGTCCTGAGCCCAAGCTCCGAACTGTCAGGTAGGATCCGCTATCTGCGGGCTCCCCAGGAAACCTCCAGTTGTGGCCGCGACTAGGCCCAATCCACAGACTCCAGTGGCCGCGGCGCCACCACCAGGTCAACCGTCGACTTCTCCGCTACCGGTCAGCCGGCGGGCAGCGGGCCGATCTCTCCGGGCCTCCCCGGCACCAGAGGGGCTCAACACTACTCCGGTGACCGCGCAAGAGCCTGATGGCAGTGGGTTCTCACACGTCCGGAGCCGCCGATGTTCAGGGTAGGCCGCAATCCCCGGCCTCAATTACTGGCAGGGCCGGGAGCGAACAGCGCCGTCAGGAACCACCATCACTCCGCCCACTCCTTATCTCAAAACCGGGCAGGGGTGAGTGGAAGGCAGTCCGGGAACGTGGGACCGCAAATCACACCCCGAGGTGGGCTGCAAGGATTAAAATACAAGATTTAAGTGGCAACTGGCCGGGAGCCAAAGGAGCTCACGTCCTATCGGCCATGCTGCTTGGCCACGCCCCTCGTGCACGCTATTATTAAAGTGAAAGCAGGCCTGACCCGCTGTCAACGATTAAAAACAAAGAACAAAAGAAAAGCACGTCCGCCATTATCTCATCTGAGGCGGCTGCTTAAATAAAACCAGACCTAATAAAAAAAAGTACTGGCACAGATGACAGAACACAGTTGGGACAGGTAGAGTAGAGAGGGAAGTGTACTGTTAGGGTGGGTGGGCTAGGAGCCAGGTGCCAGAGGGAGGAAACGGGTTATGATTGGACGCAGTGGCAGAGCCTTGGGTGCAAGGAAGGTAAGAGGCTGGAACAGCAAAGCCGAGTGGATGGAGGGAGTAAAGTGATTGAAACTATGGACGCAAAGCCTAGCACGTGCGTCTGTGTGTGCACACGTGGTGGGGGGGTTCAGGGTTACAGGCATCAGATATACAGTACAAGGCTACAGAGCAGACTGATGAAGCCGATAAGACGTGTGGAGCTGGGGAAGCGGGAGCGGTGAGTGGGCACAGTGCTGTTTTTAAACAAGCCCGTCAGAGGTCCGTGAACTCTGCTGCTTCCGTCTTTTTTCTGCTGCACAATAAACATGGACGCGCGAGGAGCAAGGGGCGAGGCTGCGACTGAAAAAAGAATGTTGCCGCTGTGTGCTGCCTGTGTAGGCATTAATCTAGACGGTTACGTCAAAAGAAACAACTTGCTTAGGTTAAATGAATATCACTTTTACTCATAATTACCATGCAAATGAATCCTGCAATGGAAAAAGAGAACACAGAGAAAACAAAGCCCAAAAAAACATTTGTTGGTTCAACAGACCACACATAAACCAGGACTGTGTCTCACAAAAAGTAGAGAGACTTTCTTATTTAATATTAAATTAGGTTGAAACAATATTGCATTTCATACACACTGCACTTTTTCGTAAAACAGGGGTTACTAGTCAGATAACTTGCACAGGAAAGAAGTGAAAGTAAGTGTTGTTGTGAGCGACCGAGATGGTCAGAAAAAAGAAAGGCACAGTTGTCAAAATTGATAAAACTAAGGTTGTTACACCAATCCTTAGCATAGCAAAACGGGGGAGCCTGCCCTTAGCATGTGATTTGCAAAAATGTCCCTCCTTTTTGTTTAGGCACGGTGGACAAATCATCCGTACTGTCTTTTTTTGGGGGCACAAGGGAAAAAGAGAAATTCAAGGTCCAGGCTTAAGGGGAGAAATTGTCGACGTTTCGACCCAAGGATGTAAAGGGCGATTGAGATCCTCATGGACGGGTCTTCATCAGGACAGGAGGGTGGTGGAAACGGGAAGAAACTCGGTTTGCACAACAGAAGGAACCCCAACAAGGCTAATGGGCACCCTCACATGGTGTGCCAACAGTGAGAAATCAATTAGCACCTCCGATCAATTATCTTTAAGCCGTCACTACTTGCTTGGTGATACAATAATGTAACTGCAGGAAAAAGATTCCAGTTTTGAATTACTGTCAGTGGATGCTCAAGCGTATCTCCACTGTCAATGAACGTGTGCCATCATTTCGGCTCCGTTATCCCAAAATGTCGTACCGGAAAAAGCCTGCGTCCGCTCTTTGAGATTCATTGACAGTGGAGGTACGCTTGAGCATCCACTGACAGTAATTCAAAACTGGAATCTTTTTCCTGCAGAACAGACGTGCGCGTTCACCGCCCATGTCTGCTAAAGCGCGCGGTCACACCACTTGCCTGCAATGGGTTTTTAAGCTCGTGCACATCTACTGTCCCACTTCGCAGCCTACACAGCGACAATAAGACTCGCCAGGCGAGACTGTTGTGACTTGATGTTTAATTGTTATCCATGTTTCCTATTGGTATGATCCCTCCACCCCTCCCTTTGTGACCCTAGGTGGAACGCTCGACAGGAGCTCACCTTAGAAAGTTCAGTGAGGAGACGATCGTGCCGAGGTCAGAACCTAATAAACCTGCTCTTCTTCTTCATTGCGTGTGAGCAGTTATTTATGAGCAGTTCTAACAAAGTGGCGACGGGGCTGCGCAGGCGGCAGTGTCTGACCTTCCCCTGTTTATTCTGCATGATCCGATGAACCTTCCGCGTCGAGGAGTGACATATGTAGAGGAGTTCCGGCGGGCTGTGAATCCGGCGAAAGTGAGCCAAGGCTGGTAAGCGGTATTAGCGAAATAATTTATGGCAAATTGAGACGTCAACTCAAGGCATAACGAACGAAGGGTGCCGACGTAGTAACGATTTTACTATGGTAAAATAATTGGCACCGGACCGTTTTGAAAGTATTGCAGAGTGATATTTGTGGCTGGCAGTAACAGCGTAAAGTACGGAAGTGAAGGAATTGATATTATTAAGGAAGATAAGGAGCGCAGATAAGTGGAAACTTGGAAAAATAAAAGACTGTTTAGTGAGGAAAAGCACGTTGACAGATGCGCGTGAGCTGATCTGTTTTCGAGTTTGTGCTGCATGTATATGCGGAGGCTTCATATGCGGCATCAGGAGATTGAAGGAAGTTATTGACAGGTGCCTGCGCGTGTGACGGAAAAGGGGCTCGCATAAGCATTGTCAGCATTCCGTCAGTAGATCTGTGATCGTACCGGCACGGCGTGGGGAAGTGACAGCGTTTTCCCTCAGATGACAGGACTGGTGCGCGCCGCGTTCTTAACGCTAGAGGGCGATCTGTCACATTGACGATTTGGTCAAGTGAGCCTCAGTGCGAGGTGTGTGATGCGCATAAGAGGTGAGAAGCAGGAAAAGGACAATATAAGTGGAGGTGCATGAGGAAGTCTACACTTTCAGACAACAGTTGTGGTTTGCGCTGATAGGCTCAGCATTTTGCAGATAAGAGCCTGCGTGCAAGGTACTTTTAACCCACCGCGCTGACAGGAACTTTTGAGTGAGGAAGGGACAGGAAAGGACCTAGGACAACGAAACTAGCACGCAATACACAACAGGGTCACCAAAGTGATCGCAAGGGACACGGTTTGAAAGTGTATGGGTTCATGGTGATAAGGTACATTCTGCATAACAAAGGGAAAAAAAACAAGCCAGGGTAAATTGGTAATTGTGAATTTGTAATGTCATTTATTTCCTCAGCCACATATGTAAGGTGAGAAATTGTACCTGCATTTTGCATCTGTACAAGGTTTCCCACTATCTCCTTAGTTTCTTCCAGTTCCTCCTAATACATAACTTAAGCCACTGCCTAATTCACCCTTGTTTAAATATGGCGTCTTCAATGACAATGTCACAGCCACCTCCATTTCTGAGTGAGGATGGTGAACCTCTCACCCCATGGAAGAATTGGGTGAATATATTTGAGTCATATCTAATCGCAATAGGAGGCAACAGATTCTCATCTGTGCGGAAACTACACATATTGTTACATAATTTAGGAAGACACGCAAGGGAAATTTATGACAATTTACCTGACACTATAATTGAATTGGGAACTGAAGAGGGAGAAAGTGAGGGCCCCCCTGATGTTTTCAAAATAGCTTTGAAAACATTAGAGGCACAATTCGGTAAGAAGATAAATGTGGTGCTTGAACGCCACAAATTTTTCTCAAGATCACAAGGAAAAAATTAAAGGGTAGCTAATTATATTGCAGTGCTAAGAGGGTTGTCATCCACGTGCGATTTTGGAACACTAACTGATTCTCTTATAAGAGATCAGTTAGTGAGGAGCACATCCGACAAAAAAATACAGGAGAAGTTACTAGCGGATGCACCTGATTTAAAACAGGCGGTAGACACAGTGAAAAGCATTGAGCACACAGCGTTCTGCATGAACGAAATGAAGGAATCTGTTGAGGTAAAGCAAGTTTGCGAAGGGGAAGTGTTGAAGGTAAATATGAAGGGAGATAAAAACAAAAGTGTACATGCAGGAAGTTCAAACCAGAAATCTGAGACACAAAAGTTTAAGTGTTACCGTTGTGGTAATCCCCATCACTTAGCAAATAGTGTAAAGTGCCCTGCAAAATGTGCTTTGTGCAGAACATGTAACAAGCGTGGTAATTTTACTAAGGTGTGTCATGATACGATAAAGGACATAACTCATGTCATTCATGAAGAAGAGGTACAAAGGGGGGATATTGTGTTCCAAGTTAATGAACTTCTTGAGAGCTCTACTAGCAATTACCCTGAATGTAAACTTTTGCTGGACAATGTATCTTATGATGTTTTTGCTGATTCATGCTCACCGTATACTCTCATAAGTGAAGAAACTTTCAAAAGTAAATCAGGAGATAGGGAGTATGTGTTGTTCCCTCGAGACATCAACCCCGGGGGATACAACAGGGATTCAATACCTTTGGTTGGCATGCTGATTATGCAAATTAACTTCAAGGACAGGTTCACGGTTGGGAAGGTATATATAACAAAACAGGGTTCAAACTTATTAGGGTGGAAACATCAAAAAGACCTTGGTATTAAATTGGATCCTAATGCCTCAGAGCCGGTGTACTTGGTGGAACGACCTAGCATAGGTGCTGATGTGTGTGGACAGTTTCCTGAGGTATTTTTGAAGGAACTAGGCTTGCTAAAGGGGTTCCTCCATAAAATAAAGTTGAAAAAACATTACAAACCATCGGTGCATAAGGCCAGATCGGTACCCTTGGTAGTGAGAGACTCCCTTAAGGAAGAATTGGAGAAGTTGGAGTCTATGGGGGTAATTGAGAAGATTGAGAGTTCAGAGTGGCTTGCCCCCATTGTGGTCGCGGCCAAGGGGGGAGGAAAAGGCATTAGCTTATGTGTGGATATCAGGGATCTAAATGCCAACGTCTGGGTGGAGAGACATCCTCTCCCCAAGATAAATGAGATGCTCAGTGTCATACAGGGAACCACATTTTTCAGCGTCCTAGACATCTCAGCTGCATATCATCAGGTTGCCCTACATCCAGAGTCAAAACACCTGACTTCTTTTATAACACCATTTGGGGCATACCAGTACAACAGGATGCCATTCGGATTGGCATCCGCAGCTGCCGTATTCCAACGGATTATGCAGCACGTACTTGATGGTCTAGGAAAAGTCTTGTGTTTCCAAGACGATATTTTGATTTATGGTGATTCAGAATTTGAACATAACGAGAACCTCAAAAATGCTTTCAAGTGGTTTTCTGTCCCGCTTGGGGGAAGATGAGACTAAAAACATCAACAGCCAAAATGTGTGCCTAAAAAAAGGGAGCCTATGGGGCTTCTCCCTGACATGCCCATAAACATATCCCTGGTGCCGAGTGGGCTTTCTGCCCCCCCCGGAGGGCAGATAGGAGGCTATCTCCCGGATCTGCCTTCGGGAGGGGGGGGGGCAGAAATACTTTTTGGGGGATGGGGGCATTAGCATGCCCATTTTCGGCAGCCCCCACCCCTACCTCTATGTAGAAAAAAACAACTGAATCCCTGGTGACTAGTGGGCTTTCTTACCCCCCCCCCCCCGGGTGGAGATCAGGGACTATTGCCCCCATTTGCCTCTCTGGGGTGGGGGGGGGGGTCAGTAAGACTGTGGCAATTGTTTGGGGGGGGACATTGCAATGCCCGTTCTGGGCAGCCCCCACCTCTATGTATGAAAAAAAAATAATCCCTAGTGCCTAGCTCTAGCTGCCTCCTGGGGGGAGGGAGAAAGACTCTGGAATTTTTGGGGGGAGTTAGGGGCATTGGCATGCCCATTTTGGTCAGCCCCCACTCCTACGTATAAAACAACTGTTTGGTTTCTAGTGGGCTTTCTGCCCCCCCCCCCCCCCCGGGTAGATCAGGGGTTATTGCCCCAACTGGCTCCAGGGGGGGCAAAGACTGTGGACTTTTTTGGGGGTGGGATGGGAACAGTGGCATGCCCATTTTGGGCAGCCCCCACCCCCTATAGCCATAAAATGAAAATATCCCTGATGCTTAGTGTGCTTTCTGCCTCCAGGGGGGCAGAAAGACTGATCTGGCCCAAAAATATGGAAAGAGCAAAACCCTTGCCGAAGGGGCCGCTCTCCGCTCCTTGGTGCCTAGTGGGCAGATCCCTGCTTAGGGATCGCCCTCCTGAGGCGATCCCCACTAGGGAGAGGCACCATTGGAAAGGGGAAGATTCTCCCCTTTCTAATGATATCTCTCCAGTCTTCCTCTGTGCTCAGGGGGCTGAGATAGCTCCCTGAGCACCAATGCAGTGAAACGGAAACTGAGTTTTTTATGTCGGTTTCTCCAAAATGTGCGCCGATCATCACATCGCAGAAAGTATCAGAACACCCTCAGGAGCTGGGATAGCTCTTCCCAAGCTACCAAGGGTGTTTTGACTGAAAGGAAATCCTCTGTTGCCCGCACCAGAGGGATTTCCTGCGCCATGTGCGAGGCTCCTGGTGGTCCCACGCATGTTATGTTATGTTAAACACATTTATCAAGTGCAACGGTTACCCATGGGTGTCCTGGCGCTTCGCCCAAACAGACAGACAGCAGGATGACAAGCAGTCCCTAACTGCTAAAGAGCCATGTATTTAGTGCCATTCTGAATGACATCAAATCAGGGGAAGCTCCGATATGGAACAGGAGTTTGTTCCAAGCCCTGGAGGTACAGGTAACAAAACTTCTACCTCCCCAATTAAGTCTTTTAAATGGAGGTGTGGTCACCATTTTAGCTCCTAATGAGCGGAGAGACCTCTTTGGTATGTACCGGCTAAAACAGTGTATGAGATGGTCAGCTCCTCCTCCATGTAGAGCTTTAAAGGCAGTGCAAAGGGATTTAAATCGCACCTGTTGCCTTAATGGCAGCCTGTGAAGGTTTCTAATTTCTTTAGTTACTGGTGTGAGAATTTAGGGATACCGGTGAGCAGCCTAGCTGCTGCATTCTGCAGCAGTTGAAATGTGTTCATATGTTGCTTTTGGATGTTGAAATATAGGCCATTACAATAGTCCAACTTTGATCACATAAGGTAGATTATCACAATACACTATCTTGAGGTAAGACATGCAATGTTTTTCTTACCATTCTGATGGACTGGAATGTAGCTGCAGTAATTGCATTTACCTGGTCTTTAATGGGGAATTTATTGTAAATTATCACTCCCAGATTTTTTGCTTTTCTGACCGGCTTTGGAAGACTGCCTATTCCTCCAGCCACCACCTTGGTGACCAGAAGTTAGCATTGTTCCCAAAGATGATGGCCTCCCTGTGGGACCCCGCAGGGGACAGAAAAAGTTATGGAGGCCACTGTTTGGGTTGTGTCGATCGGGAAGTAATGCAGTAGCCTCCAAGCCTTGCCCTGAATCCCGCAAGAGGACAGACGGTCCATCAGAAGATCATGTTGGACCATATCTAAGGCTGCAGAAAGATCCAGCATACTTAATGCTGCATTCCCTCCCCTGTTCAGTGCCTCCCTGATTTCTTCAGTTTATTTAATGAGGACTGATTCAGTGATATGGCCTCCCCTAAATCTGTATTGTGTAGAATCTAAGATGAGATTGTCCTGCTACTAAGCTGCAAGTTCATGGCCTTTCCTATTAATTTTGCTGGCAGGGAAAGCCGGGAGATAGGGCGAAATTTATTTAGATCTTTGGGATCTAAATTTTGTTTTTTTAGCAGCAGAAGGATCGATGCTTTCTTCCATACTTTGGGGAAATACCCTGAGTTAAACATAGCAATAAATAAAGAAGTGAAGGTGCCTGCAATTGAATTACTGATGCTGGACAGGGATCATAGGGGGAACCTAATTTGGTGGAAAACAGTAGATCCAAAGTGCGTTTCTCAGAGAGTGGGGTAAAGTCTGTCATAACAGCCTGAAGGGCCATATTTGGGTTGCCCTCAGTGGGTAAAATCTCCATTTCGCAAGACAAAGATAGGGTGAAGGAGGAAAAGATTTGTTCTGCTTTCTGCAAAAAAGAAAGCAGCAATATCATCACATAGCACTTGGCTGCTGGCAATTTTAGGGGCACAGGGGGAGGCTAATCTAGATACAGTTCTAAAAAGCTTTTGGCAGTCATTTTTTGTTCTGCAAAAAATGCTTTTTTAGTTTTAAGCGCAAGTTTTTTTATATATCATGAGACTCTGGTTGTATTGCTCTTTTTCTACATCCTTTTACTCCCTTCTCCAATTGAGTTCCAAGCATTTACAGGTCAGTGTTTGTTCCCTAAATCCCTCCGAGTACCATGGAGCTGTTGGCCTGGGAGCGTTTCAGATTTAGTGTTTATGGGCATGTAGCTATATTTCTGTAAATACTTGTATATATATTTGTGTATTGACTAGCCCACTCTGCGTTAACCCTGAATTAGATAGCATCTGTTATGTTTGCACCATATGATTCTATGCATATTAGTTTCACCATTTTGGTCTTGTTGTGATCTTTTTCCTTCCTCTCCCTCTAACTGTAAAGCGCTCCGATATCCTTCGGGATCAAGTTCGCGTTATATAAAACTTTATAAATAAATAAATCAGTCCAGGTAAGCGGCAGTGAGCCAGTATAGGCACCCTCTGGATGGTTTGAGAAAATGCCGTCCAGGGTATGGCCTGCGGGTCAGGACTTGGTAATCGCAGTGTTAATTCAGTACTGCATATAACATCTAGCAAGGTAGCAGTGTCTGCATCCGTCGATGATTACAGATTAAAATTAAAATCACCAAGTATGGTCAAGGAATTAGTAGAGAGCCTGTCCTCTAAAAGGGTCCCGATGTCAGCCAGAAACAAATTCCTTGGACCTAGTGGTCTGTAAAGTAGTATGCCTTTAAAAGATTGATGATGCAAGAGAAGAAAACTGAAAGATAGTGCTTCACAAACGGAAGTATAGACTGTTTGGAATACTGCAATTAACCAACTTTGATAAATAAACGCTAGCCCACACCCCCACCGCCAATGGGCCTATTCAGCTTGTGACATGAGAAACCCGGTGGCGTGTCTTCAACCAAGTCAGGTCTAGAAGCCTCATCCGTCCAGGATTCAGCGATAAATGACAATTTTATCCTATGTGTCTCTATTAATTCTGCACATTCCGTGCTATGTTTTACTAATGATCTAGCATTTAAAAGTATACATCGCAGGGAATTAGTGTGAGGTCTACCACTACTTAACTATTTTAAAGGCCTATGGGGCTTGATTGCCCGATATTCAATCTTGGATAGGCAAACCATACACTTGTGGCAGATGGAGGAGAGTAGTTTTAGGGCCTCGTAAAAAGTTGGGCACATACAGTTACCTCCCATATTCAGAGTGTGTAGAACGGACCAGGAGTAGCTAATAATGGCTAGTTTCTGGCTTGAAACATCCAGGGGGGCTGGCGCTGAGCGTGGTCCAAGTACCTACCAGCGCAGACAGGCATGCCTTTGGCGCACCTTCGTGCTATACATGGAAACCGCGGCTAGAGCGACTGACTCCGGAATCTGGGGATCATGGTTCGATCACCGGCACTGGCGGCAGATTAGCCCAGCACCATGTGACTCTGGGCAATAGCTTGCTTAATCTTCCCGACGGCCCCCAGCGCCTAGAGACCCTAAAGGGTGATTGTGCACTATACAAATGTGGATTATTATTATTAAATAGTATGCAAGGCACAGCCTGCACCAATCAGAGTAAGCTGAGCAGATACGCTTCAACATTCTTTAAATACACCCCCTATTCAAGGCCAATTGGTCCAGGTGGGCGTTTTCCAGCACACTGAGAGCGCTAAGCAACACACAGTTGGGCACAGAACACGGGCATGCAAGGGGTTAAGGCATCTTCTGTCTGGACATTTTTTATGGACACTCTGCAGTATCACTAGCACTTTATATGTCTGAGTAGAATTTGTCAATCGTAGAAGTTGAAGTTAAAATATTTATTAAGCTCACGATTACCAGGCGGTTCCTTGGCGCTAGGGATGCAGACCCAGGAGGACAGGGGGAGGGAGCTAGAGCAGGAAGTCTTGTGAGAAAATTAGGGTCTTCAGCGCTTTTCGAAACTCAAGGTAGGAGGCAGAGACCTGATGGTGAAGTGGAGGGCGTTCCAGAAGGTGGGGGCAAGGACAGAAAACTTCATGCCCCCGGATTTTTTCTCCCTAAAACGAGGAACAGAAAAGAGGGACTGGGTGGAGGAGCGCAGCTCTCTACTAGGAATGTAGACTTTAATTTCGGAATTGATGAAAGCTGGAGCGGTTCCGGCGCGAGCCTGGAAGGTCGTACAGCCCATTTTGAAGAGGGCGCGTTCCCGGATGGGGAGCCAGTGCAAGGCTTTAAGTAGGGGAGTGACGTGATGGGATTTAGAAAGACCGTAAATAAGATGGACAGATTGGTTTTGGACAAGTTGAAGGTGCCGGAGGTCATAAGCAGAAACCCCATTGTACAGAATGTTGCCATAGTCCAGGCGTGACAAGACCATGGCCAAAAGAATCAGTTTGAGAGCAGAAAAGGAGAAAAACCGGGATATCTTGCGAATAGTGTGGAGAGTCAGAAAACAAGATGAAACCACTGAACTAATCTGGGAATGGAGAGTGAGGTGTTTACTGAGTGTTATCCCTAGTGTCTTTACCGAAGGGGAGGGTGAAGGAGGGGTACCCAGGGAAAGGGGCCAAAACAATTGGGTCCAGGTACTGGAGCCGCCACCTGTAAGTACCAGTTCGGTTTTATCTGGGTTTAACTTAAGGTGGTTACAGTTCCTCCAGTCCCTGATGAAAATCATAACCGATTGGAAATTGTGAATGGACTCCGGGGAGGGGGAAAGATTGAAAATAAGCTGGAGGTCATCGGCATAATTGAATACTGTGACCTCCATCTGCTGTAAAGCAAAAATGAGAGGGAAAATGTATAAATTAAAAAGAAGAGGGGAAAGGGAAGAGCCCTGGGGAACACCACATTGAACATTGCGTGAGGGCGCGGAGAATTCGGCCAGATGGACGGCCTGCGTTCGATCCCTCAGAAAGGAGGTCAGCCAAGCCAGGGCGGGACCCCTGATGCCGGCCGCCTCGACACGGGTGAGAAGGATGGAATGATCAACCGTGTCAAAGGCGGAGGACAAATCAAGGAGGACCAGTGCCTGAGGCAAGTTAACATCCGTCCCCACTCTGAGTTTGTCCGTAACGGAAAGGACTACCATTTCGGTGGAGTGGACGATAGGACGAAAGCCCGCCTGACAGGGGGCTAAGCTGCTGCTATCCTCCACAAATGCGCTAAGGACTTTAGTGACGTGGCATTCTAGGACTTTGCCCAAGAACGGAAGAAGGGATATGGGACGGTAGTTGGGGAGGGAGGAAGGATCGGCACCAGGCTTCTTTAGAATAGGGATTATGGTTGCTGATTTGTGGAGGTCAGGAACAATGCTCTGTGCCAGAGAGTCATTGAGAAAAGTATTGGGGGCAGAGGGCAAACCAAAAAGATCTCCCTCAAGACATATGCAGGGCAGATGTCAGAGGGGGAACCTGACTTGACCTTGGCAATCAGAGACAAAAAGGTTTCCCTAGTCAGGGGGGGGGGGGGGGGGGTATTTGGTCCAGATGAAACAGATTGGGCGGAGGTTGGAAATCAGAAAAGGAAGGGGAGGGCAGTGGAATATTAGACTTAATAGCAACGATTTTCTCAATGAAATAGTCATTGAGAGAATCACAGAGGGATTGGGAAGGGGAAAGTTTGAGGGTGACCCTATCTGATGAGGCTAACTCATGGACAGTGGCAAAGATTTCCCTAGGTTGGTTTTCGGCCGAGAGAATTTTGGAGGAGAAGTAGTCGGTCTTAGCAAGAAGTATGGCTTTTTTGTAATCTTTAGAAATAGAAATGTACTGCAATTTTAACACAGGGCAGTAGGCGCGTCTCCAGGCGCGCTCTGCCTGCCGCACTGTGAGTTTTTTCTCATTGAGCTTGGCGTTAAAACATCTATTCGCGTCATGTGCATGCCTGGTTCTTACGCGTCTGAGCGGGCCACTTGGTCACATGTTGTGGACAACCAGTTGTTGATGGTGTCTGCTTGAGATGGGGGGGAAAGCTCTGCGAGGTTGGGACAGGAAGCTGAAAGGGAGGAACAGAGAGAAGGCACGTCTACATGTTTCCAACTGCGGGCCCAGGTGTTTCTAGGAAAGGGAGGTCTTTTGCAAGACTTTGGTCAAAGAAAAATGAAACCAGGGAATGATCGGACCAGGAGCAGGGCATGACAACCGGGGGGGGACGGTGATATTCAGTGACCAGAGCTGATCCAAGATGTGACCTCGGACATGGGTAGGGGTATGAATATGTGATAAAAAGTTTAAACTAAGGAGAAGTTCAGTAAAATCTTTTGACGTAGAGTCTTCAGCAGGATCGGAAGGCCAAAAGTTGAAGTCCCCAAGCAGCAGGACAGATGAGTTGTTCACTGCTAAAGTTGCCAATAGATCTTTGATAGTGGAGATAAAGTGCAGTGTTTGCGTTGGTGGACGATAAACAAGTACACAGGTGATAGGGACTTGAAAAGAGGCAGAGCGATCAACTAAACAGTCAACCGCCGTGATGGAGGGGGCTGATAACAACTGAAAGTGAAGTCCAGAACAAACTATCAGGGCAACACCGCCTCCAGCCTTCCCCGCAGGCCGGCCGGCGCGTAGGGTATAGTAGGAGGAAGGGAGGGCCGCTAACGTGTTTGGTAAAGAGTCTGGGCAAAACCAGATTTCTGTAAGAAGCAGAAGGTCTGGTTTATAGGTGTCTAGGAGGACAAAGAGTTCAGAATAATGTTTGACAGCCGACCTAGTGTTGAGAAAAAAAGTCAAGATTGCGGGTGCGGGGCAGGGCGAGGCGGAAGGCCCCCATGCAGCCGCTGAGGGGGGGAGTGGTGAAGGCATATTTGCAGGTAGAGAGGGGATGGGGTTGATCTGGCTGAGGCAGAGTTTAGCAATGTAAGCAGCGGTAGGGGCACCTAGCGGTCAGGGGCCTTGACATGAACAGAGTTGTTCTGAAGAATAAGTTAGTAAACGGGCATAGTAGGGTGCCCCTAATCCCGGCCGGCCGCGGACGGGCGCAGACGGGCTTGCCTTTGGTGCGCCTTCGGTGCACCGTCGGCGCGCCCACTGCGCGTGTCCGCTGCGCGTGCGCATGGGGCGAGCTTTAAGAAGGTCAGGAGAGCGAGAACTGCAGCGCTGACCTATGCAGCCTCTAATGCCCCTATCCAATATGGCGCCAGCAACCCCGTCAGCCCTCCGGTTTCAAGTGGCACTCAGCCGTGCCGGAACGAGGCTAGGGGAGCTGGAGGATGGCAGGTAAGAGATAAGCAGTTCAAGTAAAAAAAGAACAGACAGTTTTTAAAAATACAGCTTTTTAAAACAAAATGCCAGGGCAAGCCTCCACGCACGACCGCAGCTGGCGCGAACCCTCTGCCACCGGGTTATGTGCGTCCGCTGCGCATGCGCATGGGGCGAGCTTTAAGAAGGTCAGGAGCGCGAGAACTGCAGCGCTGACCTATGCAGCCTCTAATGCCCCTATCCAATATGGCTTAATCGATTATCTCCGTGCACACCTGTTTAGCTATAATGCTTTTCGATCAGTTAATTTTGGCGCGGTCCTTGTCGCACTGTCTCTCTCAGTGCCTTCATATGATAGTATTATCACAAAGGGCGCGCTCCTTTGACATGAAACACACTGGTTTCTTTGGCTTTCTTGAGAAAATATGTTCATCAATCACAGTCAAACATTTGATGCTTGTGACATTCTTTCTTTATTCAATCGCTTGATGTTCATCAATTTAAAGATTCATTATAATCATGAATTCATCAATTACGTTTCATTATACCCAATGCATTTCGGGTTATCCAACTAACCCTTCATCAGGGGTCTGTGAAAGAAACATACAGGACCTTAGTATTCAGAACATAACATATCATATATTCCTTCTGGTTACAGACAATCATTCTAGTTAAAAACAATGCAGCCCTTATCTTTTTCCTTCTTACTTGGTCTAATCATATAATGGAAGAAAAATGCAATAAATACTATTGAAAATGCATACCCAGTGTACTATCTACTTAAATTATCGTGTATTGCTCTACTTCAAAAGTGGGACGGGTCTGAAAGTATGCGGGACAACCATATACTGAGAAAATGAACTTAAGTAGGGATCTACCTGTTCTCAATATGATCGCGGCGGGAATCACTGTATTGAGCCCAGTGAACGGAAATTTCAATACGGGGAAAACTCCATGTAAGCATCAAGCACTTAAGTGGGGGTCTACCTGTTTGCAATATTATCACGGCGGGAACCGCTATGTCGAGCCCAGTGAACGGTAATATCAATATGGAGAAAGACTCCATGTTAGCATCTGGCTGGTTATACCAGTTAAGTACAAAACGCTAAGAAAAACGCTGAGAAAGTTGAAACAAACGCGAAGAGAACTTACTCTGTGAAACGCGTTGAGGATTTCCGGGATCGTGTCGGCTGGTTCAAGAAGAAGCCAATCACAGTGCTTCTTCTAAGCTGAGAAAGTTGAAACAAATGCGAAGAGAACTTACTCTGTGAAACGCGTTGAGGATTTCCGGGATCGGTGTCGGCTGGTTCAACAAGAAGCCAATCACAGTGCTTCTTCTAAGCAGCATTGCGTGTCACGTGCTGTGACGACGTGCAGCGTATATCGTTATTCTGTAAATTTGTAGGGGTGCATAATTAATGTGTGCTGGTAATGTTGCGCATTTGGTATTTATCTATAAGCACGTAATGCGCTATGTAAAAATTAAAATAAAAATGCACTGTGCTCAATCGATGTTATTATTCAGCTGCGTTACTAGGACAACTGGGGGGCGCGTTCTGATTGGATATTACTATTCAAGGTCCGGTCACGTGGTATTGCGTGTTACCGATCGGGGGAATAATAAAGATTGGTATCTATTACAAACAATGTCCCTTGTGTTTGAGGCTCATGTGACTAAACAAAATACGATATGTAATATAGTGGAAGTGCATTCTCTACATCAGTATAATCCTATGAGTAAAGCATGAACACAATTAATCAGAATTGTGAAAACTATGTCAAATCAATATCAAGTCAATAAGCAAACTGTTCAAGGAGATACATCAATAGTGTAACCATATGATTATGAAAATGGCATATCATGAGTGCTGTTCAACGTTATATTTAAGAGGTCCGACAGTATGTATATGGGGCCGAGACGAGCTTGAGGCCTGAGCTGTGGTAGTGCTGTACAGTCATAGGTGAGAAATGGAACATAGGAAACATGAAAATTCGATTCGGTCGTTCATCCCTGCAGGGAGTTAAATTTTTTGATCCAGAAAAATTCAGACTTAAGACGTTGTTTAACAGGATCCATATTGCAGCAATGTGGGAGTATCTCAAGTATTGTGAATCTCAACTGCGAAATTTGGTGGTTAGCTTCTAGCCAATGCATAGCTACAGTGGATTTGTTGTTCATGGTTCGTATATTGCTTTTATGTTCTGACATTCTCACTTTAATTTTGCATTCTGTCTGTCCAACATAAATCTTGCCGCAAGGGCATTTGATTGCATAAATAACATTGGTGGAATCACATGTCCCTGAATACTGCAAGTCAATTTTGTGGCCTTTAGTGGGGTGCATGAAAACGTTACCGGTGATTACATTATTGCAATGGATGCAATTTTGGCATTTAGCCATTCCTTTAAACAGTGGTTTTGCTTATCCAATATGGCGCCAGCAACCCCGTATCAATCGCATTGATGTTAATGATTATTGCATTCTCTGTTACCGCATACCACTGAATGTTGTAGGATGCATTTTCTAATGAATTTTTTTAAAACGTTTTTAGCAAACTTTCTGAAAAGAGTTTAATTACTTATGCAATAAATGTAATTCCAATTCCACTGCTAAGCACAGAAGCCTATAACACAATAATCGTATGCTGAGCCATCATGCACAACATGGAAACACTTGCCACATAGGTTCAAAAACAAAGACTGTATCCTTCCAACCACACACGCTACCTGGTGTAGCATACTCTCGATGTAGGCAATCGCTTCAGTGCCCCATATAGGGATAATAAGTGCTACGGGGAATGTGAAAGCCTGCTTCACAAATAAGCTTCAAATCTATTGAATTTGCCAGTTCTTGTCATTTTGGCAAATGTTGTAAGACTAGTAAAATAAAACAAAAGGGGGTGTGATCAAGATCGCAGATGGTTAGGACACGTTTTCTTGTCCATCCATCCCACTGCCAGCAGACCTAGGTTAATCCCCCTGATAACCACTGAAACAAGCCCCACACTGTCCCCCCATGATCCCCAACACGCACTGATAAACCTGGCGGGACAGATGGTAACAGCCAGCCGCAGCTGGACCAGCGTTGCAGTCACATTGCCTTATTACTGGCAAGATGGCGGCAACACCACTGCAGCAGTAATGACTCAGGACACAATAGAGCCTACCACCTAGCAGAACCATGCAGTGGCACCTGCAGTACCTCGGTCCTACACGATCAAATACCCACCAACAGCCCTTCGAGAGACTCATCCAACGATGTGATCTGCCTTTGTCTAGCTGGGGCAGAGCAACTGAGATGCAGGCAGGCACAGGCTCGCGGCTCGATAAGCTTCATGGACGATAAGGTGTAGCCCGAGGCCACTGGAGGTGAGCCACAGTAAAGCGCTCCTTCACGTCCCCAAGCACTTGACTTTTCCAGAGCATGCACTCTCAGGCGCTTACAGTAAGTGCCGACGCCTGGGAGCGTGGTGCGGGCCGCAAGCCCAGGAAGCATCACACGACGGCCCGCTGAAAACTAGCCGGCTCGCTTCTGCCGGCATCGGCTGTTCCCTCTGCTCTAGGCCCTGCGCTCCACAGTTTGGAGCGATACATTATTGTTGAAGTTGAGAATAGTGGCACTGAACCTCCCCATTGGTGACAGCCCCCTAACAGCACAGCAATTCTGACAACGGAGGGTGGCTTGTGACCTGGAGGAGGCGGGAGATGTACACTCTGCGCACACCTGCTGAAGTGTGGCACCTCTCCCAAGCCAAGGCGACCACCGCACCTGGGACATGCGTGTGCCACTGTACCAAGGCTCACACTGAAACCGAGCCGCGGTTCCAGGCTGCACTCCACTTGGAGCCTGACCCTACTGGCCCGATTGAGCTGTCCTACATTCTTTAACAGAGGACAAAACAGCCTGCATAACTCTATATAACTGGGGGAGGCGGGGGGGGGGGGTGCGGAGAGCCCGCAGGCTGAAAGGTGGGACTGGCCCACCACTCAGTTGTGAAGGGCGGTACTAGACAGTCAGAGAGGGAGCAGTGTGTTGGTGCATATAGCGCAATGGAGTAAGATCACCCAGCATAGAGGTTGTAGGGGTGCGGCGGGGTGGCCAGCAGCACTGCGGTGAACCAGGTGAAAAGCAGCAGATTAAATTGAGGATTGCAGGGCCATGGCCACCTGCATGCCTCCATACCAGCACTGCAGTCTTGGATATGCACTCTCCCTTCCAGTGGACTTGCTCTTTCTTAGAGGCTCTCTTCGCATCTCTAAGAGGCGATCTACAGACAGTTAAAAAGATCTTTCTCAAGACCTAAAGATATTCTGTAAAGACCTGACCGATATAGGGGACAGAGTTTCTACCTTGGAGGAACACAAGACCAGGGGATAGGCTTGAAACAAGTTGACTGTGAGACACACACACACACACATTGACATGTGTTTCTCCTCTCCCCTCTTTTAACAATACCAGCTATAGGATCAAAAAAACAATCAATTCCCCACGTAGCCAGGTATTTTTTAACCCACTAATCTGACCCTTCCACTCTTCCACTATCATTTACTTTATAGTCTACACCCTACAAATTGCTCCCACTCTCCGTCAGTCGTATCACGTCCGTCCCGAAGTTATGAGACTGAGTCCTCTGTAAGCATGACCTCTTTCTCCCCTCTTTTGTTTGGATCACAAGACCAGCCAGGATGAAGAAATTGAGCAACTCTAGCAGGAAGTCATCTGCCTCAGGGATCAACAGATTGACTTACAAGCATACGCAGAGGACCTAGATAAAACGCAGCAACATGTGCATAAAAAGGGCCCTATCGGTTGTGGAGGGGGTGATATTGGGTGCTATGTGAGAGATCTCTTCGCCTAGATCTTGGAATATTCTCCAAAAACTGACATAAGTATGGACCGAGCACAAAGAGCGGGTCCTCCACGCTCAGGGAATGCCTCGTGCGTGTCCACATTTTCCCACAATATTAAACTAAAAGAGCGGATTCTACTCAAAGCAGAACTGCACCCTCTGCAGTTCAGAGGTCACATATTTACCAGGATCTCTCAGCACTAACACTTCAAAAGAGGCAGTAGTTCTGCCCAGTGGCTACCTGTCTCTGGGCAAGTGGTATCCCCTACTCCTAGGGACATCTTTTCTATATTATTTTCCATTGGGATGGAAAACTTTACCAGATTTGATCCTTGACTTCCGCATGTGAAGTGCTGGGGATTGAAGATGACACTGACGCTAACACTAAGACTAGCCCCAAGGACCGAAAAGCCATGAAGAGCTCCAGGTGTCAAAGAAGCCCGACCAAGTCCAGAGGCCTACGACCAGACCCTGGCGCTTGAACAGCAAGCAGTTCTGGAGATGCTGACCAGTAACTCCAACAAATAGAGACAACCCTACGTCTGATGGGGGCCCTTTGATTGCTTTGGTTGATTTTGGTGGGGGTCTGCTGGGGTGGTAGGGGGGTGCGAGACGACATGGCTAGGTGATTCAGTCTCGCCATGGACCCCTATACTCAAGGCACTACTGAGATGTCACTGGCTCAGGCCAGAGGTCTTGACTTGCCAGGGACACTGTTTTTGTTATTGTTCATGTTTGGTGTTTTTTTTTTTTTGGATCAAATATATTTTTATTGACAGTTGCATTCAAATAAAACAATACAGTAAGCCGATAGAGACGGCCCTGGAGCCGTCCCGCCCCAAAGTCCGCTGCACTTATCAGAAAGCTGGATACTGGGCAATGTGCCATGAAGACCCGCATGAGGGCATGAGTCCCGTTTGATAATCAACTGTCTTTCAAATCCCCCCCCGCACCCTGCCTCCCGTTTGACACCCTGCCTCCCACTAAACCTCCCTAACCCCAACTACCCTGTGCTTAGAACTGACCCCTACCCTCCCTCCCCTCCCTGTCCGGTGTGTATAGCCGTGTGTGTGCGTGGTGTACCAGTGTGACCTCCACTGAACGTTCATGTCCCCTCACCCGATGGCCCATGGAATTCATCGGCTAGTCGAAGGACTTTAAGATACTTCGGGCAGGTGAGCTCTCGGAATTCTTTGGACAGTAGGGATATCTAGGGTGCCCATGTTTCTCGGAAGATGTCAGATGTCTGTGTGCGGGACGCTTGTATCCGCTCCATACCCAGTGTATACCATAGTTTGTGGAGCCACCCCGTGTGAGTGGGTTTCCTAGGGGTACCCCAAAGTGATATAATATGTTGCGACGCTGCCCCTATTGCCAGTCCCATTTGACAACCTCAAATGGATTTGAGAGGAAAGGTGAGCTTGTTGGGCAGGCCCAGGATTGCATACGCTGGGAAGCGGGGGATTTCGGTTTCGAAGCATTCGTCCACGTCTCGAAGGACCTCCACCCAGTATTCCAATGCTATCGGGCAGTCCCATAGCGAGTGTAGCATGGTCCCTACGTGGCCACAGCCCCTCCAGCATAAGGGGTCACGACGGGGGTTGCTCTTGTGTAAGCGCTCCGGTGTCAAGTGCCAGTAGTAAGCCACCTTTACCGCTGCCTCCCGGCTGGCTACGTTACGGGCAGTGTGATGTGCCCGGTAATAGACGTCTTGCCATTCTTTAAGTGAAAGCTCACGTCCCAGTTCCCTCTCCCATCGCTGCTGTCCCGCGGATTTAGTCGTTGGTTGGGGAGGGGTTAACATCTTATATAGCTCCGTGATTGCCCTTTTATCTGAAGTTTTGGCCAGAAGTCATTTCTCATAGGGTTTGAGAGCACAGCCTACGTGCGGTATGATGTCTTTACTGGTGAGCCAATGTCTCAGCTGGAAATACTGAAAATTGTGAGGTTTGTTGATTGAATACCCCTCATGTATGTCTCTCAGTGTCATAAAGCCTTGGGTATCGAATAGGTGACCTGCGGAGTTGCATTCGGTCAGTTTCCACTGTGGGAAAGAACCAGGGGCCAATCCCGGAGGAAATGCCGGGTTTTCGAATAGTGGCGTCATTGGAGAAGGGAATGACGTGAGATCTTTTGTCACTGCTACCGCATCCCACACTTGTAGGAGCGTTTTGGTTATGGGTGACTTCTTAATATACACCGGTCTGTCCGTGCGAGCTAAAAAATGGAATCTTCCAGAGTGGCATCCCGGCCATGGCCCTGTCTTGGAATAGCCAGCGCTTCTCTGACATAGGCCTGGCCCACTCTAGAAGGTATCGCATCTGCGTAGCTTGGAAGTACCGCCGTATGTCGGGGACCCCCAACCCTCCCTCCGTGGGAACGCGTGTGAGCAGGTCTCGCCACATCCTAGGGCGTTTGCTCGCCCACACATACTGTTGTATGGTGTCCTGCAGCTTCTTGATCATGCCAATTGGGGGGGTGATAGGAATGGTTTGAAACAAGTATAGTACTTTGGGCAGCAGGGACATTTTGACCGCGGCTATCCGACCTAGCCACGAGAGCGGTTGCTGTTTTCAGCGCCGGATATCCTCTTGGATGTTCGCGAGTAGTTTAGTGTAGTTTAGTGTAGTTTAGCTCCACTGTTTGAGCCGTATTAGGTGTTAGTTCGATCCCCAAATAGGGAAGTGCAGTACGTGTGGTTAGCCCGCCCAGGTTTAACAAGCCCCTGTTAGCCTGGCTGGTGTTGCACCCCAAGGGGAGGACGACCGATTTGCTAGCGTTCATTTTGAAGCCCGACACCTCCCCGAATCGTGCCATTTCCTCTAGGAACACAGGTATCGAGACATTGGGGTTCTCTACAGCTACCAAGATGTCGTCTGCGTATAAGCTTATCGTGTGTTCCTCGCCCCTGAACTTGATACCCGTGATGGCCCGATTGTCCCTCACACGCTGGGCAAAAGGTTCTATATATGAGATGCAGCACTAACACCAAGAGGCTCCTGTCCATCTCCCACGCTGTGAATCGGTAAGTCTACATACCCGCGACCACGGACACTTATCCAAGAAGTGTCGAGCAATTATTAATGCACTCTTACGTTTAGCACTGCCGAGTGCTTATTAACGCATTTGCTTTGCATAATTATTTCCCCTTTTCGTGGTCCAAGAAACGGACCTCAAAACGATAGAACGGAGCCTCTTGTCTGCCTGAAATCCTAATGTCTAGGTAAACATGCGCTTTTTACATAGCGCTTATTACTGCCGACTCGTAATTGTAACTGACTAGCCGATATAACTGCACCGATTGTTTTGTTTCCCAGTTTAACCCGTTTAAGAATTTGACACAGTAATACCAATAAATACTTGCCATAGAATAGGATCACAGATCGCCTAGCATATACAGAATTTTCGCCTTGTATTCATTGTAAAACCAGAATATATCTTTGGCTTCCAGTCAGCAATAATAAACTAGATTAACTATATTAAGTCGTACCCATTGTGCTTACCATACCGCCGAGCGAACCTCTAACGATTTCTACTTTATGTTACATTTAGAATATTTTTTTAAAGGAATCAACCCCTAAGTGGAAACTACATGAAAGCTACCCTATCCAGTAAATTCTTATAAAGAGAAGCCAACAACGATCAAAGATTATCTCTGAAGCAAGCTAATGATATAATCAGGTATAAACTTATGACCTATATCATTAATTAATGTGTATCCATCTTTATTAGACACGCTACTCAAGCATATTCTCACCACATCTATCCGCAGTTTTCTACCTGGACACTCACTGCTGGGACGACTATTTCCATATTTTCTGGCAGCATCATGATACTATAGGTAAATTTTCTATGATCTGCGGCTCATCTCCATTGCTATTTACAGTACTTACCATCCAGTCATTACATGGCAAGTGTTATTCTTTTACTAATAGGTACATAATTTTAACCAGACATAGAAAACGCATCAATCAATAAAGTGTGGCTATTCCAAGACCTGTTAAAATAGCCTCCAAGTAAGTGGCTTCTGTATATATTTACAACCCTTTCTAGTACTAGTACCAACACCCGGTCTTCCTCGTTCGTATAAATCTTTAATTATTAATTATATTCATGCTTGTACCTGTCTTACCATTAAACGTGAAAGAAGGGTAAAAGTAAGGAAAATCTATGCCAAACTTACAAATCTGGATACAAGAAGATAAGGCTGTTACACATAAAAGTGCTATGCTAAAATGGTGCCAAATGATGTCACAATGATGTCAAAAATGATGTTTTTAAACTTAATCTGCAGTATTATCTAGGATGGTGATATAGAATATATATCTCTGAACATCAATATAATAATTTCATTTGTACATACGATGGTATGCAGTTATGATGAGATGCACCTATTGTGGACAATATGTAACTATATATTCATTTCTCTGTTGTTTTTAAAAAATGTATATAAACTGCGTGGTATTAATGAGATAATGTAAATAGCTGTGTGTAATACATGGTCCAGTGTGTTATAGTGTCTGAGTCTTATATGTAATATTTTTTCTAAAATTTCAGAGCAATACACGGCCACCTGAAGAAGGCTACTTGGCCGAAACGCGCGTCGTGATCCACCTTGCCGTATTGCTAACATCTTTTGTCTTTTTCTATTTCACTGTGTATTCAAAAGTATTTGCAGAATGAATGTATATGTATTATCAATGACTTAACAAATTGTATAAAAAAACAAGAAAAATCAATTTTTAAAAAATCTACAAAAATATTACTAAAAAAGATTTATATATTTTTGGAACTAATTTCTATAATAAATAAAATAATTTGTTTCTAAATTGGCTCTGTTGGAGACCTTTTCACTTATAACACTGGAAACTTACCATTAGAAATATCACACTGTTTTTATAAGATTTGAGTACTTGGCTATAGACCTTTTTCAACCTAAGTTTCTTCCCTATGTATAGCAAGTAAAATGTGTCCAATATATAGGGGTCCCCTACTTTCAAAAATATCTATATATAGAGCGAACAGTAGGGGCGACAGCGGGCAGCCCTGCCTCGTGCCGTGGCGTATAGCGAATGTTTTGGAGCTTGTTCCGTTGACCTTGACCGTTGCTTGAGGGGAGGTGTAGCAACTCGCCACCCACGCCCTGAACCGCTCGCCCAGTCCAAACCTCCCCAGCGTCCGGTCGAGGTGGATCCAGTCAACCCGGTCTAACGCTTTTTCAGCGTCGACTGAGAGAAGGGCTGCGTCTGAGGCATTAAAACACGCTTTGTCGATCAAGTGCAACAGGCGCTTGGTGTTGTCTGCGCTTTGGCGAGTGGGGACGAAGCCCGCCTGATCCGGCTCTATTATGCCGGGAAGACACGGGCCCAGTCTCGCGGCCAGGATCCCAGTAAAAAGTTTCAAGTCTACGTTTAGGAGGGAGATCAGCCTGTGCGCCGCGCAATTGGTCTTATCTTTGCCTGGCTTTGGAAGAACAATAATGGCCGCCTCCACCATCTCTGGAGGGATCGATCCCGGTCCCTGGAAGGAGTTGAATAGTTTTGTTAATACCGGGGCCACCAGGGGGCAGAAGGACTTATAGAAGCCCGCTGAGAATCCATCTGGGCCGGGCGCCTTGAGCGGCTTGAGGCGTGCTATAGCGGAGATCACCTCGTCTAAGCGTATAGGAGCATCCAATGCTAGGGCGTTCGGCTCGTTGAGGGCCGTCACATTGGCTTCCTCTAGGTATGCTGTTCCCGCGTCCGCAGACGCAGTAGGGTCCGCTGCATACAGTGTAGCATAAAATGTCTTAAATGCTTCAGCTATATGATCGTCCTCCCGCAACACTCGGCCTCCTTCCTCACATATGAGTGGGATTCTGGCCCGGACGGTTTTCGCTGTGAGCTTATTGGCAAGTAAACGACCCGTCCTGTCCCCCCCCACATAATACGTATGTTTAAGGCGCAGTGCGGCGTATTCCGCCCGGTCAAGATCCAGGCTAGCCAGCTGTGCCCTGGCTGCTTTGAGTTTGCGCCAAATCCTAGGTGTCCCAGTATGACTATGTGCTTGTTCCAATTCTAGCACCTGGGCTGCTAACTCCTGGCGTCTTTCTTTCCGTTTTTGGTTAAGGGATGTGCACTGCCTTGGTTTAAATATTTTTAGCATGCTCAAAGGTATCACTCCCCTCCGGGAGTGTCACTGAATATGTCTAAATGTAGCAGACCTATTGCATCATAGGTCTTTCACCCTTGGCACTGCTGTGGTGGCTGAATAACATTCAGCAAAAATTCATATGAGAAATTTCCTTGGTCCAATATACTTTTTTATTTCATGTTTCAACTTCATAATTTTAATTCATGTGCATTTCCATGACACTTTATGTTCCTTATTCAAACAGTTCCAATTTCAAATAATCCAATGCATTTCGGTGCATCCAACACCTTCATCAGGGCAAAATCTAGAACATACAATAAACAAACTCAGTGAAAAATGAAAAACGATCGTGGCCACTCTCAATGTTACAATGTTACAATCATATTACGCTCGTGCCCATACTCTGTGATTCCCTGATTTAGCTCTTTGGTGTACTGTGAAAACATGTGCTCTATAGTTAAACCCGTGGTTCGTGTTGGTTTGAACAGCTCTCCTGTTATGCTTCAGTACTACGAAACGGGTTGCGTGTGAGCGTTACGTGAGCGGATGTTTTGCTTAAGTAGCTAAATGCGCTGCCGTGTGTGCTTGCGAGTTGGTGCTATGAACGCGCTTATCGCGACCGTGGTCGCTCTTACCTCACAGGTGAAGTTCGTATTCTATCATTCCATCTCCGTGTTAATGAGGTTTACAACCGTCCGCTCAAGCCGGGCATTTACTTTACGCGCGTTAGGCGCCTAGGTTCTGGGAGTGGCTGATTTTTTTCTCTAATCTAACTTTATTGGTTGACTGCTATGTGCATTACAAACATCGGGACCTTTCGTGTTTGTGCTATAGTCAGTACCTGTGTGAAATATATCAATGGTGTTATCGAGCATATTGAAAATAATAGTTTGTGTGTATCGATACCCGTCATTTAAACATTATAAATAACATATAAATTCAACACGGTCATTAAGCCCATTGGGCTTGTAGCTGTTCAGATGATATATCCAATAATTTTCTCGCTTAAGCAAGTTCTTTCGGTTTAAAGAACCCTCCATTTTTGGAACCACTTCTAAAATACAGGCTCGTAATTGGCTGATGTGGTGTCGTTTTTCCATGAAGTGTGTCGCCACTGTGGATTTGAGGGAACCAGTCCTTATGTTACTCTTGTGCTCATTTAGTCTAATTTTGAGCTTTCTCTCTGTTTGGCCCACGTACACTGACCCGCACGGGCACTTCAATATGTAGATAATGTTCATTGTGTCACATGTAGCATTGACTTTTAGTGGAATTTTATGTCCCTTCATGGGGTGAGGGATTGTGTTTCCCTTTATTATATTGTGGCAATTGCTGCAGTTCATGCATGGGATAGTTCCTCTAAAAGAGTTTAATGCTGCTGCTTTTTTCGTATGTTTTAGCATTTCTCCCAAGTTGCGGCCTCTTGTGTGGGCAAACAATGGTTCTTTGTCGAATGTTCCTTTAAGATCAGTATACAGTTTTAAGATTTGCCAATGTCGCTTTATAACTTTTTTAAATAGGAAGCTCACATTGGAGAATTTGCTTACGCACGTGATTCTGTTCTCTGTTTGTTTGGGTTTGCCTGTTAATAATTCTTCTCGTGGTTTCTGTGAGGCTCTTATTAGCGCTGTCTTGACCGTGGTGCTAGGGTATCCCCTATCCAGGAATCTACGTTCCATGTATTCCAATTGTTTGTGACACTCTTGTGTGTCCGAGACCACTCTCCAGACCCTGAGAAACTGGGAGTAGGGCAAATGAGTTTTGAGTGATTGAGGGTGATGACTATCAAATTTCAGTAAGTTGTTTCTATCTGTTGGCTTTCGGTACAGGTTCGTATGAAATGTGTTACCAATTCTGGTTATTTCCACATCAAGAAATTGGATGTTCTTCTGACTGATCTGCCATGTGAAGCTTATGCGGTCATTTCTCTGGTTTAGTGCTTTCACTTGAGTGGTCAAAGATTCAGTCTCGCCTTTCCATATAATGAAAATGTTGTCAATGAATCTTACATACATGAGGAGTTGTGATGCCCATTCTTGGTTATTATAAATGTATTGCTCTTTGAATGATGCCATGTACAGATTAGCATACGCCGGGGCGGCGCAATTGCCCATAGAAGTTCCACTCAGTTGTATGAACCATCTGTTGTTATATGTGAAGTAACTGTTCATGAGGGTAAATTCCATTAACTCCATCAGAAAAACTTGTAAGTCTTGTGGGTATGTGCTATTCAATAGGGCTTGTTCTCTCGCTTCCAATCCCTCTTGGTGGGGTATCGACGTATATAACGCCTTGACATCAATGGTTGCCATCACAATGCTTTCTTCGGTGTGTAAATGACGAAGTTTGTTCAAAAAGTCTGTAGTATCTTTAATATAAGATAATGATTTTAGTACCAAAGGTTGTAAGTACTTGTTGAGGAATTTTCCCACCGGTTCGTGGAGGCTTCGTTTGGTGGACACAATTGGACGACATGGAGGTTTATGCAAATCCTTATGTACCTTGGGTACCATGTGTAACGTTGGACTCATGGGACTTTCTTGTGTGAGGTATTTTTGGGTCTTTTCAGTGATGATTCCTCTTTCCTGGGCTCTTTGGAGGATCACTTGTAGGGTTTTCCGAATGTCTTCAGTTGGGTTAGGTATTTCTTTCCGTTCCCTGTTTTCTGCTGCTGAAATTGCGACCAGCTCCCCCCTAATTACCGCTTTGAGCGCCCCCCAGACCGCTGTTTGCGCCACATCCCCGGTAACCTTCTGGGTCAGGTAGTCTTTGATGCTCTGGCTAATCTGCTCGATGACTCCCTTGCGGGAAAGTAAGGTTTCGCGAAGGCGGCAACCGCCTCTATGTGTACGTTGTCTAGGTACCTGCAGACCCAGTACCACTGTGTCATGGTCCGAAAGGGCCGCTGGGGCCACCTCGACATCCCTTGTCATGAGGGCCAGGTCAGTGGAGCAGAGGAAATGGTCAAGTCTAGCATATGTGTGGTGCACATGGGAGTAAAAGGTGTACCCTGGGGCAGTGTGGTGGGTCTCCCTCCAGGTGTCCAGGAATCCCCGATCTGCGAGCCACCGCTTCCCTTCGTTGAATATTGCCCCGGAATCGCCAAACCTGCGACCTGACCTGTCCTGTTCGTTATCCATGACCAAATTGATGTCCCCTCCGATCAGTATGTGCCGTGAGCTAGTGCTTAGAACTTCTGAGAGTGCCCCAGTCAGAAACGCCTCTTGTTTTGTGTTAGGAGCATAAATGGACCCCACCGTGAGTGATAAGTTCCCAATGTGTATCGTGTGGGCCAGGAGCCTACCCTCAATCTCCGCTATTTTGTCCCCCACCCTGCCCGAAAGTGTTTAGCAAAAAGCAGGGGCACTCCCGCTTTTTTCTCCGTGGTGGAGGAGTAGAGCTGATTCGGGAATGCCCTGGATCTCATGCGATGCCAGTCTTTAGCCAACAAGTGTGTCTCCTGTAGGAGGCACACTGCCGCCCCAGAGTGTTCCAGATATGAGAGCACCGCTCTCCTCTTGATCGGGTTGTTCAGCCCTTTAACATTAAGGGTGAGAATATGGAGGGTCTCTTCAGCCATGTGAGTGTATGAAAACCTCAATCAATCAATCAATCAAAGCATTTATATAGCGCACTACTCACCCAGAGGGTCTCAAGGCGCTAGGGGAGGGGGGTCCGCTACTGCTCGAACAGCCAGGTCTTGAGTTGCTTCCTGAAGGCGAGGTGGTCCTGGGTCAGGCGGAGGGGGGTCGGGAGGGAGTTCCAAGTCTTGGTGGCGAGGTAGGAGAAGGACCGTCCCCCTGTGGTGGCTCTTCGGATGCGGGGGACGGCGGTGAGGGCGTGGCCGGTCGATCGAAGCTGGCGTTTGGGAGCGTAGAAGTTGAGGGGTCTGTTGAGGTATCCTGGGCCTTGGTTGTGTAGGGCTTTGTGTGCGTGGGTGAGGAGACGGAAGGTGATTCTCTTGTTGACCGGGAGCCAGTGCAGGTCTCTCAGGTGTCCGGAGATGTGGCTGCGACGGGGGATGTCCAGGATGAGTCGTGCTGAGGCGTTCTGGATCCGCTGGAGTCTCTTCTGGAGTTTGGCGGTGGTTCCGGCGTAGAGGGAGTTGCCGTAGTCCAGACGGCTGGTGACGAGGGCCGGGGTGACAGTCTTCCTGGTCTCGGTGGGGATCCACCGGAAGATCTTACGTAGCATGCGCAGGATGTTGAAGCACGACGAGGAGACGGCGTTGACTTGTCTGGTCATGGAGAGGGAGGAGTCCAGGATGAAGCCCAGGTTGCGTGCGTGGTCTGTTGGTTTGGGTGCGCTGCCTAGGGCGGGGGGCAACCAGGAGTCGTCCCAGGCGGAGGGTGAAGATCCCAGGATGAGGACTTCCGTCTTGTCCGAGTTCAGTTTCAGGCGGCTGTTCTTCATCCATTCGGCTACCTCTTTCATCCCTTCGTGAAGGTTGGCTCTGGCGGTGGTGGGGTCGTTGGTGAGGGAGAGGATCAGCTGGGTGTCGTCGGCGTAGGAGATGATGTTGAGGTTGTGCTGGCGTGCGATGTTTGCGAGCGGGCTCATGTAGACGTTGAAGAGGGTTGGACTGAGCGAGGAGCCTTGAGGAACGCAGCAGATGACTTCGGTGGCTTCCGATCTGAACGGGGGGAGGCGGACTCTCTGTGTCCTTCCGGAGAGGAAGGAGATGATCCACTCTAGTGCCTTCTCCTGGATTCCGACGTGGCTGAGGCGCTGCACTAGTGTACGGTGGCAGACAGTGTCGAAGGCCGCGGAGAGGTCTAGGAGGATGAGGGCTGCTGTTTCTCCATTGTCGAGCAGGGCTCAGATGTCATTGGTTGCTGCAATCAGGGCGGTCTCGGTGCTGTGGTTGGCCCGGAAGCCAGACTGCGAGAGGTCGAGGGATCCGTTCGTCTCAAGGAAGGCGGCCAGCTGCTTGTTGACGGTCTTCTCGATGACTTTTGCAGGGAACGGGAGCAGCGAGATGGGGCGGTAGTTCTTGAGGTCGGTGGGGTCGGCTGATGGCTGCTTTAGTAGAGCGCTGATTTCGGCGTGCTTCCAGCTCTCCGGGAAGGTGGCGGTGTCTTAGGAGGTGTTGATGATGTCCCGCAGGTGGGGTGCGATGACAGCGACGGTCTTGTTGAAGACGTGGTGAGGGCAGGGGTCGGTCGGAGATCCGGAGTGGATGGAGTTCATCGTGCGGACGGTGTCTTTGGTGCTGATCGGGGTCTGAGCGAGGAGCTGCTCTCCGCCCGCGTTCCAGTGGAGGAACACCCACCCACCAAGTCTCTGTGTCAGAGCTAACGGGACACCCCCGGACAAAACCCCAGAACTTTCCCCCCCATCCCCCAACCCCTTTTCCCTCCCCAACCACCCCCCAGTTCAAACCAGATACCCCAACTGGCGAACATTGTCCCAGGCCTCTAAAATGTCTGTCCAGGCCTGTGGTGAATGAGTCAATGTATGGGTGTGTGGCAGCGGCGGCTCAAGGCCCCCTGTCCCGCCCCCCGACCAGGTGCCACAACTTAGCTGATGTCGACCGCCGCTGCAGTCTTCTCAGGAGCCGGTACCAGTGTCCTTGGAGACCTCTTGGATCGCTGCGGCCTGTTCCTGTGCCATTGTTTCTGGATTCGGCTTGAGGCTTTTCTTGCGAGGCCTGCCCCTTCGCACCCTTTTGCCAGCCGTCGCCAGCCGCTCGAGGGGATCCGGATGCAGTCCCAGACGATCGCCCTTCGTCGTTGTCATCAGGTTGATTCTCTTCGTGCTGGATGCCCAGTAAGGTGCAAGTGTCGCGCAAGGAACACAGCTGGTGTAGGGCTCCATTCCACTTGAAGATTAGACGAAACGGGTGTCCCCAGGAGTAGGGGACCCCCTCTTTGTGAAGGAAGGCGGTGGCAACCTTGAATGACCTCCTTTTCTGTAGGGTGATTGCCGACAGATCCTGGAATAATTCCACTGCGTGGCCTTGAAAGCGAAGGGGCTGTTTGAGACGTGCCGCCTTCAGTATGCGTTCCTTCAGGGGGTAGCCGACAGGAAGGCTAAGATGTCCGGAGGGGGGACCTGAGTCCGGCGAGCTGGGCCCACTCGGTGTGCTCTATCAATACGGATCACAAAGTCATCATCTTCATCAAGCACCGTCCGGAATAATGTCTGTAGGTATCCCGCCATGTCGTCTCCCTCCGCATTGGGTGGTACATTTCGGACGCGAATGTTGATGCGCCTTGAACGGTTTTCCAGGTCCTCCGTATGAGATTGAAGGTCCGTTTGTTGGTCATTGAGTCTAACGATTTCTTGTCGTAGGAGCTCGATCTCTTCCTTTCTGGCTTGTCCCGAAAGCTCGTTCGCAGCCACTCTTTCCCCTAGATCATCGACATCTCGTCGGAGTTCTTTATATTCCCCTGCCATTTCTTGCCGGAAGGTTTGGATGTCCTCTTTAAGAGAGGTGAAGAGGGCCTCCATGAATGCTTTGGTCGCCGGGGCCTCGCCTTCCGTGTGGTCTTTACCCTTAGGGTGGGGGGGCGCTTGAGCTGGCTTGTCCGGGCTTTTGTCGACCTTAGGAGTCCTTTTGGCCAGCATCTCAGAGATAGTGCGGTTCCCTTTGCGGTTGGTGGACGCCATTTCTCACCCTGTCGCTGGCCTGAGACCCCAGTCGAGGTGCTGCCCCCGACGGGTCCGTAGGTAGTCCACGATGTGCGCGTACTGGGGGAAAGGGGGTGTCGTGCGTCCGCCCGGTGTCGCGACTTCGGTGGCCGTGTACCTCAGGGCTCCGGATCCTGGGAAATGCTGGTGTGGGCTGTCTCGCTGCAGCCCGTTTCACTGCGCCCCGGAGGCTATGTTTTCCCGATACTGGCCCTCAAGGTCGCCCAACACCGGTGGCCTTCGTTGTGCCTCCCAAGCCGCCACTCCTGTGGCCCGGTCTCTTCGCTTTTCGCGGTCCGCCGCCGCTCGCTGGGCCCTTCCTTAGTCAGCTCTGTGGCCCGTCAAACTATCTTGGAAACTCCCAGGTCCCCTCACAGGTGCTGCGGAGTCCGCGGCTCCTCCCGACCTTCGCTCCTGGCGCTCGGACTTTGTGGGCAGCGGGTTGCCGGGACAGCGCGTGCGTCATCGGGGCCTCTCGCTTCGTCTTTTTCTGTGGCCCGGGACTCCCCTCCAGACTCGTCCTGCGACCCTTGACCCCTCTTCTCCACTTTGGGGTGCCCCTGCTCTCACAGGCGGCCATACAGTGCTGGGCCTCGTGGCGCCGTTATGCGTGCTGGTGCAAAGTTTTTAGGGCCCCGCAATGTCTCCCAGGGTTGTTGGGTCCTGGGGGCTTGTGCGTCCGCTACCAGAGCCGCCCCCCCGGTTCGCCGCCCTCCGAACTCTTCCCCGCCACCAGTATCGGTCCCACCTCCGGCGGCTAGGCCCAAGCGTGCGCGAGGCCGGACGCTCAGGGACCGCCGCTCCTGACCTGGAGTCCACAGTGCAATCGCGCCGACTCTTGGGCGCAGCGCGGGGCTCCTACTCTCTCTTCCCCTCTGGAGACACGTGCCTCTGATCTGCTGTGGCCTGTGTCCTCACCTCGCTGTCCGCTTCACCGCCTCTGGGTCTCTGTGGGGCCCAGGCCGTCCGGCTGGTTTCGGCCGCTCCTCCTAGGACTAGGCCCAAGTCGGGGCCTTGCGTGGAGTCAACTGCCGGTTGACCAGTCGCCCCTCTATCCGTGTCGCCTCCGTCAGGCCCGCAGTCCATTGCGAGCAGGCGCCGCTCCCATACCTCTGCGCCCGCTGCCGGAACCTCCGACGCAGTAGCGCTGGCCCTGAAGGCGCTGTGCGAGGCCCACCTGCTCCTTTCTTCGCCGGAGCTGGGATCTCGGCTTTCACGCCTCTAGGCCGCCGTGAGTAGCGCCTTCACTCCGCGACGCCCCTCTCTGCCTCTGAGTCGTGCCGCGGGCCCCGGCTGCCCAGCCGGTGTTCCGGTTGCTTTCTGCTGTCAGTGGCGGGCTCAGTAGGAAGTAGGTCCGCTCGGAAGCCCGGTCGGGGGAGCGGGTACGGGGAGCCTCCACGGAACACGTCCGACCGAGCCGCCATCTTGGCCACGCCCCCCATGTTTGGTGTTTTGAGTGGGGGGTACTCACACTTCATATGGGTGCATCACGTTCGAAGCTCCCATCCATGAGGAGCCACTCTGAGGATTGGCAGCCCACAAGGGGCAGAAAGTTAGCCTGTAGATTCCCCGACAGACGCCCCTCAAATCGCCAGGACCAGACGGTTTCCCGGCATTGTTTTACAAGACCTTTTACACTACACTTGCCCCAATACTAACCCAGCTTTTCAATTTGATCACTGGCCTTCCACAGTGCCGTCTTCAATGAGGGAAGCATCTGTAGTTCTCATCCCAAAGCTAGGGAAGGAAGAAAAACAATATAGGTCCTATCGTCCCATATCCCTACTAAAAGTGGACACTAAGATATTTACTAGCATCTTGGCAGCCCGCTTGAACGCATTATTGCCAGGTCAGAAATGCTCAGATTAGGCGGGAATTGTCCCACGCGGGCAATATAGTGACAACACCAAAGGATTCTCCATCTAATTGACTAATCTAAACACTCCAAAAGGAAAATAATACTTCTGGCCATAGACGCAAAGGAGGTTCCTTTGTGGGTATAATTGATGATAACGCTTCAGCTGTAACAAGATTCCAGTTAGAATTTGAGAGGTTTAGACCTCTTGTGATATCCCTGTAGTGTGGCTTCAAGCTATACAATATTCTTCCTTTTCAGAACTTCTGCCTTTCTTGCAACCCTGACTTAAATAGGGTTTTCCTGATCCGTAGTAAAGAACAGGGCTTATTAGATTTTCTTGGACAACTTCATGTATAGACAAGAGAATCGAAACATTCAATCTAATTCTAAATGTAATGACTTTGCTTTACATTCTCTGTATCGTGGCTATGGAATTCCTCATTTGCTTTCTGTTTTTGAGGATCAATTTTTTTTAGACATTTTGGTTTCCATGAGTGATTCTGTATTTTTACAGTATGCCTCTGCGACTGATTTATATCAGTTTGGCTTTTAATTTTAAATAAACCCATACTTAATCACACCTTCCGACTTTTAGTGTGTTGCCAAATGGATTACACAGTAATTGTTCAATTGAAATTGATCCCGATTCCTTTATTCCTCAGGCACTTAGAAAGTTTAGTTGCAGAGAGCAAGGACGCAGGGACCAAATACACGGAATTAGCAGATGGTAGCAGAGAACAGTGTAATAATGAATGTCCATTCATGACAAGTGAAAAGTAGATTTATTCTTAGCATAAGGATCCCATCCATAAGATAGGTCTGAACAACAGCAAATCCAGGCTCCAACTGCCTGTCCTATTACTCATAAGAAAACATTCTCTAACATGTACATTCTAAGGCACCTAGCAACAGCAGGATGCCACAAACAGTTAGGTCCTGAGATAGGGGAGTCAGGAGACTTTATATGAGAATAGTTAAAATCCCAGTCTCAAAGTCCATTTTTCAATTTGGAGGATCAATGGAGCTCCAGTGGTTTGTGTTGATTTCTATAGAGAAAAAGACTTGTGTTGCCATTGCATTGCATTTGTTTAGCTGAAGAGTGTGTGTTTGTGAAAATTGTAAAGAAGGGTGAACCACTGCAAGGAGTGAAACTGACTTCACAGTGTTCCGTGCTGGGATTAGTCGTCTGGTATAATGCCATGCCTGTATTAGTTATCTACGTCACAGAGTGCCATGTTATTATTGATTTGGAACAAGAATTGTGAGTCAATCTGGGACGTGGCCAGCAGCATGGCTGACTAGTCGCATCTGCCGGAGCTCCGGCAGCCCAAATGATATCCTGTTTAAAATTATGACCTTGTTACACCATAGACGAGAATTTGGCAACGGCAGCGAACAGTGGAGGCCACAAAAGAAAAGGCTACGAAAGGGAGGTCTGGGGCATCCTGCACAAGAGCGCACTGAGTGAGAGGCCCGAGCCCGCGACAAAGGTACACGGCAACAGCGGAGCTCCTGTTGCACGGCCGAAGCTTGAAAGACCCCAAGACTCGCCCGACGGTGGCCGGTGAGGAAACGCGTGGGTCCGAACCCTGACCGGGGGGGGGCCACAGGAGGAGGTCCGAACTTGTGCCAAGGTGAGAGGGGATGTGCATGGGAGTGAAAGATAGAGGGTGGCCGCAAAGTGTGGGCCTGGAGCAGGTCCTCCCCTGTCGGGTGGTGGGGGCCCTGCAGGGCCAAAGCAGGAGGGGGTTGTGGATTAGGTGGCCGTGGCTGAGCATCAGAGCTTTCCCAAGTGGCGGGAGCAGGGCCGGGTGGAGAACTCGAGCCATAGGAGCGCCGCGGAGACGATGCCGCACTGCCTGGGCCACTCGGTCTCCTGGCTCGGGGACCTGTGAGAGGTGGGGCGTTTCGCCTGTGGAGGGGGCCTGACAACATTGTGTACCCATGGGCGGACAAAACCCTAAAGGAGAGCAGTGGACCTAGAAGTATGCCAGTAGACATAGCCGGTGGCAATAATAGGAGGCAGGCCACGGAAAGAGGATTGAGAGGACACAGCAGTGGGCCACCTATGGAGGCTCAGTACAAAGGAGTTTGAGTTAGTGTGAATCAATTTACATTGGATATAAATATTGTGTGGCTGACCAGTTGAAATATATTATTGAATCCTAAAACATATAAAATAAACACTTTACAAATAGATACATTTATATGAACAATGAGAGACTGCAAAGCATGCTTGGGAAATATTTGTTTAATATATTTGTGTAAAGCATTTTTCCAGTCAGTTTTAACTTTAGATTTCAATTCTAAATGTCCACTTACCAAAACAGTCCTTAACTTTCTCAAAGGTCATTTCCCTTGCCTTCTAAAGACTATGATTAATGCGTTTTAGTTCTTAGGGTAAAATGTTGTGAAATATATATTTTTAGCTTAATCTGTGCAATCTGTTAAAAACATAGCTTTCTAAATATTAACATTTTCTTTCGAGGTAGTTTCACAACTATGTTAACTGGGTCATTCTTAGAATATGTGATTTAGGAAGCATTTGTTTTTTAATGGGAGTACAAAAAAACATTACGGGGGTGTCACTTCAGGCATTTTCAGTCAAGACAGTTAAATACGTTTAAAAGTACAGTACTGTGCTGCAATGTTATCTACATGCCAATTATTACTCGTTTTTCTTATGCGATGTTAAGACGTGGATTCTTCTGTTCTTGACAAGAGAAAAAGAAGCCTGGGAAGCCAAACAATTCTAAAGCTCCAACTGGGATCTGCATGTTTTAGAATACTTTAGCCGGATGTGTAGGCTGACAGTTTTAACCACTTAGTAGTTCACATATCGATTTTGTGATACTCTTTAAGTTGGAACTGTGGCGCATGAGCGCTTGTTTGTATTTTCAGGTGATATCAAAACCGTTTAAAGAACTACAGTCTAAAACCCATCAGGGAATTTATTAAGCGTACAGCACTTGTCCATACTTAACATGTAATATGGAATCACAACCCACAGAGAAGTGTGGCTCACTGGTTAGAGGAGGCAGACCCTGATGCAGAGGTCATACCGGGGACCAGGGTTCAATTCCCAACGCGGCAGGGTCTTGAGTTCAAAAATGTCCACGGACTCGATCATTCTCGCCTCGGTGCCTACTCAAATCATGGGTTCACACTCTGCAACTCTGGCAATGGCTTGCTTAATCTCCACTACGGCCCCACCGCGATGGGATGCCTGGTCTTCACCTTGGGGATGCCCAGTAGGGGTTATCTCGCAGGGAAAGCCAGGACGGGTTCCCAAAGCAAGCGCTAAGAGACCTGTCGGTGATTTGGCGCTATATAAATCGAAATTAACATAACATAACATAACAGCCAAGGGATATAATTGTTGTTAAAGGCCCTTATACAGAGTTATATGCCTGAGCTGTCAGTAGGGGCCGGCGTGACTCGCGAGGGGCGTTGACAGTGGCGCAAGGTAGCGCAATGGAAAACAATTTTTTTAAACAAATTATAACACTTACCTTGCCACCACTCCTGCTGCTGTGTATCTGCTCCTTCTCTCCTCGTGGGACAGGAAGCCAGGCTCCCCTGACCAGTCACAACGCTGAAATGCAGTGTTGTGATTGGCTTTAAGCATCCTGATTCGCCGCTCCACCAGGGAATGGGGGCCTGGGCTTGTTCTCCTGCTGTAATGCAGCTGCATGTAGAGTTGGGAAAGAGTGCATGACTGGTTTGGGTGGCCAGAGACGATTGACTAAACAGTCAGTGCGCACTTAGGAGTGGGCAAACCACTCCTCTCCCGTCCTGCTCAGTGAGCAGAGCAGCCCCGCCTATTCACACGGAAGGAAACATAAAATGACAATAACTTAAAGTTATTTTCATTTTATATTTCCTTTCCTTTACACTGCTCAAAGCAGTGGGGAAATTGCTACTCCGCAAAAGCGTAGGAGCCCCCACAGTGAGTCGTGAGTGCCTATGATGAGGGTCAGGGCCTTTAACAGCCAATATAGCTACGGTATGAGGAGCTATACTGCTGTTAAAAAATTCTACCCACTGGGGCCAGAACGTTCTAAATTAATATAAGGGGAGAAACGGAAAAACTAAGGCTGGAATGTTGAAGCAGAAGGCCTTGACCAGCCATGGCTGGCCCGAGCCACTCCTTTGTCTTCAGTGGAGCTCTCAATAGCACAATGTTTTGAAATAAATTAACAGTAAAAAAAGAGCTGTTCATCAAGTGGTGTAATTACCTTATTTTTCTTCTTTGCCTTCTGAGCTTTATCGTCTGATTCTGTCATTTTTCTTTTGAACAAATTGGCTTTCTTCACATTGTTTTTCTTTTTTCCACTCTCAGCAGGTACTATGGTGAAAAAAATATTTTAAAAAGGCTATTTTTAAAACATGAGTTATGCTCATACTAATTTCAGAGAGCGAATTCTATAGGAGATACACTTCCAACCACAAGCTAAATGAGTACATCATTCTGTAAGTGTAGAGTTTGTCCTATGTATGATTTAGCGACATAAGCTTTGTCAATCATACTAGAGACAAAAAATTCAATGTTAAAAGAACTTTTAGCACAATCAAATCAAATATAACGTTATTTAGGCAAAGCCATAAAAGTTTCAATAAAATATATTACATTATATATATATATATATATATATATATATATATATATATATATATATATATATATATATATATATATATTCTGCAAAGTTCAGTACGAGCACAGCAAAAACCACAGTTACGCCACGCCACGCCACACTGAAATAGTCGAGTAAAGCCACAGACTCCGTGCTCCGTTGTTAGTGCATTTTATTCGTGAAGAATAAACAGCCCACCAGTCGCCATGACGCGTTTCGCCTCAGCCGAGGCTTGATCACATGTCATGTGAAGGAGGAAGAAGGTACTATTTGAACAGTATTTCAGTCACATGACCAATAGTACTTCCTGTCAACATTAAAGGGGTATGCATCAAAGAACAATGCTGGGCGTAGTGCCCTTATTAACCTCCCAATAATCACCTATGTCAGTATATATTGGTGTAAATCAATATTCTATAAACAACCAGTCAATTATAGAGTAAAATTCACATTACTATACATTTAGGTCATGCACACAATGTAATTCATTATTTACAAAGGAGAATGTGTTAAAAATGACGCCAATTATTCAAAAATAATGTATGTAGAAAAATATGTATCCATAAGCAAATCTAAATATTTGAATATATACATACATACATATAAACATGTAAAAAATCTGATGTATAAAAATAGAAAAATATATATATATCTATACAATCTCTCTAAGTTCATATATATACACCATGTGCCAATTGAGCATAAATATTCACACCATTTCAATTCGTAAAAAACGTTCATTATTTATGTTGCCTCACAAAGCATGTACCTATTTTATTGATCGCAAGGTGAACTATTGACTGATAGGGGTTTTATTGAGCCCTCAATTTTTAATTTTTAGATACTGACATGGTGAACAAATTCTACCCCAGTGGGTAAGGAATGCACAATTATTAGTCATTTATTACAGCAAGGTCTATTCGTTATGTACCTTCTAGCGGGTTGCTAAAAATAAAAAAGAAAATGTAAAGTGCTCGTGCAAAAATAATATAACTAATTCAGTGTTGTTTTATATATTAAAATCTGCAGACTGCTGTAACACAACTTGTGTGATTAAATCGTTTCAGCAATATAATCTCCAAACAAAAATGGGAAATCAGGGACCTGCTATAGACAGGTATAAAGGTCCTCTGTGCTGTTAAGCCCCCCCTGATGTTTACTGTTTAGCTCCAGTATATATATACACACACAAATATATATATATATATATATAGAAAAGAAAAATGCAGCACATTATTTCATTATTATTGAGGAAGTGTCACAATGACATTAAAATCGACCATGGAAACACACAAACTATTTAAAATAACGTAGATTTCGACATTTGATGAACCCAGTTCCAGTGCATCACTATCCTAAAATCAATATACAAAACATGAGCATTTTATAACAGTTCTCCTACATCAGCCGCAAAACGTTTGCTACTGCACAGGCATACTGTATGAAAGGGTCCGATCTCAATAGCCTCAGAGATATGCAGTGGCTAGATGTGCTTAGTTGAAAGCAAATGGGTGCCAGACATAAGCCAGGCATCTAAAAAACACATGTGGTATATACTTGGTTTGATCAAGACAGAAGGGCATTTTCCAGAGGCAGATCCCAACCATTTTGCAGTGAATTATTTCAGAGGGAGCGTCTCTACTCTGAATTGTTGGTATCACTCCCTGTCTAAAGGCACCGTAATCAAGCTCCGGTACTTCTCTAGGCCATGCACCGATTTACACCTCAAAAACTCCCCAGTCAGTGAAGTTCCTGCAACATTTTGCTCCTAACTGTACCAAGAGTGTCCAATACTGTTTTTTAGCACCACCTTGGAGGAGATTTGGAGTAGAGTAGGGTGGAGCCAAATGTCCCCAAAACCTAGAGAACCCAACATTATATGGTTGAGGACAACCAGTGGATTTTGTGAAATCTATCTAACTTAATGATGTCTTGTAAGGCAGCAGCATACTTGGCCAGATCGGGTGTAGCCCATAATCTTCGCCAGAATAGCAAAGGTCGTAGGGGTACTTGAAGGGATACCTTTTTAACTCCCTTGTTCAAAAATAGAGGGTGCAATGGCGTACCAGACGGAAGGGAGGTCAGTGATAAAAAAAACAGTTCTTCAATCGCTCCAACACAGAGACAACACCAAAGCCCCACAGCTCAGCCCCTTATAGCGCTGAGCCAAGGTCTTTGGCCACAGAACACATGTAAAGCTGTCACTATCGGCTTGGTGAAAGATGGTCGATGTTCTTTCAAGGTGGCACCAACAGTCGATCTGTACTTCAAGCAAGCCCGGTTAATATTAATATGTGAACACCATGACTTACTGACCGACAGTTTGATCCCTGAATAATCAAACAAATCAACCCTCGCTAGGGCATTATCCCCTAGCATCAGTTTTCCCTTAACTTTTTTATGGATGTTAAACACCATACATTTCATTTTGACTGAGTTGATTTCTAAGTCACAAACATGACAAAATGCAGCAAATTTGTTAAGAAGAATTTGCAGACCACTCAGAGTTTTTGTATTAAAAAAGTGTCATCTTCAAATAACAATATAGGGATCTTGGTGTTAGCTATAACGGGGACATACGCTAAGCAGTCAGAAAGATAGTTAACCAAACCATTTAGATACAAAGTAAAAAGAGTGGGGGCCAATACACACTATTGATGAACGACTTTCAATACTGAGATCTTATCGGTTAAATGGCTCTGAGACCCCCCATCTGACCTGCGCGGAGTTAATCTCATGTAGCCTAATCACTAGACACAGAATATTGTGAGGCATACCCATCACCTTCAAGACCTGCCACAGTCTCAAGTGCAGAACCAGGTCAAAGGCAGATTTTAGATCGACAAAAGCAACAAATAAGTTGCCCCTGCCAATCAAGACAGTCTTCCAAATAATTAGGACAAACCAAAAGACCTGGTCTATCGTAGAAGTTTGTCTCTGAATTCCGCTTGAAGCGGGCTTATATTATCGCAGTCTGATATCCACATTTGGATTTCTGACTGAACCAAAGGAGAGAAAACATTTTGGACATCATCAATAATGCAAATGAGCCGATATATTGGCTGGTGTATACTAATCACCCTTTTTATATATGTGCATAAATTCTTAAGGCTGCTATACAAGAGGGTGCCTTAGGTAGCAGGGACTACCTCCTCATGGCACAGGGTGGCAAAATGGGTAAGCCATTCAGAGGGTGGAATATGGTTTTGCGTTTCATGCCCCCAGTTATTTGCACCACTAACAACTAGTTTCTAGAAGCGTTAACAGCCTCTGGATGAACATGCTTCCGATAACTTCTGCCATCAATTATTGTCCCACTCCTTCTTTGCATTCAACATGCTATGTTCATAGTTCTTTCGGATGGCTGCAATCATAGATGGGTTCTTCAACGTGATCGCCCTCGCCAGAGTGCGCCTCAGATGCCACCACTCACTGTTAAAAAAACCCTTTATGCAAAGTCTAAGTGGCCACCCTCCTTTTCCTTACTTTTTGCAATGATACTCAGAGTTGCCTGGACATCTCTGTTGATGTTTGACAAGATTTCTGGCTTCACAATAACCTGACGCCATTTAAGGCGACATTTATCAGATGTGTGTACAACATTGTGAGTGTTGGATAGCATTACAGGGTCAAATATATACTTATCAAACAAAGCAAGCAACATGAGACACTGAGGGTTATGGTCGCTCTCCACTACTTCTTGTACTACCATGTCATCCACTCTGAACCACAATCTTAGGTCAACGAGGATGTAATCAGTTCAGCTTTTGGACAAATGCTTGTTAAAAGTATATGCCCTCTTGATATCAGATTTAGTACATCCATTAGTAGCCCCAACCCTCAATTCAATGGAAAGCGCTTTTAACTGAAGGGCGGCGTGTGTACATCTTTTGACTGAGTAAAGCTCCATCTGGGGATAGCCCAAGATTCCTCCTCCTCTGCAGTGAATTCAAAATCATCCACGTCCAGGGGCTCAAACGTAGTATTAAAGTACCCAGCAAGGATCAGATATGAACTTGAACGAAACTTAGCTACATGTGCCTCTAGAGACTGAATGGTCTCCAAAGCATATCCACTAATTGCAGCAATACAATAAACCCTTTGGAATAATTATTGGTTCTCACCATATTAGACACCAAAGATTTCATATCAACTAAGTAACCATCCACTGGGTCTAGTTATGACTGAGACAGACATTGCCTTCCAACACTAGGGGGCAGCAAAAAGAGCAGAATCACTCATTACTTTATTTAGTTGTCTAATACCAGTTTCTCTGGGGCTGATCTCACGTGCAACTCCAACTAGGAATGCATGGACAAGGGTTCTCGTACTTGCCCTCGGCCCTTCCTTAGGTCCGTCTGGTAGACAACCCTCCCACCCAGTCTAATTTTGCTCTAGGTCTCCTTCATAACACTAAGGCGATCATACAATGGATGAAGTTTACAATCAAGTAGCTCAGACAGCGGCCTTCTAATGTGTTCCCAAGTGATTGTATCAGAGCTCAAGCGGCTAAAGTCCCAGGGCTACTGATTACCACATTCATTACGATATTTGGAAATACCCGCCTTTGATTTAAATGACCTCTCTCTGAATTTAGCCACAGGAACGAGTTCAGGGAAAGGTGTGTCCAAACTAACTCTGGTTTGAGCCTGCTCTCCATTCACCCTGGTCTTTCTGCCCTCGATGCCAGTAGAAGGGTAAAAGACTGAATATGATATTCACCTCCACAATTAGCACCAGGGCAAGTCGCTAAAGTAGGCAATAGGGAAAGGGGTGGAAGAGATGATGAGTAGCTTGAGGGGTCACATCTTCAGCTGTAAATGAAAATCTACTTTCAGCCAGTTGAACCTCCTTGGAGAGAACATCAACCACCTCACCCAGAAAGCTTTCTATGGTGCTGCAAGCTGCTGGGAGAGCTTTTCCCTTGCCCATATCCCAAGAATCTAATGTAAAACACCCCCTTTAGTGGAAAACCAACAGTAAGAGAAACACAGAACCTTTGTGCAGGGTAATTTCACCAGGGAAGACCAACAGCAACTTAAGCAACAGGAGCCGAGAGGGGTGGCCCAGCCCAGCCTCTTCTAGTCGATGACCGGTAAAGACAGGTCTGCCCTTGGCCGAGGCTGTGCCTGGGTGCGGCCAGTGCGTGTCCCAAACTGTCGGGACTCAGGAGGCGCTTCAATATCGCCGCGGGCCCCAGCACAGGTGACAGTTGTTGTAAGGCTCCTCCTTCTGCCCTGAAGCAAACTGGGACAGGTAGTCCCCCTGACCAGCAAGGTGGCTCCCTGGACTCAATAGGCACTTTAATAGCGCTGCGGACCCCAGCACAGGTGACAATAGTTGCAGGGCTCCTCCTCCTGCCCTGAAGCAAACTGGGACAGGTAGTCCAAAGCGACTCCCCAATCTACTCTAATGTAATCAACCAGAAATCTCACCTACTGTGGTCGAGTGGACTACAATTCAAAAGACTAGACTCCAATGCATTAAATGCACTCGTTGGCTCTGCTCTTCATAGGTATAAGGATAACATTGGCATAAAGGAAACAGATGCCAAAATTGAGCTAAATAACTGAACAGAGTGCAACTGGAACCAAGTAATAGCAGACTTATCAGTTCTTATCAGAGCGAAACTGATCTTGGGTTGCTTGTGTTCCCGTTCAGGGAGGACCCGGCAGTTCAGGCTGGACTATTCTCATTGGAGCAGGGTCAAGACTGATTTGCATACAGCTGGGTCAAAACTAAGGTGGCATAGTGTGCAAAATGCTAATGGATTGGTACGCGGCCCGAGTAATTACCAGTGGCTGATATTGATTCAAGCTTTCTATCCATCACTTATTTGCATACTTCAGTATGGTGCCTTAAGTGGGTCGGGTATTCCCAGACGCGGGGCCGGGCACCATGCCACTGGAACCAGGCCATACCTAGCTGATGAGCTTTAAAAAGAGCAAAATCTGTCCTGGGTTCCTTGTGCTCTGGTTCAGGGAGGACATTGCCTAGCAGTTCGGGCTGGACTGTTCCCATTAGAGCAGGGTCAAGACTGATCTGCATACGACTGAGTCCTAACTGAGGTTCCATGATTTGCAAAATAATGATGGATTGGGATGAGAGACTAAGATTGATTCAAGAGTTCCATCCATCACTTTCTGATACTTCAGAGTGGTGTAATGTAAGTGAATCTTCTATTCTAGAACATTATGAGGCACCAACATGCAATAGAGGAATTCACATGTTTAAAGGTAGAGCTCCCTCTTTCATAAGTAAACTGAATTGATTAGTATGTTTTACAGAATGGGCCTGTTTCACGAAAGGTGCTTCGACCACTCGAAACATAGCTCCAGCTTTTAAGTGATTTGAAGTCTGGACATTTGTCTCTAACAGCACTGGAGAAAAGTATTGCCTACAGATGTTCTTACATCCCAAGATCCTGTTATAGGAATCCTTCCCATACCCTAGGGACGGAAACAAAAACATATTGCTATCACCAAAACGCTGTAGCAACAAAAAGGATTAATCAGGATAGTCCTAGGACAGAGAAGTAGTTGGAAGTAATGGAATGGACTGAAGGAGAAGCAATACACACGAGTAAAACAAAGATCAGATGATCAAATGTTGGAGAGAAACTGACTGATTCCTCTTCTTTTCACTTCAGACACAGGACCACCGTGCTGGCTAGGCCGCACACAAGGATAATATTCGTACATGACTGATGGTTGTACTGAAATGTAATATAAAGATGTAAGCAGTTATAGGAGGAACTCAGAGCAAATGAACAGTGATGAATGAAATGCTGTAAGACGCATTAAGTCCTGTGAGACATGTGGAGATGCTGAATGGCAAAAACACATATGTGTTATTGGTTCTTGAAATCAAATGAATAAAGAGAGGCTTAAAAACACAGTAAAGTGGCCAACATTTCTAGTTAACATTGAGACCTATGGCCGATGTTAACGTATGGGGCAGTGTTTGTGGTCTCTCGGCTATCTTTCGAACTGATTATTTACTACATTCTTTGTAAATACAGTTCTGCCAACGGGACTGATGTGCCAGACAAATAGAATCAAAGAAGACCGCTAATGTAACCCCTCCTCCGCTAGGGTTCAAACTGGAGAACTGAGTTGGCTGACGTCCAGGCTTATGACTTTTAATTAAATACGGTCCAAATTGCGCGATTCTAAAAAACGCTACTCAAACAACAAGGGTGCACCCAAGTAAAGTAAGTAATGATTTAGGGCAGGGGTCTCCAAACCGGTCCTGGAGGGCCGGTTCCATGCCAGATTTTTTGAAAAACGACATATATCTCAATGGGGTTATCCCAAAAATCTGGCATGGATCCGGCCCTCCAGGACCGGTTTGAGGACCCCTGATTTAGGGTATCATGAGCTTTATTATCTATTTACACGTCACAGGGGATCAAGTAGCCCCCTAAGGAGTACCTAACTTTAGGGTCATATATGTAAGAAAGGGTTGGCACCATCAAAATGTTCCTTTCACCGGGGTGACCCCCAGGACCAAGCGCCTGCACTGGATCCCAATAGGAACTGGAATTTAGGGTTAGCGTCCAACGGTGGTTGACAATGTGGTGACTCCAGATCGGTAGCAGCTTGAAAGATAGTTCCAGAATCAGCACAAACCGCTAAAGCCAACCCCCACACTAGGGTTCTGACGTTTCTCAAGGCCACCCTGGAGCTGATGAGACTCCTATGGAGCTCCCGAAGGGTGGCCAGTGGATCAGGTATAGGGCATATTTGATTGAGATTCCAGTATGGTCAAAGAAGAACTGTGTTACAGTCCAACAGGGTTTGTCTGAAAGAGAAAAGCCACATGAAATAGCTATGTCCCTTTCAAATATCTCACAAGGGGTAATGTGAAGGAGCTCCTCAAAATTCAGTCAATATAAAATGTATGGTTTGACAAGAGTTGTATTTATTGAACGTTAGAGGAACTAGCTAGAAGCCCTGGTCAACCAAAGCCCTTCTTTATTCGAATATTGAAATCATCCCTCAATCAGAGGAAGTGCAAATGGTTTCTTTGTAGCTTTTTCATTGGCTTCTTGTGTAGATAGTCATGAATTAGGCCAGTCAGAACTCTTCGATGTGAGGCCGTATGTTGGGTTGAGGCTAGTGCAACATATGATACATGGTTACAAGGAGACAGCCAACAACACAGAGGAAATGAGCAATGAAGTGGCAAAGAAAAAACACTGCCTGTAGTATGGAGAAATCAGATTAAAAATATGCCCTGGGGAGGGTAAGACTGGAGTGAGGGAGCTTTAGATACCAGTAATAAAAGTATCAAAACCCGTATGTACAGGTGGCTCAGTCTCCTGCACTCAAGCTTCCAGGGCATGCTGCCAAAGCCTGAGGAGTCAGCACCCCCCACTGCCATCTTAAAGACTTGCTGTGAACCACAGACCTGATTGACTGTCCTTTAGAAAAAATAACGATGCTGCCATTTCATTTTGGACCTGCTGTTCAGAGAGAAAATGTAAGTCAATAGTAGTTGAAACTTGCAAATCTCCTTTCTCTGTGTACACAGCTCATTACACTTAGAATCAGAAATGAATATTAAATGGAGCACACACTTCCACTGTTGAATAAACGATGCAGAGCCAGGTCTAAGGGAAAAGGCGGGTGCAGGCATGGGCACACTGAGAACTATTGCATAGGTGTAGTAGGGAACATACTCTACAGAGTTAGGCCCTTCTTATAACAGCAGAATCCTTTAACAAAGCCCTCACCCGGCTGCAAGTTCCCTACTCAAATGTAACCAAAACACCAAGAAGGAGATAATAACACATTGAACTTAACATTGTTTTGAGATCATGGCCATGTAGGTGAGACAGGCATAACATTAGAGAGCCTTGTACATGGCTCCTCATCTATAAGAGTAGATGTAGCCAGCCTAAATGGTAACACAACTGGATGTATCTAGCTCCTCTCCCCAAGTAAAAAAGCCACCCTTGTACATCCAAGGTAGATCCCGAATACTATATGATGAAGGCCCTAGCCAATTAAACATCAAAGTTTCTTGGCGCCGGGAAACCCTTTGTGGGTATCTGCGCGCATTATAAGTGCAAAAAATAAATAAATAAATAAATAGACGCAATCACAGTAAAATAATGGAAACCAGAGTTAGCAGATACACATGGAACAATTGACAGAATCCCCACATGTGAGAAAGTTTGTTGTTGGTTGAGAAGGGTTGAATCCTACTCAAGCAACAGACACAATCCTTGTCAGGGTGAGTCACTAAATTAACCAGTGCTTAACACTGGTAGCTTGGCACAAAAGCTGTCAGACTTAACTTAGTGGAAATGTGCACAGTATTTAAGCAGCACTTAAACAGAAACAAAGTGAAAACACAACAACACAAATAATCCCACACCAACTTAGAAAAAATAGAGTAAAATGTAATACATTATTTGACACCAAAACATAAAAAAACAGAGATATGCAAGTTCAAAGATTTATTGTAAGTATGGTGCCTAAAAGCACAAAGCTCCACTCATGAGATCGGGGGAAAGTTACAAGTTCAGGTCCATCGTAATGGAGCGTGAGCTGGTTACAGGGACTATGTCAGTCACGCTGAAAAAGTTACTTCCTAAAGTCTAGTCAGCAACCAGACTCAACTTAGAGCTAAAATTATGTTTAAAGTATTCATGCAGCACTGAAACCGCAACAAAGCGAAAAAACAACACAAAACAAATCCCACATCAACTTCGAAAAATAGATTAAAATGTAATCAATTATTTTACACCAAAACAACAAAAATCCAATCAGTACAACCGGAGTTCTGAATTGTTTATGTTTTTGGTCAAATCTAGCACCTAAGATCAAAGCAGCAATCACGGACATCTAGTTACGAAAGACAGGGAAAAGTTGAACGTTAAGGCTGACCGCGATACAGCACGGTTCAGATACACAAGGTGTATTGGGTCAGGTCTCTGCTTACCATTGACTTAGAAGAAACTTTGAGAAAAAAATGCCTTGAGAAGGTAAAGCTGTGCATGGCAAGGCAGCCAGAGGTTTCCACTGAGGAGGCATTGTCGTTGGCAACTGCTGGACAAAGTTGCAGTGAAGATTTCTACATTCTGATTTAGTCTCTTTGTTGAAAGTTGAAAATCTCCAGCAGGGTGAAGCTGCAGGCTGTAGCCAATGAGTGCTCCTCAGGGTCAGATACCCCTTCTGGGAGGAGATGCTGAACAGGAATTGCTGCTGTGGAAAAGAACACAGCAGGAGCTACAAGGAAGTCAGGATGATCGGATATACACTGTGGGCAGATCGGTAAGCTGGTAGGTCCCGCTGTCCTCTTGGCCCTCAGAGCACTTTTTGGCTAAAATGTACTTAGTTCCAAGTTTTGGATCTGGGCACCGTTTGCACCATTTCCAAGGGTCCACTACTGGAAGGGCACCACTTGGAGAGTCAGGGCTCATGCAGGCTAGGTCCAGGTGTGGGTTCAAGATAGTTGGAGCCTTTTTTGTGCCCAAGGCACTGATCAGGATGCAAGCCAACTACCCTTGGAGTCACTGTGGTAGCCCTGGGTTCAAGCAGAAAAGCAGATCTCAAGCAACAGCACAGTCCTTTATGGGCAAAATGCAGGCTTCAGACAGCAGGGCAGTCCTCTTGGTTCAATAGGACAGTCCTCTGACGTATATAGCAGGCCATATCCACAGGGCAGTCCTCCGAGCACTCTGTAGGTCCAAAAGGGAACAAAAGAGTGGGCCTAAGGGTCCTAGTTTTATTCAAAAAGTGGGATTATGCTGTTCCTCTAATGATCTCTCGGACCCGGTGGAGTGAGCAAGTCGTGGATGCAGCATAAAGCTACAAACCTCTTACACACATAGGAGCAAAGCCTTATGCGTGATCCGCCGGGCACTGTTGATGCCTGGGCACTTTACTGAATTGGGTAGATCCAGGTCACAACATGTACATTCACCAGTAGACCCATTTTTTACTGTGAGTAATCAGAATACCACTAACTCTAGGTGTAGATAGTTAATTTTTTGGTCCTGAAGAATCGCTAGTACAATTCACTGTAAGCGAGAAACATGTTGATCTACACTTCCTAACAAAGGACACTCCAACGCGAGACATTACACTCGGGTGAGTGCCTTGTTTGATCATTTTAATTAGGGTAGAAGACCCCCAGAATAAAAATATTTCCTTAGGTACCCCCAACCCTATTTTAACTCACTTCCCTACATCTACACAGTTCTGGCCCCACACCCGCACTTCACCATACGGCTGTTGGATAAAAGATCTCCGACAAAGTGCCCCTATCAAAGGGAGCCCGTTGGGTATTGCACGCCGAACCAACGAGAAGCAGCCCATATGATGAAGCATGACACCTGAAAGGGTGTGTGTGGCATTACAATCCAACAAATGGATTCCCAACTGTAAACCCTGCTTGGGGCTTTGTTGGTTCCGGTCTTTCTGGACTTTGCAACTCTGTCATTAGAGGAACAGCATATTCCCACTTTTTGAATACTGACACTGGGGCCCCTTTGATTCTGGACCTCCCTTGTGAGTGGAAAAAGCCCCACCGTCCCCCCGTTTTGTATACAGGTCCTAGTTTTATACCAGGCACCAGCTTTGAACTGGAAGAAAGGTCTGGAGCTTTCTCCCCCCATAAGTGTCTAGGATTTTCTGTCTCCCAGCCCTGATACCAGATCTTGGTCCCTGGATGTCTGAAGTCACAAAAGGATACTGTGAAGGTTGTTGGCGTGTGCACTGAGCAGCTTCTTTGAGGTGCATTTGGGGCTGTGCATAGCTCCACCCCCATCCTGCTAGGATGGCCTATCCTGCCAACCCCCAGTCCCTCCATTGCGTGGCTGTCTGAGAGGAATACACAAAGGCAAACTGCTAACTGCACATGTGACACAGAAAACAGTCGGCAGGCATCAAATGGTTAGGACGAGAAAATACCAACGTTCTATAAGTGGGATTTTCAGAATTGTGACTTACCATTAAGAGGAATTTAAATTGCAATCTTTTAGACACCAAACATAATAGTTCTACCTGATCCCAAACAAAAGTGATCCCTTATCTACATATGCAATAAGGCAACCCAATGGTATCCTATGGGAGAGGTAGGCCTCACAGTAGTAAAAAATTACTTTGAAACATCAAAAGTACATGTCCAACTTTCTAATTACAATGCACCCTACTGTATTGACTGTTTAGGGCAAACTTTAGGGGTGACTTATATGCACTAAAAAGGACATTTTAGCCTGGCAAGGGGTTTATTTTGCCAGGTCGAAGTGGTAGTTTAAAAATGCGCTCATGCTATTTAAGTGGGTGGCACATTAAGTGCTGCAGGCCCACTAGTAGCATTTAATTTACCGGTCCTTGGCATATGGTAGACCACTTTACTACAGACTTATAAGTAAATTAAATATGGCAATCAGGTGTAACCATGTTTTAGTGAGTGAGCACAAGCACTTGAGAACAGGCTAGCAGTGGTAAAGTGCACAGAGTCCTAAGGCTAACAAAAACAAATTCAACAAAACAGGAGGGGTCAAGACAAAAGATTTGAGAGAAGTTCACCCTAAGGCTGACAGGTCTAACAACGCCCCAGAAAATGCACTGCTGGATTCGACACATTACCATCTCTATCCGAGATGCGCTCAGTATATTTAATAAGTAAATTAAATATGGCAATCAGGTGTAAGCCAATTTTACCATGTTTTAGTGAGTGAGCACAAGCACTTGAGCACAAGGTAGCAGTGGTAAAGTGCACCGAGTCCTAAGGCTAACAAAAACAAATTCAACAAAACAGGAGGGGTCAAGACAAAACATTTGAGAGAAGTTCACCCTAAGGCTGACAGGTCTAACAACACCCCAGAAAATGCACTGCTGGATTCGACACATTACCATCTCTATCCGGGATGCGCTCAGTATGACCAATGAGTTTACCTTAACAGGGAGCAGTTAGGTGACTACACAACAAAGTGTGGGAAGCAGAATCATACTGCTAAAGGTTGACCCCAACAATCGATGATTAAGTGCAGGATGAAGAATGAGGTTGTATGCTCTAACAGGAACCTGACCCAACTCACAGGGCTTTCTGAGATGTGGTGCTTCAATAGGATCTAATCTTGGCTTTGACTGATTCAAGAATTACCCAGACAGCAATTAGCCTAAATTTGGGAGGAGCATTAATACCTGGATCTCCGGTCACTGTGTACATAAGGTTTGTAGGTAGACCACATTTTCAACATTGTGCTACAAGTACAGCGAAAATCTATAAAAACATGGCCCGCTCTTATTCCTTGCAATCTGTATGGCTGTTAGAAATAGCCCATCCACTTCCACCAGACCTCGTAAATCTTGTGATTCCCCCAGACAGGATGGATACAGAACCCGATCACAAAAATCTCATGCCAAAAGCGATAAAGGACAGTGAAAAGAAAGAACAACAGAAGAAGAGGAGAGAAATGGAAAACGAAGACCCTTGCTTAAAGCGTGTTTTCGGCTTAAGTAGTAAGCTTCAACGTGAGACAATCACAACAGCACCCATCTTCTATATCAACTTTATCAGAGCGTCTGAAGTATTGCAACAGATGCATTACCTAGAAGGGATCCAAATTATAAAAGCTAGAGTCTACCATAGGAGCACATTACCAAATGTAGTACATGCCCTGGACCATTCGAACACTAATCAGGTCTTTTATATCACTGAAAGCAAAGTAGGAGTATAGAGGGAAAGACAAAATTAGGACGCCCTCCACTCAGTACGTCATCAAGCAACAAATGTCCTAGTTTTCAAGGCAGTTCTCGTCTACTGATCTGCAGACATCACTAGTTAAGTATCAATTACACCAGAAAGTCTCTTATTATAGAGATATTGAAGCTGTCTCAGTCTACTGCCTTTATAAAAACAGCCCAGCTCTGATCTACACACTTAGACCAAAACAAAACCCACAATCACCCTAAGAGACGACAGAAAAAAGGTGAGAAAAGCGAGATGGCACCTCACCGGCGCACCACCAATGGGACCCCTGGCTGGTACTCACCAGGATGGCCCTGTTCTCATCATTAGTGCCATCAAGCCTTAACGGAAACGTGTCTTAAACCCAAAGCAAAAGACAGTGAGTGGTGCAGTGGACACAACTTATATGTGACAGGTTTTATATCACTGACCTAAAAAAATGGCATCACTATGACCTGCTACTGGTAACTGGGTTCCTCATTTCTAAAATCAAACGTACATTACTATTAGAAAGCGCTCCCAAACACAAATTGGCTTATTTACCAGATGTATAGCCACACACCAGAAAGAACTACACCAATGGGTGCCACTGCATTCCTCTTTATTCTCGGAAAAGCCTAGCTGGACTCCTAACATATGTGATCTTATAATGATATCAGAAAAACCGTGCACCAGACAGCCACTTTACATGCTCCCTTAGTCCAGTAAGAAGAAATGTGGAAGGAAAAGCAAAACAGGAACAAAAAATTAAGGAGTCACTATAAAATATGTTAAAAAATAATAACAATGAAGACTCCAAAAGTGAGTGAAATTCTCCCATTGTTCTCATCCCCAGACTCGACAACAGCACAAAATTCTGCATACATTTCAACAATCTATATAACATATCACAACTCTTTGCAAAACCCATGCCCAAAGTGGACAAGCTCATCAAATCAAAAAAACTAGGAGAAGCCAGTGATTGCGTCCTCTTGACTTTACTAAGAGCTTTTAAAAGAACTCCATATCACACAATCAGCAAAATACAGCGTGCCGACTACTCGTGTATAAAAGTTTCGGGTCATACCTTTTGGGCTTCATGGTGTCCTCTTTCGCAACAAATGCCTTAATTGCAAATTCCAAGGGTGCGCTTTTGAAGAAAAAGAATAGATATGTAGAGTATTTGGTGGGGGATAGTTAACTACACCCTCACCAAACCAAAATTCAACTAATCACTGTTACCCCTCGACCACAAATCAAAAAATTAGATAAAGGCTTTCTTGGAATTGAATACCACAGATGATTTATTCCCATTTGTGCACCATAGCAGGCGTCCGAACATAACTGATCCAGAAGAAAGTACCAGACAGAGGACTGTGTACCAAAGAAACAGAGAAGGCTTTCGGCATCTTCAAAGGAACCCCAAGTCATGTGCTGATATTTTTAGTTTAGACTGTACAAATAAACACGGTGGAAGATGGTTTGACTTGATAAAAGACAATACACCTCTTAAAGGAATGGCTCAATAAACCTGCATGTCATCTCGTTGTAGGCACATTAAATGTTATCATTTCTTCAAGATGGTGAAGAAGACATGTAGCACACAATGACATATTTATAGAATTTAAGCAGTCTGGGTTATATGCTAATTAGTCTGAAATTTGTGCCTTCTCGGTAAACAAATACTTATACCAGGAGACCTCATTATGGTCGTCCTTGGGAGTGGACTGGACCCCAAATATTCACCCTACTTGGGGGTTTGATTATATCATGACCGCCCTGTTCCGTTCGAGGGTACCACATTTAGCTGTTGGCAACTTAAGGTCGTGTGGAATTCTGGCAGAGGCGACAGTTGCCCGTCATGGGCGGAGTTGCAGTGCTTTCGGTCGATGCATTGCTGAGACCCTTACACTACTTTAGTAACTAACACTTGTGCTCCAGCTCTATGGTTTACATGATTAGAGGTGATATAAGATTTTATTTGGGCCTCAAAGAGACAAAGATTATCCCTAATGATCCTGCTGTTGACCATGGCAGAGGAGGGTCTGGGATACCCACATTTTACGGATCTATTACTATGCGGCTCAATTAAAATGGCTCCCTAAATGGCTCAGTGGGGGAGTATTACATATACTAGACCTACTGGAGTCCTGAGATAATGGGCGAAGAGTTTGCCGCATATATTGTTGAGCCTAAACAGAAAGCACCGGCAAGCAATATCTTTCTGCCTTAGGCCTTGAGAGGATGGGCTAAACTTGTTCGAATCTATGCCACCTGTATGCCTTATGATACCGTTGCTTGGTTTCCCATATGGTATGAGAATGGGACTTACTGAATCACAAGTTATTTCAATTGCTCTTTACAATGAATGTAAAATGTCCAACACTCAATCACCTTTCTATACAGGTCACTACCAGGGATACTCAAATGCCCATGTCACATCTTAGTGAAAAGTAGGAACAGAGACTAAATAAGCCTGTTACTGACAAATGTTGGGACAAGGTACTTGAGTTACACATGCTTTGGCTCTCACAATATGCTATTTAAATATATTCCGTTCAATTATTTACATAGGACATATATGACTCCAAAATGCCTAAATCTCATTAGAGATACTACTGAGGAACGTTATTCTAAGTGTTGTAGTAACAACTGTTTTTTTCTCACAGGATGTGGCTATGCCTAGCTGTAGGAAATGTGTTATTAGATGTGCAGGATACAAGCCCTGCGCAAGTAATAGTTCTACAATTGTCCTCTTTCTGGCTACCAAACACCCAATTGTGGCATTTGCCTCTCTCAGGGTAGCGAAGCAGAGTAGTCCAATGCCTACTCAGGGGAGGTTGTGTGTGCTAATAATCCCCATTCGCCGGCATGTAATAATAACACTAAATGAGCGAGTGTCCAGACAGCGCTTTTTCTTTAGTATTTATTAGTAGTGTGTGTAATAAATATTCTGTTTAATTACCATACATTCATTTACAGATCTATACATCAGGCAGATGGAAATAGCTTTGGTGATATTCTGAATTCAAATTTGACCCTTATTGAGCTATGACCCTCAACATCACAATACCCCCCCACCTATACTGGATAGAACATCACAGTGTAGGGGCTGTCACTTTAAATGAAGCAGGATAATTGGCTTTGTCAAGGGATAAACACATTAAAATACAAAGCAGACCTATTGGTTTTGTCAAGGGGTCACCACATTAAAATATTAGGCAAGCCCATTGGTTTGGTCAAGTATCAAGGGTTTACCACATTATAGTAACAATAATTACACAACCATCGTTGTTAATAAAAACATTGCAATGTTTACCAAAAGTAATTGTCAGCAAAATACTTTATGCTGCGGTGATTTGCGCTGTGCGGCTGTTTTCCCTTTTCCGCGTTACATGACGAGCTCAGCTCGTCATCAGCACACTGCCACCCGTGGCTGATGACGAGCTGACGAGGTCGAAGGGGTTAAATAAGGCATTTAAAAACTATATATATAGCATGTGTTAGATACTTTAATTGCACTCTTTAAGCCGCATAAAATGTTACTATATGACCAACCAATGGAGATCTCTGCCACACTCAAGCTGTAGAGCAAAAAGTCCCACACAGCAGTGCTTTAAAACAATAAAAAATCCAATGACCCAGCAGACTTATGGGAAGTTTTTGGATTGCTTCCTACAAGGACTGGTACACTCAATGCAACCCACAAAACATGTGTACGGTATGTTGGTGGTGCCCCTGCCCCTCCGCGGGGCACTACAATGAGAGAGGAATAAGAAAACAAGACCTTGCAGGGCATTATGGGGCGCTCCCAGCTCCAACCAGTGAATATTAATACAGCAGGTTCTCCCACTGAGTGGCGTTTTTTTAATGCTTTTATTTGGCGTTTTTTTAATGCTTTCATTTGGCTTTTTCTTTTTCTCTAGGGGTGTCCTGTTCTCATTAGGGACACCCTGATGCTGTTTGCATGCTGGGAGCGGCAGAGGGATAGAATCCCCAAGGCCCCCGCGACCCCGGCCAACTACCCACAAATAGCCATGCGGAGCAGGAGCCAGCAAACGTCTCCTATCCTGGTCCTGCTGTGCCAGAGCACTTCCCTTGGGCTCTCATGGCTGGGAGAAGATTCTTTGTTCTGGGAATAGGTTCCCAGGACCCTGCCTCTGTGTTCGGGGGCCCTTGGATGGAATACTGGGGCCCATCTAAGTTTTCATCAGCCTGGGAAATGGGGTCCCTGGGCCCAGTAGCAATCAGGGGAGGAGGTCTCAAATATGCCATGGGCTGACCGTCAGGCACTGGCCCACCCTGGGAACAATTGTCCGAAATACAGCAGAGCCCCACACACTCTATTTCTCACAAAGGTAAAATATCATTACAGCAGCATAACTCAAGCCCATATGGGGTGATTTCCTTGATCTTGGGCTCGTTTATGCTCCGAGTAGTCAGCTCTAGCCACCAGGAGCATTTTCAGCAGGCGTCCTGTGCTAGCTTTTTTCTTTGCCTGGCTCCTGATGTTCCACTCCGCTCCTCTCCTCTCCTCCTGTTGGGCACCAAAGACAAGGTCTTCCTTCAACTAGTCCTCAGTGGGCATAAGGAGTCGGAAGTCAGCTGCAAACAGAGTCCTTGGTCCATCAGGGGGCTTGCCCTTCCAGCTGTTCATGGTGTTGCTGCGGCGCCGTCCAGGTTCCTGCTCTTCCTTTAGGTTCCCGGGATGCCCCTTTTATGCCCAGTGCCAGCCTGTAGGTGAGGGCCACCACTGGGTCCAACCCAAAACGGGTTCTGGACAGTTCCTTCCATTGCCCTGGATTTGACTTCAGCCTAACTAGTGAAAAAAAGGTAGGGGTACGCCTGGTGGCAGGTTTCTTTGTATGAGCTTGAAGCAAGTTCCTTCGAAGTGTAATCAGGGCAGAGCACGGCTCCTCCCTAGTTATCCTGTCAGTAGTACCTACTACCACCTACACAAAGGTCTCTTTGTCTCCAGTCTGGTCCGAATAAACATTTCCCAGCGGGAGAGCCATCACCAGCCCAGGCAGCTGGCCACTCACAGAAAGGCCTCAAAAAGTTCAGGCAGAGAATATAAACTTTCTAAACGAGGCACTTTCAAGATAATAATTTAAAGTCTGACTTTCCCATTAAAAATGATTTTAAATTACCATTAAAATGAGAAGTATTTCCATAACTTCTACTAGCATTTACTACATTTAACAATGCAGTATACTGATTCTTTGGCTATTGTGAAAATCATGTTTGGAGATATTTCACTGTAAGAACATGGTCAACATTAATTTCTACATATCCAACTTTTAAATATCATGCACCCTGACTTTATGGGGAATAAGGTCTACAAGTGGGTGACTTAATATTCAAAGGGAAGGTTTAGGCCTGTTAAAAGGGCATGTTGAAAAGCCACATTTACAGCTCAAAACTGTCACAAGCATGTTATCTGTGCGCAACTACCAGACTGCGCATGACTGTAGTGTCTTAAGTGCAGCTTGTACCCGCGTGCACACATGTTCATGTATAAACAGCCCAGTGCCTCTTACCCCAGCTGCATCGCAGTGAACTTACACAGACAGTGCAATTACCATGAAATTATCTTGAGTGAAACTCGGGTACCGGGACTTACCCACAGTAAGATCCAACAACCAGATGATCAAAAAGCAAAAAATTCTGGTGTACTAAATGGGCAAACTCATTTGCAACACCAGCTGTCTGACTATTTTAGAGAAATGTGACAGATCATCTTAACAATTTACTTAATAGGGTTGAACTTCATATTCATGGGGCCTGTCTATTTGGAAATGTAATAGATCAAAGCGTAAAACATATGGAAAAAATGTCTTGATTTGACATTCATTTTTGCTAAAAGCTGCATTTCAATACACTGGAAATCTCAGTCCCCTCTTCCCTTAGACAAATGGTGCAAAAACATAAAACTTTGGGCGCATAGTAAAAGCATGATTTTTGTATGCCCTTGAAAGAAAAACACGTACTAGGCATCCAATAGCTGTTATATGGGACGAGATTCTGTGTATGTCTGAAAATCCTAACACTCTTGTACACGCCTTGTCATAGGATGGGAATGCTCAATGAATACAATTTGAGGTCTCTGAAATTGTATTAGGTTCATCCAGTGCTTACTGTTAGCCGGTGGTTGCAGGTGGGGCACACCAGCACTCATTTTTGGGGAATTACACTTATTTTATTTCCACAGACTTTGATACAAAGCAAGAGAGTGAAAAATACAAAAGAGGAAATAAAGGGGGGAGAGAAAACAGCAAAACAGTGTCATAGAGATGAAACAGAACCTGCAAGAGTGAGATAATGAGGCAAAGACGGCCTGTTGGTCTATTAATCCCTTCGATGTGGCCGCGATTCCCCTGGTGTGCTGTAAACAGCACGAACAGGGGCGGGCCGTGACGAACCCCAGCCGTCATCAGCACACGAGCACCGTAGTGCATGACGGCTGGGGTTCTTCATCAGCACCGAAGAGGTTAAAGAGGCATGAAGTGGAATCAAGACAATGCAGCCTTGGTATTTGGCACCCCGACCTTCCATAGTGCCGGGGGCAGGCTTCTGAGAAAAACTTTGGGTCCCAGCATTTATTCTTTTACAATTGAGGACTGAGTATGTTTCTAATTTGTATCATCAATGTTCAGACTTTTTCATATGGCTCTGACTCATCAGGGAGGTGAATGTTAACCATTTGATTTGGTTTACTGTGTTATATATACACATCTGTTCATCATGACAAAAGCATCTCAGCTCTAATAAAAACATTATTTATGGACTGCTTCCAAGCCATGCGTAGATATTTCTACTAATATCTCGAAATGCTGTTGCTTAACTTACCAGCAGTATTTTCTTATAAAATGTATTTGACCTGTACATTGCGTATGACTAACAAAAACTCAAATAAACAGAATTTAAAAAAATGAACGGCTCAATACAAAGACAAAAATATCCCTTAGTAAAGAGATGGTTCCTGACTCTCCAAACTTGTTCATATATAGTCATCCACTATATGGGAGTAGAAGAAGCCAATGCTTATGGGTGCAGTGTGTGGCACAGCATGCAGCACTTACCTCCAGAATATCAAGAGCAACAAGTTGGGGAACTAACTTTTGGATGCCATGCTGCTGAGAAAGAGTGGGGCTGTGGAGGTTGGTGTTTGCGTGGGCCCTCAGGGAGCAAAGGGGTCCCTTCAGGGCTGACTTTCTCCATGTCAGTTAACACCAGATAAAGCAGGGTTTTCCATTCAAGGAAAACACCGCTCTGTACAGCCAGCCTACAAAAAAGGAAGCACTCTCCCCATTCCCAAGAGAACCACTTCTTTGACTAGTCACCATGGGGGGAATCAGTCTTGAGGACATAGGCTAAAGAAGGAAGCCTTTCCAGGAAGGATCATGGAGTGATGGAAGGCAACTTCTGATATATATAGGTGAAGGGTTAAGACATAAAAAAGAGCTAACACAGGCTTTTACACTCTATCTCTTGCAGGACATTCAGTAAAAGCCTGACGAGTCTGCACCCACCACCATCACTGGCTTAGAGAGGCCCTTTACGCCACAGACTGGGTTTTGTATTCTTCTAGGACAATAACTAATTGAAAGCAGGCGTATGGAGGAATGCAATTGAGATTACATCCCTTACACATCATCAGTGCACAATTTGCATTTATATTTGACATTATATCTAGTGTGTGTCTTAATAACAAACTTGTGTGAACATATAAAGGCATTAATTAAATGTAACCATATCAAAACTGAAGCTTTATAAACGTGTGCACTAATGTTCAGCTTAACATGAAGACATGTATTTTGTATTCACATTGCATTTATGCTCTAAGTCACAAATGCTTATATTTTGAAAGTCATATTTGAAAGTGTAATAATGTATGCTTTTACTGTAATTGTATTTAAGAGTGTTAATAATTATTCCGTTATTATCATTATTTATTGTAGTGACCCCCGAAGAAGGGCCCATGGGTGGCCCGAAATGCATTGGGTTTTTATAAGAAATAAAGACTGCTTGCGTTGAACTTTGCATTATCCATATTCTTTCGAAAAGCCTGGATTGGCACTGTTTGAATACTAGAAAAATGAAAATTGGCATTTTTACCCGGTCTGTGGATTTGGATGAAAGAGTGAAAAATAATGAATTAAGAGAAAAGAAAAAGATTACAGAGAAAAGTTGGAATATAAAAGTAATGGTTCAAAAAGTTTGGTGAAAACATGCACGCCAGGGGCGGCATGAAGCTGTGCGAATGGTTCTTTGGGGCTACATGGTAGTCCCATCACTTAAAAGTACATTTTGACAAATGGCAGTGGGGCAAATGCCTAATAACCGATCTGCACGCAATGGACAATAAAGAAAAGATAAAAATGGAGAAAATAAGAAAAAGTGTTAAAAGAAGGTGTGCATCCCTTCACTACTTTGAAACAGCTTAACATGAAGACATGTATTTTGTATTCACATTGCATTTATGCTCTAAGTCACAAATGCTTATATTTTGAAAGTCATATTTGAAAGTGTAATCATGTATGCTTTTACTCACTTAGCGTTTGTTTTTGAGTTATAAGTGCACAAGTAAACCATGTATTTGAAGTGCATGTTTGAGTGCCTAGTTAAAGTTAGCATAACTAAAGGCCTTAGTTTTGATATGTCTCTTGTTCTGTCAGGTTGTCCTTTTCCTTTGCAGGTGCGTCTTCAAGGTTTCATTACATAGAGAAAATGAGTACATCATGTATAAGGAAGGAGGAATGTTCAAGTTTGCAGCAACTGTCCAAGTTCTGTGGGAAAGTCTGGTAATGTTTCAAATGCACAACATGAGGGTGGAGACGATTTGCTCCTGGGGGGTGGGAAGAGATTCGATTGTTGCTGAAGCTTTTATTTGTTTTAACTAGTGTAGATGCTGTTAGAAGTTAGCACAGATGAGGAGGGACATGGCGGCAGGCTGACGTCTGCCGAGGGAGCTCCGGACCGGGAGGTGGTTTCCCCGTGGAAAAGGCTGCGACAGAGGCTCAAAAACGGTGAGAATAGAGCGGATCATGTATAGATTAATGCGAGTGGTTTTTTGATGGCGTTCATCTCTGTTTTTCCCCACTATACGGTAAATTAATCGAGCAAGAAGAGGCGGCGGCGTTTACACCAGCCTAGAAGAGCGCCCGGCACTAGGACCCTGGGGGAGCAGAGGGACGGCGAGAACGAGGACGGAGACGGAATCAGGAAGTGAAAGCGGCCGGCGGTGAGACAGTTAGCCAGCACACTTCGGTGGGGTGTGTAATGAGCTCGATTAGGCGTCTTCCAGAATTTGATTCTGGTCCAACGAGCAGCGAAGTCGAAGGTTCCTGTATTCACCCTACAGCCCAAAAGGAGAGGAGGTATTTCGGCGGAACAGCGCGAGGTTTAAGGGACTGGGCTTATGCATGGAGGCAAGCTAGGCGGCTGTTGGCAAGAGTAAGCCTCGGCTCGCCGTTAATCAACAATTTTGTGTATTGTGCCCCTTTAAAGGAGGGTGAGGAGAAGGGGGGTGAGGAGTGGGGGGGTCAAATACCTAGGCACCAGAGGAGCACTGTCGTGCTGAAACTCAGCAGTGGAGGAGCAGTATGTAAGCTGCAGCGTTTGCTACAGGATAAGGGCATGGACTCTGAAGCAAGTTCAATACCAGTGAATCCGTTTACATACCCCAGGCAAGACGAGGAGGTAGTTACGCTTTCAGAGAATTTGGTGGGGGAGGTCTATAAAAACAAGAATAAGAATAAGACTGCTATTAAAGATAAGGGGAAAAGTAAGGTGCCCTCTAATATATCCTCTAACGTATCCTTCAACGTTCTTTCCTCTCCCCCCCCTCCCTCCCCACCTCTTCCCCCATCCAATCCACCAGTTCGGAATAGGTATCAGTTAAGGTCAAGATTTACGATACAGAAGTTAGGAGCTGGGGTACCCGTCGCTGTCTCTACAGGTGTCATCCCAATCTCCCCGATAGGAAGAAGAAGGAGGAGTAGTAGGAGTAATATCGTGGGGGAAGTAACTAAGCAAAAGCAAAGGCAGAAGCTAAAGCTGAAGCCACTAAAGTCCTGCGGGACTGTCCCCAAGCCCGCCCCTTCCTTAAAGGCCTATTTTCAAATAATGGAGAAGGTGGTTGACACCCCATTAGGGGGAGGGAGTGCCCCCTGTCCCAGTTCATCAGGATCACCGGGTCCGTCTAGTTACCCTATGTCAAAGGGCCCAAAAGCAATAGACCCTCAAAGTGTCAGAAATGTATCGGATCATACTTCTCCTGATATACCAGGTGTTTCTTTCGCAGTGACTCTAAAAAACAGCTATACGGTTCTGGGACAGTTAGAGGATGCAACAAATCAAGAGAGTCAGGAGAGGTCAGAGGAAGAGCTAGTGCAAGAAGATGAAATCAGAATAGAGGGAGGACCTTCAGGTCAGAGGTCGGCACAGGCCACCCAGGCCAGCCTCCTATCTTCTGCAAGATCGTTAGAGACAATCCCGGACGCAGGCTTGTCACAGGTGGGAGCTCTTCTTCTAAGTCTTAGAGAGGATCTGTTGACAAAACTTGATCAGAAATTTGACACATCCGAGGCCAACCAAAAAATCATTCATGATCAGTGCGCCAGTCTGGAGCAAAAATTGGTGGATGTCAGCAAACGCACTGAGGTGCTGGAGGAAGATGTCATTTTTTTAAAAGGAGCCTCACAAAGACATCAAAGAGACATTGAGACACTAAGAGCACGAAATAGAGACCTTCAGATGGATGTGGAAAGATTAGAAATCCACTCAAGAAGGAACAATCTGAAATTTTTGAAAATTCCTGAAGGGCTGGAAAATGGGGATGTCAAAGCCTTTATATGTAAAATCCTCAGAGAGGGCGTCCTAAAAGACAGTCCAGAAATAGATCTTGAAAGAGAGATACAAAGAGCCCACAGAGATCCTTTTAGGCAGCGCACAGGGAGGTCAGAGCCACGAAAAATCTTGGTGAATTTTTTATCCTTTTCGGTTAAAGAATTGATTCTGAGTAAAGCTCTGAAGGAAAAATCTCTACAATTAGGTTCAGCTAACTACCTGATTCGTTCTGATGTGGGGAAGATAACAGCACAAAGGCAGTGGGAGTTGGGGAGTCGAATGCCTGATCTGAGGAGTTTAGGGGCACAGGTGCAGATGAAGTTCCCTGCCTTTTTGAGAGTGGTTTGGAAAAAAAAAACTCATAACTTTAATTCAGTACAAGAGGTCGACTCCTTCCTCACCTTGATGCGCGAAAATACATTTGAGGAAGATATATAAGCCTCTAAAAAGCCCCTGGGGTGTAGAGAGCAAATTTAGTTAGATCTTTAGCTTAGAATCTAAGCGACACGTGTTTTAAGGTGATAAATGGTGTGTGTAGGGTCGCTGGGACTCAGGGTGCGAGTAGATTTCAAAAATAAGGAAATAAATGGTAAAGTAAATCAGTTGAAAAAGAAGGGAAAAAAGAGGGTTATAAAGTAAAAAAAATTAAAAAAAAATAAATAAAAAAAAAAAAATAAAAAAAAAAAAAAAAAATTCTCTTTCAAGATAAGGGGTGTTCAACTTGGGAATAGTGGGGAAGAGGGGATGAATTGACTAATCTATTTAGCCTTTGTCGTATGTATATAGAAAAAATAATCACATAAGGGTTTCCACCTGGAAGTCTGGTGAGCTCCCGACTGGCGACAAGATCGCCGTAGGAGTAAAGGGGGGGGTTCCTCAGGGGAGGGGGGGAGGAGGGAGGGGAGCAGGGGAAAAAAGTAAAATAAATCCTCATATTGGTTTGAAAATAATTCATGTCCAGGTAGGGACCTGGCTCAAAATGCTTAAAGAGATCATAGAGAATTATGGCCGATACGATATATAGAATAAAATTTATAAGCTGGAATGTTAACGGGTTAAGGGATAGGTCTAAAGCAAGAAGGGTCATAGATTTTTTGTTCAGATCAGGGGCACATATTTGTTTATTAGAGGAGACGCATGTAGAGAGGGAAGAATGTAGTCAAATATTTGGGAGATGTAGATGGGTCCAGGATATCATTTCCTCGGGACAGAGCGGCAGTACACGGGGGGTGGCCGTGATTATTAGAGCAGGCACAGGGATCAGGTTGATAAAACACGAAACAGACATTTCAGGCAGATGGTTGATAGCTTCTCTGATGGTGGGAAGCGCCCCTTTGGTCTGCGCAGTATACTACGGCCCGAATCTAGATGCCCCGGGGGCTTTGATAAAACTTAAAACTAATTTAATAGAGACAACAGGCCCGATAATTGTAGGGGGAGATTTTAATCTTATTTTTGATAGAGATCTTGATAGAACATCGAAAGTGAAGTTTTCCCCCCCCAAAAAAACTAGTCTAGAACTTAAGAATATCATGAGGGATTTTAATTTGATGGACATTTGGAGATTCAAAAACCCAGGGGGAAGAGATTATTCTTTCTACAGTAGAAGATATGGGCACCACTCGAGGATAGATTTTTTCCTGGTAGATAAGAACCTCTCATCGGCAGTTGACTCTATATCTTATGTCCCTGCAATTCTGTCAGACCACTCAATGGTGGAAATGGTAGTCAATATGATACAGAAAAAACATCATAGGAGATGGACACTGGATCGGACGCTGCTGCTGGAAGAAGGAGTCAGACAGGATTTAGTTACCCAGTCTGAAGAATTTTTTAGGGTCAATACAGGGTCAGCAAATAAACAAATTGTCTGGGAATCGTATAAAGCTTTCTCCCGAGGCTTGTTAACAACTCTGATGATCAGGAGGAACAGACTGAGGAAAGAGAGAAGGGAAGCATGGATTTCTAGAATCAAGCTTAAGGAACTGGAGTTACAGAGGGCATCGGCAGAGGAGTCGGACAACAGGCAAATACTTCAGAGAGAGCTCGATTGTTTGCGAGCAGAATTTCAAGCAGGGTTGGACAAGGATTTGAAGGAAAAGTGGGACATTAGTAATTTACAGCAGTTTGCTTACGGTGAGAAGTGTGGACGTCTCCTGGCATGGAAGGCCCGAGCCGACAGAATAAGAAACCAGATAGATAGCTTGGTTTTATCAGGTACAGGGGAAAAAACTAACGAGGATGACTGTATCAGAGAAGAAGCAAAGAGATACATGCAGTCTCTTTATGGACCTAACTCCTCTGGGGATAAGCAACAAGCAGAATCCTGGTTTGCAAATGTCCAGCTCCCTAAGTTATCTGAGACTGATTGTTCTTACCTTAGTTCAGAAATCAAAGAAGGGGAAGTCAGGGCTCAGGTGGCGAAAATGGCTAAGGGCAAAGCCGCAGGCCCAGATGGGCTTCCAGTGGAGCTGTTTAAGATCGTTTTAGAGCAGATCATAGGGGTTCTGACCCTATTGTTTAACGAAGTCTTACTCAGGGGAGGACAGGTCCCCAGGTCCTGGGCGGAGGCAACGGTCACATTATTGTTGAAGCCAAATAAGGACCCGAGTAGGATAGAGTCCTACAGGTCCATTTCACTTCTAAATGTTGACTATAAAATATTCGCGGGGGTATTAGCTACGAGACTAGCAAAGGTAGTAAAATCGGTAGTACATTGTGACCAAAGGGGCTTCATTCCGGACAGGCAGCTCAATGAGCTGACCTTTCAAGTGGTGGCTTCCATTGATGTAGCTCAAGAAAAGAAACTGCCTCTGACCATAGTAGCAGTAGACGCCGCGAAGGCATTCGACCAAGTTGACTGGAACTACTTGTGGTTGGCGATGGAAAAATTTGGCTTTCCGACGAACTATATAACAGCCATTAAGCTTTTATACTCTGACCCAACAGCAAAGGTCCTAGTAAATGGTTCTCTGACAGAGCAGTTTCATATTTCCCGAGGCACTCGTCATGGATGTCCCCTATCCCCCCTTTTGTTTGACTTGTATATAGAGCCCTTCGTTTGTTTATTAAGAGCCGATCCAATATTTAAACCCTTTAAGATTGCGGAAATGGAGTTTAAGTTGGCTTTGTACGCGGATGACTTGTTAATGTATACTATAAATCCGGATGTGGCAATCCCCAGACTATTAGATCTTGCAATGGGGTTTGGTAACATTTCGGGGTACGCAATTAATGCTGAAAAGACGGAAATAATGGAATGGAACCAGCAGTCTAGCTCGTTAGGGAAGAAGAATAATATGAGGTACCTGGGAATCCATTTGGTAAATGAGATAGATGAAATCCCCAAAACTAATCTAGAAAGGATCATTAAAGATACAATTGCTCTATTGCAACGTTGGTCCTCTCTGCCTCTAAACATATACGGGAGAGTGAATCTCCTGAAAATGATAGTGCTCCCTAAGGTTACTTTTCTATTTAATGCCATCCCATTATCTTTTCCAGCACCCTTAATTAAAAAACTACAAGGAAAACTGGGCTCATTCATTTGGAATGCCAAAGGCCCTCGCATAGCATGGAAGAAATTAAGAAGGGGTCTCAAGACAGGAGGACTTGCCTTTCCAGATTTAATGCTGTATTGCCACGCTTTTCATTTTAAGCATTTTAGAATTATGGCGGGTCATATGGACCAATCATCAATGGGGCTGCTATTCTCTGTGCTATTAAAGGAGGTTCCTCAGGGTTCCAGTTTTTTTCTTTATAAGTTTGGGGACCCAACATTCTTTAAAAAAGTAAGGTTGAAGATCTTAAGGTCAGCCTTGAAAAATTGGGTATTTGTAAGGATCAAACTAAACATTACTTATTACGCGCCGCAGGCACCCATATGGGACTCACCAGGCCTCCCAGCCTGCCTTAATGATCAACTGTCACTACCTTTGAAACAGGCAGGGCTGCAGAGGTGGGGAGATCTGCAGGGAGATGGCCAACTCTTAAGCTGGGACGCATTGTCCAATCTAACTAGGGGGGCCCTGACGCGGTTTAAATACTACCAATTGTCAGGCTGGTGGACAACGAGATCTGGGATACCTAATGATAATAACCCCCCTAACCCTAAATTTGATGCGGTAGCTAGAAGGGGTAAGTGGAAAAGCCAAATATATTATTGGTATTCGGCAATGTTAGAAGGGGAGGATGTGACGGAGGCTGAAATCAGTAAACTGTGGTGTAACGCCCTTACTCCGACTAACGGGCCTCTATTGGATTCTTGGCGCGACTCCTTCAGGGTGTTGAATGCCGTAATCAAGCCGGCTGCGTTGAAAAGGAATCACTTATACACTATGTATAGGGTTTATATAACTCCGAAGAAATTGGCAAAATTCTCAAATATTGACTACAATTGCCCAAGGTGTGGCCTCTTGAAGGCAGACGATGTTCATATGTTTATGGATTGTCCTGATTTAGCGGAATATTGGGGGAAGATAAAGAAATTTCTGGAAGAAGTCCTCTTAATGCCTATAGCACTCCCAAGGTTTACAGTCATGTTTGGGCTAGTGATGAACTATCAAGTTAATGACCTTCCCACCAAATTTGTATTTTTTATCATCCTCTTAGCAAGGCGCGAGATTTGTAGGGCATGGAAAGATCCAACTCCCCCAACCTTTGCTAATTGCCTGAGGCAGATTATGTTAACTTGTAAATCAGATGTGGCATGCGATCCCAGAAGCATGACGAATGTGTGGGCAGCCTTGGTGGCATGGCAATCTCGATGATTGGTTTTCCAATGATTTGTCTGGAGCCCTGCTGGTTCCCCGTACTCCTAAGTAGCAAAGGGCGCACAAGGTTCGGTGAAAGAAAAGGAGTTTGGAGGGGAAGGTAGTGGCTACTTGAGGGTACGGGCATACCAACTTGCATCAGGCCAAAACCAACGAGGGTCGGTGCAGAACGGCCAGCAGTGCATGGAGGAGCCAGTGTCCCATCAAGAGTTCCATCTGTGATATATGAGGATTACCAAGAAAAGAAAAAAAAAAAAAAAAAAAGAAGTTAGCACAGATTACCTTAGCCTTTGAGGGGTACAGACATCTCTGTTTCCTTTATTTTTACAGGTATAATGCGTCATGCTGAACACTTAGTCCAATTCTGGAAGGCTTTTACTGAAGTCTTCATTATGCTGACATCTTCCCGCATTTCTGAATTTCCTTGACACCCTATTCTACGAACCATACTTTTATTCTAGACATAGAGCCCTGATTAGAGGACTTTAGAACGTATTCATGTTTGAGAAAGGAAACTGGAGTTTCGTTAAGGAACACCTATTTCTTAATCTCAGTTTCTGTATTGTTGTGTCTGTGATTAATTTGTACCTTATCCTGTTGAGACTGAACCGATTGCGATATTTCAGCATTCCAGCTATAATGCTGTATCTTTTTAATAGTTTTCTGATGTGCATATATATTGAATTGACTATTATTTGGAAATAGACTTCTTAACTTTGATTACTGATTTCTGTTCCTTATTGTGGGGCTAAATGAGCTTCACGAAAGTTGAATTGTTTCATCAAGGTTAACTCACTTTGCGTCTCAGTCAACTTAAAAAGATCCATCACATGAGAGATTGGAATTCACACTCCTGCGGGCTCTCACCTAGAATAATGAGCTCTTACATTAACCCATACCTGCCTGACTGACAAGCTAGTAATATTACACTTTGCTGAGTAGCCCTTTTGAGACGTTTTAAACATGAAGCTCATTAGAAAACGTGTCCTCGTTTTTTTTTTTTTTTACTTCCTTACCTGTCAATTTGCACATCTACTGGCCTGTCAGTCAGGACTGACAACATTTAGAATTACCCAAAATTCAATCCAATTTTCGTTTTACCCATATTTAAAAATAAATACAAACAAGATAAAAGCTGGTTTTCTGTTTATATTTATCACTAAAAATCTGTAAAATTGGAAAATTGGGAGCTTTGCTCATAACCCAAAAGAAAGCAGCAGATTGGGGGCTGTTGCCACAAGATGATCCGCTGTTCAATTAAAGCATTAGAGCCAGTGCTGAAAAAGAGTGGATTTTATTCAGATCCCAGATCCAGCAGCTACTATTGAGTGGGATCCAGCTGGGCCCATTGATATATGCTGAATTTGCCCCTGTGCAATTTGCTGATACGCATACACATTCAGTAACACCCACACGTTGTCTGCTTTGTGTTATAAGCAGCAACCTGCAGGCGGTAACTTTTGATTTTTATTTTTAAGTGGGCCCAAAACAAAGACCTGATTTAAAGGGCCATCATCCCTCCTTTTGTTCCAGTAGACTCCTGGGTGGGAGTTCGCTGGAGCCGAACATTTAGATGCCAATGCAATCGATGGAAATAAAGGTACACAGCTGTTATGACTTCACAAGTACTTAACCCATTGGCCGACGGGAGCACTTCCTCCCTGGTGCTGCGAACGACCGCTGGCCAACGCAGCCCCGCCTACCATTTAGAACGCCCGCACCGCGGCGGAATTACCGCTGCAGTTAAGGCGTTAAGAGAAACTATAATTTGGAAGCAGGTTTCTGACGTTGTTCATCCCCAAGATGTACGAGATATGCATATACCGCAAAAATGTTAGTTGTATCTGTCTGTATCAGTAAAAACACAAATAACGATTTAAATAGCACTAATTAATTTCCATTTTTCTTTTAGAGCGCTGTTCATCCCAATATAGGGTGCCAGAGCAATTTACATCACACACACTCATTATACACAGTCAATTTATACAAGTGTATAATCAATGAACAGTAAATGTTACATAAGACAATGAGGGTTATAATGTGTAGGAGCCGCACATCATCCTTACTGGTAGGCACTATACATTATGAATGCATGGTCGGGAGAAACACAAAATGAGGATTTAAAATGTAAGACAGTGGTTGGGGGGTTCACTATCTACATAAATTACATAGAGGTGATCTGTATGTTACACAATGAGTTATGTATCAGGCACAAAACCCACTATGCTACTTTGTGAGCCAACACGGTGACTATACAAAACACAGTGCCCTTCAGCAAGTGCATTATCTCCTAAAGTTATCTCACCATTCTTATTATCCCTTGAAAATTTCTAGGCACACACAACACATCTATAGTAGGTGCCTTATTACCATAAGATATTTTAAAATGCAGCCTCTTTGTGACCAATTAAGTAAGCCAGAATAGATTTACTGTTAAGTTTGTCCTTCTTAATAATTTCTTTGCAGCAGTGTTTTGAACAAATAAATGTGTAAGCTGACTGTCACACTTTGCTTTTTGTTACTCCGCCCCTCGTAACTCCACCCCTTTTCTGCTGCCACATCTTGACCTCCAATCTATGGGTTCCCGGAGTACTTTTTTTCCAGTTCCAGTAATCATCAGAGCTACATATATACAAAAGAAATTGGCAGAAACAGCTTTTGTTAATACTAAGTACTTATTCGTGTCAAATTGCAGTCAGCTTTTCAAACAATTTTTAAACTAACAAAAAATTGAGAGACCTGCAAATTCGCAAAACCATATATCTGCTCGCTTTTTTAGGACACGGGACAAAAACGACAGACAACTGACTCGTAAAAGTAAAAATCTACATAGGCGCTTTAGTGTAATAGAATACTTATTGAGAGCTATACAGTATTTCGTAACCATTTTACCAGGCTGGACACTGTTAAGCCACATGACATGATCTTCCTAAGAGCCTTGCTCTGCACCTAAAAAAACACTTGCAGTTAGTAACGACAAGATCCCTTACAATATTTCGGAGCGTTCGACGCAAATACATCTCCAACGCCACCTGCTGGACAATTTAGTACAAATGTACATATACTTAACATGTAAAAAGTAATCTATAGCCATGTAAATATAGTTCACCATTTTGAGCACAAATTCTACTTTATTTCCTGCGGATACACCAACAAATTAGGATTATTGTCAACAAATTCTTAGTTGGTTTGGTAAGATTTTCGACAAAAGAGTAAAAAGTTACATCATCATATCTCATTGCAAATAAAGCAAAACAAAGGAAAAAACCTACAAGATTTTGATTTAAATTGCAGAAGAATTCACACGTAACAATCGGAAAGCTTTAACCACTTCCCTGCTAATGACAAGGTAACTTTCAGATCGCTTATGTGTGACATTTCTATGGTTTCAGTCCAGATATAAGTGCATTTCACTTCAAAAGTGTGAAACTCGGAGTGTCACTTTCTCAGAAGTAAATCAAAGCAATGACCAGTATTTGAGCGTCTATATGTGAATTTTCAGTGACTGTAGTCAGACTGCATGGATGGGTGAGTGGGTGATTCACTGGGTGTATGGGTTCATGAGTGCGTCTGCAAGGTGCTGTATGGGTGAGTGTGCGTATGGCTGTGTAAGTGATTGAATGGATGTCTCAGTGGTATATGGGTGAGTAACTGCATATGTAAAAAGCAGTATATGTGAGTGTTGTAGTATATAATCGACTGTAGGTTAGTGAGTAATTGTGAGAGTGGCTGTATGTGTGTGCTTGTGTCAGTGATTGTTTAAGAGAGTAAGTATGTGTTAGTATCTGTATGAATAAGTGAGCTGGTGTGTGTATATAACTGTATAGATGAATAAGTGGCAGTGTAATTGACTCGTTGGTTGAGCGACTAGGTGTGTGGGTTGCTCTATGGTTGAGTGGTGTTTTGTGATTGTTTGTATGGGTGTTTCAATGGATATATCAGTGGCTGTGTTGGTGTGTGACTGGGTGTATGAGTGACTGTATGGGTGAGTGAATGGATGTGTGTGTAGACCTATGAATCAGTGACTGGGTATGTACTTATTGGTATTGGTGTGTCTGTGGCTTCGAGAATGGTAGTCTGAAATTTTGAGTGGGTGTTTGAAAGGTTATATTGGGGTGTGAGTAGGTGCATCAGAGATTATGAGGATTATGTCATTGGTGATGTCATCAGTAATGCCATTTGAGATGTAATCAGTGATGTCATTGACCATGTCATGAGTGATGTAATATGTGACATAATCAGCAGTTCATTGGGGGGCGCAAGTTATTGTTAGCTCAGCTAACTATAATCGCTGAATTACACTGGTGTTGTACAAGTGAAATATGAGCCTAACTATAACGTTCCTGTAGCCTGTAGTTTTTTCAATGGATTTCTAAGGTTTTTCAAATGCTAATTCCCAACTATAACGTCCCTGTAACCTTTGTTTTTTTCAGTGAATTTCTAAGGTTTTTTAACTAGCACTCACGTTAGCAGAGTGGTGGAGAAAAGGGGCTGGGCCTCCAACCAGCTCTCGGAAATTCCGCTGCTTGGTACTTACAGAAGCTACCAGGAGGGCTTCTTGGCCCCCAAGGTCCCTCTGGAGTAAAATGAACTTTATCCCCCAATCAGTAGTGTGCCAAGAGGTGCGTTTGCAGAGAGAGTGGTGGAGAAAGGGTACTTGGCAGGGCTGGTAATGGGCAATATTACCAGGTAATAGTATATAATTCCTTAGATGGACCAACAGATAGATGCACACTATATACATGTTTAAATGTATTTAATATGATACAGGACTCAGACAGATGCAAATTGCAATATATAAACAATAATGCATTAAACACAATTATACTGACAACAAAACATTGGAATTTACATACTTACATACATTATTACAATGCACAGCCCTCAATCCCCTTAAATATAATGGCGAACTGCACCAGAAAGTCTATAATTAACCAAAGGTAAACAGGACCATAATGTTCACCATAATCTCTATATCTTAGCCTATTGCTTATGTTAAACACAACCGAAAATCTAGGCTTTATCCAATTCCTGACCCATGTCCTGACCTGAAAGTGATGCTTGCTCCAAGCCCTGACCCAAAGCCTAATACTATGAAGTTCCAGCAAGAAAAACTTTTGAGGAATTGAACAGGCCACAATACAAAATGAAGGAATCATACTGCCATTTTCTTTTTTTCCCAATGTAACTTCAAGTCATTTTTCTACCTTTAACAACTGAATGCCAACACTTGGCAGTGGCCATCTTTGTTCCTACTTGCCATTTTCCAACACATCTCAAGCTGAAGTGGGGCACGTGGTATTTTGGTGCTTCATGTTGAGCACCCACCAATGCAGCCGCATAAAGTGATAAAGTAACATGTATCTCTACCACTTAACCCTATTAGATATGCACCAGTTATTGTTGTGCATACAGTCATTTTAAATTATTCTGATCTTATGACAAAACAGGGAATCTGACCTTTATTAATTACATAAAGAGCGAGGCTGCTTACTTTAGACTAGAGGGAGACAGTTCAAATCGAATTAAAATGTGCCATTTCCTATCCTATTAAAAGGTCATGTTACTGTTATAAGGAGGTGAGGAGCCCGATAAGTGTCTTCTGCTAGACTGCTGGGGGACCTGACACCCCTGGTGCTGAACCCTCATCTCCTGCAGCGCTGAGATCTTGGCCTTGAACAGCCACAAAACAGCTCCCAATATGCTTGGTGATGGGAGATCAATGCACTGAGAAGCAGTCTAGCCCCGAGTTCCAGGAACACAAAAGAGTCCATCTGGCCTAGCACTGTGAGCTTCCATGTGCCTGCTTGATCTGTAATAGCAGGATCAACTGACAGAGCAATTTGACCGCTCTCTTCTCAGGAAGAAACACCATTCCACCTGCACTCCGTATTGTGCCCCAATATAAGTTGGTTCCTTAAATAAAGTAACTGTGGTTTTACTGATCAGTAGCCAAAACAGGATGATTAAAGGTCCTTTTCACAGCACCTTTGCTGCTGAAGCAAAACAAATTAGCCAATCATTAGGCTGCCCTGCTTGATGCTTTAAGCATGATCGCCATTGCTTTTCTGCAATCTGTACCTGGATACATTAAGGAGTTGCTGCCGTTGTTTCGACATTCATAGCTGTCAAGTGTCCCCATGGCAAATCATTCACTTTCAGTCAGTCCTGACATTTTAACAGACATCACATTGCATTCTAGGAGTGGAAATTCTGCTGGTACCATTTGGGCCTCAAAATCCCAATTAAATGCAGTTCAGTAAAAAGCCAGGATTAGCTATAGATATCACACAACAATGGGACTTCTTGCAGCTATGCCATGGTGTGCATGGTGACAGCAATCTTTTCACAGGGACCTGCCAGTAGAGCTTGCATAGAATGTTTAAAGTCCAGGGTGTTTGGCAGGTAACGATTCAGTACTGACTTGTTGTCTATATTCTATGATAGCTTCTGCTGCTCTTGCTTACCATCTTCATGTTTTTTTCATGTGGAGAGGATGACAAGCACTCACATTTGGAGTCTGACTCCTCCAAATCCTTCTGCTTCTCATCGTGTTTTCTTCCCAAACCTTCCCTCACAAGGTCCCATCTGCCATGGGTCCCACGCATGACTGTGATGCGTGGGACTTTAATTGAACAGAAGTCATATGAACTGAACCAGTGGCACCTGCCCGCCTCTTGCCAGAAGCATGTACAGTGAGAGAGTACTCTCTCACACTGCCCTGTTCAGATTCACCTCACTGGATTCATTCAGTAGTGTACGTATCCAAGGGAAATGATCAAGCATCATTTAAGGCATTACCCGGTGTTCACAGTTTGTCATAACTCTCCTATTACCACAGTATCTTAACCTTGGATCCTTACCTGAATGTAGCATTACAGAGTCTACTGTTGGTGCAGTGTGGCTCAAACCACTAAAGTTGCCCCACAGGGCCACACATCTGAGACACATCATTGGACTCAAGTCCCGCAAGAGTCCTCTGCAAATTCTGCCCCCATCCCATCCCATGATAAATGAGAAATGCAAGAAGAGAAGTCTTCTAAAGGGACCGTTATGCAACCCGGAAAGATTGAGAATCGAAACAGAATGGATTTCTCAAAGCAAGATGTTCCCCTCCTAGAAGGTGAATCACCTCCAAAATGACGACTGGGATGTGGTAGGGCTCCGTGTCAACCAACTACAGGTGGTAAGCAGCCCTTTGTGTGGAGGCAGGACACAGCCTATTCAAGTGTAAGTAGGGCTGGGTTCAACTCCACCCTCCCATCATGCCAGTGAGGGCCCATCCAGGCACACCCAAGCTCCCTATTGTGTGTGGCTGTCTTTGAGGAATATACAAAGCCCAACTGTCGGCTACACCCACTCATGTGGCCCAGAGACAGGCTAGAGGCACTAAGAGGCTAACGAAGGTAAATGCCACCTTTCTAAAAAATGCATTTTCAAAATTGTAGTTTTAAATCCAACTTTACCATAAGTTAGGATTTTTTTCATTACAATTCCAAAGACACCAAACATGAACTGGTTGCCTGCTCCCATTTGGAAATTACAACGTATTAAAGGTAATGAGGTAATTCCGATGTCATCCTATGGAAGAGGTAGGCCTTGCAGTAGTGAAAAACGAATGTAAGAGTATTTCACTACCAGGATATGTAAAATTATATGTCCCACTTTTTAAATACATTGCACATTGTCCAGGGCCTACCCTAGTGGTAACTTATATGCATTAAAAATGAGGGTTGGGCATGGCAAAAGTTTATTTTGCCAAGTCAAAATGGCAGTTTAAGACTGTACACTCACACTGCAATGGCAGGCCTGGGATATGTTTAATGAGCTACTTAAGTGGGTGGCACAATAAGAGCTGCAGGCCCACTTGTAGCATATAATTTACATGCCATGGGTACATGTAGTGTATCACTTTACTATGGACATATAAGTAAATTAAATATGTCAATTGGGGATAAACCAATGTTACCATGTTTTGAGGAATTAGAAGATGAACCTTAACACTGATCAGCAGTTGTTAAGTGTGCAGAGTCCTAAAGACAGTACAAGTGAGATCAGCAAAACATGGAGAAGGAAGGCAAAAAGTTTGGGGGAACACCCTCCTAAGGCTGAAAGGTCTAACAGTAATGAACTGTAAAAAGCAGCAAAGACAACAGAATCCAACAACCACCAATGAAATTGTAGATACTAAAATCACTTAAGGGCCACCGGAGAGAGCACAGGATATGAAAGACAGTAGAATTTTGATTAACATATTCCAGACAGCCATGATTAAGCAATAGTTGAAAAACCTTATATTTGTTAAACTTTTCCAAATTGCTGTTTCAGCATTTCATAAAATTGACCTCAAGAATAGCATGCGAGTTGCCACAACTCTAACCATGCTGATCACTCCTGCCACAGGCACAAATGTGAGCAGCACCATCACCAAAACTACGACTTTTCTTGCATCTAGTTGTGGGCAGTGTTGTAGTATGTAGCAATGACTAATGTCAAAATAACAAATTGATGTTTAACAATTTCTTCAAGCTGATTTGAATGTATCAGTTTTAGGAAGGCAACTATGGATCAGTATCTTTTTTCAGTTTTTTCTTAGCAGTGGTAGGGAAGGAAAACAACGTGCGCCCCCCCCCCCCCATTTCAGTCACCACACTTTTTAGGTCTGTCTTTAGATAAGACATTTTGAATGTAGTAAAATTATGTATGTTATAGATCTAATTACAGAGGCTTTCAGTCAGCTCTCTTCGTCCATTGGTCTGATAGTGTCATCCACATTTTTTGTTCTGCCCAGCTCTGCATACAACATGGGGCCAAAGGTCAACCTACATTAAACATTGGCCTACCCAACGGCAGCTCCTCTACTCAGGTGGAGGAGCGCCGCCCCACTGTTCTCTGAGCAGTTCAAAAAGGACAAATAAAATGATAATAGCACAATGTTATCATTTTATTTTTCCGTACCGGCTCAGTTTGTTTTCATTTTAGGTGCGGGTGAGGCTGGGCTGTCCAAAGCAGGGGGAGGAGTGATGGGCACTCTAAGTGCACATGACAGTTTGGCCGGCCATCTTGGGCGAGCCAAACAAACATGCGCACTTAGCATTTCTCCACCTCGCTATGTGCACAGCCAGGTGGAGAACAGTCCCATGCTCCCAGTCCCTGTCTGAGCGGTGAACCAGGCCGCTCAGACCAATCACGACGCTGCTGTCATGCTGGTAATGCTACTACCAGAACGACAGCAGCATCAGGATTGGCTTAGGGGAGTCTGGGAGCCTGTGTGCTTGCGTGCGTTGACCGAAGAGGACAGAGTGATGACCAGCAAATATTTCTTTTTTTTCCCCCTTCCCCTGCAAAACCCATACTATACCGTGGCAGCCTCCACTGAGCCCACCTCTCCGTGCCGGGAGCATTATGCTCTTGCACAATGCGCACTTACACAAAAAAAGTAGCTCTCTTAAAAGGTTTTACAGAAAACCTTCAGAAACACTGACAAAGTTCTGCTGCCAACACCACACTTGGTTTTGCGAGGCTTGTTTTATTTGTTTTTAATTGTCTGTTGCTCTTCTCTTTTGCCCCGTTTGACTGTATTTTGTGCACCTTAGTGTTTATAGCACAATTGCCTCGTCCCTTCTGTAATTCTGCAGCAAATGTGCAATTTTATGAGCTAATTTTCATGGTAAGATTGGCTCAGGCGGTGGAGGAGGGTGCAGCATCTGTTCAAATAACCTACTTCATCATTCTGCCCCCAGGAGCCCATCACAGTGCCCCTTGGAACGTGAAGAGTGTGTTTTTTTATAGATTGACTCCCAAAAGTTGGCCTTTGAAGACATTCTGCTGCCGCAACACAAAAGAAAGAAGATGTCATTCCATTTAAGCAACGTGGCATCTCATGCTAGCATGTTCCACTAGAGGGGCTGATGCTCCACATCTCTCTTTTTTTTTTTTTATAATTTTTTATTTTGCAGTTACAAATAATCTTAACATCAGGAAGCCTTTCATTTTAATTATCACCCCCCCCCCCCCCCACCCACCCCTGGGAGCCCAGTATTCCTTCGGTGCTAATTGTTCCCCGATTAATCAAAAAGTAAAAAAATCAAAAACAAAGAAAAACAACAAACATCGTGTTATGCATGTACAAGATAATGTATGAAAGTAGTTATTGATAGCAGAAAAGAGGTGAAGGATTAAAGAATTAAGGAAAGGATAAGAGCCATACGAGTTTCAAACAAATTTTACATGTAACATTCTCCTATAGATTTACTGAGCCTGATTGCCCCCGTTGCTCTGTCCAGGAGGAGAATCTTTCCCATATTTCCAACCCTATCTTCTTTTTCCTTCTTCCTTTCCTGGCATATATTGCTTTTTCTAAGTGGAAAGTGCCAGCCAGCCTAGCCAGCCATTGCGCGTGGGAGGGTGAGTCTGTGTCTAACCAACTTGAGGAGATACAAAGTCTCCAAATTGCCATAGCGATAAATACCAGCCCTTCACACATCTCTTTACTACAGAACAAATAAAAGCATGGACATAGTAAGAAAGTACTATTCCTAACCCCATGAGCTTGTATGCCCACTATACGGTAGGGCATGAGATCAAACGGGTCTCTGTCTGCAGCAGGAATGAGTTGTATCCTAAATAGTACTGTTCTCCACTGAAACCTCTGTCTAAGCCCCACCTCTACTCCAGCTGGAGGTCAAAACACCTCTGATGGTCAGGCATGGGGCCTGGGTCCTGCAGTGCTGCCTATACAGACAAGGGAAGCTGTGCAGTTTTACCCAGTTATATGGGTTGGGACACCCAGGAGCCACTACATAAACTCCCTCCTTGAAATTACCAATGCTTGTCTGCCCTCATGCACTCACGACTTCCTCTGCAACCGTAGGTGGGCAGGCATTTACAGCCTTGAAAGGGCACGTTATCCTGTAGCTGGTTCGGAAACATTCAAAGAAAGGAAACTTCGAATTGCGCTCACATTAAGGAATGATGTGCCGAGCCGTTTCCTAAGCAACAGTATCCCTCCCTCACAACAAACAGCTGGACCCATCCAAAGGAAGACAAATCATGTAACGCTGCATCATAGGCATCCCTTCTCCTGTATCAAAAAGCTCCAGCCTCTGCCAGCGTAAATTTAGATGCTGATGAACACAGGCTTGATGCTATGACCTTGCAAACAATGCACTGCCACCTGCCAGCTCCTAAATACTGAAATTACCAATTAGAAATCCAATTCATTGCCAGATGGGAGACTACGCTGCTTGCATTTTAGAAATACTGCGTCTTTGGACTACAGGTCTGGGCCTACTAGTCTAAAAAAGAAAAATATACCCCATGTATGCAAAAATGTATTGTTGATGTTGAAAAATAAATATGCAGTACCATAAATCTAATACTTTTTATTAAAACAAATCATTCAGATTCAATTTCACCCATAATAAATGCTATTTAATCATGACATAATGTTTACTCTCGTCATACTTACATCATTTAAGATTGCAAAGTCGGTAGACTGTCCTTTGTACACTGAAAATGATAAAGACAGGCCCATGCTATCTCTGAAAGGGTGAGCAAAATGCTCGTTACCATATCCTTTACCCTTGATCACAGGATAGCAACCAAGAAGCAGAATAGTGGAGCCCACCTTCACTAAGTAAACATTAATGTAGTCCAGTCTACAGAAGAATCACTTGGAGGATGATTGACTCAGAGGACTTGAAAGGAAGAGACCCACGGTTCCATTCCCAGGCGAGTAGAAATGCCTCCTCTCTGCCAAGCATATATAGAGTGCATGCTAGTAACATCTGGAGTTGTTCAAGGTGGGAAAATAAGTTCAAGATAACTGGATAAGATCTAGCAACTAAAGTGGATCTCTGCTTACGTAATGCATTCTATAAACTATGCAAGTATGACCCATATGTATGTTCAACTCCTTCGTCTAGATTTCTGCAACTACAACTTGGCAGGTCTCTGAACAATGCCACCACCAGCTACAGCAAGGTCAAACTTGCATCCACAGCATGAGCTCTGTCCACAACTGCAACTTTTTGGGGCCATTTTTAGGTCTGTCTAGAGAGTATGGCTGTCAAAAGACCTTAAATGATCAAATGAGAAACAACTTTAAGGAGCACCTCCGAGAGGGGCTTTGGTTCCACTCAAATGCGATTACCTCAGTGGCGGCTCCTCTGTAGGGCATCGCCCCACTGCTTTCTCGCAGTGCGAGAAGCAGAAACATAAAATAGCAAAAAATACCATTTTATGTTGTTTCTGCAGAAACATAAGTGCCTGGTTGTGGGCGGGTGGTCCTGCTCGAGGGCAGAGGGGGAGTGGCTTGTGCACTGTTGTGGGCCCTGACCGCTTTGGTCGGCCTCGGGCCGACCAAAGCAGTGATGCGCACTCTCCCTTTTCTTTATGTAGGCTGCATGCAGCCTCCATAGAGAAAAGGGCCTCCCAATAGGCGCCCGGCTGGGGCGCTGTGCACCTGCACCAAACCAATCACAACAATGCCATTGCAGCATTGTGATTGGCGCTGGGGAGGGAGGCTGCCCGGTGGCTGCTTCCTGTTGAGGAGAGCAGCAGAAAAAGAGCGAATCAAGACCAAGCCAGGAGATAAAGTGGCCTGGAGAAGGTAAGATTTATTTTAATTTAATTAAACCCCTCCCGCCTCCCCCCTTAAGTTTTGTTTTAATTTAATTAAACCCAACGGCGAGAACCTGCTGCATCCCACCGCCCCCGTACCCCCTGGAAGCGTGTCAGCATATTGCGGTGCACGAGGGAAGGTGGTGTTAAGGACCCCCCCCATGACAACTGGGGACCACGCTGTCTGCTGCAACCGAAGAGTAATGGCCACCCGTTCATGACTGGGGGAGGCCTGCATGACAGCAGTGGCCTGGGACATGATCTGAATCCCTGGGAGAGCTGCTCCTGCGGCATACCCTGAGTGCGGTGTGGGTGACGCCAGTCTCCGAGTGGGGATGAACGCCGGAAAAGACAGGACCTAAAGAGCTGGGCTCAGTGTCTTCCACCAGAAGCCGACCACGGGGACACTTGCAGTCCTTCATGGCACCACTGAAGCCTGCTGGTCATGACCTGGGGTGCCCTGTGAGCGTAGCGAGAAGAGCGACATCTGGGGACTCTCCCCCACATTCCCACTGCAGCGGGAAAGGTGGGGTGGGCTCGGCCCTTCGCTAGGGGAGGTGAGTGGGACCGGAGCTTCACACCTACAGAGGCTCACTGCCTGATGCTCCAGCTGCCCCTTTAGCGAGATACGACCGGGTGAGGTGTGGAGTGGACTGTCCGAGCGGAGCTGTATGAAGTGGAGGAGCCGAGTGAAAAAGCTCCCCCCCCCCCTTGAGGCGACTTCTGGGCACAAGGTCCCACCCTTCATACCTACAGAGCAGCTGTGGGCCCTGAGACATCATCGGGGCTAGGGACACCCCCCATTTTCCCCATGGCCGGTGGAGCAGCGGCAGTCCGAGACTTGGCCCTGCGCTTGGAGTTGCTGGTGCTGGGCATTCGGTGTATGAGGAGCTCTAAACCTACTGTGTATATGCTGGCACCTTCCCCGTGGTGCACGCAGGAGCAGGTGAAGGATGTCAGCGGCCGTGAAGCGTAGGCCAGAGCGCATGCTTAGTGCTGCCACTCCTCGGCCATCTTGCTGGCCACGCCTACGCGAAGCTCATGCTTAGATATGTGAAGCACATGCTTAGATGTATGAGCACATGCTTAGACGTGTGAGCACAGGCACAAGAATGTAGACCATCTAATAATTTGCACAATTTAGCCACGAGGACAGTGCAGCGCTGTACACAGAACTTGTGTACCATAAAAGCATTGAAAGAAAATATAAACTGGAAAGGATAGACAGTCAATCGGCAATATACAGTTTGAAGAAGTGCTTTTTCAAATCCATCTGAAATGCCAGATCTGATGTCAGTCAGATGTACTCAAATGCAGGAGACTGTTGTTTTGATATTTTGGCTCCTCTTGTTGTTAGGGTTTTTTAAATTAAGGTGACTTCTGTTCCGGTATTTCTTTGACCACCTGTGAGTTACAATTTCCTTTTCAGGTAAGACAGTAGGCCAGTGTGGACTGACTTATGTGTTATACAAGCTATTTTCTATTCCATTTTTAACTTCTTTGAAGATTTGGGGTGATCTGTTCTGATTTTTTGGCCCCTGTAGCCAATCAGGAGGAAGTATGAATGATGGCTTTTCTATATGCAAGGGTCAACTTGGGATGTGCTGCTAGGATTGCATTATGTCTGTTAATAGTGCTGATCGGAGTCCTGGATAACACAGCAATTAAATAGAAACATAGCTGATTCACATCAAATTTGCTTGAAAATGCACCATTTGTCCACTCTTTTTTCAAAATGTTTGGGGATGGGAAGAACCCCCCCCCCCCTCCCCCCCGCCGAACCTCCTGTAGGTTGCTCGGGCTCGCTCGCCGCAGTGCAGTATGACAATTATTTTACTCCCACCACTTTCAAATGTCACTAGCCGCCACTGGATTACCTTGATCACAGATTTTGATTTGACAGAAATTGCATGCTTTCACTGAAAAGGAGTGATTGCCTAGCACTTTTTTAGCTTATAGGAAAGATTATGCTTAACACAGAAGAACTGAATTGGCATAAGAGACAAGCATTTAAACAAGGCTATGTTATGAAAAGTTATGACAAAGGCAGAATGCATGACTTAAGCACTGCGAAGTGCTACGCAAACAAATGATGGACGGAATGCTGAATAAATCATACATTCACCCCCAATAAAGAGATCTGGGTTAAATCAATTGTTCTTTTGCTCACCATGCCACCCCAGTTTAGACCCAGCCATATGCAAATCAGTCTTGACCCTGTGCCTCATGGGAACAGTCCAGACTGAACTGCCAAGCCAGGTCCTCCCTGGACCGGAAACAAGCACCCTGGGACCAGTTTCTGGGTACTACCCTTCATCAGCCAGGCTAGCTTGAATCCAGTGGCATAGTGAGCAAGGGACCCAAGTCTGGGCATACCCATCCCACTCAGGGTGAAAAGTGCTACGCAAACAAATTATGTACGGCATGCTGAATAAATCATAAATTCACCCCCAGTCAAGAGATCTGGGTTAAATCCATTGTTCTTTTGCTCACCATGCCACCCCAGTTTAGACCCAGCCATATGCAAACCAGTCTTGACCCTGTGCCTCATGGAAACAGTCCAGACCGAACTGCCAAGCCAGGTCCTCCCTGGACCGGAAACAAGCATCCTGGGACCGGTTTCTGGGTATTACCCTTCGTCAACCAGGCTAGCCTCAATCCAGTGGCACAGTGAGCAAGGAACCCACGTCTGGGCATACCCATCCCACTTACGGTGAAAAGTGCTACGCAAACAAATGATGGACGGCATGCTGAATAAATCATACATTCACCCCCAGTCAAGAGATCTGCGTTAAATCCATTGTTCTTTTGCTCACCATGCCACCCCAGTTTAGATCCAGCCATATGCAAATCAGTCTTGACCCTGTGCCTCATAGGAACAGTCCAGACCGAACTGCCAAGCCAGGTCCTCCATGGATCGGAAACAAGCATCCTGGGACCGACTTCTGGGTATTACCCTTCATCAGCCAGGCTAGCTTGAATCCAGTGGCACAGTGAGCAAGAGACCCACGTCTGGGCATTCCCATCCCACTTAGGGTGAAAAGTGCTACGCAAACAAATGATGGACGGAATGCTGAATAAATCATACAGTCACCCCCTGTCAAGAGATATGGGTTCAATCCATCGTTCTTTTGCTCACCATGCCACCCCAATTTAGACCCAACCATATGCAAATCAGTCTTGACCCTGTGGCTCATGGGAACAGCATATTTTAAAGCCAACACACCACTAAGGGTGGTTTGTAATTACACTGTATTAAAGCATGTAGACAGGTACTTTGTTACAGGTATTCTCACAGAATACTGTATTTGTGAAGGGTTTTGGTGTTGATTACCTCTATGACAATCCCTATGGGGTGGAGATTTGAACTTTCAGAATCCTTATGCCGTTTTAGGAAGAGTTGAATATTGTTTTGCTAAATTACGTTTTGTACATATTTGTAGTTTTATGACTATTTAGAGAAGGGCTTCTGCTCCGCCCAAATGTTGATTACCTTGAGTACAGGTTTTAACTGGGCTAACGTTGCATGCTTCTGATGAAAAATAATGATTGCCTTCTACTTTTTGATGGGCGGGAAAGCTTATCCACAATACACAGGGCTGATTTGCTTAAGGGGACAAGATACTCATCAAGGCTGTAGGCCGTATTTGTTTTATTATGAAAAGTTACCACAAAGGCAGTAGGCCCGATTCAATTATTGTGAAAAGATTATGCTGAAGCCAATAGGCCTTTAAGGGTGGATTGTTACTGTACAATATTAAACCCCATAGAGAGTCTCAGAGATTACTTCAGTAGGCAAGGTTTTTGGTGTTGCTTCAAATCTCTGATTTCCTTCTCTGATAAATCATGTGGGTAGGAGATGTGCACTTTAATAATTCCTTTTACCCTCTTAGGAGAAGTTGAATATTGTTTTGCTAACAGTAATTTTGAGCATATTTATAATTTTCTGATGAAATGTCTGAGTGTGCCTTGTGGGAAAACATTTAACAGGCCTGAGTTGGGTATGGTGACAAAAGAATGATAAAGGCTATAGGTCTGATGGGTATTTGTGAAAATGTAGGTCAGATGCCATAGATCTCATATGTTTATTATGAAAAATTATGACAACGACCAGTTTATTGCGAAAAGCGCTTGCTAATGCAAATGGGACTTTAAGGGTGGATTGTTATCACACTGTGATAAATGCTGTAAAAAGATATTTTATTACATGGAATCTAATAAATTACCATAGTAGGCAAAGGCTTTGGATTGGGTTACCCCTTCTGATAAACACTTGGAGTGAAAGATCTACAATGTGATATACCTTGTTAGGCCATTTTCAGAGGAAATTAATCTTGCTTTTTATATCTGTTAGATTTATGACTATGCCTGTTAGGTGCTAGCTTATGTACAATAAAGGAGACCTCAGTTGAATAAGGCAACAAAATCGAATGACAAAGTCTATAGGCTTGATTGGTTCATTGGGTAAAGTTAATGTTAGGCACTGTAGGACTGGTCTGATTATTATAAATAGTTACGAAAAAGATAGCAGGCCTGAAATACGATTGTGAGATGCATTTATTAAAGCCAATAGGCGTTTAAGAGTGTGTTTATATTACACTGAGTCGAAGGATGTAGAATGGTGCAAACGTTACTACTTGTGTAACGATATATCTGTAAGAGACATTAGTTAGTGATAGATTCCTTACCTTAGAATATCCCCAGACGTCAGACTGGATCCGCAAATTTTTGCGTAGCAGTACCCTTCTGCGTCGGTAGGCGTTGTCTGCGGCTCCCCGTTAGTCGTCGGCGTCGTGGGCGCCTTGATGACGTCATCGGAGTACTTAGACGCCGCCTCCGCGTGCTGACGTCAGTTCTTAGACACAGCTTTTCTGCGCCAGAAACGCAGAGCTATGCTAAAAACCAACACTGGTGCCTTGAAACTAGGGCCCTGAAAGGAGGTGACCTTAACCTTAGATATCGGTTCGCAGAACGGGGAGGATGGGTGGGTCGGTAAGGAATCTATCACTAACTAATGTCTCTTACAGATATATTGTTACACAAGTAGTAACTTGTGCATCTGAAAGAGACACATTAGTGATAGATTCCTTACCTTAGAATAGATACCCCAGCAATACCAACCCCGGTGGTGGGTCTGCGAACCAATAATCACACCAGAAAGTCCTGGAGGACGGAACGGCCAAGGAAGCCATCCCTCCGAACTTGGCTGTCCAGGCAATAGTGTCTTGCAAACGTGTGCAGCGAGGCCCATGTAGCTGCCTGGCAAATGTCCTGTAGGGGCACTCCCCGGCCCAGGGCAGTAGTAGTTGCCGTGGCCCGAGTGGAATGAGCCCTCAGCCCAACAGGGGGTTCCTTCTTAGCCAAGGAGTAACACGCCTGGATACACAAGATGATCTACCGCGAGATGGTCCGCATGTGCACCGCCTTTCCCTTCTTAGCGCCCACGTAACAAACAAAGAGTTGGTCATCCACCCGGAACTGGCGTGTGTGATCCAGATAGTAAGAGAGCGCACGTTTTGGGTCCAGACGGTGGAGCCTCTCTTCCTCTCTCGAGGGATGCGGAGGCGGAAAGAAGGTGGACAAGGTGAAGGATTGCCCAATGTGGAAGGCTGTGACTACCTTGGGCAGGAAAGAGGGCCTTGTCCTCAACACAACCTTGTCCGGATGGACCGAAAGAAAAGGAGGTTTACAGGATAGAGCCTGGAGCTCACTCACTCTCCTAGCAGAGGTAATGGCTACCAGGAAGGCAGTCTTCATTGAAAGAAGGCGGAGAGGACAGTTGTGAAGTGGCTCGAAGGGAGCGCACATCAGAAAAGTAAGAACCAGGTTCAAGTCCCACTGAGGCATCACAAAGGGAACAGGAGGAAACGTATGTGTGATGCCTTTCAGGAATCGATTAACAATAGGGGACTTGAACAAAGAAGGTTGATCAGGTAGCCTCAAAAAGGCTGAAAGAGCAGAAAGGTAGCCCTTGATAGTGCCCAGAGCAGAGCCTTGCTGGGCAAGAGAAAGAAGGAAGAGAAGAACATCAGAAAGAGGGGCAGAGAGAGGATCCACAGCCTTTGCTGTGCACCATGCCACAAATCTGTTCCACCAGCAGGCGTATACCGACTTTGTGGAGGGACGCCTGGCTGCCAGAATGATGTTACAGACCTCAGGAGGCAAGTCAAATGGCCTCAACTGTCGCCGCTCAATCTCCAAGCATGGAGGTGGAGACTGGACAGGTTCGGGTGGAGGACCGTCCCCTGCTGCTGCGACAGAAGGTCCTCCTGAAGAGGCAGATGAACCGGGCCGAAGCCCCCGACCCGCTAGAGGCCCCAGACGGGTTCTCTGGGCCCGAAGACGCCGCGGAGCCCGTCGGAGGAGAAAGGGAGCTCATGGCCATGAGGAAGCGCTCGATCTCTTCCGGCGTCGCATCTTGCCCAGGGACCGGAGGGTGTGGAGCAGGACGCAGCGCCCGCGACTCCGAGGGAGCCGCGTGGGCGGTGCCACCCGAACCCCCGGCCACGTCATGTGAGCGTCGGGGGGAGTCAGAAGAGCTATGACGCCTCTTCGATTTCTTGTGTTTCTTACAAGACGACTACTTCGACCCGGAGGAGTGATGCCGACGCTCCGAGCTGTGATGGCTCCGACCCGTGACCTGTCCCTCGACCTCCCGTGGGACCAGGACCTTTCGCAGCGCGGGGCCGACTGCCGGAGTTCGAGTCGCCTGCGGGACCGCTCCCGCCTGGCTTTCGAAGACAGGGCCCGGCAGTCGGGGCAGGTCTTGTCGTCGTGGTCGACGCCGAGACAGAGGAGACACCGACAGTGAGGATCCGTGACCAACATCATGCAGTCGCAATCCTCGCAATGCTTGAAACCAGGCATTCCTAGGCTCCGTCCGGAGTCGCAAGACTCGAGTAAGATGATCAAAAGAGATCAAAAAGACTATTCAAAAAGTGACTAAAAGTACTGCTTTTTCTAGATCTGCGCTTGCTGGCGCGGAAAAAAGAATAACTGACGTCAGCACGCGGAGGCGGCGTCTAAGTACTCCGACGACGTCATCACGGCGCCCACGACGACGGACGCAGACCCGCAGACTATGCCTACCGACGCGCAAGGGTACTGCTACGCAAAAATCTCCGGATCCAGTCTGACGCCTGGGGATATTCTAAGGTAAGGAATCTATCACTAACGTGTCTCTTTCAGATATTTTGTTACAAAGAGCCTCCCATATTACCTTAGTTAGCAAGGCTTTTTGTGTTGGTTAGCCTCTTGGGATAGAACATATGCACCGCAATAACCCATGCTAGACATTTTTAAGAGGGGTTGTATATTGTTTTGTCAACTGTAATGTTATGCATTTGTGAATTTACATAAAAGCTGCCTTGTGAGAAACATTATGCTTGATTTTTAAAAACCTGTTGTATTACTTTTTTTTAAAGTTCCACTAATAATACAATCAAACATCTAGGACGATGCATTCTTTGTAGCTGTTAACTGGTATTCAATGAGCTTACATGGTGTATATAGAAAATGTATAGCTTACATATGACACATTAGGTAGCTTCATAATATTCCCTTCCTTCTTACTTAGTGTGGTCTTGTCTCGATAATGGTTTTAACTATTAAAAGAATCCCTTCAAAACTAGTATTCATGTGTCCTGGAGAACAAACCTGTGTATATGTTGAATGGAATTACTATACAGTTGGTAATGGTGGAAGAGTATGGGTATCGTCACCGTCCCCCAGTTGGAAGTCTATCCCTTGTGTATGTGTTTTGTGCATAGCATACAACCAATGGTGGGTGCTGACGTCTCTGTGGAGTTGATGTCAACATTATGTGCTTTAACTGGAGCAGTCTCCCTGCTGAGGCTTTGCTTGGGATTTTATAACCCATGTTTAGGTTAGAGAGTGGCGTCTAGGAACCCATAATGGCCGGTTCCAGGCCCAATTTCATGGTTGATATCAGTACCTCCCTGGAGGTGATAGTGAAACGGCCTCAGCCTTTCGCTTCCCTATAGATTTTGAGCAGTTTGGGAACTAGCATCTCTAAACTTATGCTTGATATAAAATACCTTATCCGGTGATAGTGAAAAGCCAACAACAAAGGTTATAGGTCTGATTGGTTCATTTTTGAAAGTGAAGACAGATGCCATAGGACTGGTCTGTTTATTATTAAAGGTTATGACAAGGTTAGTAAACCAAATATAATTATTGTGATAGTATATAATAAAGCCAGTAGACCTTTAAGGGTGGATTATTATTGCACTTCGTTAAAGACTGCAGAAGGGTATTTTGTTACATGGAAATTCAAAGATTATCATAGTAAGCCAGGCCTTCAGGGTTGGTTACACCTCGTGATACACCATGGAGGTAGAGTAGCACTCTGAGAACCCTTATGTCATTTTAGGAGGGTTTGTATATTGTTTTGCTAGATGTCATTTTGTACATATTTGTAATTTTATGACTGTTTGCCAATGACTGCTTGAGGCAAAGCATATTTTTTTAGACAGTAGGCCTGTGTTTTTTCAGGGACAAGCCAATCATAAAGGCTATAGGTTTTGGTTTGAGAAGGGTTATGTCAGATGCCCTAGGTATGATCTGTTTACTATGAAAATTTCTAAAAAAGACTGTAGACCTTCTGTAATTATGGTGAACAGCATATCTTAAAGTTAACCCCTTCCAGGCTCGCGACGAGCTGGGCTCGTCATGGTGTAGCCTCCTCACACACTGATGACGAGCCCAGCTCGTCATGAAGCGTGGGATTTAGTAAATCCCAGCATAGAAGGAGAATTCCACTAGCGCGGATGTGGTTAATAGACTATTAAGGGGGGATTATTATTACAGTGCGTTTAAGCCTTGACAGGCATTGTGTTACATGTATTTTAATAGATCACTATAATAGGCAAGGGGTTTGCTGTTGGCTAGTTCTTGGACAAAACCCTGAAGTTTGAAGTTTTGCACTGTGAGAATCATTTATAAGACCTTTTGGGGAGGGGTGATATATATTGTTTGCCAAAACAGGTTGTATGCATATTTTTAATTTTATGACTGCATACTTGAGTACATTACTCTAAGCATAGTAGGTCTGAGTTGGTTATGGTGATGAGCCAATGATGATGGGATAGGAAGGATAGGTTAATAGGAAACGCTACGTCAGATGCCATAGGCCCAATTAGTTTATTATTAAAAATGATATCAATGGAAGCAGAACGGACTTATTTATTGTAAAAAGTATCTATTAAAGTTAATAGGCCTTTAAGGATGTATTTATATGACTTTTTTTAATGTTCGTATAGAGGCATTTTGTTAAATGGAATCATCTCAGAGGTTACTGTAGAAAGCTATTATTTTGCTGCAAGTTACTTTCTTTGACAAACCCTGGGGGCAGAAGAGTTGCACTGTGATATTCCTTACTATACACATGTCGTTTTCGGGTCAACCTTCTTCTGTCTGATGAAGTATCACTTACATTTTTTGTTATGTTATGTTATGTGTTTGTAGAGGGTTATCGCCCAGAAGGGTATTCTAGCGCTGTGCAGGTGGGGAGTTTAGTCTCAAGGGCAGAGTCATTCAAAGAACCAGGTATATTGATAGTCATGATGTCCCTGTGATGGTACATGGGGGCCACACTGGCGGTTGTGGCATCGCTGTGAATATCGTGCACTATTAAGAAAAACAATTTTGGACACACAAATTGTAAAGCGCTCTGATATCCCTCGGGATCAAGTTTGCGCTATATAAAACTTTATAAATAAAAAAAATAAAATAAGGTCTTCCGTCTCTTCTGGAACTTAAGGAAGAAGAGGAGGTTCTGATGTGTAGAGGGAGGTTATTCCACATGACAGTATCAATATATGAGGAGGTTTGGCTTCTTGATCGGTTTATGCGTGGTATGTGTGCAAGCAGGAGTCCGGCTGATATTTCATTGGGCAATGTGTTAGCCCATATCTGACACTGACTCAACTGCCTTGTGGGTGAACGTATTTTGCCTGAGCATATATAAACCTCCATCTGAAAATGAGCGCTTCAGTCCTTTAGTTTTCCTTTTATAGGTCACCTTTCATTTCTTTTTGCCTCTTTTTTATGTTTTGAGGGCACCCTGAAGATCCCCAGACAGTTGTAACTGGCCACAAGCTTGCTGCTCATTACATCTGTGTGTCACTATTTCTAAACTGGGCAGCCATCTTGGAATGTTATTATTCATCAATTTATATTGTTGTACCATTCCAAGACGGCCACCATGTTTAGAAACATTATGTTGGCCACCTTGGCTCAGTACAACAGTGACAAATGTACACGTTAGCAGTTTTTACTGCTCCAAGGTGGCCAGCGTGTTGATTCAAAAATCTAAATGTGGCAGCTATGTTGTAACTTTGAAGCACCGGTACACAATGAACAATACCACTGCATGACAGCGACATATGGGTATGCTTAATTTCATTTTTGTATTGCAAGCATATGCCCATCAGATTTAGGCAGCGTTAGATTTTCTTTTTTCTACTTTTATTCTTTTAGTTTATATACCATATTCTTGTGGGAGTTTTATTACAGATGGGTAAGTGGACGAATGTAAGAATGAGTCAGAGAGTAGATTAATGAATGCGTGAGTGTAAGGGTGAGAGACAAAATACATGTATAAAGACAGTGCATAAATTCATCAGCGATTAAAGAGGAGCTTTACATATATATGCCAGACCTACTGGCACCATTATTGCCTTTTATTTTATCTTGGGTATATATGTAGTATGGACCTGGCCCTTGGGGCAGTGGGACACTCTACACAGAACACAAACACATGTTACTACATGCAGATAACATCAAGATAGGTGAATTATCATTACACAAATGTATAGCAGTCACAGTTTGTACAGAATCTGTATGTTAACACCGTCAAAGAAGAAGGTGAAGGAGGTGCTTCTCAGTTTCTTTATATTGCAGAAAGTAATAAAAAATAACTCATATGTATTTATTTTGTTTAAAATAACAGATTTTAGGAAATTACCATATTTTGTGAGGAGAACTCCTAGACGTTTGCCCATCTGTTTTTAATAGCTGTAGAAATCTGTGCACTTTACCTTGCTACCCGGTAATAGAGTGCCTGTGATCCCCCTTTAAACATAGTTGAAATGGTTAATCTTAACTTGCATATTTAATTTGCCTAGAAGTCCCTAGTGTATAATACAAAGTGTACCCAAGGCCTGGAAGTTAAATGCCACCAGAGGACTGCAGCACCTATTGTGTCATCCACTACAGTGGCAGTGCAAACATGGCTTCATGCCGACCACTGCAGCATGACTGCAGCAGCGTAAAAACTGCAATTCGACCATTCAAATAAACCCTTCCTCTTAAATATTAAAATGTCACGTTTAAGTAGGCATACCAGCCCACAATGCAGTGTGCATGGTATTTAAAAGTAGCACATGAAGAGATTTAATGCTAACATGTGCTCATGTCTTCCCACTAACACCTTTTCTGAAATGAACATAAAAATAAAAAGAGGTAAACGATCGAATAACCCAATCACCACACAATCCGGCAACCAAATATTCCAAATTACTCCGACTAACCTGCCTTTCAACCAGAGTTCTCATTCAAAAAACGTAATCTCAATTCGCTCGTAAATTTCCCCAAAAACGGGACACCAGTTGCGCTTCCGTGTTACTTAGCCCACTTTCCCGCAAGGGCATTTAAGTAAATATACCACATTTGCTGCGTCACAGGTAGCAATTTCGGAGTAATTTGGAATATTTGGTTGCCGGATTGTGTGATATTTGGGTTATTCGATAGTTTACCTCTTTTCATTTTTGTGTTCATTTCAGAAAAGGTGTTAGTGGGAAGACACTAATGGATTTCATGTAAGTGTTTAGGTTGTGGATGTAGATTCACTTAGCATGAGTTCACTGCACTCGTAATTACACTGCGCCGATGTCATGTTTTTTATACTCAGTACACGTGTGACCAACACTTGGGTATCATGTTTTATTTGAATTGTGTACAGTTATCATTATTATTTTTTGTTGCATAACACACTCCAATTTCTGATTTTTTAGTGCTACTCCCTGAGGAAGGGCCTCATCATGCCCGAAATGCATAGGAGTTAACATAGCAATGTTATTAAATTATTGAAAGCGATACTAAGAACAATGAACTATTGAATGAAACCAATTCAGAAAAGAGGAATGAAATAAAAAATGATTGAGTAAAGATGAGATTGAGTGGAATCCTCATTTTTTCTAAATAGAGGAGACATACTAGTGCGCCCATGGGGATGCGACTAATGGATCATTAGAAGCACATCTTTATGTTATTACAGACGTCACTGGACGGAGGACGCCACCCGTGGAGCACCTTAAAATATTTGATTTAACTTTTTGGAACTTACTGAAACTATAATTTGAAATAGGGCTGTGCAACTGAAATAAACTATTCTTAGTATAAATGTGGCATCCCCAGGCATCTTCTTCAGAACATGTTCTGGGATGGAGGAAAAACAGAAGAGAACTGGACCTGCTGTTTGTGACCTTACAGGAGTCCTGAAGAATTGGACCAGCTCCCTCTTGTACCAAGGGCAAAGATATGGACTCCAAAGGTCATATGGCTGACCTCCTGTTCAAACCACAAGGAAACAACAAGCTATTTGAGGCCTTTTCCTGCATTTGCCTAGATCCAACAGGGCTTGCCCTGGCCTCTGCTGTTGGCCTCTGCTGGAGTGTGTCCTGACCCCCAAGTGGTATTTCTGATGTCCTGGAATCCTTGGCTTTGCCTGGCTGGACTTCTACCAACATCCATGAAAACCTGGGACTTGGAAACGTTTTCACCTTCAAGACCTCTTGGGGAACTGAACAAACTAGCCTAATTGATCCACCCAAGGTGCGCTAATGCTGGGATGAACATTCAGGGCCCATCCACTCAAATTCCTTTGCAGCAGCAAATCTGAAGGTATCCGGCATAGTGGAACCCAGTCTTCAGCCTAGCCTGACCGAAGAATTTGCACTGTGAAGAACTGACTAAGTATGAAATCTTGACCGGGTGAAGGCACCTAAAGTATCCAGGCAGCAACTGGATTTACTGGTGTGCCAAAATCAAATTTCTCTTGCTCTGAACTTTCCAACCAAAAATTAACGGCTTTGCTGGAACCACATCCAATGGCTATCCAACCTTGTGGAGCTCTTCTTAGCTACAACCTGCTGCGTTGCCCTGCTGAAGTCCAAAGGTAAAACCTCCAACCTCCTTTCTGTATCAAACCTGCACTCCACTGCGGTTGGTCTCAACTCATACACAGGTTCTGTCTACCATGACCAGTTTTTTTTCAATTTAAAATTCTTATTTCCTGTTCCCCTCATTGGAGTTTTGTTGTTTTGGTGCCATTTTATTTATTACAATTTACTCTATTTTTCTAAATCTGTTTCGGGATTATTATTGTACTGTATTTTGACTTTATTACCGTTTTGGTACTGCATAAAAGCCTGTCTGCTCTGTGCCATAGCTGCCAGAGGGTTGATCTTATGTTAATTTAGTGACTTTGAGGGTTCACCCTTACTTGGATTGGGATTGTTATTCAAGGTGGGCAGTTACTCCCCTTGACTAATAATCTAACTTCTTATGCGGATGTTTAGATTTTCTTTGGCACATTCTAAATATTTTTACAATGAAAACTGTAACCTTAACTACCAATATCCATGTTACGACCTTGTCAGCCTTCTAATAAAGGTGGTATTGTTCTTGAAATAATGTGAAGTATTCCACTGATTTCTTCATTTGAGAATATTTTTAATTAATGTACTATTATACCTTGTTCCATTTGGTGTTCTTTGTTGTTGTTCTCTTGTTCATACACTTGCAGGAGGAAAAGTAGATAAAAACAGTCGAAGAGAAAATTGAGACAAAAAACACAGAATTGTCAGCAGCTCGAGAATGAAAAGAATTGGATCTGCGCAAAGTTAATTAGGTTACAAAACTATGGAAAGGAACACTGTCTCTAGAAGAAACTGAAATATTTGCACTGGAAAAACATGTCAATCTAACTTATTTAAAAACTGATTTGTTCCTTTTTATTAGGAAGTTGAAACTGGAAAACTTTACACAATTAGTCCTCTTAACCCCAGACCCTCTACATCAGAAAATATTAAACTGCCTGGCACAGTTATTATATGTGACATAGAAGATATTAGAATTGTGTTGTCACTCAATGATTGTGATGAGGATGTGTTAGGTTTGGAAGAACTGGCTAAGACTTTACAAGTTGACACAGATCGCTGAGGTGATAGTGGTATGAAACACAAATCTGGAGTCAATTACAAAAGGATTTAACTGATGTTTTATAAATCACTTCTTAAATGTTTTTATAATAGCACAATCAACGGAAAATATTCTAACATGATGAAATCAAAGTAAAATAGTACCAACATTATTATTAGAACAGCAGGAGAATAATGTGGGAATCATGGACATTGAGGACTTTGGAGGACTGCTTCAATGTATAGATATTTTAAATCTGAAGAACGCAAACTAAAAGTACATAAAGTTTCCTAAAAATATCTATTTGACTGGTTTTAATCTTACTTTTTATAATCTAAAGTCACTAAGAGAAAGCCTCCCTCACCAACTTTGAAAATGCATAGATGCAACATACAAGGAATTGCTGAGCAAGCAGGGAGAACGTATCATTCTAGCAACAGGCAATCTAAATTCATTTGATAGTCTTAAGCTGGACATTCATGAAACACTGATTGATCTCTCTTGTCAGTTGGGGAAGCCCCTTAGTGGGGAAATGCAATAAAAAGAGAAAGGTCTTGCATTCTAGCAGAGGGTAGATATTGAATGTGTCTTTCCTAGATAGAAGGATAGGGTATTCTAGAGGGAGTGGTGAAAGAGGATAACACTTTTTTTGATTCTCCGATGTTGGTACTTCCAGCATTGGTTGGTACCGATGGTGGCATGTGTGCAGTTGGAAAAACGAGAGTTTTCTTCTAGTTATTCAGGTTTTTGTGTGTGTACGGATATGTATGGGACAGCAAGCGAGCCAGTGCTGCTCCAGTTCTATACCACTCGTTGTGCGATGGTGGGGAGTCTTAATTGCTAGCTAAACTTGGCACACCACCACAATGGTCCTCTGCCTATCCAGGGGATGGAACTACACCAGTGAGAAATTAAAGGACAAGGAACAAATCAGAGTAAAAAAGGAAGTGAGAGCAGTTAAGCACATCTTCAAATTTACACCCATACCCTAAATCGAGTATATTGCATTGATTCGGGCAGAAGATATTTAATCCATTGGAGGGGCTGACATGTCATATGATGGCAGCAATTTAATGACTCAGAGGCCTGCATCTGGAAAAGGGACAAAAAGGCTTACAGTTTAACAGTTTGCCCCTAACTTCGACGTTCCCTTTAAAGGGGATTATAAGATATGGTTACATAATTTAATAACTTGTTTATTTTAATGTCTATGTTGTTTTTATTTAGACAAAAGTGTCACCAGCATGGGAACAGAATATTTCGTGGTATGGGAAGAGTGTATTTTATTCGCAAAATTTCAGGCAGTGTTGACTTTGGCAATATCTCCAAAAGGAGAGGGAAAATCTGGATGGACATAATAGATGTGTATTCTTCTAGGACTTAGTTTGCTTTTCCTTGACCAATTTTGCTTTAAATAATAACAGTTACTCCTTTTGTCTATGTAGTAGGCTCCATTAACCTCCATTGCATGCACACACATATGGGTGGAATTGCAGGTTAGGTAAAGCACTTCATAGTAACAATTTCACCACTGGGCCTGAGTTCTTGGGGGAAATAAGGAATAATCATAGAAATATTAAATGAAATAGTCACCAATAATTTGTCATTTTTTAGGGCACCCACAGAGTTCGTCTACATACAAATATACATCCTCACCCAAAAAAAAAACAACAAAGGTCAAAGGGACAGTATAGGTAGGTGAAAATGTCAATGAAAACCACACCATTTTAAGCAATGAAAGCATTGACATTCACCAGTTATAGTATCTAAAAAAATATATATAACTCATGCCTTAAAGTAACTATAACTTTGCTGCAAAGGTGGCAAAATACTATATCACCTTTCTAGCTTGGCATATATGGCACTGTGCAGATCATATGCTTAAAAATACTGCTATAAACAAAAACAGATATTTGAGGTGACCAGTTTTAGTTTTCTACCCAGTTACCTACTTCCTTTTTTGCATAATTTATGTGGCACTCTAGGCCTGAAAGGGTACTGCTTGCCACTGTGCAGTTATAGTTAGGTCAGTTTCCATAGGAAAAGTATTCTGAAAACTAGAAGTCCAGGGAGGTATGGCTTGTATCAGTCCCTCAATGTTTTCTTACCCAGAATCCCTGCAAACCTCAATTTAGTTTTTAAAAAATTCAATTTTCCTCACATTTCTGTGTGGGATCACAGCACCAGCACAAATTTCCTACAACCTGCTGGTCGTTTCGGTACTGCTGCACCGAGTGATATGATTGACTGACTGCAACACTGAGGAAAATGTTATGACCGCCATTAAAGGACTCGAGGACCCTCAACCGTTTCTTGAAATTGTTTTTTTTGTAAAAAGGTTTAAATGGGCACTGCGGGGACAGCCTGATCCCCTAACAACTAGCCAGGGGAGGGAACCCAGAAGGACCAACATCCCTCTGGCCAAATTTTTAAAAAATGTGCCAATGGTACACAAGTCCTTCCAAGGGACCCAGTGCGGCCCTCCCTTGAGGTACTATGGTTCTCACATAGGAGTTGCTTTACAGAGAAAAGCTAGTGTAGTACTATGGGTCCCTATAAACGATGCTTGCATGGTGAGAACCGCAGAAGTACTGCAGTACCTGAAAAAATGATTATATATATATATATATATATATATATATATATATATATATATATATATATTACCTACTGGCGGTCGCCAGTAGGTATATATAGTTAGGATTTTTTCCCTATGGGATTTCTGAAAATTCTATGCCTAATAACTTTGGCGTTTGTGGACGGAATTGGCTGAAATTTTCAGGAAAATGGCACATTTTGTTTCTGAGCAGCACTTGAAAATTTGGGGGGGTTTTGTGGAGGGGGGGCCGAGAAAAAAGGGGGGTCCCAAAACGCGTTTTTTCCATGTTAATTTCCATAGGGCGGTTGGACTCACTTTTAGCCCGAACGGCTGAATGGATTTGCACGAAACTTGGCAAAATTGTAGGGACTGTTAGCCCGATGTGCCTTTGCTAGGTCTCAATATATGTGCTTCAGTGGATTTTGAGAAATTAACGTTTAAATCAAGATATATATCTGTAACAGCGCTCCGGGCAGCGATCCGGTTAGCGAACCTTTCGCGTATCGGAACTTTGCGATGCGAAGCTGATTGGCTCTTCGGTGTCTGTCAACATTCTAAACAGTCCGGAGCGGCCGCCATCTTGTCTCTCAGTAGGATCGAGAGACAAGAGGAGGCCAAAACAAAGGGGGAAATTACCATAAGGGGGCATAGTAGATCCTCGTTGACCCCCTAGGTTTTATGTGGAGGTTTTAAAAGGGCCTAGGAGGGTCCCAAAAAAAAAATTTTTTTTTTGCGTGGTAAGCGCCAAGTTCGCGAACCGGAAAGCGTTCTGGGCAGCGAACTTTAAGGATAAAAGAATGATAGACTTTTGTAATACTGTATGTTAATTATTTGTTGTTTTTGTTCGTTTTTTTATTTATTTATTTATTTTGATTTAAAAAAAAATTATTTATTATTTTCATAGTTCATTAAAACTTCCAGCATTATATCATCTGGTAACTCGTCAAACATGGATGTTTCTGTCTCTTGTAAGGTTTGAATAAATTGTTCGTCAAAAGATTGATCCATAAAATCTTCATCCACATTTTCTTCATTTACAATGTCTTCGGATGTAATCTCGAAGGAAACATTACTTTTTTCTTGCTCCCCTTCCATTTTTTTGCTGTAAATTGCATAAAAAAAATAATTAAATTAGAAGAGTTAGGGCACTGTTGGGTTTAAGTTCAGACAGGTAGTTCTGTTTTTTTAACAGTGAACTTAAAGTAAGTTAATTCATAATTATAGCAGAGAAGTGTAAGTCAATCAATAAATATAACAGAGGAGTCTATCTGTATCTATAACTATAGCAGGGGGACAGTAAATAATTATCAAAAACGTTTTTACAAATTAATTTAAAGTGCCACTTACAAATTATCAATTTAATTTTCAGGGAGGTGAAAAGGCTCTTGAAATGTAGTTCAGGAAGTAGTAGTCAAAATGGCTGTGTTTCCTTCTCTTCCTTTATATATATTCAGGTACATAACCAATCAAATGTCAGGAAAAAAAAATTGAAAATGAAAGTAACATTTTCATTGGTTGTCAATTCCAACACTTCAGATGTGTTTTGTGAAGTAATTTACCTCACGGTACTTAGAGAGGTCTACAGGCTTAATGGCTAAATGGAATTTCAATCAAATTTGTGAAAATGAAAGGGATTGTTATGTAGTATGAGCTAATCTATATTTGGTGAGAGTGTCTCTAGTCGTTTTTCTGTAAATTACTTTCCCACCTTTTTTTAGGACCGCTTTCCGGAAAGCGGCCCGGTTAGCGAACCTTAAGCGTCACGGGAGTCCACCATTTTGTGTTTCGGTCGCATTAAGATACAAGATGGAGGGCAAATAATGTTTAGAATGGGTAGAAGGGGTCATGGTAGACTTATCTTGACCCCCTAGGTTTTCTGAGCGTGGCTGAGGAGGCTTATATGTGCGGAAAAAAAACATTTTTTAAAAAAATCCGCGAGGTTAGCTTTCGGTTAGCGAACCGGGTAGCGCTCCGGGGAGCGAATTTTGTGGAAAATTAGTGAAAAAAGTTAGAGAAAAATAATAATTGTGAGTGATCAGATGTAGGGTAGCTCTGAGAAGAGCTTTTGGGTTTATGGTACATTTAGGTACTTATAAGTAGGTACCAATGCACAGTCTTAAATTCAGAATGAAAATTCTGTTGCCCTCATCTGAGAAGTGAACTCCATCTCCTCTGTAGATATCTTGCATGTAGTAACGCAAGTTATTGTTGTACAGAGAGCCCATTCCATGGTCTCTCATGTAAGCTGAAACAGATTTGTTTACATGCTTCCTCGCTTTCTCAATTTGTGGACAAAATTGGTTGGACCACCTCCATTTCTGTCTTTGGCATATATTGGAATATACCAAGGCAGTTTGAGGAAAAAGTGCCATTAATTGCTCAAAGGTGTCCTTTAAAAGCATTTCCAGACCTACCCCTGTCAAAGTGCCCAAATCATTACCTCCACAGTGCACTATTAACAGGTCGGGTTTTGGCAAATGCATAAAGGTTTTCACCAATGGTATCAATTGGTGACATTTTAATCCTCTTTGGCCCAACCACTTAATTTCCACATCTTGTAAATTGAGGTTAGGTAAATTTCTGTTCTCAGCATACCTTTGAGCCCAGTGGATGTAACTATGTCCAACAATCCAGACCTTAAACATGGTGGGAGAAGGTTGTTCTGCAGTCAGATGAAGTGTGGTAATGAAAGGGCAGTTGAAACAGTAGGAGTTTCTAAAGAAAAAAAACTGTGGATTTCCAATGCAAATGATTCATTAGCAGTGATTGGTGCATTTCCATTTCTGAAAACAGAAAGTTAGGGTGCATGGATGTGTTCTTTGAAACATGTAATTTGAATGGTCAAGGAAGAAACATTTAATGAAAGATTGCACTGGATACGCAGGTGCACTGAGAGTTCAGAGTTCAATTGAAACATTGTTGTGTGAATTTGCAAACATGAGAGGTCTTCCAGGAGGTGGTTGCTATGGAAACAAGGCAGAGAGGGCAGAGGGGGGAAGGGTTTTGATTTGAAAAAAGTGAGGGAAGAGGTATGATTGGCTAATATGAGAGATATGTGAAATGAATATCTGTATTTCTGTGCTTTCAATAGCTGCAGCCTTTGGAGTGCATCCTTTTTCTTCTGCTGAAGACAATTTGGTGTATTTCTGAGACTGTTTTCAAAACTCAAAAAATATTTGCTAAGGTGAGAAAAGATTTATTTAATTTAGATAGAGAATAGTATGATTTAAGGAGAAAATGATGAAGAAAGCTGTGTTTTTAAAATGTGGTTTTGTCTCTAGTGATATACTAATAGAATTAGTTTCTTTGAGAAATTGTAATTGCATATTCGGTGTAGCATTCTGGCATGCAGTAACACAAGTTATTGTGGTACATGGAGCCCATTCCATGGTCTGTTATGTAAGCTGAAAGAGATATGTTGTTTTTAAAAACGATTTAAGAAATCAATTACATTTCTGGATATGTACTGCTAGAGCTTCATAGGTTGTTTTGAGCCATATTTATAAGGCATTTGAGTGTCTTTGATGTTATGTTTTCCTTTTAAAATGGAAAGTGTTCCTCATGGGGCCCTGAGCAGTTCTTAGCCATGTTATTTAATGGGAAGTGGATAACATGGCTAAGAGCATTTGCTGGAAAATGCATGAATATCGCTGACTTTTCTGCGATATTCATGCATTGCGGCCGTTTTTTTCGCATTTGCGTGCACTTCTTAGCCATGTTATCCAATGGGAGGTGGATTACATGGCTAAGAGCATTTGCTGGATAATGCATGAATATCGTTGACTTTTCAGTGATATTCATGCATTGCGGCCGTTTTTAATCGCATTTGTGATAAACAATTACATTTCTTGATATGTACTGTTAGAGCTTCATAGGTTGTTTGGGGTCATATTTAGAAGGCATTTCAGTGTCTTTGATGTTATGTTTACCTTTTTAAATGGAAAGCGTTCCTCATGGGGCAAGTGTCTTGTAAATACGCTCCCACTTGCGCTTGGCAAATTTAGATTTTGATTATGGGAGTTACCTAGCCATGTTAATAGTGTCCCAAAAATGGTGCTAGGACATTCCAGAAAACACTTTCATGTGTCTCAAGGACATTTTTAGTCATTTCTTCATGAATGCAGGTATACAATTGATTTATATGCTGTGTTTAAAAACGAATTTTGAAATCAATTAAATTTCTGGATATGTACTGTTAGAGCTTCATAGGTTGTTTGGGGTTTTTTCGCATTTGCGAGCAGTTCTTAGCCATGTTATCCAATGGGAGGTGGATAACATGGCTAAGAGCATTTGCTGGATAATGCATGAATATCGTTGACTTTTCAGCGATATTCATGCATTGCGGCCGTTTTTAATCGCATTTGTGATAAACAATTACATTTCTTGATATGTACTTTTAGAGCTTCATAGGTTGTTTGGGGTCATATTTAGAAGGCATTTTAGTGTCTTTGATGTTATGTTTACCTTTTTAAATGGAAAGCGTTCCTCATGGGGCAAGTGTCTTGTAAATACGCTCCCACTTGCGCTTGGCAAATTTAGATTTTGATTATGGGAGTTACCTAGCCATGTTAATAGTGTCCCAAAAATGGTGCTAGGACATTCCAGAAAACACTTTCATGTGTCTCAAGGACATTTTTAGTCATTTCTTCATGAATGCAGGTATACAATTGATTTATATGCTGTGTTTAAAAACGAATTTTGAAATCAATTAAATTTCTGGATATGTACTGTTAGAGCTTCATAGGTTGTTTGGGGTCATATTTAGAAGGCATTTTAGTGTCTTTGATGTTATTTTTCCCTTTTTAAATGGAAAGCGTTCCTCATGGGGCCCTGAGCAGTTCTTAGCCATGTTATTTAATAGGAAGTGGATAACATGGCTAAGAGCATTTGCTGGAAAATACATGAATATCGCTGACTTTTCTGCGATATTCATGCATTGCGGCCGTTTTTTTCGCATTTGCAAGCAGTTCTTAGCCATGTTATCCAATGGGAGGTGGATAACATGGCTAAGAGCATTTGCTGGAAAATGCATGAATATCGCTGACTTTTCTGCGATATTCATGCATTGCGGCCGTTTTTTTTCGCATTTGCGAGCAGTTCTTAGCCATGTTATCCAATGGGAGGTGGATAACATGGCTAAGAGCATTTGCTGGATAATGCATGAATATCGTTGACTTTTCAGCGATATTCATGCATTGCGGCCGTTTTTAATCGCATTTGTGATAAACAATTACATTTCTTGATATGTACTTTTAGAGCTTCATAGGTTGTTTGGGGTCATATTTAGAAGGCATTTTAGTGTCTTTGATGTTATGTTTACCTTTTTAAATGGAAAGCGTTCCTCTTGGGGCAAGTGTCTTGTAAATACGCTCCCACTTGCGCTTGGCAAATTTAGATTTTGATTATGGGAGTTACCTAGCCATGTTAATAGTGTCCCAAAAATGGTGCTAGGGCATTCCAGAAAACACTTTCATGTGTCTCAAGGACATTTTTAGTCATTTCTTCATGAATGCAGGTATACAATTGATTTATATGCTGTGTTTAAAAACGAATTTTGAAATCAATTAAATTTCAGGATATGTACTGTTAGAGCTTCATAGGTTGTTTGGGTTCATATTTAGAAGGCATTTTAGTGTCTTTGATGTTATTTTTCCCTTTTTAAATGGAAAGCGTTCCTCATGGGGCCCTGAGCAGTTCTTAGCCATGTTATTTAATAGGAAGTGGATAACATGGCTAAGAGCATTTGCTGGAAAATGCATGAATATCGCTGACTTTTCTGCGATATTCATGCATTGCGGCCGTTTTTTTTCCCATTTGCAAGCACTTCTTAGCCATGTTATCCAATGGGAGGTGGATAACATGGCTAAGAGCATTTGCTTCAAAGGTTGTTTGGGGTCATACACCATTTTTGGGAAATTATTAACATGCCTATGTAACTCCCATAATCAAAATCTAAATTTGCCAACCGCAGGTGGGAGCGTATTTACAATAAATTTGCACCATGAAGAACGTAAAATAGCATAATAGACACTCAAATGCCTTATAAATATGACCCAAAACATCTTATGAAGCTTTAGCAGTGCATATTTCCAGAAATGTATTGGTTTTCATTTAATGATTTACTTCATTGGTAGGCCTTCACATGTTTTTTACCTTGGTTTTTTACAGTGAAAATCTTATCTGCAACCATGTGTTGGCCTCACCTCAAATAAACAAAACAGGTGATGGACTGAATGTGGATCAATGACACACATTCACCCCAGTCTAAAGATCTGGGCCTAAACAAATCTTTAGATAGGCTACATCTTATCGTCATCCTGAATTAATCATTTAAAATATCAGGGAGTGATTTATGATTGTTGTATGCCTGTTTTGTACCATTGAGTGTCATTTTTGTGATGCAATGCTGGTGGAAAACATTTGCTATGTTAAATAATTAGTAGGGCATTAAGTTTTAGATGACTGTTATTTATTTACTGTTTGGTAATAGTGGTTAATAACATTTTATATTATATTTTTCCACAGATTCAACTGGAGATTCTTTCATAGTTTGGAAAATGCCTACAAAAAGTAGAATAAGAAAGGCTAGAAAACGTCAAAGACAGCAGGATGATGTTTTATTGCAGCAGTCCTCTTCCCCAAATACTTGTCAAAACACCAAGAAAGGTCCGGGTAAGAGTACGAAATCATTCTTAAGAAATATTTGTAGTAAAAAAAGTTTTGCTCAAAAAAATGTTTCAGTCCACAAAAAGAAAAGTAATTTAAATGGAAAGGAGAGACCCATCACAAATGTTACTGGTAGAGGAAGAGATAACTCTGTGTATGATAGTAGAAGGAAACAACAGTTTAGGGACATTCGAAATCGAATGTTCCGTAATAGGATATTAGTTAATTTATTGAAAAATATTAAAAAGAAAGGCCAACAGAAAGCGGCATTTTATAAGAAGAAGAAAAATGTAGAGAAAATTATTGATCATGCTTTTGAAATTAAGCGAAAGTTGTTTATTTTGGTAATCAATAGAATTAGGAAACTAAGCAAGGTAATTTCTGATTTCAAAACAAAAAGTAGATGGAAGAGAGTAGTAAATCGTACTAACTTTTGTGAAGTTTTTTTCGGAGAATGGATGCATAGTTCAAGTTGTGAGGCATTTTTTAATGAAGAGAGTTATTTTCAGGATAATGATTTGGTGTTTGCAGTTGACACCAGTGGTCGAGCTTATGAAGTGAAGGATGGTTGTCCAGTTGAAAAAGAACAACTTGTGACAACAGAGACAGAAGAGGCGCTAAGTGATGAGGTTTTAGGAAGACGTCCTAAGGGTCCTGTGTACATTTGGAAGTGTAGTTCTATTTGCAGTGTGCGACAGGTTTCCATCAATTTGCTTTGTGATTTTATACGGACATTTAATAAGAAAAGTTTGAAGCAGAAAATGAAGTTGTTGCAAGATTTAGATCCTTGCAGAGTGAGACAAATGACAGGTTTGCGTGGTCATTCACTGGCTTGTCTTTCCAGGAGAGTATGCCAGAGTGTTTTTCATCATTTCAGGATGCTAGCAGTGCATCATAATAAAGTGAGAAAATTAGTGAGAATGTTGTATTATGCTAAGAGTCCAGCAATTATGCTTAAACAATTATGTGCTGCTCTTTTGCATGGTTGTGAAATAGATGTGAAGAATATTTGTGAAGAAATTGAGTTTTGTTACTTTGGTAGTAAAGATGAGAATGTTCAAATTGACCTTGAAGTAGAGGGTAATGTTGAAGATAATGTACAGGTTTCCAGTACAGATTATTTTCAGAAGGAAATTGCCACGTTTCAGATGAAATCAAGTGAGAGGCCTAATTTCACTTGTGTATGTTGTCGACGCACTTATTATAAGAATCAGACTAAGTTAGTGGATTTATATGCAAAAAGTGAAAGGGAAAATAATAGTGAATGGAAGGATTTTGCCACATACTTGATGGTAGAAAATTGTTTTGATTTGGGAGTGGACCAACGTGTGTGTACTTATTGTTGTAACAAATTAAACCAAAACCAGATGCCTGCTAGGGCGGTTCATAATAATCTGGAATTGGTTGAGATTCCTTCAGAATTGAAGGATTTAAATACTTATGAATCTATTTTGATTCAAAGTATCCATCCCTTTCAGGCTATTGTAAGAATGGAGCCAAAGACAGGGAAGTTGCCTCCAGCAGATTTACAGAGAGGATTAAAGGGAAGAGTTGTTTATTTGCCTCTAGATTTGAACAAAAACATTAACACAATTGGAGTAGAAAAAGTGGAAGAGGAACCTCTGGTTATCTTGGTTAATGGGGTTCCGACAAAGAATAAGAAAATATGGCAAGATTTAGTGGATGTTAGGAAAGTCAAAAAGGCAACAGTGTATTTGAAGAAAAATAATAAGTACTATAAGAATGTATATGTTGCAGAAGAGGAAGTAAGTGATGAAGAGGATAGCGATTTGTGTGCTGGCCAAATTGAGAAAGTAGAGGCCTCTAAAAGTGAAGAAATATATGAACATTATAGTGTTCATCCTTTGCATTCCAAGGAAGTCATGGGGAATGCTATTGAGTTGTTTCAAATGAAACAAGCCAAAGGGAGTCCCATTAGTGTTTGGGAGGAAAGTTTGGAAGCTCGGTGTTTCCCACAGCTATTTCCCACAGGTCAAGGAGGAAGATATGATGAGCGACCTCATCAAATTCCTGCGTCTGAATACCGGATTTTACGATTGTATGCAGAAGATCCTAGGTTTCGGCAATGCATTCCCTATTTGTTTCATCTCTTGTTTGAAAGCGATCTGTCAGGACTGTCATATGCAGTGAACCACATTTTAAAAAGTGGTATACAGATGCAAAACATCTCGGCAAGTGACTTTATGCATAAAGTCAATGTCCAAGACAGTATTTTGGATTCTCACTTAATTAATCTCATGGCGTGTCAGCGTGGTACTAATGAGTACTGGTACCGTCGTCATGGTGATTTAAAATGTATGCTGCGGAACTTAGGAACTCCAACATGGTTCCTCACTCTGAGCTGTGCCGAGTATGGCTGGGAAGACTTACTTGAATTTCTACGAGAGGCAAATGGAAATATTGAAAACATTGAATTCAAGACACCTGGAGAACTGTGTTCTTTGGATCCAGTGAATGTATGCAGGTACTTCAATCATAGATTTGAAGCTATGATGTCTTTCATCACAAATAAAAAGAATCCACCTCTTGGAGAGGTGTTGGATTTCTTCTGGAGAAAGGAGTACCAAGCAAGAGGTGCCCCTCATATACATATGTTGTTGTGGATCAAGGATGCACCTAAATTTGGAACAGATCCGGATGACTTAGTGATGAATTTCATAGAACAGTATTCTACGTGTGCTGTTCCAAACGCAACGGAGAAAAAAAGTCTAAGAGAACAAGTTCTACGTTTCCAAAGCCATCGTTGTGGAAAGTACTGTCGTCGTAAATTCAGAAACAAGGACAAGTTCTACACCAAATGTCGTTTCAACTTTCCACGACCGGTGATTTCTAAAGGAAGAGTGAACAGTTTGATGTCTTCGCTGCGACATAATGTGACGAGGAAATCACCCAAGAATACATACAATTTGAAAAGGAACGAAGAGTCCAAGTACATCAATGACTACAACCCAGTGATTTTGTCCATGTGGAATGCTAACATGGATATACAGTTTGTGGCTGACAACTGTATGGCTGTGGCTCGGTATGTGACATCTTACATCACCAAAAAAGAAAAGACCGAACTAAAGGATATGTGGGAGGACATTTCCCATGAAAAGAGCCTCAGCAAGAAGTTGTACAGTTTCAGTCTGAAGATGTTGTCGCATCGAGAAATCGGAGCTTACGAATGTTCTGATCGTTTGTCTTCAGCAAGTCTCTATGCCAAATCCAGGAGTCTCGTTTGGGCGAGTCTTGGTCTTGCTGCAACACGAAATCGAGTTCTAAAACCTGTCCGGGAAATTGAGTATTTGGCAGAAAAGGAACCAAACAGTACCGACATTTTGAAGACCAACATGTTGGATACATATTATCCAAATCGAAGCAGTCACCTTGAGAATGTTTGTCTATATGAGGTTCTCCAAAATTATATATTCAAGAGGAACATCAAAGAAGATATTGAGAAAGGAGTGTATGCTGTAATTGGAAGTGAGGGATGCCTGGTCAAGCAAAGAAAATGCCAATTAGTAAACCATCGAAAATTGAGTGGTGAATCTCCAGAAAAAAAGGAGTTTTTTTATTTAGCACTTTTGCAACTTTTCAAGCCTTGGCGTGCAGAAGAGGAACTGCTTGGAGATTTCCTCTGTTACGAAGACTCTTTCAATGCAGCCAAGGAGTCAATAGAATGTCCTGCTTTTTCTAAATATCAAGAAATGCTAACTTTGGAAATTGAGCAGGAAGCAACGATTGCAGCCGAGATTGCCAGAGACAGTTCTCAGGACAGTCAGAGTTCTGTTTCATTGAGTCAAGATCCACTTGGAGGACCTATTATCGAAAATGAAGCTGCCACTGCTATGAATGAAGTAGAAAGAGCCATGGCACATGCTCAGGAGGATTCAGTTAACTTAGAAGACTTGGAAAAACAACTCAACGTTGAGCAGAGGAAAATATATGATGAAGTTACCAAGGAAATTGAGCACGGATTAAGTCATGAGAAGAACAAGTGCTCATGTACATCGTTGAAGCCTGTCCGACTGTACGTGAGTGGAGAAGCGGGAACTGGAAAAAGTTTCCTCATTAAAGCAATCTCTTGTTATTTGCAGGAAAGGACTGAGTCATCGCTGTCTTGTGTTGTCACCGCTCCTACTGGACTGGCAGCACATAACATTAAAGGTATTACTTTGCATCGTCTACTGATGCTGCCGGTGGAGCATGACAACAAATTACAATACAACAAGTTATCTGGAGATGCTTGCTGTGAAGTTTCAAGAGTCTTGAGGAAAATGAAACTACTTATCATTGACGAAGTAAGCATGGTTTCCAATGTCATGCTTGCCTTTGTGCATTTGAGAATGCAAGAAGTACTTAAAACTGAATATGATGTGTTATTTGGTGGGAAACACATCATTGTTTTCGGAGATCTTCTGCAGCTGACACCAGTAAAAGGTCAACCTGTGTTCAAAATACTCACGCATGAAGATACCAGGAAGTGCCTAGGGAGCATTGGCAACGTCAATATATGGTTAAACTTCAATTATGCTGAACTGCATCAAAATATGCGTCAGGCAAAGGATGAAGATTACAAGAATATTCTACAAGATATTAGAATTGGAAAAGTGACCGAGCATGGGAAAGAAGCTTTAAATGCACGATTACTGTCAAATTTATATCCCAAACAAGAGATTGTGCCTGAGAATATTTTTCAGAAAATTACTGAGAAGAAATCCGGGATATGTCTCATGCCAACTCTTGCAGAATGTGCCATCTTCAACAACAAAATGTTGAATTTAGAAAAGCAAGAGATTGTGAAACTTGAAGCTATCGACAAATTAGAGCATATGGGATCAACAATTATTTTGTCAGACAATTTGAAATCAAAATTGGATTCATTAGAGAAGACTATATCTAAAACAGCGGGTTTTGAAAAGACTTTGAATGTGTGTTTAAATTGCCGAATCATTTTGAGAAGGAATTTACATGTAGAAAGAGGTCTGGTAAATGGATCAATGGGTAATGTTGTTGATTTTGAGAAATACAGAAATAGAGATGGAGTAGAATTTTTAAGAATTAAATTTGATGGCATTGAGGAAGTACAGCAAATTGGTCGTTGTTCTGCTAGGTTTTTGCTTGTTAAAGACTTATATGTTCGCCGTAAACAGTTTCCTGTTTGCTTGGCATATGCGGTGACAATTCATAAATCGCAAGGTTTAAGTGTAGACAGTGCATTGGTGAATATTGGCAGTTCTGTGTTCAAGGAGGGTATGGCATATGTGGCATTGTCACGAGTTAGAACTTTATCGGGATTGTACTTGATTGACTGTGATGTCACAAACATTTGTGCGGATCTAGATTGTGTTAAGGAATACAATAGGTTAAGAAGAGAGTATGCGCCACATTTGCCTCAATATCCTTTGTTTGAGAAACGTGTGGTAGGCCGGAAACGTAGAAATAGCAGTAATAGTAGGGAGGTTGTTGCAAAAAGACTAAAAGTCAATGACCCGAAAATTGTTAGCAGAAAGAAAGTGGATTCTGTTGAAGATGTTGTCGGTTTTCAATTTGAAAACAGTTCTGGTGTCAACTGCTATGCAAATGTAGTGGTTAATGTTCTCTTTTCACTAGAGAGTTTAAAAGAACAGATTCTGTTGAATTCAGAACAAATTTTATGCTGTTTGTTGAATTCTGTTTTCGTAAAATGTAGCACTGATCGAACAAAAGTAGAAAGTGTGTCTGAAGTTCGTTATCTGTTAGATGAATGTTCAGGTCAAACAGACTTCTCTGAAAATAATCAGCAAGATTGTCAGGAGTTTTTAATGTATATGCTTGATATATTGCAAGATGAGGGTGTAGATGTAGATCACCTGTTTGGGCTTTCTTATCAATGGCAGCATGACTGTGAGAATTGTAGGGTATCAAGTACTAGTAGTGTAGACTCAGAAAGATTTATATATTTAACTTTGCCAGACAGTAAATCAGTCTCCTTTAATAAGCTAGTAAATGCAGCGGATCACAACATGGTGTAGCCAATGTAAATCTGAAATGATGTCAACATTACTTATACGTAGATATGGACAGTATGTCATTTTAATGATGCAACGATGTAGGCCTGATGGATCAAAATTGTCAACTTTAATAAAAAATTTTGTGGCTTCTCAGCTTTCAATATCAGGAAGGACTTTTGTAACTGTAGCAATTATCTATCACGATGGTCCTTCAACAACTTCAGGACATTATACAGCTTATTTAAAGTCTCGAAACGGCTGGTCATTCTGCAATGATTCCGTTGTAACTTTCAAAAAAAAATTGCCGTTTGACCTTAAAAATTCTTACCTGGTGTTTTTAAAACCAAAATTTTAAAGAAAGAATCTCGGGATTTCCTGTGAAGAATTGCAAAATGTTCATGAAGTTGAGGGAATGTAAGTCTGCAATGCTGTCTAGATTATTGGTCCAAAACTTTTAATTATAATGTCATTTTGTAAAATCCGACTATATAAACCTGATGCAAGTAAGTCTGCTTCATAGTAAGCAGTATCAGTGTCATAGGAAAAGGAGAACATGAGTGACAAAGAAGGGTAAGATATTAGTAGTCCAGGATTGTGAAAATTATCTTAAATGTTTTCTTTTTGAAAGTTGCGAAAATAGAAAATGACGGGATTTGATTGGAAGGATTACAAGACTTGTGAATAGCTGCAACATGATTTGGCCAAGTGGAAACATGTGGTAGAATGAGAGAAGTCTTTTCTTGTATGTAACATATTTTTCGAATCGTTGGAGGTTTTCTTTCAGAAAGTGGCGGGCTTACAATATTTATAGCACAACACAGTGGACGCTGTTCATAGGACATCCTTCGACGTCATTGAAAGTAAGTTAATTTTAAGGAGTTTTGAATTCAGATTTCTTATGTTGAATGGGTTTTTTAAACACAATCATTTTGATTGTGTTTTTTTTTCCCCGCTGTTACATGATGAATACCTTCAAGTCACTGATTTAAGTGAAATTTGATACATTCTGAGAACAGCAAAAATAAACCATTTAACATGTATAATTAATGTTCTGCTTTTTGTACTTATGATATACATTTAGAAATGTGAGGTAGATATGGAGAAACTGAGTCTTCTGTAAGTGTCAATGTTAATGCTTACAGAGCTGTACTTCTGGGTACTGTTTTTTTAAAAAAAAATGAATAGGCCTCACCTCAAAGAAAGCTCTTGAAAGCACACATCTTATTTGCATCCTGAAACAATCATTTAAAATGTTAGACTCAATTTTATGATGGCTTTACATCTTTTTTGCGCTGCTATTGCATCACTATTGTGAGACATTAGCAGTGCAAAAGAAGCACCATGTTCCAAAATAGGCCTCAGTTCATCAACATCAAGATACAGTTTGTTTAAAATATATATGTTTAGGATTGTGTAGGGGACGTAGAGAAGCAGAGGCTTCTGTAAATGTCAAAGTTGTTGAAAAACTGTTTGTTCTTGAACCTTTTCCCTTGTCTTTTCTAATTTTTAAATACATGTTTTAATATGTTTGGAAATGTTTGTTCTCTCTTTTACAGATTGAAAGTATGAAAAAATATTTTAAAAAGGTAACAAGAATTATAAGGTAAATGTTTTCTACTCTTTTTACCCGCAATGCACTGCTGATGATGTCACTGACACTATCTCTGATTTACTCTCTATAGCTGTCTTTCTTTTTACATTATTCTCTGTTTACTTCCCTTATACTAACTCTTCTTTTTTTAAAAAAAATATTTTTTTGGTTCGCTTCAAGTTCGCGAACCGGTCAGCGAACTTGAAGCGAACCAAAAGAAATAGAGCTTGCCAGAGTGATAAACATTCTAGCAATTTTATTTGAAAGGGGAGGTAGTTCTGAAAAGAACTTTTTTTTTTTGTTTTTGTTGTTTTATTTTTTTTTTTATTTTTTCTGAACATTTTTTGATTTTTTTGTATTTTTAGAACAGTTTTATGTTTTTTTTGTGTTTTTTATGGAGGGGAAACAACAAAAAAACAGGTATTGAAAAGGGCTCAACAGGAGCAAAAAAAAAATTACTGCTTGGGTGCGTTAGGGCACTTATGGTTTTCGAACACCATATTGATCAAGTTCACGCTCATGTTCCCATACGAGAGCATAGCACCACAATATATACAGGTAAACTTCATATGTTTAAAGTTTGGCTGAATGTTTGGCACAGTTTCCTGTGCCTCTCTTCCTGTCAAAGACATTGTTGACGTAGATCTGGGCACAGGAGTTGTCGGGGGATTATCTTGTAGGTCCCTCAACTCTGCCCGGCTGTAGTTTAAGGGATGCCACCTGGCCATATGGCGATGCATAGTATAGTTGCCCATACTATATTTTTTCTCTGTGCCTCTAGACAATCTGTATTTACAGATGAGGCAGGTGGCATATTTAGCATTGACCTTCTTGTCCCCTGGAGGGATGGAAAAAAACTGCCAGATGAAACTTGTTTTCCTCTTAGAAACACGGGGCAACTCCGGGATAAATTCTGGTTGATCTCTATCCTCTTCTTCTTCTTCCTCCTCTTCCTCCTCTCTGTTGGAGATAAATTGACTTGGAGGTCCTCTCTTCTTATGAGGAGGTGGAGGTGGTGGTGGGGGTGCACCAGCTGCAGCAAGTATAGAAGCCATTGCTGAACTCCAGGAAAAGGGTCTTTCTCTCACCAAGATGAAAGTCAGAGTGAGGAAAGAAGGAGGGGTTTACATGATTTGGGAAAAGCAAAAGTTCTGAACCAATGAAAAGTGTTATTTTTAGGTCACATGACCTAGTCATACATCATTTGGAAACCAAAAGTGAAATGAACCAATGAAAACTTTGATAAACAAGTCACATGACCTGTTCCGCTTACGTTACGCGGTGCGCGCCGCGTCTCGGATCGCTTCCGGTTCGCGGTCCGGAGCACTTCCGGGAGCGCTAACGCGGCGCGTCATTAGACGCATTACGCGACAACGTGATACGTCGCGCTTCCGCGACGCGTCACAGTTCCGCTAACGTAACGTTTACCGGTTCGCGTACTAGATCGCGGCATCAAGATGAGCTAACGGAAAGCTTCCCGGTTCGCGAACTGGAAGCGAAGAAAAAAAATATTAAAAAAAAAATTATTAATAAACATCTAAAATATATTTTAAGATTTAAAGAAGAATACATTTTACAGTTACAGATGTTAGCTTTTAAAAAACCAATGAAATTCACAGAAAAAACCATAGGTTATAGACCATATATAGTTAGGAATTTGCATTTACAAAACCTTGAAAATTCACTGAAAAAACCATAGGTTATAGACCATATATAGTTAGGGATTTGCATTTACAAAACCTTATTTTACTCGCATAAAACCATTGAAATTCCATATATAGTTAGTTGCGCTAACTATATATCGCGCACCCGCAATCCACTGCTGATGATGTCACATATTACATCATTCATGACATGGTCAGTGACATCACTGATGACATCACTGATGACATCTCAAATGACATCATCCAGTGACTGTATGTTTCTGTAAAGTTAAAATATCTCTTACATATTGAAGAATGAGTGGATATATAAGTGTCTGGATGAAGGATTTAGTAGGTGCATGACTGACTATATGAGTGAGTGATTAAATGTGTCTCACTGAGTGCATGGGTTAATGACTAAACTGTCTCAATTTGTGCATCATTATGTCTGTTGTTCTGTAAACTGTTCCATGTGTTGATAAGTAGCTATATGAGTAACTATATGGGTTATTGATTGGTTGCCCAAGTATTTGTATGGGATACTGAGTGAGTGTGTGTGGGTAGCTGGGAGGTGTGTGACTCTGTGCATAGATGTGTGAGCAGTTGATTCACTAGATGTATGGTTTCAAAAGTGCATGTGGAAACAGCTGTATGGGCGGTTGACTGTGTGCATGAGTGTATTGGTGAGTGAATGGATATCTCAGTGCTACATGTCAAAGTAAGTACATATGTAAAACACAGTACATGTGAGAGTTGACATATATAAATAACTGTGCATAAGAGCCAGTGAATGTGTGAGTGGCTGTATGGATCATTGTGAACTTGTATCAGGGATTGTATAAGAGAGTAAATATGTGTTAGTATATGTTTGAATAAGTAAAGTTTGTATAACTGTATATTTGAGGAAATGGAGGTGTGATTGATTCTTTGCATGACTGACTAGGTGTGTGAGTAACTCCATGGATGAGTGACAGTCTGTGAGTGTCTGTTTACACTGATTGTATCTAAGGTTATATTAGAGTCTGAAGAGGTTCATCGTATTATCACATGAATGATATCATCAGTGATGTTATCAGTCATGTCAAATGAGATGTTTTCAGTGATGTCATTTGAGATGTCATCAGTGATGTCATCAGTGATGTCACTGACCATGTCATGAATGATGTAATATGTGACATCATCAGCAGTGGATTGCGGGTGCGCGATATATAGTTAGCGCAACTAACTATATATGGAATTTCAATGGTTTTATGCGAGTAAAATAAGGTTTTGTAAATGCAAATCCCTAACTATATATGGTCTATAACCTATGGTTTTTTCAGTGAATTTTCAAGGTTTTGTAAATGCAAATTCCTAACTATATATGGTCTATAACCTATGGTTTTTTCTGTGAATATATATATATATATATATATATATATATATATATATATATATATATATATATATATATATATATATATATATATATATATATATATATATATATATATATGGGTTGGGTTAAGGAGATGGCCAGGACTTTTGGCAACCCTGCGCTGTGTACGGCTGAAAGCCCTACGCAACGTGGGTGATGGCTGAATATGATTTTATTTTAAACAGAAATTGACTGGAAAAAATATAGGTTTAAGTGACATTACAGTTACGTAATAAAACCTGAAATTACTAGAAAAACCCTAGACTTTCCCTGTGATAAAAAAAGCTTAAAGTGATGTTACAGTTAAGTGCTGAAATAAAATAGAAACAAATATTTAAAAAACAAAAACACTGAAATTCACCAGCTACAGTTTACTAAGCTAAAACTTGCACCCACCCCTGCCTCACATATTACATCACTCTTTCTATGCGAAATGACATGACTGTTGACATCATCTGTATCCTATGAGGTGTGTGGACTTGAGGTAAATCAACATGCTACTCTTGTAGCCACTTTTGCATTCACCTTAATGGGATTACCCTCTTAAAGACTTTTTATGTATGTATGTATGTATTTATGTATGTATGTAAAGCGCACTGCTGCCCTGAGGCGTCGTGGCGCTGTAGACCGCTGGGGAACCCATCCTGGCTATCCCTGTGAGATGGCCCCTACTGGGTATCTCCAAGGTGAAACCAGGCATCCCCGGCGAATGTGGGGGGGCCGTTGTAGAGATGAGGCAAGCTAATGCCCAGAGTTGCCGAGTGTGATCCCTGGTTGGAGTAGGCACCGAGGCGAGAATTATCGAGTCTGCTGACCCTGGTCCACGACCCACAGTTTTATGTAAAAAGGTTGACAGATATGCATTTGCCACTGAAAAGACCTTCTGCCAGGCCCTGTGGACAACTCTCAATTGTTTGGTAAAACATACTGCACACATTCCTTAGATGGGCAAAATGGCATACAACCTTAAACACATGCTTACAAAGCCAGCTGAGATAAACCGCGTCTAAGTTGGAATCCGCTACATTCTATATTATTCAATGGTCTGAAATGCCTCAGAATCTTCAGTGATGTTCTGGAAAGAAACATCGATATCTTATAAATATCCCTGCTACATAGAATTTGCCGTGGGCACTGTTTATAGCTATTTAACATGGACACGTACCCAAATATCGACTGGTGGATAATCTCTTGTCAACAGAAGCTTGGGCCTGTCCCACAGATTTTTTGGGAAGTGGCTTTGGCTTTAACTTACTTCAGTTTTCTTTTTTTTTTTTTTTGAAAAACTTTATTGTGCAAAAATAGCATTACAGGTATGGCCTACAACCACAAGGGCCGGCCGCTAGAACATGTGAGGCATTTAGGTAATTCACAAAGCAGCGACCGCTCTTTCGTGGTCCAACTTAACACAGGATACCTTTTCGGCAACACAGGATGTAGGCAGGATAGAGAAATTTTTAATTTTTAAAAAATAAAACGAGAAAAGAAACAAAGAAAAGAAGACTCAAGGCGAAAGACGTTATAGACCATGTCAAGCTCCGATGGGGGGGGACCCACAGTACCCAATAACGAATCAGGAGGGCATGAAAGATAATCAGGGGGGGAGGCAGTGGGGAAGTCAGACAATAGGAGAAAAGGAATAGATCGTTCCAGGAACCTCCGGATCAGGGGGAAGGTGGAACGTCCAAAGTGTTTTCAAGGGGGGGGGGTGCAAATGTTCCCTCAGTAGGCGTTCCACTGATCCCAGATTTTACTCCACGCCCTAGGCTTGCCCCCAGCCAGATATACCGTCTTCTCTCTAAACATGCACCAGTCCATATTCTCCTTCCATGCCGACACGGTGGGAGGCCGTGGGGAACCCCACAACTGCGCAATATCTCTTTTTGCAATTATGTTCCCCAGTGCCGCCCACCGGGCCTGGGCAATGTTGTAATCATTCGGCTCCCACACATACAACAGACATCTACGAGCTTCAGGCAGCAGAGCAACCCCGGTAACACACTCCATGACCGCATGCACCCGCTGCCAATACGCCGCCACCTCCCGGCACTCCCAGAGGATGTGGAGAACGGTAGCACTCATACCACATCCACGCCTACACAACCCATCCAAGGAAAAACCCATTGCAACCAAACGAGGACCCGTAACATACACACGATGGAGGATCTTAAGCTGGACGAGACGGAGACGGGCCGGAATGGCGACTTCTTTTGGGAAGGATAAGGCGGCCTGCCAGTCCTCGTCGTCCAACTCTAACCCGTCTCCGGACCAGACCTCTCTGAGACGCACAAGAAGGTCTGCCCGATTGTTGATTAGTTTCTTATAGATCAAGGAGATCGTACTATCGGGCAGATGACCATCAAGTATACGGTCCTCGAGTGGGGATGATTCAGGAACCGAATCACCAGCTGTGATGACAGACAGCAAAGCGTGGCGAACCTGCACATACCTGAAGAACTCTCGATCCCCCAACTCGTACTCACTTTGAAGCATCGCAAAGGTCTTCACCGCGCCTTTCACCCAAAGATCACCCACTCTGCTGATACCAATCATGTCCCAGTTCTCAAAACCTTTCGTTGTCCAGAGGCATCCCAATTGTTCCGATGCATACAATGGGGTCGCTTGCGTCAATCGATCATTCCATCCCATGTGCATCTTTCCACACACGCACCGCAATCTTAGTGGGTCCCGTGAGGTTTCTCCCCGCGGTCCGAGAGTAGAGTGCTCTATTGAAGTTACCACCGGGCAACTGATGTTTGTCCATCTCGAATGCAGGAGCCGGACCGGGTCCATACGTGGCATGGTTGATGGCGGACAACTGAGAGGCCCAGTAATACCTCCTGATGTCCGGGAGCGCGATGCCCCGTCATACCAGGGGAGAGTGAGCTTTGCAAGAGCGATGCGAGCACGACCGTCCCAAACGAGCCTCCTCTGTAAACCTTCCACTTCCCGAAAGTACGCAGCCCGAATAGCGTCAAAAGAATTTTGACGCGCATAGAGAAAGCGAGGCAGAGGCATCATTTTAAAGAGTGCCGCTCGACCAAGTGGCGACAACGGCAGTTTACGCCACCGAGCCACGTCCACCTTCAATCGTCGGAGAGGAGGGAGGAGATTGTGCTCATAGCGGGCAGCCGGGTCCAACGATATATAGACTCCCAAGTACTTGAAGCCTGATTGCAAGACTTGAATGGGAAACCTACTCGGTAAGGGGGGAAGGCCGCCCGAGATGACATACACACACGATTTGGACCAATTGATAATCAAGCCGGAGTTCTTGCCAAAAGAAGTGAGAACATCGAACAGGACGTTAAGGGATTTACGAGGGGAGGTAAGGTATAAAAGGATGCCGTCGGCGTACAACGAAACACGATCCTCAAAATCGGGGGACCACTGGACGCCCTTTATCGACGGCTCCCAACGGAGCCAGGCTGCGAGCGGTTTGAGAGCAAGAGCAAAAAGCAAGGGGGACAGCGGGCATCCCTGCCGCGTACCCCTCCCGAGAGCAAAGGACCGGGACACTCTGCCATTGACGACGACCTGAGCTAACGGATCCGAATACAAAAGCTTAACCCAACTAATAAAGTCCGCACCGAAACCGAATTTCGCCAGAGTAGCCCAAAGATATGGCCATTTGATCGTATCAAAGGCCATCGTGGCGTCCAAGGAAACCAAGATGGCCGGCTCCGATAGAGACTCCGCCCTAGCGAGAACACCGTGCAGGCGCCGCAGGTTAAGAGCAGTATTTCGGTGCGGAATGAAACCGGATTGATCCGGGTGGATCAGGTCACAAATTACAGTGATTAAGCGATTGGCAAAGACCTTGGCAAGGATCTTAAGCTCGGCATTCAGTAGGGAAATAGGCCGATACGACGCACAGCGATCACGAGGCTTGCCCTCCTTAGGAATCACAACTATAGTAGCCAGACGCTGATCATAAGGGATGGCGCCGAGCTCACGTGACTCCTTGAACATTGCGCGAAGGTAGGGCGCAACTTTGTCCAGGCGCAGTTTATACAGTTCGACAGGGAGGCCATTAGAGCCCATGGCCTTACCAGAACGGAGGGAACGGATTGGGGTAGCAATCTCATCAACCGACAACGGGGCCTCCATGCGCTCTCGGTCCTCCTCAGACAGACCAGGCAAAGCAATGTCCCTCAGCAGCAAACGAGAGTCATCTTCATCTCTGTCGGACACCGGGGAGTAAACCACACGAAAATAATCGGCAAAGCATTCCACAATCTCGCCAGGGTCAGTCACGCACACACCATCCGAAGTCAGTATCACGGGAACCACACGATTCGCTCTTTCCTTTCTATCAAGCCATGCGATCAATTTGCCCGCCTTATCACCAACATCGTACAATCTACCCTGCTGTTCCCTGAACATTGTCTTGGCGGCATCCGTGACATGGGATTTATAATCAAACTGCTTCAAACTAAGGGCGTGGAGTTTCTCCCGGGTGACGCCTAATTCCAGGTCGGCCTCCAACTCAAGTATTTCTGCCTCCAGACTCTCAACCTCCATATTTCGAGCCTTCTTGGTCTCAGCTATTAAGGATAAGGCCTGACCACGAATGACAGTTTTGAATGCCTCCCACAGGGACACAGAGGACGAGACAGACCCCTCATTTTCCAGGAAGTAAGAATCTAGGGACTTTATCAGGCTACTACGGGTCTTGGGGTTGCGCAAATACCATGGATTGATAGGGGCGATACGCCCCGCGGCGTGTATCCCCGTGTCAAAACTAAGCCACAAAGGAGAATGATCAGAAATGCCTCGGGCCAAATGTCTGATCTCCCTGATGTAGGAAGACTGGACCGCGGGCATAAGGAGATAATCGAGCCTGGATAGACTCCCATGAGCCCCGGAGTGAAAAGTGTACTGACATTGCGTCAGGTGCATTAACCTCCAACAGTCCACCAGGCCAAAAGTGTCTATGAACCCCCCGAGCCAAGATTGGGAAGTGGGAAGTTTACTGGGGGTTGGCGATCCATACGGCCTGAAAGAACAGAATTAAAATCCCCACCCATAAGGAGGAGACTGTCAGGGAGGCCAAGCATCATCCGGCCAACATCAGAGAAGGTAGAGGTCTGGAGACCCGGGGGAACGTATACAGTAATCAAGGAAAGAGTTTTACCCTCCCACCTACCGGTGATAGCGGCGTAGCGCCCTCTGTCATCAAGGATAACATTATCTATCTCAATGGGGAGAGAAGAGCGGATCAAAATACCAACCCCTCTGGAACCAGTGGTAAACCTCGAGTGAGCAACCAGTGGATAACCGCACCTGTTTAAAGCATGACACACGTTTCCCACCAAATGCATTTCCTGCAAGAGTACCACATCAGGAGACAAACAACGCAAATATTGCAACACAACACCCCGTTTGATACGATCCCCCAATCCATTGACGTTCCAATATACCACCCTCAACCCACTACCCCCCATCCCCACAAGTAATGCATAGGTCACCCCACCAAGAGCCGGACACCTGAAGCAAGGAAAAGACCAATTTGTCGCCTTGAGAGAAAAAACCACACACCCGAACACCCCATCCCACCCCCAACCCACACCCGTTACAACTCCCCCCTCCCTGCACCCCTGCAGTAGACCAAAAAGCCACCCCAACGTGCAGTGTGCCTGATTGCCCTAAAAACCCTACTCTACAAAAAGACCCCGGAGGAGGAAAGAGGCCCGTCGCCACCCGCCACCCAGACGTGGACCGCAATGAAACATATTAGGAAAAGAAATAGAACCCAGCTGAGAAATGTCTAATGTTCGGATGTCAGGGACCAAAAAGTCACTTCTGCGTAGGCTCACCACCTTCGGCACCGCCAGGGTGTTCCGTCCGATCACCTCGGCCAGGTAGGGTGTCCAGCCAGTCACTTACATTGTCCGGCCGATCAAAAAAGTAAGTCCGCTCCTCATACTCCACTCGAAGTCTAGTAGGGAAAAGCATCGCATACTTCAAACCATGGTCCCGAAGACGTCGTTTTACCCCCTGGAAAGCCATCCTTTGTCTCTGGACATGCTGAGTAAAGTCCGGAAGAAGTTGACAGAGGAGTTCTCAAAGTTTACCGGGCCATGTACTCTCGAAGCCTGCAGGATAGCATCTCGATCTCTGAAGTGGAAGAGTTTCGCAATGATTGGCCGCGGAGGAGCGCCCGGCTTGGGCTTTCCACCCGGCACACTATGTGCACGCTCCACTGCAAAAAACTTACTGAGTCCAGAGGGAGAAAGATGGTTCAGGACAAGATCCTCGACCAGGAGATCTACCGAGTGAGGCTCTGGATTTTCTGCCACACCTATGACGCGAATGTTGTTGCGTCGTGCCCTGTTCTCAAAATCCTCCAGCCGATGGGACATCAAGTCATTGGCAGATTTCAAGTTACCAACCTCTGTCTGAAGTTCCGACACATCGGCCGTGAGGCTGGAAGTCTTTAGATCCAATGACTTCACTTTCTCATTGGTCTTGGACAGGTCAGCCCTGATCAAGGTGACATCAATGGCCACTGTGTCGATTTTACGAGCCAGTGCCTCATATTGCTGACCGATGGTCTCCTTCATATTGGAGATGGCACCCATAATGTCCTGCAGGGACAGATCAACAGGAGCGTATGGGTCCTATTTGGCATCCTCTGGGGTACGACTGGAGAGTCCGGGGGATACTTTGGGCTGAGTGTAGCGATCGATGACATTTGTCTGGACCAGTCCCCCACGAAGAGGTGCCTTTGTCTTTCGCTTCTCAGCGTCACCCTTACCAGCCATGTTGGAAGATGCGCCCCAGAGGGGCCCGCGAGACCTGGTGAAAATGGCCGCCGTCAGGCCGGGCACCAATAAACCACAAAAGCCGGCTCGTAGTGCCAAAACAAAAGAACAAGAGTGATCCAAATGACTGTGGAGTTAAGGCAGTGGTTGCATTAGATGGAGGCTGGAATGGCCCCAAGCCGAGGGATACGGTCTCACAATCAAACCGTGTCAGGATCCAGAAACGAAACCGAAAGTGGTGATGGGGCTACTGAGGAGACCCCACTGCCGTTGTTGTTCGACTCTGTCCCGGATCCATGAGTCGCCCAGTCCCCGGCTCGCCTCCTGGTGGGCCCAAGAAGTTCCGATTGACGCAGTTTCGGTTGCCCAAGTCCGATTTTAGTTCTGAAAAGAGTTATGAACTCAGCCGAGGTTCATCTCAAAGAATCCGTCCGAGAAATCAGGATAACTTCAGGATAGATTGCTAAGGGTGGCGAGGGTCCGGGGAGCCCTGTGCTCACGCGACCATCTTGGATGCGCGCTAAGCTCCTCCCACCCTTACTTCAGTTTTCAACTCACTTTGAAACATACTTCTACAACCTACATCAGGTGCGCCCAGCCTTTACCTTGTTTAACATGGAGTAATTCTTGCACCCCAAATTTTAGTAATTTGTAAATGGGGCACCGTACAATTTCTAATGTGCACAATCACACTTGACTCCAAGGTTTACGCTATTTATATGTGAATGCCCCACATGCGTACTCAGTAACGCAATGCAGAATATGTCTATAGCATTATCAATGATGTCATTTGAGATGTCATCACTGATGTGAGAAATAATGTAACGTTTGAGGTCATAAGCGTTGCAGGGGCACAAGTTATAGTTAGCTTAGTAAACTATAAGGTGAATGCCAATGGGTTTTCTTTTAAACACTCGTTTTTATCTCATTTCATCACTCAACTATAATGTCACTTTAACCTTTGATTTTTTAAGTGAACATGAAAATATGATTCTTATTAGTGCAAAGAAAAATTATTGTTAGCTTGAAATCACTGTTACCTGAAGACAAAGAAACACACAAGGATGAATAAAAAAGAATAAAGAATGGAAAGAAAAGAAAAGAAGAAACTCTGAAAAAGTAGAGTATTGGCCCACCAGTTCTGGCACTGAAGTACACTTCTTTTTAGGCCCTTGTACACACATAATCGGGCAAAATACTATTACTCACAGTGCAAGAGAGCAAATGGTTGAAGTGAGCTGAACCAGTGAGCCATGTTGTATGTTGTGGTGTATGAAAAGAAACTTTCCATAACAATGAAACAGAGCAGTGTAGTGTGTGGGTTGGGAGGGTAGGTGTGGATATGTGTGTGTATTTTTTATTCATGGATGTTTTGATTATATGAGACTGTGAGAAAGCTAAAGCTGCCTTATGGTTAAACTTCATCATCAAACAGCATCTGCGTTCAGAGACATCAAAACTACTTATGCCTTTTTAACATTGCCTGCAGAAGGATGAGGGACCTACTGGCCTCACCAATATAAAGGTTCTGCCCAGTCTCATTTAAACAGGTGCTTTGCTATATTCCTCAATGCATGGACAGAAAGAATGGAAGTAGAACTGGTGTGCATGGAATGATAATCAGGAGTGTGATGGGAATGATTGACTATGAGCTCAGTAAAATCATTCTTGTATTTCCATTGACAACATGCTGCACAAAATGAAGGCTTAAGGTAGTCCGCCAGACTAGCATTGTGTACACTCAGCATTTCATAAGACCTTCTGGAAAGTCAGACTCCAAGTTGTAGGGGTGACATGGCGGTCTCTTTGGGTGTGCAGGGGCAGTCTTTTGCCATGTCTTGTCCATTTGACCATTTGACCCTTCCAATATCACCCCCATTAGAGTGGTGGAGGTTGTGGGGAGTTTCAAGACACTGGAAGTGCAAGGCAAGCAACTAGGCCCAGCATGTACTTTTCTTCATCTGAGGTTGTAAGGTGTGAAGTGTGAGCTCTTCCATTCCCATTGAGCCTGTGTTCTGGGTTTCTTCCAGTGAAAACTCCCCTCCGAAAACCCTCCTGACTACCATCACCTCAAGACAAGGACTGTGGCTGACCTGTATGAAAATGGATTTGCAAACTGGCAGAACGACTTTGATCTAGTTCCATGGTTACACATGGAACAGTGTAATTTTGATTCCATCCTGAGATACTGTAGGGGTGCATCATAATCATTTGTAGTCAGCACTCAAAGATATTCTGTGTGTTTAATGTTACTAAGAAAAAGTGAAATACTGTATATTTAAAGTACTCCATGTGAGAGTTAATTAGACTAATAACTGTGTGCATAGAAATGCGACTGATACAGGTATTTGTAATATTTACATATAAATAGAAGTTAACGTTTAGATGTGTCTCATTGTGAAGTTAATAAAACAGAATGTGTATGTGTAGACTAACGTTAAACATTTATACATGAAACAAGAAATTATATCCATGCTGGTCCTTTTGAAATGGCATTTTCAAAATTCTTTGCAATTTATTCATGCAGTAAGAAACTGCATTTGTTATTGGTGTAGAAATGTAACCCTGTGCACTGCTAAATTAACACAAGTTTGGGCTTCGAGAAACAATCAGTTTAAGCTCACTATTAAAGTATAACGTGTAATTTGTATTTAACCTTCAACGTAGAATGCATTTGCTTGTATTTTTTTTCCACTACAGGTGTGGACATAGCCTCACTCGTTAGTATTGAGTGTTTTTGTTTTCATTAGATAGCAAGGTATGAGAAGACAAAGTTTTACTAAGAGAAACTCAGTAACAAGCAAGGAGGTGAATTCTTATGGAGGAGGAGAAGAATGACCAAGAACGAATTAAGTTGGAATTTGTTGATGAGAAAGTCACTCAGTATATTATGCTGTAACTTAGTGAGGGTCTGGAGAGACATCTTAGGACTTCACTGGGAGCAGACCTATGCTTCTGCATTGTGTGGCTTTATGCTACAAGACCCTTGGTTGGAGTTCCTTCCACTGAAGACTTGCAGCTAACACCTTTATTTAATGCTTCCTAGTTTAGGGTTGTCCCATTTAGGCAATGTTGGGAAAGATAGCATGCTAATGCTTACCTTTGAGAATCACTTGATGAGGTTTAATACTCAATTATTTTTCTGGATTACCTGCACTGTCATTATAGAACTAGTCATCTGCTTTTTGTTATATAGGGTGAATCTCTAGGAGATTCTGACTCATTTTGTTTGTTCTATATTTCTATATGATAATGTTGAGGCTGGTTTATATCGATTTGTTTCTAAATTTATAATTAAATCCTACTAATCTTTGCTTTAGTTGTAGAGTGGATTACTGCGTGACCAAATTGGTTACAATGTATTGAGATTCAATTGTGATTATTTTCTCCTTCTTACCTCGTAATCTGCTAGAAAGACCATCTGGTTGAAGATAAATGTTTAAGTGGGCCCAAGCTTTCTCACATACATGGATTATACATGCTCAGTATCAGTGTAGGATAAACACTGCAATCTTCTGTGTTCGAGGGATGCCGCCTTTGACAGTCAGCTTCCACTCAGGTGAGGGGACATCCCCTGAAACAGTGTGCAATGATTTGCTGGAAGAGCTGTGGGTTCGTTTTGAAACAGAGTCTCCACTGCCTGCTGATGGAGGGATGCTGGGGGTATCGCGGCAGGAGGTTCCTGTCCAAGGTAGATGTCCAGCCATAGCTCCCTAGTGGAGGAGCTGGCCGGAGAAGTGAACTGACCTTAGCAACTGAACAAAACCCACTACAAGTGAGGTAAAGCAGTGTTGCAAGGAGACTGTAGCTAGCCCCTACCACTCAGTGAGTGCTCTTGGTTGCTCCCAAACAGGCCTGTAATGTTTCCTCTGCCTTTCTCCATGGTCTTGGAAGCTTCGGTAGAGTTGAAGGTGTGGCCTGCAGAACCGTGCTCACACAGGCCCACTTGTGATCTGCTCCACCAATGCATGCAGGGACAAAGAGAATTAAACTGCAAATTGAAGGATGCTGCATTGGACTGAACTGTACCCCCCAACGTATGTCTTGTGAACTTTCACCCCCTTTGAATACTCATTTTCCCTTTCTCTAGAGATCTGTGAGTGGGCCGTGCGCCGTGTTTGGGCAGGGGCTTATACAGTCCTGAGATGCTGAGTTCATGAGCCGCGATAATTCATCCGCCTGAGCGCGGCCTATCTGCAGCTATCAGAAGCTGCTTGTAAAAGGCGAGGCAATGTGACGCTCCAACTACAATCCATGGTGGTGACTCCAGAACTAAAGCCCTGAAGAGATTGAGCACTGGAATGAGGAACCTTTGAGTTTGAAAAAAGACTATTTCAGGGGCCAGTACAATCATGGAACCGCGTAAAGACTGTCCTCCGAGTCACAGTCCAGAAAGGAAGCTGCTCCTCAAGCCTTAGGGAGATAGCACTGATATAGATTTCCCATATGCCTTCGATTATTTAATGGTTATTACAATCACCAAGGAGCTTTTGAACTCTTGCATTGCTGAGTGGTAGAATAAAGTACTTTTTCTTGTTGAAGTAAAAAATCTAGATTGACTATCTGTTGTTGAGTGATAGCGCGTGCCTTGAGTTCAGAGTCTTTAAACCTACTCCACTTCCCTGAGTAAGCCTACAACTGTTCACCTGCCCAAGAGAGTGGCAATAGCTAAAGTGGTGAAACTTGGTGTGCTAATAGCAGTGTCCCCGGTAGGGCAGCCGAGGGAAATTAATGGCAAACATACTCAATCGCTTAGGTTAACGCCCAGGAGCCCCCATATGCCCCATGCCTGGACCCCGAATCAGTTCAGACACAACGTCACAGGAACACTCAGCAGATATTTTTACCTGAAGAATGCCAAATATGGGGACTGTTAAATAACCCAACTGATCAAAGGACCACTGGTATTCAGTTACTGTATTTTACAATATCAAACCAAATGAAAACACAGGCGACGCTAATAAGGTGCGGCTAATCCATCTTCCAATATATACAAAACTTTTTATTGTGTTTGATAATAAAAGGATTAAGCCACGAATGTACCCATTTTCATATATAGAAGGAATATTTCATCTTAAAGGAGACACTTTAAACTAAACGTTGAGAACTGGGTAAACATTTGTCATCTGAAAATCTACTTTTCCACACTATTACAGACGAAAAAAAAACAGGATTTTCGTGGGGAGAGAGCTAAAACTCACCCCTATTTTCACTGGCAATCCACGAGGTGGTCAAAAGCAAACGACAACAATAACATGAAAAGTAAACAGAGAAATGCTTTAGGATCCAGTATGCTTATATTATTTTTAAAAAATCGACAGAATTACATTGAAGGTTCAAATTAACTATGCGACAGTAAAATTACACGGGAGAATGACGCGTATCTATCGGTAAACATCAGGTGTGGAACATGACTGACAGTTCAGGGAAACGGTGTGTTGGTTTGGTAATACCGGGTGTTTTTAGTAGGAGAAGCCAAAAATAGAAAGCGGAGTGTGCTGGCGAGTGATGGATGGCTGGAAACTTCTGCCCTTGCACTTTGAAGACGTGCTGGGATCTGTCAGGGGAGGTTAATTCTATGTTGCTACAGATTGGGTTCGGGTTACAGCTATGCAGAGTGTTAGCTGCTAATTGCTAGATACGTTTTTTAAAATCTTCATAAAGATCTTTTCCATTATTAAAAAAGCATGACAAATATTTTCAGGGAGGGCAACAATATGTATAATAATAACTGAAAAGTAAGAAAATTATCTATGTAGAGCAAAAAATGTTCTGCCAATCCAATCCCCCCACCAAAATTCCGTTCGAGTATTTTAAAGAATTATATAAGAAATGTATTTTCTCAAACTAGAGCTCGCACCTATGTTGGCTGAGGGTTTATGAAAATGTTGCTGTTGAGGTGGGCTTTGTGTAGATTCATCTGCGCTGAGTGCGGATATCAAGAGGGATTGGAGGGAGTCACCATGTCTGCATTTTCAATGTTAATTCCCAAAGAAAACATTGCTCTTGGATGGAGTAGAAAACGCTGAAGGAATTACAACCAACTTGGCATTAAAGTATAACTTCACTCTGAGATGTAACCTTTGTTTGGTTTGGTGTAAATCCGTTCAGTAGTTTTTGAGAAATCGGTGTTATATAAAAAATGTGTTGAATGGGACTCAAAGAGTTAACGAGTAAAATACTTCTTGTATACCTTGATCATTAATTCCTTGGTTTGTTTTTGTTTTTTTTGCCGGGGGGGGGGGGCGATGGGCAAAGCCTATAAGAAAGTTGCAACAACCCAAATGTTTTAAGCACATGGCAAAGATGGACAGTGAGCAATGTGCGCATTGGGACTGTAGGCTATGTGCAGCGGGGGTTAGCCAGGGGCGGCTTCTCTGCTAAGGCGGAGGAGCGTCGCCCCATAAGAAAAATAAAATGATAATAACAATGTTTTCATTTTATTTTTCATCAATGGCTATGTAAAGCCAGTGCCGGTGGGGCGGGCTCCGCTTCCCGCAGAGCAGATGAAGGAGTGGTGGCACTCTACTAAGTGCAGATGAGGGTTTGGCTTGCCATCTCGGTCCGGCCAAACCGTCATGCACACTTGGCATTTTCTCCACCGGGCTGTGTTGTACAACCCGATCGAGAACAGGCCCAGTCTCCCATTCCCTGGCTGAGCACCGAACCACGGCACTCAGAACAATCACACAGGCCGGGGAGTCGGAAGCCCGGGTGCTTCCTGGTTCGTCGACCTGAAGAGGACGAGGACGGAGGAAAGTGGCAGCCAGGGAGTTAAGTGTTTTTTTTTGTTTTGTCTCTTTTCCTCTTTTCTTTTCCACTTGGCCCAGTGCCTGCTTTCTCCATTTGTGCCCATTTTTCTGTCTTTCTCTTCCTCCTTTTTTTTCCCATTTGTGTGTTTTCACCTATCTTGCTTGAAGTCCATATCTGATGTGGAAAAATAAGTGCCAGTCCCCAAAAATGAGCGCCGGTGGACTCCACCGGCTCAAATTAAATGCTGGGACTAAAGTAGGCAAACAGTAAGGATTCGAGAACTTGAACGAGTTTCTCTAAACCATCTCAGATAAAAAAAGGGAGGGATGTTGTGGGGATTTTAAAGTGTTTGGTTGACAGTTGCATAACAAAGGCATATGTTTCCACCCTTCAAATGCGTTTGACAGTGCTACGATCCTCAGAACAACCTATGTTATGTTATAGGCATTTATAGTGCGCACAACTACTCAGAGAGTGTCCCGGCGTGAGCCAAGCTGGGGTGAAGGTCAGTGAATCGTTAACTGAAGAGAAAAGATTTCAGCCGTTTCCTGAAGAGCTTCGGGTCCTGAATGCCATGCAGGTCCAAAGGAAGAGGATTCCAGGCCATAGCTGCCTTATAGGCCAGAGAGCTGCCACCAATACGTGTGAGACAAAATCGAGGGATGACTGCCCTAAACTGTGTGGCTGAACGCAGCTGTCTCGTAGGGACATAGAACTTGAAACGCTTCCTGAGGTATGCAGGGCCAAGTTCGTACAAGGCTGAGTGAGCCAGGGAAAGGGCTTTAAATTTACTCTTTCAACCACCGGAAGCCAATGAAGATCATGCAGGTGTTGCTTTATGCGAGATCTGCCAGGAATGTTGAGAAGAGACCTTGCAGCCGCATTCTGCACCACCTGCAACCTCCTCAGCAAGTATCCTGGCACGAGTACCCATTTTGTTGGCTGCCCTTGGGAGGAGGGGGAGGAATTTCCTAAGTGATATGAGAGTAACAAAGCATTGACCTGCTAGCCTCTTAATCTGTGTGGAAAACCAGAGATTTTTCATGAACCAGATTCTGAGGTTTTTGGTGGGCTGCCCCACCGAAGTAGGCAGTGGGTAGACAACCGGCCAGAGTGATTCCCTAAACTTGGGGGGGGGGGGGAAGGTCCCAAACAGGAGCATCTCTGATTTGTCTCGTTACATTTAAGCTGCGCGGTGAGGAGCCATTGGAAAACAGCCGTAAGGCATGCTCGAGCTTGGGAAGTGGAAGAATCATTCTTATTCCAGGTGAAGAGTAGCTGAGTATCATCAACAAGATCTTAGCACCCAGATCCTCCACCAGCTGAATCAAAGGGGTGACATCGATATTAAAAAGGAGGGGACTCAAGGTAGAGGCCTGAGGCACTCCTGTAGTCACATTTTGATGGGAGGATGAGGACGGGGTGAGCCAAACCAGCTGTGATCTGTCCTAAAGGAATGGCTTAATCCAACTCCATGCAGAGCCAGCGATACCAATATCAGCAAGGCGAGTCAATAGCAGAGAGTGAGGCACAGTATCGAAAGCAGCAGAGAGGTCCAACAGAATTAGGACCGCTCTGCCATCAGCATCCAAACAATCACAGATTGCTTCAGTAATTTCGAAAAGGACCGTCTCCGTACTATAAGAGGTTCTGAAGCCCGATTGGGCTGGATGGAGCAAGCCGGAACCTTCAACAAAGTAGTTGAGCTGTTTATTAACAGCTGTCTCACCGACTTTCGCCACGGCCGGAAGGAGAGAGATACGACGGTAGCTGGCCGGCATAAAAGGATACAAAGAGGATTTTTTCATCATTGGCAAAGGTTTGGCCTGTTTCCAAGTGACGGGAACAGTGACAGCCTGCAAGAACACGTTAACCAGACTGTTAACTTCCGGATGAATCACTTCTGCAACTGACGTCAGCAGTCTGGCCAGACACGATCCGATGGCGAGCAAAATTTCAAAGATTTAAGAATCGACAAGGAGTCTTGCAAGGCAATCGGTGAAAATGCAACAAGAGAAGGAAATGAGGTAGATGTAGGCCTTTTTGGGAATGAAATCCCGGCCATGGAATTAGTGCCAATATTAAAGCTTGCCTGGAGCGCCTGAATCTTATTACTAAAGAAATTGGAAAATTTCTCACACCAAGCGGCCGATGTGGGAAGAGTGACGTTCTCCACACTTGGGGCCAGGAACCTATGTACAATGGAGAAGATTTCCTTGGCATTGTTTTTGGAAAGAGCAATACGCTCAGCGTACTAGAGACTCTAAGCATGCCGAACGGCCGCATAATATACTTTGTGGGCTGTACTTAATTCCTGCATGGCTTCAGGGCAATATGCCAATCTCCAACAGTGCTCAAGTTTTTTGCACTGGTTTTTGAGCTCTTTAAGCTCACCAACGAACCAGGGATTAGAAGGGGAGTCGCTGGATCGTTTGTGCGGTAACGGAGAGGATAAATGCTCAACTGCCTTCGATATCCAGCTCGTAAAACTCTCCAGGCTTCTCCCAGATCTTTAGTAAGGGCTGGCCGAGTCTCCGCTAACACCAGACCAAAGCTTGCGGGATCAATTTTATGGAAAAATTTCACTAAGAAAGGCAGGTTAGGTTTGGAGTAGCCATCGATAGTCCCAGAGAAATGAATCAGGAAGCGATCAATCCAAGCTACCTGGAGGGGTTCTTTAACAGTGGTGGGGAGGTTTGAACCTATTGGGTCCAGGATGCGTCCTCCAAAATGCGTGGGAGAACTGACCCATTGGAAAAGCTGGGCAAAGTACAAAGAATCTTGCGTTTCCCCAATCTCCACACCGCCCAATGAATGTTTAAGTCACCCAAAAGCAATAAGTGGGAAAAGAGAAGGGCGCGGGGAATAATGACATCCAGGGCTTTAAGGGAAGCTCCCGCAGGCCCTAGCTGTCTACAGACCAGTGTGCCGCCTAACGTGAAGTGGGGTGAGATGGTGATGTGAAAATCCAGTGCCTAACCCTCTCCTATCCCCAGAGTCTGTCCGCACTGGAAGATCCACTTGTCCCTAAATACCACTGCTATACCACCACCTCTCCCAATATTGCGGTCCACGCGGGAAACCTTAAAACTCTATTACTGGGTTTGAAAACTCGTTAAGCCAGGTCTCTGTTAAGAACAATAAATCAATAGAGTCATCAGAGAGGAGCTCGAAGATTTCATGGGTGTGCTTAGCTACTGAGCGGGCATTAATCATGGCTGCTGAGATACAATGTCCCTTCCGCTTTTTACCAGGAGGGATGTTGAAGAGGAGTGGAACTGCGTGTTCCGTACGTAAGCGAAAATTGCAGCTCTCACAAAACGTGGACAGGCTATCTAAGACCTCCCATTGGCTAGGACGCATGCACCGTTGAGGTCGTAGCAAAAGCAACTCTGTACATGAACAGGGATGGCAGAATGGGCAGCGTGGCTGGCGCTGGACTATTCCGGGAGTCTGACGGGTCGCAGACGGGCTAACCTGAGGCGGATCCGTGCAGCGCGCATATATTAGGAGGGAATCCCCAAAAACAACTAGCGCATGCACTAACTAAATGGCGTCTCTAGTTGTCCACCCCAGAGGCAATAGGAAAAGAAATAGTGTTGGCGGTCTGAGTCAGACATAAAGTGCAACGTGCCAAGGAATGCAAGCAGCAACAAATTCAGGCAAGTCAAATTCAAATACTGTACTAAAAAGAGTGATACGAATTAAAGTGCAGAATTAAACCTAGAAACTTGGTTGAGATTTAATTGAATTTATACCAAGAAGCAACACATAGGGTTGGAATCAAGTAAACATCAAAAGGAATTCCATGGACAAATAAATCAGCAAGCTCCCTGGAAGGTTAAGGAACCTATTCCTACTAAAGGCATGTTAGGCTGCTGGAGTGGACTGACCCTTGGGTCTCGTCTACTCTGTTGAGCCATTTCCCACTGGCCCAAGGGTTTTATCCTTCTGTTTACCTCTACAGACCACACTGTGGGATACAGCCGAACAGGCATGTGCTTAGCAAATATAATGGAAGAAGATTCTAAAATATTAGTTCACAATAGGTATTTGTCTGTTTTTATAAATTTTTCAGACCCGAGAGTGCTTTACAAAAAACAAGAGTAGGCAACTGAAAAAAGAACATGCTTTCACAGATTAAACAACAGTAAGCCAGAAGGAGGGGACAAGGAGTGACAAGGTGGGAGAAAAGTGAAATGACAGCAGTGAGGAGGAACTTAAAGTTCAATTAGTCATCAAGGGATCTAAGATGGGGGATTTGTTTCAGGTGGTTCCATAATCCACATGGTCTGGATGAATGCGAGGATCAATCGGTAAACTCTTCTATGCAGTAGTTGTAAAATTTGTGAAATTACTTTCTTAATGCTCATTTGGTGCAGAACTTGGGAGTGAGTGTCCAGTCTCTGAAAATGTTAATTTCTAAAAAAAACGCAGCAGCTTCATGACATATTGGTATACTGTAATAGTTTCTAAATTCAAGATGTTGTATATGAGGCAGGTTCATTTAAAGTTAAATGTAAATGTAAATGTGGGTGTACTTGTAAAGCGCACTGCGACTCCATGGAGAATCCTGGCGCTGAAGACCGCTGGGGAATCCGTCCTGGTTTTCCCTGTGAGATGGTCCTTTTCTGGGTATCTCCAAGGTGAAACCAGGCATCCCGGGCGTCTGTGGGGGGCCGTTGAAGAGATGAGGCAAGCTTAATGCCCAGAGTTGCCGAGTGTGTTCCCTGGTTAGAGTAGGCACCAAGGCGAGAATTATCGAGTCCGTTTTGACCCTGGTCCACGACCCTGCCACGTCGGGAATTGAACCCTGGTGACGGGCCGTTCTCTGCTTATGGGTCTGCCGCCTCTAACCAGTGAGCCACACCACTCCACAAATCTGCTCTTTAGAAGGAGCCACGAGGGTCCCTAGAGGACAGGGTTAATGCAATGACATTTTTAGGCATTCGTGGTATGACCACCTTTCAAGTGCAGGCCACACTGCATAAAAGTAGTCCGATATAGCTTACTTTTTAGGTTTCCATATTTGTTGATTACCTTATACAGGACATTACTTGCATCACTTAATGACAGCCACCAAACAGTGCACTGTTAGATTTGACTTAGTCAATGCCTTCCACAGTTCTAGTCACATTTCACAATGTATCCTTTAAACACCAAAAATAAGTCGGATTTAGAGCAATCCACTAATTGAATAAATGTGTTGTACTACACAGCCAATCAAGTGTGGCTCACTCATGGAGCTGGATTCAGGGGAATGTTTAAAAAAATCATGGCGTGAATAGAGATCAGCTCTAAATTCCAATTCACGCACACATATGGATGTTCGAATCTGTATTTTATGGAATGCATGCAAGTGTTCCAGAGTGCACAAATGGGATTTTTGAGCAGTTTGCCAACAAAGAGCTAGCCAGTTTTTACCTGCCAAAAACCCCACCTCTTTAATTAGTAAATGTACAAACGCTGCCGGACTTGGACGTTTACACCTGATACGGACTTGGCACCAAGGTTGTTATCAGAGTTTAAGATTAGGGATGCAGCTGATAAGTTGCATTCCTTTGTTTGATATCTGAACCGATTATGAGACAATTTAAGTAAACTATGAACAAAAATGCACCAATTATACATTGAATAAACATTGAAAATAAAAGTGAGAGAACTTAGTTATTGCATCGTAAAAGCATGAAGATAAATGTAAAATCATCAACAAAAGACAAAGTACCTTATGTATCAATAATGTGACTTTATTATACTGTTAAGGTTTTCAATAAAGTATTTTTAAAAAAAAGATAGATGTAAAATAGGCGAAATTATATTCATTTAATAATATAGGTCCTAACTATATGAACAAGACTTAGTATGCTATTGTAATGTATATTAGAATGCTAAAAAAACTAGTAATGTATGTGAAGAATTAATGAGATCTTACATAATTTAGTTATCTTTACGTGCGATATTGAAGGGTTTCATTCTGAATTTCAACTCTGCATATGTGAAATTGTGCGCCAAACGAGAAAATAAAAAGTGGTGCTGCAAAGTTATATTGAATAACAATAAGATCAAACTTTCAGAATGTGATCTTCATATATGCACTAATATAAACCACTTGAAACAATGTTAATATTTTATGGTTTGAAATAATTGTAATATTTCTGTTACTTTATAATCTGCACATCTTTTAAAGCAAATATACTAAGGCTGTATATTTCCTTTCCTTGCACTGCCTTACATTTATTAGAAAGTTTCATAAACTTACAATGTGAAGTGCAACTGTGTCTTTCCAGAAGAGTTCTCACCCGCTTTCAACCGTAACTAAGTCTATACATTGGTGACATTGACTATGGGATACTGTTCATTCGAATTCCAACATGTACCTACTGCAAGTGGATCAGTGTTTGTGAGTTTACGTATACCGGATGATATGACAATTTAAGTGAAGAGCACCACCTCTTTCCCACAAAATGTTTCTTCTTTATGTCTCATAACAACCATCCTAAGCAAACTGACCAATGGACTGAGTAGTCTGACATAATGAGGTGATCGAGGAGATGCCACCACTGGAACTAGAGGATTATATTATACATTGATCTGAATGAGGAATTGAACCGTCTTTTTCCTTGATTCGAGCCAGACCTGATCCCAGAGACTGCATTTTGATTGGGTTCCTTTGCAAACTCTACTTTTCCTCTTTCGGCTGATGCATATGCTGTGTGCGTCATTCATGAACTTTTTTTTTATGGGACACTGCCCTTAAACTGTCGTACCTTATGCTAAACTTTCCAGAGCTACTTAACACCTTATGGCAAGCCCCATACTACTCAGAACTGCCCTGTGCTGCTTAAATGTTAAATGCTAAATAAGGATGCACTTTCCTTTGAACAAGAAGTTGCTAAACCTCCTTGAGTTCCTCTTTTTGTATTATCTTTTTTCTCTTTCATAATACTCACAAAATTGCTATGTTGTTTACTATTATATTTCAAAGTAATGTATTACTCTTTATCTCCTAGCTGGTATTTTTCTTATTTTTTTTTCTTTCTGTATTTATCTCATTTGAACTGTTTTTTCTTATCTAATTTTTGATTCTCGTTCCCATGTATTTCATTTATTCTTTCTATATCAATTTCATGCATTCGTGTATTTAAATTGTTTATATGACTTTTTCAAAACTTTAAATAAAGCTTATTTTGAACTTAAGGATGCACTTTCCTTTTGACTACCTGACAAAATGTAACCTTAACTAAACTATAGGTTTTGTCATGTCATGATTGATTTCTCAACTTGACTGTGCATTCCAATCGATGTATTAATGAGGGGGAGAGATCGGCATAGAGAAATCTCTGAATACCAGAAACTAATGTTATTGTTTTGCATTGCCTTAGCAGAATTATTGGTTTGTATGATTTTGGACTGACTCAATTTCTTCAGGAGATTCAGACTAGCAGTGATAATTCTTTACTTACATTGCCTGATTTTGAAAGTCATATATATGAATTTGATTACTAGCATGTAAATTAATTGTCAAATTCCTAGTCCTAACTGGAAAGCCTGATATTGTATCCTCTATGGCCAACCCATCATCGACACAAAACAAGGTCCATCAGAGGACCAAGTGAGTGTCAGAAAATTTAAATTAAATGAAAAAGGGCTTAATTAATGAAAAAAGGGCCCAGAAACACTGGAACAGTAATTAATAACTAGAACCAACCCAAATGCTTTTGCTTAATAAATAACTTATAGACATACAGCATACAAAGCATCACACATCACGCACCCTGTTTTGTCTCATCACAACTATATTCTTAAATTTGAAAAGATTCAAGTCTCTGATATGAATTGGTTACTGGAATCGGGGTTAGTTTACGCAGAAATGTCAAACAACCATGATAATCTGTACTCCCCTTTAGGGTTTTTTCACCAAGAGAGATTTTGAGGAATACAAATCTCACAAAATAAGATGCCCAGAATATTCCTGCTCTATGAAATAGTGAAATATTAATTATTAAGCTATCAAATGCTGATGCATGTGCATTTGCGTACAGTAATCCACTTTAGATTTGGCTTTGATAGAGTGTCTATTATTATTATTATTATTATTATTATTATTATTATTATTATATCTAGAAGGCTGGGCTTGAGCTATTTCTGCACATGTTGCTGATTTTCTCCAGTTTGTGGGATAGTTACTCACCTGGAGGAACTTTTTACAGGCTGTGTTTATGGATTGTGGAGACAGGAGGAGTATTCACTTGTGGTAAAGCTTTTTATTTGTTTTTGTACTATTACACACAACACAGACCTTACTGTACGTTAACATAATCATGGGTAGCATGTGGAACACATCTGAGTATTTGATGAAAGAATAAGACCCAGAAAATAGGCCTGCTCATTTTTAGGTCTCGTCTACGCAGCGTGCATGCGCTGCATATGAGACCTTTAGCCGTCGTTCATCTCTTTTTCGAAGCACATACTCGTGCTTGTGGCGGCATACACCTTGCGGGAGTGCGCAGGGCACACCCCAAGCACAAGTGTGTGCTTCGAAAAAGAGCAGACTGCTCTCCCAAGCCGGCGCGCCTCACTCCGCCTCTCCGTCTTGCTCGCGCGTCTTGCTTTTTTTCTTCTCGCGCATCAACGCGTGGACCCTCTAGTTTCAGTGCATGCCAAGAATGCCCTGTTGCTTAGCAACCAACTATTTTGATGAAATAGTCTCGTCAAGGCCCCGTGTATAAACGCGAGATTTATGCCTACAGCCATTTATCCGTTTTAAAGCTACGCTGATACACACAGCACAATACTCACCCTTGTGTGTGAGCTTCACTTCAACTCATTCAACCCTCACACTGAGCAAGCAGGGACGATTTTTCATTGTGTTCTGTTACTATATTAATTCAGCACTTAATCACGCATTCTGGCGTCAGCTTCACAGTCCAGTTCGGTCCCATAATTCAACTAACCTGGACTAGAGCTCGCGCTCTTGCTTTTTGTGGTACTACTGAAATCTCGTCTTTTGAATGAAAAATATGTGGCGACATGATGTCTGTGCTGTTTTACCCGTGTACATCTTTATGGGGCAGTCTTTAAGTATGAACAGGCAGAAACTGAAATGCGAGTGTAATCTGTGTACTGCCCGAGGTTCCCATCTCGCTCTCGCTGCTCCTCTGCATCCCAGCACAGAACTTTCACCGGTCTCCACAACCCGCCCCCACCACCCCTCCCAGGTTGGTACTTGCCTGTTATTAATGTGTCCCCATAGCTGCTTCTTTACATGTATTTGGAACGCAGTATTAGTAGGTAAAAGAGGGCGCGCACAGGCCATGTTTTCCCTCTGTGCATTGGACGGGGACGCATTATTTCCCGAAGCACACATTCAGTTAGCCCCGCCCCACACGGAAGACCGACACCATGGCCCCGGTGTCTCTGGTACAGGCGAGCTACAGCCTGGCTGCAGAGCAAGCAGTGAAATATTAGGTTGTTTTTTTTCATTGTATATTACAATTTTACTGCTCCCTTGAAAGCAATCCTTCGTCAAGAGTTGGACAGGCTGCTTTCATTCATGCAGTCCAGTTTTGTTCTGAATTTCCGCGGTGGGCTGCAAAGCCTTGCAGTGTAAACCTTATTTGTCAAGCAGAAACATTTCAGTGTGCCCTCGAAGCGCAGAAGCTTGAACAGTACTTTATGACATAGTGTAAAGGAATAGGCAGTAACAGTGACTAAATGTAGGTATTCAGCAACATGAAATCTATTGCTACTTATTGACCTGCCAGCCCCTGCACCACTCTTTAGTTTTGAAGCAAGTACTTGGAGGCAATACCCGCTGCTTTGCACAAAGACCCTTCCATTACACAACCCGATTCTTTAGAGTGGGTGTGGTCCAGTGCTCACATGACTGCAAGGAAGAAACGTCTAAACTTTACCAAAATAAGTTCAAATGCTCACATTTGCATACACGCAGTTTAGCTCCACTCGTTTTCATTTGCTTCGGGTCGTGTTTTATGATTGTTGTAGTAACGGCTGGGCATTTTATTTCCCCTTTGATAACATGGAGCTGCACTGAACATAACAGAAAGTTTATAATGGCTAATGCTCGTCTGTCTGTTATACTGCGGTGTTTGCTGGAGTCTCAATTAAAAAGATTACACCGAATGCTCTGGATTCGGTAAATGTAGTGCTCCTACTCCCTGTGGCTTCCCTTTTAAGATCTCCCTCCGTCCGCATAGCCCAGGATAGTTCGCATTTTTGATTCTATGATTCATGTTGGTTCAGTTTGTCCCATTCCTATATGCTCACACTTTCTGTTTAATAGTTTTAACTATACCCAGTATGCACTCTGATATCAAATTTCCTCTTCTTTCTAAGGCAATTCTTGCTGCATGCAATAAAGTCATGGATAAGCACCCTAAGTATTGTAAATTATGCTGTTGCACCAAGGATATTGTGCTGCATAACTAAATACCTATAAGGTCCCAAAAGTAAGACCTATGGGCTATGCCAATGCTTGTTAACAAGAGCCATTTGGTTTATGCAGACTAACAAAATGTCTGCTACATTGTCATGTTTTGCGAAGTCTCATTTTAACCGACCAGAGAAATAAATGTTTAATTCTCTGAAGCGGTTTAATGTGCATGGTAGCTGAAATGTGGCTGCAAGGAGAAATTACTTTACAAGTTCATCTGAAAGGAAAGAGAGGTGATACCTTAGCAGTAGACTTCCACTCACTCCTATATAAATAAGTATTGTTTACTGTCCTGTGTAGAAAACAGGAGCAGAGAGAAAGCAAACCTCTCCTTGCTCCAGAGACCACCATATCGAAGAAAGATATAAAAGATATTGGGTGATGGGCCAGGGAGAGAGACATGGACCGGTTGCTGAAGGGATGCTAAAATACAGAGTTCCAACTTCAGTCCTAATGGCGTGAAAGGTCTGTGTGATCTTTACAATACTTCAAATAAAATAAATTATACAACTACACTGTTAATCAGCTAGCTATAATTTAGTTAGGGATTAGGTTGCTTGATTAGGGCTGTGTGATGAAATTGGATGAGGGCATATCTAACTATTGTCCTTTTACATATTATTTGCAGGGCGGTTGGTAATCTGTACAATCATTCTGAATCACACTAGATGTAGAAGAGTTGTGTAGGATAATTAATAATGTAATCTAGAAAACGTGTGTGTAAACTTTGGGGTTGAGGGAGGCGTTCTGTAATGTCACCAGCAAATACGAGACTCTCTGACTGGTTTTATCTGGCTCTTAACAGTCTTACCACATTAGGATAAGCAATTTCCTTCTGGGGCTTAATAAATCCACCAGGTGTGACCCCAATAATTCAGGGGGGAAACAACAGTCATACTGCTGCTGCTCTTATTACACCGTACATGGTTAACCAGGAGTTTCCATCTAAAATGGAATTATCCACAAAGCGGTAATCAGGGCATGTGAATCAAGCGCATATAATTACCTCTACTTATGAGATATTTGGACTTATTTTGAAAATCCTGCCTAAAAATTCGGATGTGCATTGGAAGACTTAGGCTTTCAGAGTTTTGCTGCCAATTCCAAAGGCACATAAGTCTTGTCACTGATTTTAAAGAGTGTGGTTCCATTAAGGCCGCGATCAACAAAGCACTTTAGATGCAAAGTGAGTATCTAAATGCCAAGCATAGCATTTGATAGTCCATAACATGCACATGAAAACGATATAAAATTGGATTATTTTTCACAAGAAGGTACCCCATTTGAAACTACAGTGCTTTGCCTTTTCCCCTCCTCTTTTCTGAATGTTCTTTCCGTTGGCCTTAGGACTCTGTGCACTTTACCACTGCCAATCAGTGCTTAAGTGCTAGTGCTTTCTCCTTTAAACATGGTAAAACTGTCCTACAACAGATTGGTACATTTAGTTTACTTATAGGTCCCTGGTATATGGTACTACGTATCCCTAGGGTTTGTAAATTAACCCCTTGGCTGCTGGGGTAATTTACCTGCTGTGCTGGGGGGCTGCGCACAGCGCCACGGTGCTCATGACGAGCTCAGCTCGTCATGAGCTACAGTGCTCCTGTGCTCATGACGAGCTGAGCTCGTCACGACCACACCCGTTTCAATAGAACGTTCAGCACAGCAGGGGAATTATCCCAGTGTGCGAGTGTTCTAATGGCCATGATGAGCTCAGCTCGTCATGAGCTACGGAGCATTGTAGCTCATGACGAGCTGAGCTCGTCATGAGCATGCAAGGGGTTAAATGCTACTAGTAGGCCTGCAGCACTCACTATGCCACCCTTTTACAGTATCCCTTTAAAATATGTCTCAGCCTGCCATTGCAGCCTATACTGCAGTTATAAAACTGCAATTTCAACCTGGCAAAATAAACCTCTTGCCAGGCCTAAACCTTACTTTTTTCCAATGGTACTCCCTAAACAACCAATAGGGCAAGTTGCTTTGCAATCCAAAAAGTAGTGCATGTAGTTTTAAGTTTTTACATGGGCTGGTAGTGAAAAAATTCCTACATTTGGTATTCACTACTTTGTGGCATACATGTCCCATAGGATCACATTGGGTTATCTTACTACATTAAATTAGTGCAAACGTTTGATTGGAAAGAGGCTGAAATGTCATGTTTGGTCTCACATCCTCTTTAATGGCAAAGCCGAATTTTAAGTCACATTTCTGATTTGATGCCTAGAGCCTGTGTCCTATGACTGAATAGCTCGGCAGTTGCCCCTTGTATATTCCTCCCAAACAGTAAGGCAAAGAGGGTCTAGGTGTTTGCAGTATGGGCCATCCTGCCAGGATGTGGCGGGGTACAGCTAACCTAAATTTCAAAGGGCTGCCTCAAGCACATTCCCAACGGAACATGACTCCAGCCTTTTGTCACACAAGACTACTTGGAGCCTGGGTAGGAAAATGAAGGAAGTTTCCAAATCCAGATATGGGAGTAGAATAGAGTATCTAGATCTGGTGAACCTTCTGAACTACCTCTTCAGTACACCCATGGACCTGTAGAGGACACCAGAAGAGCTGTCTTGGACAACTAGAGTACTGCCCTGCTGCTTGTGGCCTGCCTTATATCAAAGAATGACGTAAAGCCCCTAATCGCGGACTCATCTGACTCATTTTAAGTATGCTTGGTCAACATTTTAAACAATCGACTTTGCCATTTTAGACAATGGGAGTAACCATTTTAAACCAGGGATGTCACCATCTTTCCCAACGTATGCAGAATCATGGTGATGTCTGCCATTTGATGCAGATGTTATATAACTGTATCCTTCTAAGAACTGTGATTGTGAGGTCGTTTGACTAAAGCAATAGATATAACACCCGGTGCAACATCTGTCTGGGTCAAGTGTCTACTTATTTATTTCTCGTCACTGTGACTCACATGAACCCTGAAGAAGCGGTTGGTGAGCCACAAAACATGTGTTGGCTGTGACTGTACTAGAGTATAATGAACTATTCATGGGACTTGTACTTTGTTTTAACTGTGATTAAAAAGTATTACTGCAAAGAAAGTTTGGATGAAATGTACTGGTGTAACGAGTAAAAAGGTTTTTTGAGAGAAGATTCTAAAAGAAAATTGTTTTTCAATTAAAGAAAAAGCAAAGAGTGCAGGTGTATGGTATAATTATTATATAGCTAGTTGATAATGGCTCCCCACTGGTGTGTGTGTGTATATATGTTTCCTTGCAACATATCTGTTTATTGGGCTACTGATACAGTAGGTAGTGGCCTAGTACAGGGCCGTTCACATCTGTAACGCATAATATAATCAAACTCATAAGAGGTTATTCCCCATTCTGTGGGGTTTTCTAATTCTTTGATTCCAAATTTAATTGAATCCATTCACTATGGAAGCACTATTTGTGATAGGGGCCAATTACGAGGAAACAGTTACTCAGCATCTCAAAGCCGGAGGTATCCCCAATGAGGGGGATGGGGGGTGGTTACGTTTGTAATAGCTTCACACGATGCATATGCATTTGAAAGTTTTTACTCATGAGTGGAGTTTGAGCTCATCGATGCTGCCACAGGACAGTTTTGTACCTACAGAGAAGTAGACTTGCCGGCAAATTATTGGATTACCAAAATTTGGAAATTCCTCTGACCTACCAGGAACATTGGAAATGGTTTGCTTGTCAATTGCCAAACATGCAAAAAAATGTCCAGTTGGGGACCCTGAGCAATGAAGGGGCTACCTGGTAAGTCTTTGATGGCTTCACGCCCATCTCTCGGACGAAAACGTAACATTTGCTGAGGTGGTCGGGTTTTAAACTATACAATCGGCCTATACAGGAGATCTATACAATTCATAAAACTTACTTAGAGCTCCAGACCTGCTCTCGTAGCATGACCTACTGCTCCTATACAAGTACACACTATTAGTCCCCATACTATTAATGTTATCATGGAAAAAGCGCCCACAAAGTGTGACAAAATGGCCTTCTGGATTACTCACAAGAGCAACAAGTTAGAGGAAGTGTACCTGTACACTACACCATAAGATAAACAGAATACTGACTGTGTATCATACTATTGGGTTAGTGTCAACCGCAGTGGAATGTAGCACCTGGGGTAGCATCTTTGTAAGCATTACTAGCACTCATGGCATGCCTTCATTGACAGTTCTCCCCGATGTAGATAAGCAAGTACAAAAAATGAACACAGAGAGGCGCCAGCTGTGGATCTGGGAATGAAGTTAATGGGGAACTTTTTCCACAGTCTCCTCTAGCCTCCTAAGAAATATTAATGGATAAGCTTCGACTCTAGCCATTCGCCAGAGACTAGAAGTAGTTCCAATTTAAGATCGTGAACAGGGACTACCAAAAATAATCACAGAGGTTTATACCTATGTGGGCAGCAATAACTTGGGTACTTTATCCGTTAAACTACACTTAAAACCGAAGTTTGGCACCAAGGGTTGCTGTGTTCAGGAGAAATCTGCAATGAATGGGAAGAAGAAACAGAGGCACAAAGTAAGAAGACAGACTGAATCGCTCGCCTACTACTCGGCAATCCGGTAGGGCTGGTTACAATCTAGTATCATGAAAAAATAAAAAAACCTGAACTGTATCTGTATTCTGATAGCAGCTCTTTATGTTCTTTTAGGACACGGACGGTAAAAGAACAGTGAATGGGAGCAGAACTGAATACTGAAGAAACAAGCATTTACAATGCAGTAGGTCTCGCATTGGTGAAATTTTGAGCTATTGGCGCTTTTTATTTTGTTAAAAAATATCCCAGCAGTAGCTAAGTAATAAAGAAAATTCCACTTAGCAAGGAAAGGGTGCTGTGCCACAGGCTGTTACTAGGTGTCCTTGAATAGTTGTAAAGGTACCTCTATTAGCCACATGAAGTACTGCACCCTTGATGCAATTTTTTATAGAAATACTGCAGCTGAACATACATTTCCATTTGTTTTGAATTGGAAGCAAGAATTTTGGTAGCTTGCGTTTCAGAAAGGCACCATTTAAATAAACAATGGTGCATTTTTATAACGCAAGCGAACAAAAATCTCACTAATAATAAAAATAAATGGAAATACTGAGCTGCAATCTTTCTCTTTATAATTGAAATAATGGCTAATAGAGGTCCCTTTACAACTCTACAGGGACACCTAGTAACAGCCTGTGGCAGTGCACGCTTTCCTTGCTTCGTGGAATATCTTTTAGTACTTATGCTACTGTTTGGATATTTTTTAACCAAAAACATAAAATAAACATTAGCATTTGCAACGCCAATAGCTCAAAATTTCACTAATGCAAGACCTATTGCATTCCAAATGCTTGTTTATCTTGCAAACACAATCTGCAGAAAATTGTAAAAATCTGCTTGTAATTGGATATCTGTGTTGACTGGGTGCGCCTGCTTGTTTTCCTGTTAAGGTCTTTCCTTGGATCTCATGTGAGTCGTCTCTGGAAAAGGCAGAAGAAGATGTGGTAGATGGAATATGAAAGAACGATCTTTAAAAACAAAAAAGGCACACTCCATTTTATACACTCCACAAAATGTACGTATTTTCAGAATGGAAAAACAATGATAAATCCTTACATTGATAAGAAAATTGTTTTTAAGTGTTTCTGTACCTATCCAATTAGGTGTTCCTACAGAAACAATTATGTAGAGCAAGAAGTAGCACGAAAAAACATCGATGAAAGATAAAAACATGTCAAGACTTGGAAACAGTGAGAATAACCCATCTGACAAATAAATTAAGATTATTGTGAAAGTCGAATGCGCCTTTCAGCTGTTGCCCTTATGAGAATGCGTCTTTTCTCTGAACTTTGGAGTTCGCCCTTGTTGTCAAGTTTGGTACCAACGACTTATGAATAAAAAAAGGGCTTTGTAGATTTGTCTATAACTGTAATTTAAAGTTACTGGTCGATGGAAATAGGCTGCGACAGACAAATGAGCTGTCCTCGCTGCGTGCAGCGGCCATTCAGCCAGTAGGCACTCGCTCTGAAGCGTGAGATCCCAAACAATGAGACAGAAACAAAACCTCTGAGTGTGATGAAAAAGGAGGTACCCCAGGGCTTTTTGTTTGCACATCCCTCCCATGTATTTGGTACCTCTCTCTCCTGAGGGCTTCCTTACCCCCAAGGTATGATAATGGGTGACAGTCAGAGGTTGTTAGCTCCTCTTAGACGCCACAATGTCAAAGGATCGATCACATCCAGTGCCACCATCTTGGTGCCTTGTTCCATTGTTTATAATAAAGGATGTGGGGGTTACAATAGAGAACCCAAAAGATATCCATTCCAAATTGTATTCAAACGTTCACAATTTTACACTATGACAGCCGATCGCTGAGCACCTAGCGCACCGCTCTATGAAATACTACGCGCTTACTGACAGGGAAACCTTTCGCCTCCTTACATTGCACTACATCCAGCTGACTGCCCCATCATGCTGGGGGGAAGGGGGTTGGGGGGTCAAACACAAATGTAAACATTTTCAAACGTGAACCCAGATTTGTTTCAAAACTTTAAAATTACCAGATACCGAACTCAACAAACTTTTTGTTTTCCACACCAGTGAGGACTTAATACTTTTATGTTCTGAGCAGGGCCAGACTGGAACCCATAAGCAGTCTAGGACATTTTGTCAGAAGAGCACTCATGCTGCACGTAGTGAGCGAGATTGAGCATTTTAACCTCTTCGATGCTGATGACGGCTCTCGGCCGTCATGCGTCATGGTGGCGTGTGCTGATGACGGCCGGGAGCCGTCATGACCACGCCCGCGATCAGAACCTTCAGCACTGCAGCGGAATTCGCGCAGCAGTGATGAGGTTAAGTCCCAGGCGACAGCCTGTAGTACTGCACCCTTTCCTTAAGACCTAATATAGGCATTCCATTACCCAGTGGCCTAAGGAAGAAGCGCAAGCTCGTCCTTTATTAGTGGAATTTGCATTCTTGTCGCAAAGGCTACAAAAGCTTAAATAAAATGCTCCCAAATATCGTTCCTAAAGCCACTAGGTAATGGAATTCCTATATTAGGTCTTAAGAAAAGGGTGAAGTACTGCAGGCTGTTACTAGGTGTCCCAGGGACACAGGGACTCCTAGTAACAGCCTGTGGTACTGCACCCTTTTCTTAAGACCTAATATTTAAATTCCATAACCCCGTGGCTTTAGGAACGAGCACAAGCGTTTGTGAGTACTTTGTTTTTAGTTTTTTGTTAACTTTGGGGTATGCTGCACTTTAACTTTATATGTTTAAAGTCAAAAAGCGCCATACCGTCAATGCTAGAAAAGTAAATAAGTAGGAATTAAAGGCGGCTGCCACCATGTTGAAAGGTAAAGCAGACACTGATGTAAAGTTTTGTAATGTTTTATTTTTATAGTATTGAGGCATTGCACACTTTAACTTTAAAGATGTGGCATACTGAAGCTAAAATGCGGCAAGTAAATAAATAGGGAAAGCGACAAAGTAAATAATGTTGTGTTGGCTGGCAAGTAAATAAATAAATAAAGCAGAGGGAATACAGTAAATAAAGTCATAGCCCATGTGCAGGGTTGCCCAAAAAAAGACCGGAAGAAAGGTCACTGTTGCAGAAAAGAATGTCTTGTGTGCAATAGGAGCAAATCGTTTAAGAAAATAGTGCTCACAAACTGTAGATGAAACATACACAGTAACAACACAAGTAAAAGAGCCAGTACTCATGGGAGGTTACAAAAGTAGAAAAGATTGTATTAAGGAGGGACTACTAAGACTATTCATGAATCAAAAGCAACCATTTAAAATGGATAGTAGCAGGAGCCAATTGAAAAGATGGGCGGAGCTTCAAGTCCATACCTGAATACAGTATGTCTCGAAGAGATAGCGCAAGCCTGCCTAGGCGAGACCTAAAAAGGAGTACAGTAAGAAAAGTGAATCAGGACATAAGACTGTAGTCAGTATAAAGATGGAGGAAACCGTTTTGGACTGAAACATGCCGATACAGCTACAAGTCCTGAAAAACACAACTTGGATGAGAGCGCTTCTAGACAGCATAACAGAAGTCACAATAGTGCATTAGGCGCTTCAGAGGTTTCTGGATGCGATTCCAACTGATGAACACGTACAAGTTGAAACTTCAGATAAACCTTTCAATCCTCGGATAGGATTTCAAATGTAAACCTACAAATTGAGGCAGTCTTCTGGTCACAATGTTTTGATGATTATGATATGATGTGGACTGGCATTTTAGTCTTTATTAGGGTACCACCCCGGGGGGGGGGTCTGGACAAAGTCATATGGGTAGCCTTTTTTCCCATCGTATACATTAAGATTTAAGGGGAATTTACACCAGTGAGTGGGCTATAAGACATGCTTCGGACTTATACATAGATCAAGCAGAATGGAACAAACACTCAAGCCTATGTCATTCCCTTGTGCAGCAAACCTCAACCACAAGCACAATACCCTTTAAAGCCAGAAGCAAAACGTGGTATAAAAGCAATATTAGATCAGTTACAATATCAGGGTATTATAGCACTTTGTCTTTTGACAATGAACACACCCCTTTTTCCCGTCTCCAAACTAGATAGCTCCTATAGATTCATTTTAGACTATTGGAATCTGAATTCACATACGCAAACCTATGCAGTTTAAAATGCATAAATCACAGGTTTAATGACCAACCTGGTGAGGATAAAAAACAAAATGACCCTGGATATTTCCAATTTGTTTTTTTGTCAAAATATAGCGCACGAAAGTGAGCATTTACCAGCCTTTAGTTTCAACAGGGCTAAGTTCTCATTCCAAAGTTTGCCTAGGGCTACAAGGGCATTTCTGGCTTATTTTCTACACGCTCCATGGGGATCCATTACAACCTGTGTGTTCAGTTTTTAACTGTCATTTTGACCTAGCGAAATAAACCTTTGCCAGTCCCAAACCTGCTATTTAAATACATATCAATTACCCCTAGGGTAGGTTGTAAATAGCCCACAGGGCAGGGTACAATGTACGTAAAAAGTAGGACATTTAATTTTAAGTTTACCATATCCTGATACTGAAAAACTCTTACATTCATTTCCCACTACTGCAAGTCCTGCTTCTTCCATAGGTTAACATTGGAATTACCTTATTACATTTAATAAGGTGTAACTTCTAAATAGAACTAGGTGAGTCATTTATGTTTGGTGTCTTTGGAATTGTAATGAATTACAATTTTGAAAATTACTCTTTTAGAATGTTTCAACAAGAAAAAAAGAACAGTCACTCTTCGATTGCTGTTAACGTTTAACAGACAAAAGCATAGACCATTCACTAAATCATAAGGTCTTATTTTATTTTTATTTTACAGAGTTTTATATAGCGCGAACTTGACACGAATCAGGTATCAGTGCTTTACATAGCACCAGTTGCATTACATGAGGACACATTCATTTTTTGTTAGGCAGGAGGAGATTAAGTGATTTGCCCAGAATCACAGGATGTTGCGCGTCATTGCCGAGACTCAAACCCAGTTCCCCAGATTCAAGGTCGACCGCCCTAGCTGTTAGGCCAACTCCTCTCCCGTCTTAAGTCTTACTTGCATCTTTTAGACATGCAGTGCATTTACTTTTTAAGCCAGACCAAAGGAAAAACCTCATAATTCTCATCAATCAATATACATGTGGCACCACATACCAAAGGGATTATGTATTTAATTAAATTTGTCCGATGTAGGAAACACCACAAATGTTTACCCCTACTAGGTGTTACAACTGTTCTTCCTGTGGTCTAGTAGCAACAGAATATTGTTAGACAATTTTTACAAAAAAACAGTCTTCAGGGGGCTGCTCGTTTTGAACATAAGAATGGCACTGCAATATTTGTGATTTATGTCCTTTGTGTATAACCATGTTGTTTTTTTGTTTGACATGTAATTTTCAATGTATATGGATTGAGGAGAATTATGAGGTTTTTCCTTTTTCTTTTTGAATCTTGTGAGGCCCTTTCTAGCCATCTTGGGCCTAACCCCTGTTGCAATCACTTTTAGAAAGTTGACATTTTCTTGCCATAGCCATTTAGTGCTTCCAGTCTGTCTCTGGGTCACATGACTGGGTGTTGTTGGCAGTTTGGCTTAGTGTATTCCACCTACACAGCCACACACAATAGAGAGCTTAGATGGGCCTGGTTGTGCCATCACTGGCAGGATGGGAGGGTGGAGCTGGGCACAGCCCTACTTACACCTATATAAGTTGTGTCCTAACTTAACACAAAGGATTACATACCCCTGTAGTCAGTCCGGAGCCAGGGCAGAGGAGGGAGGAAATCTGTGCAATTCAAAGGGAAACCTCTAGAAGCTTCTCCCACTTCAAAGGAGGCACTAGGTATAAATATTGGACCTCAGACACCAACTTTTCACTACACTTCTGGACCTGTGAAAGACTCTGCCGGAAAGTAAGGGCTACTTTGCTGCTGAAAGAACTGCCACTCTGGACAGCTGCCTGTGTGCTCACCTGCTGCCTGCTGACCTCCTGCCTGGGGGAGAAGGACTGTGCTCCTGTAAGGACTGTCACTTTGTTGGAATGCTGCCGTAAAGGACAGATGCCTGCTGTGCTGACCTGTTGCCTGCTGACCTCTTGCCTGGGGGAGAAGGATTGGACCTGCAACATGTACCTAGGACAATCAGAGTGACTCCAAGGGCTAGTCTCTTGTAACCAACACCTGGAATCTGCAACTGTGAGTCCTATGCAGTGTTTTCGTCCCAGGCCGGACCCCTGTAAGTGGACCTGAAGGTGCTCCGCCAGTCCGTGTGTGGATCCAGCAGAACCAACGCATTTTTTCTGCTGTGCTGCACGACCCTGAACAGAACCAATGCATCGTCTCTGCTGCATGGACTTTCTGTGTCCAAGGAGTTTGCATCTCAGCTCCTCAGAACAGATGCATTACCCTGGCAGCATGACGCATCCTGGATGCAGGACTTTGCATCGCAAGTCATTGTCCATAGTATCCTTGACGACAATGCAGGACCTCGCATCGCAGCTCCTAGGCTGCACGATGCATCCTTGACGCCATACTTTGCATTGTAAGCCCTCGTTGACTGGATAGTTGATGATGACCTCACATCACAGCCTCTCAGTATCAGTATTTAAGGTACTCTTCTTCAGCAGGCCTAACTGGGTCCCGGTAGCTGACCTGCTTTCCATCATGGCACAGGTGGTCTGAACTTGCAGTTTTGTCCCGGGTCTGGCACATCCAGGTTCTCATAGTTGGCGCTTTGTGCTTTTTGGTGCTATTTTCAGTAAAAATTTTAACCTGCATATCTCTGGTTATATTGACAGGATTTTTGTTGTTTTGGCGTTTTTTTCATTAAAATGAACTCTACGTTTCTAATCTTGTATGGGAGTGTGGGACCCTTTTTGTGGTGCTTTTTCAGTTTTTTACTGTTCGAAGTGTTGCACAGATTTTTCACACATTGCCTCTGAGTTAAGCGGGACTGCTCTGTGCCAAGCTGCCTAAGGGTTGTGCACAGGGGTTCATTTAGAGGGGGACAGGGATTGTGGTTCCTGCTCGAGTAGGGTAATATCCTCTCAACCAGTAACCTAGTTTCTTACACTAATAATTTGTCCAGATTGTATTTAATTTCAAGAAGCTCATGGATTGACATCTACAAATGAAGGGGTCAACACAACCCTGGCAATGCAACAGCAGCGATACTGGTGGCCTGGTTTATATACACAGATGAAGGATTATGTTAGGCAGTGTGATATTTGTCAGCAGATTAAACCCTCCACTGTCAACAGACCCTTGCCAATTCTGCTCACAATTTCCAACATCCCCTTTCGGGTTATTTATTTGGTTCACATTAGTCCTCTTCACTCAGCCAACTACTATAAATACATTTAGGTGGAACTCAATTCATCTTCTCGAATCCTACGGGTGTGGCCACAGAGAAATGGAAGTGCTTCAGCAGTGGTAAAGGGTTTGCAATGTCTGGTAGCTATTAGGAAGATCATTAATTTAATCTAGATAACAGTCCTGCATTCGCCTCCAAGGCTTACTGGGATTTAATGTCTGTTCTGGGGATTTGTCTGCAATTAAGCAACCTATTAAAACCTGAATCGAACGGCTTTCTTTAACGTGCTAACAACATGATTAAAAGAGCCTTAACTACTAGGGTACTAAGTGTGGGTCTAAGTTGGTACCATAATCTAAATGGAGTTCAGAAAGCATTGAATAACTTGCCTTGAAAAGTACTGGGAGGATGCACACCATACATGGTTCTCTTCATAGTTCCTATGTGTGTGCCTGGCTTAGATACTCCTGGGAAGGTGGCGGATGAAGAGAAAACTGACTCAGAGAAGCGTTTTAATGTTTTTCAGAATATCAAAGCAGTCAGGGACAAGTGGTCTAATGTTAATCACTCGGATGCCACCACCTGTGAGGAGAAGGTTATTACTGCTGCTGACGGGTGGGTTCCCAGAGTTGGGGACCCAGTTTGTGAAACAATTCACAAGTAAGCTTTTGAACCATCCAACAGACCACCCGTCACTGTTGTTGTGGTAAAAGTCAAAATAACTATTATTCTGCCTCCTTTGCCTGGATCAAGGAGAAACAAACAGGTGTCTATCAACCACATGTAAAAGCACTATGTGTCCTGTCCTCTACAGCAGGCCCACACAGACACCAAGAAGAATTCAGAGAAGTACCGCTCAACCTCTACCTACTCTGAATACCCTACCCCCTGAACAAAGCAGGAACATTACTAGTCCAAGTTCCCAGCTGCGAATATTTGAGCGTAATACTCTAAGCAGAACACTGAATTTTACAAACACAACTAATGCTGCCCGCAAAACAGTGAATACTATCCAACACAATTCCATGGTTTACTATGAAATTCCACCTGACGCTACGTGATTCAAAACGGTATCCTGTAGAGAGATCAGCAATATCGAGAATGACTCTGGATCTTTTATACAAGACTTCGATCAACTCCTTCTACAGTCACTCACAGCCAGAGACTACTTTACGCTTATCAATGGTTTCTTGACAAGTATCTAATTCCTCAGTGGTCCTATGCGTGGATCACTTTGGGAATTTTTCTTTTCATGAAGTGGTTGTCAATTATACATGTCGTTCTACTGTTAGTAAATGGACATATCACCCCTGCAAGAATAATTGCATCCCCTGTGGTTCATGAACTACAGCCCCACACTTAATCTCAAAGTCTGAAGAGATCTCTACACTGCGTATATCACAGCTTATCCTGTGCCTGAGGGCATAGCATGGGAAAAGATTCAATATCAGATTATGGGACCTTCTGAGACATTGCATTTGCCATATGTGATCAAAGGTTCAATGAATTATGTTGTAATAGCGGCTCCTATTTCAGATGATTTGGACATTGTGACTGTTAAAAAAAAAAATGAAGTCTCATTTACAGGCATATGCTACCAAGAATAATGAAGATCATTATTTTAATTTAGCTAATTACAAAGAAATGTATTGTTGTCATCTCAATGCACATCATTACATACATAAGACTAGCTATCCTAGAGAAATTTTGAATAACATACAGTGGAAACACGGAGGCACTGCCTATTAATAGTCATCCTAATTTCTTTTTTAAATTCCCTTGTTTTCAAGAGTGCTGACAGACCACAATCTTCAGCTTTCTATTTCAAAGAACCTGATCACTACTAACAAGCAACTTTACTCTACTGCATTTAGTAAAAAAATGACTATTCGAGGATAGGAGTATTGGAAAACAAACGTTGATGTGAAAAGTACTTGGGGAACCATGTTTTGACAGATTCAAGGCTAAGGAACCTTACTTCAGGCATGCATAATACCAAAGAAAATAATTTTCCTCAATAAATCGGTCCCTCAGACAACCTAGAATTTGGAACAATGAAAGACTTAAAGCAACCTTCTGTGTCAGAAGTCAATTTGCCCTTGGTCCAATAATTTGCACTTGCAAAGAAATATGTCAGATTCAGTTATAAATTAAATGATTTAAAACAGAACCAATAATTCAAGATTTCGCTTTATGGGCGTATAATTCTGACACTTGTAGGCATAGTTTTCGTACCAACACTCCTAGACCCAAAGCTTTATCGCCCCAACCCAGGTTATAACACACAAATATCTGTAGTAGTTAGCTCATACAGTGTAGGTAAGCTATGCCAGTGCTATAAAAGAAAAGTGTTCCTTAATTAACAAAAACATGGATTTTTCTGACTTTCTTCTAGGACCATGTCCAAAAGAAATACAAGATTGCTGGCAACAGGAATATATGCCATTTATAATTAACTACGAAAATATACATAAAAAGAACTAGGCAAGTAGATAAAGAAAAGTTGCAAACTGTTTTTAAAGTTATCGATTTTGGGATGCACACGCATTCTATGAGAGTGTATTCTGTCCTCAACTTTAGACCTCAAAGAAGGAGATCTATATTTGATACTTTGATTAGGAGCTATTTTCAGGTACATTGGGCATTAGAAACACTTCGAGCATGCTTAAAGCTTTGGCAACATCTCAATTAAACAGCCTTGCTTGAACTGTATACTTTGACACTTACTCAGAAAACAATGGCAAAGAAAGAACCCACATACACGCAATTGAGGATAGAACACATTGAAAATACAACATTTGCAGTTAGTGACATTCCACCTATTACCTGGTTAATACATGGTGTCATTTATTCACTCATTCCCACATTTCACTTCCATGATTGCCAAAAATACAAATATATTCGCTGGTATGAAACTATGCATTATTCACAATTGTTCCATCATGGAAGTATCCTTTTTCCTACATTTGTTTGATCAAAAATGAAGATGGCCTGTGTAGATTAGTACAACAAATTGGTGAAATCCCCTTGTACACTCCCTTCTCTGTGAAACTATTCTGTTACATGGAAAGTGCAGTGCTTACATGCTAGGGTTAAATGGTGTTCTATCGGTTTCCCCCACAACACCCATCCCTACATAGCATGAACTCCTGAACAATGGTTTTAATTTATTTTGAACAAATGTTACTTGCTGTGGGTTGGAACCCGACTAGCCATACTTAATAACAATTTCTAAAACAATACAGTGTTGTGGAAGGACATTGTCGCCGCCACCTTTTAACCAAATCAAGGTGGCCTAGAATAGTTATGAAATCCATGCATTTTGATGATCTAATCAAGCTATTGTCCATTTTATTACAAAAGGAGGACCCTTTGATTTCAGCAGTTGAATATGTAACCTGCAGACAGCCAGAACTGCTTCAGAAATTCAGAGACTGTTACACACTAAGTACTCGACACACTTTGCTGAAATCGTACAAACAATATTTAAATCATTTTTGATGACTGGTGCTCTGCATCTTTTCAAGGATAATGGATCTGGCGATGGGATTTAAAGTAGTATTTGGACTGATTTCGTTGTTTTTCAATCTTTATTCTCCAGCCTTTTTGGAGGATTCCCCACTGCTAATCGGCTGTTGTATCATCATCTTTCTCATGTGCCAACAAGGAAACCAACAAAATGGAGTACATGTATCCAGCTGAACAAAGGTGATGCATGTTATATTTGAAAAGCTTGGCTATCTGAACTCAGTGAGCAGAGGATGCTCACCTTATGCAAAATGGATGCTACACAAGTGAAATCCATGTTCTGGTGTATAAACTATGTGACTGATATCATCTTGGACTTACACCTGGAACAGTCCACAGTGGCTTATCTCACTAAGAAAGCAATAAGTCAACCTCTACGCAACCACCAGAGACAATACTGAGCAATGCATCTGTCCCTTCTACAGAATGCTACCTATGGCAGAGCAATGTCACTAGAAGCATTTTGACAAACTCTGAGTGGCTTGATTCGCTCTCATCTTTCAAGCCTCTTGGAGAAGATCCCCATTCACCACTGAGTGAGTCAGGTGAGCAACCAATTGCTGGTCCAGTGCAGATTAATGACAACAAACATATGTTATACGATTTTTATGATATCCTTAAAGTGTATGCTGGCTTTGTATATAATTATGTTGACATCTTCTTTGATGAGAATTGAACTCACCATATATGCCACAAAGCCTGCATGGAATATGAATTGAACAAAGCTTTTTTATTTTGCCAGACTCTTTTTAATTTTTTCATCTTATTTTTATACCACAAGTTCTGATTCGGCCTAATATAGCTTATGACTGGTATGTTTGATCGCCAACACACATCCCTATTTAGAAGTATTCTAGACTGACTGCATTTTTCACGAATTTCATGAAACAAAGCAAGACTTAAAGTATTCATGCTTAGCTACCGGTATGTTTTTTGTTGTTTTTTAAAACAATTTTGATGTTTTTATCATCACAAACAATGTTGAGACAATTATCTATGGAACACATGACCTATTTACAGCATTTCGGCAAAATACAATATTGCAATAAGGGGTAGATGGTTCAACATACAGCAATAAAAACAGTAACAATCAAACTGCAGTCCACCACACCGAGATAGTTCCTCTACGGCAATCAGTGTCTGCACTTGGTCAGGCTCATCAGTATTGATGCCTCCCTTGGGTTGCTGCTTAATGAAAGCAAACAGCTCACAAAATTGCACCTTGCCTCCCTCCTCCCACAGGGAAATTACCATCACAGGGGGATGAATGCCCCAGGCTCCAGACTTCCACCCATGGGAGAGGACCATTTTGTAAAAGCAACTGTCTGTAAGCAAGAAAATACCCTGGTGGCAATCCACAGTCCTCTTGTAGCTGGGGATAAAGGATGAGTGCGCCCTTCCTGAATAGGTCACCCAGAGTACCTACCCCAGCACTCAGCCCATGTCTCCACCCCATCCAGCCCAAGTGATTCACAGAATGAGCCTATGGTACTAATTGCCGATGAATAATGAGGTATCAACGGCATAAGTCGCATTTCCCTGCAGTAGCCACCATAGGCTACGTGCAGTAAGGTATTGGATTCTGGGGGGGTCTTGCCTGTGGAAGTAGTATCCTACCATTCACTGCTTGCGTCTGCAGACCCAATTCCTCTGTCAGCCTCCCTGCCAGCCATCTCGCAGGCCATTGCAGCTCAGCTGCTAAATAGTAGGGGTCGAAATTGGGTGCTCCCATGCCCCCTCTGTTCACCACAATTGTAGTTTCCATAATGCCACTGTCTTCTGCCCCTATTCCAGATATAAGTGCCCAAACACATATGTTGTGCCCGAAATGTTGACCTAGGCATGTTTCCAAGGAGATTGTAGAAATAGTACAGAAGGCAAGGGAGCATCACCATTTCAGTTAAGGAGATAAAGCCTTGTACTGTGCGAGGCAGGGTGCTCCATAATGTTGAGGCGGAGTTTGTAAAGTTATGTGGAACTCTGCGAAGTGACCCAAAAACGCTGTGACACTACACGGAGCTCTGCAAGTGGTGGAGTGCATTAGGTTGCACCATTCTTGCTGATTTTTAGCGCCGGGTATTTGTCCTGCGCTACAAAATCAACGCAAATAGGGTAGATTTTCTACTCAAGCTGACAGCGGCAGCTTCCTCAACGTGAACGGATGGTTTCTCAACTCAAGCTGTCGTGGCCATCCGTGACCGCCTGCATTACGTAATCTTGCTGGGAAGTGGTCTAGAGTTGGATTTTCTCTGCTCGCCAGCTTAACTTACCGAGCATGAGCAAGGAAAGAACTCTGTTTTGCAAGCTGAGTTTTTCAGAACTCCGCGTGCGCAAGTTCACCGCCCAAGCCTAATAATGTCATCAGTGGGCGCAGGAAGGAGATGGCTCTTGCTAGGTCCCCATCAATAAGTTCTTGCGTATCATGGTATATTCAGATCCCCAAATAGCAAAATGTATGGGGCTCCCATTTTAAAGCATGATCACCCACCATTAATTGTTGAGGGAGGCAGTCTACGTGAATCAGGAAGATGCCTGATTTTGTCCTGTTGACCCCCAGCCTGAAGCCTTTTGGAACTCGGTAAAGGTTTCTGCAACTCCCTGGATTCCATCCTGTATATCTCCGATATAGATGAGTAAATCATTTGCATACCGTGACATTATATATAGCCCCAATCTCTAACATACTGCAGAAGCCTCTGAGCCAGGGGCGCCATCACAAGAATGAATAGCAACGGAGAGAGGGGACAACCCTGATGGGTCCCTGTGCTCACATTAAGCGGGGGCGACATAAGCTGGACGACTTTAACACAAGTCGTCGGCTCCATTTAGGGGGTGAATGAGCCCTTGGAGGTGTCTTGTGATGCCTGTCACTCTTGGTACAGAGAAAAGATAACTCCAATCCACAATATTGAATGCTTTTCCTAGAACCTAAACTAAGCAGGCTGAGTATGGCCACTGGGCTGGGGCTACTTCCATTAATCTGTGCAGGTGTCGGATATTAAAGGTGGTGGAGCTCCCAGGAATAAAACCCATTTTGATCCAAATGCACTAAGCGTGGCATGTGTTCGAAGAGGCGGATCGCTATCATTTTGCTAGGTATTTTATAGTTAATTCCTAACATGTACAACGGGCGATATGACGTTACTACTATCAGGTCTTTGCTGGGCTTGGGCAGGGATACTAGCAATGACTCTCTAAGCAAATGTGGAATGAGCTTCTTTGTGAACGCCGTTTGATACAGCTCCAACAATTTAGGGACGAAGATCAATGCATAAGCCTTATAAATTCAACAGGCAGCCTATCAATCCCAGGTGTCTTTTGCGTGGCTATCCTCTTATAGCCTTTAAATTTCCTGCAGTGTGAAAGGGTCATTAAGATATTCTCTGACTAGGGGATCCAGAGTGGGCAGTCTTACATCTCCGAGAAACTCATCAATATACTGTACACCTGCCAATCTGTGGGAAGGGGGGGTCATAGCGCTCTATAGTGTGTTGTGAAGGCTGCCTCTATGTCTGCGTGAGTGGCAAGTGTATGTGTTGGGGACTCCCTGATCAAGGTGATGGGAGTAGCAGATGTCACTCTACACAATAGCCACGCCAATAGGTTGGCCCGCTTGTCCCCCTCTGCAAGCATTTTAGCCTGATAGGCCTCAAAAGTTCAAGCAACACAGCTGCTCTATTAATTAGGAATGATGCTCAAGCTTCGCAGTCAGTGCTCACTGCCCTGCGAGGTCTGTGCGGGCTCCCATCTCGAGAGTTCCAAAACGCCATGTCATGCATGGATGCCATGGCCCCTAATTACAACCTGGGTGCTTCCCATTCAATTATTCTAGAAGTAGCCACCCCCCCATTTTCCTCCAAATAATTAGTGAGAACCTCCCTCATCTCTTTTCTAAAGACTTGGTCCTCCAGCAGCGCTGGCGATAGTCACCATGTGGGGATTGGAGGTCTGGGCACTTCCCTTCCTAGGTGTATTTGCAGTGGGTTGTGGTCTTAAAATGTTTTCCCTAGATATTCAGCATCTAGGACCTGTGCCTGAAGGGTAGTGTGCCATAAGTTGCGGTCTAGCCACACATGCAGCTTGTGCGGCCGGAGTAGTAGGCGTATTCCCTGACCCCGGGGTTTAGGGCTCACCAGCTATCATGTAAGGGACCAATGAGTGAGCCATTGCATTAGACAAGTGATGGCTACCATCACCGGTGAAGATGGTAATACAGAATGCGAGCGGTCCACCTGCACATCAAGGCCACAATTAAAGTCTCCCTGGAGTATTCAGGGTATATTGGACCACCATGTAAGCACAAGTGATAAACTTGCTAAAAACGCCGACTGCCCCGTATTCGGTGTATATTTGCTCCCCACCAACAGTGGTCTACCATCTAGCTTACCCTCCACCAATATGTAGCAGCCCTCTGGATCTACCTCTGTAGGCATGTGCCTCTCCCGGGCAAATGCATACAAGTGACCCCATTGCGAAGCCTGAATAAGTGGGGCTATAACATTGTCCTCTACAACGTTTTTTCAAGTGACTTTCTTGCTCTTTCGCGATGTGGGTCTCCTGAAGCAGTGCAATCTGCGCACAACATCTTCAGTTGTATTATTGCATGCAATGATGCTTATGCGCTGTCCCCATTCACCTACATTCAATGTTAGTAAACTTATTCTACTCATTCGAGATCACAAAAGAAGGGGAAGAGAGGGGCCAGATCACATCCAAGGGAACTGCAAGAGCACCATGTACCTCATCTGCATGTGCTATGTCTTGCGGTGTAACAAAGTGGTAGATCAAGCTACTGCTCTTTATGTGGTCTGCATGATAAACACTAACAGAAAACCCCTCAACTCCCAACCCAGGGCAGACCCCCAACATGGGACCACCCGAACAGTGAACCACAAGACCCATATATGGGGTACTCTACTTCCCGCTCACATTCGCCGAATGAACAGACTTATGTGAGGGCACACAGACATATTGCAGCGGTTGGGAATGAGCCGAGCCGCACCCACTGCAAGAAATAGAGGGAATTAAACTAAAGGTAAGCGAAAAAAACTAAAACTGGGGAAGGCATAGTAGACTCATTTCTTCACTGTAATAAGAAAAAAGGATTGGATGAAGCAGAAAAGGAGGCAACAGCCATAGCCCTGTACAGGCGTTGGGCCGAGTGAGGTCTGCTTACACTCTGACCCCCTATCCATAGTGGCTGCAGTGCGGAAAGGAGTGTGTCCCCCTGATGTGGATCGGTCAGAGAGTGTGGGGGTGTGGGCATGTTTCCAGCGTATCTTGTCCTTGAGTGCTAGGCATGTTTTGCTTCACATATGTTTATGATATATTCAATTGCTGATGTTTTATGCTAGAAATGTGCTACATATATATGTATAGGGTTTAGATATTGTTAGACCTGACATCATTGGCTTGAGTCTCTCCTCCATTTTTTCTGTTTGCCTCTACTGTTTTACGATGTTTTGCTGGTATATGCTTTGGGCGCGGTGTCACTGCTGATCAGTGCCACAGCGCAAGTGCTCCCTAGGTTAAATTGATGTATCTATTGTATCCATGTTTGGCTTATTTGGTTTACTGTCAGTCCCTCGTCTAGTGCACCAGGAGTGCCGGGGCTTGTAAATACAAATGCCGCTCGTGGGCTTGCAGCACGTGTTGTGCCACCCACAGGTGCGGCCTCGTAAAAGAATGTCTACGGGTCGGTCATTGCGAGACCCACGTGCAGCCTAGTGCTGTCACGCAGGCTGCGCAAGTATACCTACTTGCCAGCCCCTTGAACCTTCCCTTGACTTCATGTTAGTCACCCCTATGGTAGGCCCGCGGGCAGGGTGCATTGTAAGTATAAGGTAGGACACGCCTGACCAAGTTGGCCTGTCCTGATAGTGAATGACCACCATCTTCGTTCTTCACTATTGCGAGGTAACCTGCTCTCCATTGATTAGAATGGGCCGCCGGGATTATTAATGCTATGATCCTAGCTGGCTCGGGGAGCATGGTGCAATGTCGAGTTTGGTATCCCTGAACTCTGGGTTTAATTACGCATCCGTTGGTGTGGATGGTTTTTGGACTCTGGGTTTGAAAATAGCACTTCTAGAAAGTGTCTATTTTCTTGTCTAACCATATCTGGTTTCTGCTGGTCTTGCGTGTGTGTGACAGGAGCTGGGTGGCTCCACAGGTCTGGATGAGTCAGTGTGGGATGAGTGGGACATTACGTTGAGAGTAGGGGGAGAGTAGTTGTTGATAGCCTGCCCGGCCTGATACAATGCTGGCTCCACCCCCTGCCAAGCGGCTGATGGCTCTGTGTCTGCCATAGACGATCCTAGCCCCACCTCCTGCCAGGAGGCCGATAGCTCTGCTCCTGCCAGTGTCCATGCTGGCTCCACCTCCTGCTGGGCGTCTGAGGACCCAGCCCTGCTCAATGAATAGGCCAGGTGCTTCTGCCTGGCTCCGCCCACAACAGACCCAGGATGTTGGGAAATCCCCGGCATGGACAACGGGATCAAAGCCGGAAAGGGGTATAAGAGAAGGACCCCCGAACCAAGAATTTAGATCACTTCTGACAAGGAACCCTGTAACCAAGGACAAGAGGCCTGCTGATCTAAGGACTGCCTACCCCTTCTGCCAGTGTGCTGTTGTTGGGGAATCCTGCAGTGCTTCTTTATTTTTGCCAAGGAACCAGGAGAGAGGAACTAGGTGTGTACTCTCACGCTTGCTAAGAAAATCTCCAAGGACTGGAAGAGTGCCAGTCTCCTGCTGAAGTCACAGGGCTAAAAGACTTCATCTGCTAAAGTGCTATTTGCTGGAATCGTGAATCCAGCTCCTCTGAAGGAACCAGCAATCTCGACGCCGACGGACGTCGCCGAATCCAGCTCGACGCAGTGGGTAACGGCCCCAGTGTCCCGCTTCCTCGACGACCGGCTGCCGGGCCCGACCGACGCCAGCAGCAACGCCAGTGAGTGGGAGTACGGCTCTAGCTCCAGAGGACCTCGTGTCTGCACCGCTGCTGATCGCATCAACTGTGTGCCCTCTCGACGCCGTGAGCGCTGCTCACTCTGTGCAACCGCATCATCGACGACGCCTGCTGAGGCCTGATCGACACCGAAGACGTGACGCCGGATTGCTCGACGCCGCTGATCATCGTGTGCTTCATTTTCCTAAAGGTACTGTGTTGTTGGGGGTCCGTGTGACTCCGGGCTCGACGTAGCGCTCCTCGCGGTCGACGCCGAACCTTTGGATTAACTTTGCCTCGACGTCGTGTAGCCCCCGTGTGGGTTACCCCGTTGCTAAGAACTGTATTGCCGAGAAGAAGATTTGCTTCATCCTAAAGACTTTTGTGCTGAAGAAGAAACTACCTTGAACTATCTCTATTTCCCTTCCCCGAGTATTTATTACGATTGTGTACAGTTTTGTCGTTATTTGGTCTTGTGCTAAGCCTTATATAAAAATACTTATTTTTATAATACTACTGTGTCGTGTCCATTTGTAGTGTATTCACTGTATTACTGTATGTGGTCATAATTGCTTAACACACAGCCTCTGAGATAAGCCTGTCTGCTCTGCCAAGCTACCAAGGGGGTGAGCAGGGGTTATCGAAGGGTGTGATCCCCTTGCCCTGACTAGAAAAGGTGTGTCCCTATTTGTCAGAAGTGCATACCTCTGCCAACTAGAGACAGCCGGTTCTAACAGATATGTATTATGTTTTAGACTTTTTAGATCCTAGTGAGTTGACAGCATAGATCTCTCTAGGCATTAGGTAAGTCCCTCCATGTTAGATATGCCCCTGTGACGTCACATTCAGACGTACATGCCAGGGGGGGACGTAAAGCACCTATTGTCCAACTCATCTGAAACCCTATTAAGTAGGCCCCATGGCCATACAATGGAGGTCGCTATCTTTCTCAATTTATATATTATCATTGTCATGGCTGCCATTTGACGCAGACGTCATCCGACCGTATATTTCTAAGCACTGTGAAAGTGCCAGGTGGTTTGACTATTGGCACAGATGCGACATCAGTTTGGGTCAAGATTCTACTTATCCCCGGAAAGGCAGAGGAAGGAGTATTGAACGATGCACTGTTTGCCTTACTACTGGTACCCACGAGCAGCGTAAATAAGACCCTGTATCCCTTTTGCACCCAGGCTATTCGAACTTGGCTACAGCCCCACCAGCTGACACAATTTTGCCCTTCTAATTGTTTTATTATGCTGCTATGTATGGATATCCACTGTGTATTGTGTATTCATGCTTTGTTTGATGTTTTGTTTCGCATTAAAAACAAAATGTAATTTTTTTTTTTAAGATTCTACTTATCACCATGTCAAGGTCAAATAAGTACAAGTACAGACATATAGCCAAAATAGTGTAGTCTGAATTAACGTCCTATCTCTGGTAACATTTAGTATAAAAAGACTGCCATTTGACCACTTAACAGAAGAGGTCCTTCATCCAGATTATTGCACGAGATTTTGCCTTAAGACCGTCTCACCTACTGCCGGCACACTTCAAAGATGCTACAGTTTGCTCAGTGCTGATAAAGCTGAGTCCTGGAGGAAGGCTGCTACAGCAGAGCATTTGCATTTTGCAGAGAACACTGCCTTCATGGCTTCACTAACAACAGCCCTTGCTGTCAACAAGGTATGCAGTGTGTCTCTTCTCCCTAAGAAACTCTAACAAGTTGCTCTGCTTTCCATGTAGCACATAGAAGTAGGTTTTAGGGTGTTAGGTTTTAGATGTCATTGTAAGCCTTTTAGAAATCTTCTTTTTTAGTCTCACTGCTTACCACGTGCCTTCTTGATGTTTGGTGTTATCCTGTCGTTTTAAATGTACTGAGGAACAGGTTACTCTTGTCGCAATAAATGCTTTTATTTAAAAGTGTCTATTCTACGCGTGTGTGTGTGTGTTATTGTGAACAAAAGTAATGGCCTTGTTTCTGTTATCACAGTGTCCCTCTTTCCTTTACAGGGATTGTTAGTAACCCGACAACAATAGCTCTACTTCAACAATGTGTTGGATAGGGTTCTGCAGGGGTACAATAACCTGTTTTTCACATTCAGCATTTCACACGTGCACTTAAGCAAGGTCACTTGTGCCACCATTGGGTGGGAAAAAAAACCTTGCAGATTAAGCCAAAGTCATAGTGTATGCAACAAGAGGACTGCCCTACTGCTACTAGAGGACTACCCTGCTGCTTGAGGCTTGCCTTATACCATCAGAGGACTGCCCTACTGCTTAAGCCTGTTTTGCTTCTTGAGCCCGGGACTAGCAGAGTGACTCCAATGTCTAGTTGGCTGGCCTCCTGTGCGAGCAACAGGGAAAAACAAGCTTCAAAGACCTTGAACCCTGCACCTGGCCTCTGCAGGAGTGAGTCCTGACAACCAAGTGGTGCCCCTCACGTCTGGACCCTTGGTGAAGGTGCTGCTTCTCACTAACCCTAAAGTTAGGACTTAGGAAATATTTCACCACAAAGAGACCTGAGAACCGACAGACCAGTACCTGCCTGCTCACCAATTTTCCCAAGGTGCACCGCTGGTCAGCCTGACTGCAGAGTATCTTCTGCTACGTTCTTCTCCGCAGCAGCAAATCCTGTTCAGAGGACCTCTCACTGAAGGTTTCTGGCCTCGTGGACCCTCGTCGGCTAGAACCTGCAGCTTCGTCCCGCTGGATATTTTTTGACTTTAAAAAAGTGACAAAGTCAGAACATAGAAAACTTCAACACAAGTCCCAATAACGATGCCTCCTCCTCCTCCGACATTGCCCTGCTAAACTCTACCTTCTGAACAAACTTTTATTTGAAATGTCTTCTAAGTCTGAAGGAAAGCAGAGATAGAGCCCAATCTACCTTGTGTGACGGAACTATTGCGGTAAGCCTTAACTTTCGACTTTGCCTCGGTCTCGTGCAATGAGATACAAGCGTTAGTGCTTTGATCTTTTAGGTTCTATTTTTACTTAAAACGTTTACAATTCATAAGTCTGGTTTTATTGATTGGATTTAATTGGTTTTGGTGTCATTTTATGCTTCTCTTTTTTTCCTAAATTGGTGTGGGATGTTTCTTGTGTTTTATTTCCACGTTATTACTGTTTGTTTGCTGCATACAAGTGCCTTTAATTTAAGCCTGATTGCTTTTGTGCCAAGCTACCAGAGGGTTAAGCACAGTTTAATTTAGAAACGTTTATGGTTCACCCTCACAAGGATTGTGGTGGCTGTTTGAGTTGGTTTTCATTCCTCTCAAACAATAACCCAATTCACTACACGGGATGGGAGAGCTGGCCTTACTCTTCCAAAGAAATGTAGGGGTGTGACAATACAGACATGGGCATCAGAAGCTCAGCTTTAACCAACCAAACACGCTGCAGGACAATAAAAAGCGTTACAACGTGTTAAAGGATACGACTGTATAAGATGGTCGATTTTAAGTCTTGTATTTTTTAAATGTATTTTTTAAATGTATTTTTTAAATGTATGTTGTGCTTTTATGAGTATATTGCTCGAATAAAGCTTTGAAACAGTAACCGTAAAAACCGTTAAAGGATACATAAGAAAGGGAGAAGTGAAACATTTAGTGAACAAGAGACTAAAATGCAAAGTGTAACCCCAACGACTACCTTTCATTCAAAATGAAGGACACCATTTTACAAACATTTCACCAACAAAAGGGAAAGTATTTCTCTGGATACAGGATAGTAAAGCATGTCTTAGAAAAGTTAATGAAATTCACGCTTGTGTTTTCAACCCATCAGGCTCGGTTATCTTATGAAAATGATATGCCTACAGGTGGCAACGGACAGTGATTTAGAAATGTAGAGACAGCAGTGTAGATCAGTTACACGAGGCGTTTCCCGATGTAAACAGAAAGACATCGGCCTTGTTGCCATCAGTGACTGCAGCGGATGAGGCAGAGGGCAAAAGATGGGAGCGCAAGAGGCTGTTCGGCCACATACATACATTAAAGCAGTATTGAGGCCTATACACTGCTAAGGGCCATTCGGGCCAGCAGGCATAACATGTCGCAAGTCACCATCTTCAGATTCATCTTTTTGGGATAACATCACGGCTCACAGCAAAAGAAGAAACCAGATTTCAGTCGATGTGGCAGGCGCCTAGAGCAAACCCTGACCTCTTATACTTAAACCACAAGATTTTTTTGATTTTTTTTTACATACAGCTTAACGCCTTTTTTTATCAGCAGACACTTGTCATGAAAATAAGCGCACTAGACCATGCATTGCTCACCTGCACTTCCCTTGCTCTGGGTTCCAGATGGCGAACTACATCTGATCCCATTACTCCACCGCCAGGTCCTGCCCGGGCCACGCGCTGAGACGGACAAAGCCTCAGAGCGGGGTCAGCTTCCTGACAAGACCATCTGCCCGCAGAGTAATGTACAGTACTAAAAGTGGGCCGGGCTATATTTAGAGGCAGGTCCAAGCCGGCGACGGGCCGACCTCACGTCCCTTCGCGGCAGCACGGCCCTGCTCTCCGGCTGCAGCTCTGCGCCAGCTCCTTATTGATGGTGCATTGAAAGGCAACGGGGCTGGAAAACAAGATAAGGAAATAAAGGGAACTTGCCACCTGCCGCAAGGCGGGAAACTGCACGAAGACCACAACTCTGGGATTTTATTTCCAACGTGCACGGCCTTACAACTTTCAGCTACTGTGAGTGGATTGGGAGGATATAAAGAACTGGAAAAGGATTACGGCGTACAGATGATGCTCTTTTGAAGTCAGGTGAGTCGAATAACGAGTGTATCCCTCTAGCAGGGTGTAGCAAGGCCAATTACTCTAAACTGTTATTGTAAAGCAATTGTGACCCCGCTGTGCACTCAAGATTCTGCACCGGTGCAGTTTGCTACAGTGTGTGTCTATCTATGGCTGCTGCTTGGTATTCCCACGCTGCACGTGTTGTCGACTAAATTCAGGTAAAAAAGGAGTCTGTCACAATTGCAGGTCTCCCCTGCAGGAGTGCCAATCACTCGCCCTCTAACCTGGGCAGTCTCAGCCCACGTGCCCCACACAAACGAATAGCACTACAAAATGGCACACCTTTTAAAGGTGCAAACCATGGGCTAGACTCCATAACATTGTACCGGTGCCAAGCAATTTTACACCATCACCTACTCCAACTAGACGTGCAACAATCACATTTGCACCCATCGACCGATTCAAAATAGGGATTTTACACCAGTTGGTTGCTACAAATGTCGGGAGTACATTGCTTTGTACCTGTGCAAAGTTTATGTGCACTGGTAACACAAAGTCGTATTTATAGGTAATAAATGATGCATTTGCTATCGGAAGCATGCCAACGGACAAATTGTGGCTATAAAGAAAATTGTTTTGAAAGTGACTTGTTCATACAGAATTACTATTTGCCATTACGTTGGTTCCAAAATTGAAAGACATTTCCGTTTTGAAATACATGGACTTCTTTAAGAAAAGAAACACAAAAGCTTTCAGTTTTTGGATGCAAACAAAGGGATATCAGTCTGCTGTATTTGTAGCCAATCACATGCGGGCGCAAATAGTGACCTATCCATCTAAGTAATATTCACTGCACAGGTAGTTCTGAGGCCACCGCAACTAGATATTTTGCGATGCCATCGCTTTGCAAAATTAAAGAGTGCTCGCAAAAAGTTAGTTCACAATTTAGTCCCACTTTTTGCAACCATTCTTTTGATACAGCTTGTCTGTCCTACTTGCACTACACAACAGACGCCCGTACAGATTACTTAAAGGTGTACAAAGCAAGGTGAACAGGGGCCTGGGTGTAGTCTGCTCATGCATGTGTAGCACTGGGGTCCCAAGGGTATGAAAAGTTGCTTCTAGTGGTGAGCGCACAACACCGCTGGGGCTAGACAGGCATCAAGAAAACAGCTATACTGTGTCACTGAATGTGCAGGGTGATCCTAACACAACACATATCCAAGGCCTTTCCAATAGCAACGTGTACATCAGAATGGCCACAGAGTGAATGTCACATGCGTGCAGGAGGCGGGCGACAGGATCTAGGATACCAGTGATCTGGAAGGCTAAGATCAGGTCATAAGAATCTGCAGATCAGGTCATAGGAATCTGCAGATCATGTCATAGGAATCTGAAGATCAGGTCTGCAGATCAGGTCATAGGAATCTGCAGAGCAGGTCATAGGAATCTGCAGATCAGGTCCTAGGAATCTGCAGATCACGTCATATGAATATGCAGATCAGGTCATAGGAATCTGCAGATCAGGTCCTAGGAATCTGCAGATCAGGTCATAGGAATCTGCAGATCATGTCATAGGAATCTGAAGATCAGGTCTGCAGATCAGGTCATAGGAATCTGCAGAGCAGGTCATAGGAATCTGCAGATCAGGTCCTAGGAATCTGCAGATCACGTCATATGAATATGCAGATCAGGTCATAGGAATCTGCAGATCAGGTCCTAGGAATCTGCAGATCAGGTCCTAGGAATCTGCAGATCAGGTCCTAGGAATCTGCAGATCAGGTCATAGGAATCTGCAGATCAGGTCATAGGAATCTGCAGATCAGGTCATAGGAATCTGCAGATCAGGTCATAGGAATCTGCAGAGCAGGTCATAGGAATCTGCAGAGCAGGTCATAGGAATCTGCCGAGCAGGTCATAGGAATATGCAGATCAGGTCATAGGAATCTGTTCCCATGACCAATGTTCCCTAGCTAACGCTCCATCCTGCCTTCACTTGCCAACCGTAAGAATCAGAAATGCGCACTTGCTGTTTGCGTTTGCCCGTTGGACGCCTGCTGGATAACTAACTTTTAGTTTATGTCCATTTGAGCACACTAAATGAAGAGGAGTCTAAATGGATTCAGGTTCCTCACTGAATATACAGCTTTGATGATACACACAATGTTGTGCCTCTCAGGATCCACAAGGTGTGATCTGAAGGACCGCCTCATTCCCTGGTTGTGCTATACTAAGTTGTTTGCCAGAGAAAATGGATTGGGACAGGAGATAACGAGAGAACTATTTAAAATGACACAGCAAGACAATGCACGGCTGGATTCATTGCTTGAGGTATTAAGCCCATGACCCTAGTTGCGAACTTGCCACTAAGCAGAGTTTTGGCAACCCCGCACAGATCACTATGATCAGAAAGGCAGAAAAGCCTTCAACAGATTTTACAAGGCAGGAGTCAGGCATGCTGAGCACAGGTCTGGCACCCACTTGCCACTTCTCACTTCACATTACTACCTCACTGTGCTGTTTGCTAGTAACCAGGTCAATATGCATCTCAGGTCAGAATTGAAGAACCTAATCACTTCCTGTGTTTGTTGCTTATCTGTGGTTGGCTGTTGAAGCTGTCAACACTAACTATTATTTTACTAGCTAAGTTTGCTTTCTTTGCTGTACATGCTGTGTACCATGTATCGCCATTTTGTGTGGGAGCAAGACGAGTGAGTGCCTTCAGATTTCTGGCGTATCTTCTTCCATACAACTTTTCTTTTTAGAAAGAAAATCAATGTCATCCACGGTCTTCTCACTTTACATATGGATTAGTGACGTAAATGCTCTCATATCACTTGATCCACAGTCATAATGTTGGTGCAATATCACATCCGGGAAGTGAGTTAGATATACTAATGATAAAAAGCAAAGGTGGGCAAGCCTATGGGAAAATAACGTTATTTATATTGTAAATTTCAAACAATATAAAATGCTCTAAATTAAAAATATATATATAACCTATCCAGACATGCGGCAAGACAACACTAGGACACACAGAGATGTCTCTCTGTGGTGTCTTGGTACTTTTGCCACCTGACCCGATGGGGCTTTACACAGCACACTTGATTTAGCCGCGCCAAGTTTACGAGGGTCACACACTGTGTCACCTTTTCGGTGCGTCGCTGGGCACTCAGTTGTTACTTATGCGTATCCATGGTGGCTATTATCATTTGCCCTAGTCCCAGGCCTCAGTTACATTGCACTCCAGTTACCACTTATGTCCTTCATACACTAGGCTCTCCAATCATAGCGAGAATAGGCAATTAAGATCTACTCCATCAAGTTGGACCAGGTTTGGAATTGGAATAAATGATGCCATCGTAATACAGCACAAAAAAAACCTCTCTCTACTCTATACTCTACCATTTAAAAGTAACAGGTCTTTGTTTGGGTATTGGAAATTTGGGGAAAACTGAAACTACAAATCAACAAAGTATAAGCATGTTCCAAGATACGGCCTGTGTTTAAAGTATTGACCTGGTGTGGTGTTACAGTTCACATTACTTGGATCTCTGTGGATTCTCTTTGGTTGTTGTTGCCCACTGAGGGTAGGCTTGCAAGTTCTCAGTTGTCGTCAAAACCTTCGGGCCTGTGTTCTTTTACTGTGGTGTTTTTTAAGGCTAGCAAACAATTAAGGTGTGCTGTTTCCTTACAAAGAAGTGTTCCAGATGACCACACTTTGTGCCTGGATTTAATTACACACAGTGGCCCGTTTTGGCAGCTCTGAATATCTTTGCTGATGCAAATTTACATTGGATAAATACACTCCGTAACTCCGGTGACCCAATAAAAGTTAGTATTTCAACAAAGACGCCAACTGCCATTTAGTAGGACTAGCCCAATATTGGGCTATTCATGATTATTCTTAAGATTAATACATGCGCATGCGCGGTTGTCTGCTAGCACCTGCTCTGGGCATTTTCGGTTACTAGAGCAACACACTGCCGCTGTGCTCGCTCTTTTAAAAACTGAAACAGAGATACCTTCAAAAGTGAGACAGACTGAAAAATGAGCTCGGTCCTTATACTGTCTTATGAAGACGTTGATATGTACATTGGGTGGGGGATGGGGGGTTAGAACAGGGAGGTTTTTTTTCAGTTGCTGCATGTTAGTTTTTTATTAATACAACGATGGCCTTTTCAATATATTTAAACAGCTTTTTACACCATTTGTCATTTGTAACTAATTAGTGTACTTGTGTATGTGTGCTGAGTGGTGCAGTAAGGACTGCCCTAAGAATTCAAATGTTTGATGTAGCTGCGCTTTTAGGACATTTCAGCATGCTTGTTTGATTTGATTTTTCCATTTCTAAAGCGCGCAAATGCCCGGAGGCGTCTTGGCGCTATGATTTGTCCATTATCCTGAGCAGGTCAGTGGTTAGCGCCGTTTATACAGTGAATAGCCATGTTTTAATTTTCTTTCTGAATATTTCCAATGTTGGACTGTTTTTTATATCCAGTGGCAGTAGAGTCCAAGTCCGTGCTGCGTGAACGAGGAAACTTCTTCCTCCCCAGTTTGATCACTTAAACTTGGGTATCGCTATCAGTTTTTGTTGTCCAGATCTGAGTAGCCTAGACGGTTCGTAATGTTTTAGGTACATTTTCAGGAAGTGTGGTCCTTTGCCCTGCAGTGCCTTGTATGTCAGGCATAATGACTTAAACTTGACTCTTTTGGCCACTGGAAGCCAATGTAGCGACTCCAGTTTATGGCTAATGGGCTGAAACTTCGGAATTTCCAGTATTAGTCGGGCTGCCGCATTCTGGAGTCGCTGCATTTTTTCCATAATTTTTACTCTGGCTCCCGCATATAGCGCGTTTCCATAGTCCAATCGCGACAGTGCAAGAGCAGTCACCACCGTTTTACGTGTGTCTTGGGGCAGATACGGGAGTATCTTTCTTATCATTTTTAAAATCAGCCAGAAAGACGAGGCTAGCTTATTTACTTGGGCTTCGTATGCTAATTTTGTGTCGACCATGAATCCTAGATTTTTAACCTTCTCTGAGGGTTCTGGTCTGATTCCCAGTTCAGGAGACCACCAGTCTGGGGACCAGATGTCTGCATTTACAATAGGGTTTCTAAATTCGTGTGCCAGGGCGTTACTATGGCTGACAGAAGATTGCGAATGTTACAAAGCAGCATTGTCAAACTTTTAACACTGAAGAACAAGCATTGGCATAGCCAATAGGTATCGCATTTGGGACCTTATAAGTGTTTAGCCATGCAACAGTTGGTGTTGTTGCACCAAGGATATTATGCTGCATAACTAAATACTTATAGGGTCCAAAAAGCAAGACCTATTGGCTATGCCAATGCTTGTTTTTTGTTGTTGCTGTTTTGTTTAAGTTGCCAGATCTACAATAGCTGGACATGGTTTTTGTTAACAGTTCTTTGCATCAAATGAACTTGTTTTCATTGCTCTGAATGTTGTTTCCATTCTGGTTGTAGGAAGCAGTCATTACCGGGGGTGTGGGTGCTGCCTAGCTGTGCACATGCACCGAACTTTCCAAATGAGAAAAAGCCTGGTGCAGGCGCAATTTGCAAGTGTGGAGTGAGTGAGCGCCAGGCAGCATGACTCACTCACAGAGGAGTTCATGCACTGCACCTGCACACTCAGCATGGTTTAAGGAAACTCAATCCACTCCCTCCCAGGCATCGAAAACATATTTACCAAGAAACTCTAAGAAAAGCCTGCCTGCAGCACTGACGACTGGTGGTGTGTGTGCCTGGTGAAAGCGTGCACTGACGGCTGGTGGTGTGTGTGCCTGGTTGAAGCGTGCAGTGACTGCTGGTGGTGTGTGTGCCCCGTGAAAGCGTGCATGGACGGCTGGTGGTGTGTGCCCCTGGTGGAAGCGTGCACTGACGGCTGGTGGTGTGTGTGCCTGGTGGAAGCGTGCACTGATGGCTGGTGGTGTGTGTGCCTGGTGGAAGCGTGCACTGACGGCTGGTGGTGTGTGTGCCCGGTAGAAGTGTGCACTGACGGCTGGTGGTGTGTGTGCCCGGTGAAAGCATGCACTGACGGCTGGTGGCGTGTGTGCCTGGTGGAAGCGTGCACTGACGGCTAGTGGTGTGTGTGCCTGGTGGAAGCATGCACTGACGGCTGGTGGTGTATGTACCTGGTGAAAGCGTGCAATGACGGCGGGTGGTGTGTGTGCCTGGTTGAACCGTGCACTGACGGCTGGTGGTGTGTGTGCCTGGTGGAAGCGTGCACTGACGGCTGATGGTGTGTGTGCCTGGTGAAAGCGTGCACTGACGACTGATGGTGTGTGTGCCTGGTGAAAGCGTGCACTGACGACTGATGGTGTGTGTGTCTGGTGGAAGCAGGAGCATTCACAGTGATAGAAGACACAAATACAACTGACAAAGAGGAGGGGGAGAAGGGAGGGGGAGTGCGAGCAGAGGAGCATGATTCACAGCTAGAAGACACAAATGAAGCTGACCAGGAGGGAGGGCGAAAAGGGAGGGGGTAGTGCAAGCAGAGGAGCCTGATTACAGCAATAAAAACACAGATGGCAGCTGTGCACGTGCACAAGCTCGTGAACACAAGCTGTAGGCCAGCAAAAGCCTCTGGTGGCACTTTTAAAAGCCACTTACTAAATGTCTCGAAGAGACAGCATGCGCTGTCTCAGGCAAAACCTAAAAAATGGTGTCACATCAATGAAAACCTTGACAAATCAATCACCGGACTTTTGTTGCGGAGGTCACTGCTAACTGACATCCCTAGTCTTTTTGAGGATTCTTTGGCACAATTATTTCTTGTAATTCTTTACTGGTGTTTCCTAAAAAACTGAAAACTAGGCTTTTCTAGCTATTTGTTGGGGTTACCGCTGTCTGCATCTATCCTGCGCCGGGAAACCCCTCGGGGTACCTGCACACATTATAAGTCTGTCAAATAAATACATTATGAGAAAAGCAGCAGGAAATATGCACACAAGTGTCTGTTCAAGTAAAGCTTACAATGAAAACAGTGGAGCGCGCTGTAAACCTATGCAGTGTCATGGTTAGCATCTCAATGAAGGCACACACGTTCAATGGCAATGCACTTGAAAAGTAAAATGGACAGTACAACACACAGTAATAGCTGGGGCATGTGAATATGTACATTTGAAAATAAATGTTTCTTAGCGTCATGTCTAAGTTCAGCATGCTCAAACCATCAAATCTTAAACCCTCCTTATATGTTCCCAACTTAGCTGATACATTCTTTACCTACTATGTAGATAATGTGTGCTTCTTGATCAAATTGTACTGCTTCATCAAATAAAGAAAGTGAACTGTTTCTAATATTTGTGAATACTCGATTTAAATTCTCCTCGACCAGCTTCCTCCAAATGTCTGCATTAATGTCAAGCAGACGACGGTATCTCAAGTGCTATGAACAGCACCATGGTCTACATTTCTGCAAAGTTAGTATGTATAGGTATCTATATAGAGCAAACTTTACTGAATGTAGTGCAACACTGTGGTTTGAGAAATTGGGGTGCCAAAATTAAGAGGGGAGACAATTCAAGATCGTGTAGATAGCCAGCCGGATGAGAGGATTTTTTACTTGTCCCGGAAAGGAGAGTGATGCTGGCCATTAACCTCTGGAGATATTACATTCTCTGCAAGGTGGATGTAATTGCTTTTTTTTAGGTTGGGAGTCTGTAGTTGAATTACTTAACTACCTTACTGAGGCGCAAAGTAGAGTAAAATATGTTCTTCATTGGTACTATGCTCAAGCCTAGGCATGGACGTCATTAAGGGGTCGGCAGAGGTCGCAGATGCGACCCCTGGCTTGCCACCTGCCACCCGTGGCACTGCATTTGCGACCCGTGGACTCAGGCAGCACCAGGAACAGAGTACACAGGAGAATTTCGTAGGAAAATAAAAGCAGCTTTGGAATTCCAACAGCCGTTGCTGGGGACACTAGAAACTCACTACAGTTTCAATTCGTCCCATCAGCCAACATTCTAGCTAACGCGTTGCCTAGCAACACACCCTTCAAGGCCTCGTAGGCTCAATGTTCCACCAGGCAGGATCATACTTTACCTGCAAGCTATGGATTGAACTGGGCAGCATTGAAAGAAGTTATCCAGACTTCTGTCAGTACTCTGTGCCAGTCATCCTGTGCTGCTGGCCGTCTGTTTATTTGGACCTGTGCACAGTGCTGCCAATTGCCTTGCAAACAGTTCCGGTAGGAGCTTTAATTTTTTTCATTTACAATTGCGGCTAGATTTTGAGATTGCTTACATGTGACAAGATCATGTTTTCAATGTGTTTAGGTGTGTCATGCAATTGTCTTGTGTGTGACACTTAGAGTGCCATTTTACTGCAAGTAAAACTAAGCAGTTATACATTGGTAATGTGCAGGGCACAAGTCCTAAATAAAGAAGTGGGTGGACGCTCAGAGACAGGAAGTGACGTCACGACAGGTAAAACACATAGAAATCCAGCAATAATCACGTTTCAGTGGGCCTCCGGTGCCACTGCACCAGTAGCAGCTACGCTCCTGGGTGAATGAAGTCACGGGAAGAGAAGAGTGAGGGGACGAGAAATGAGGAAAGGTTGCGTGCCTCGTAGTTAAGAAAGTGTGAAGGCTCAAGGGGGGGGGCGTGAGCAGGTCACGAACAGAGCGCGAACAGGGGGGGGCGGGAAGAGCATCTGTGAGAGGGGAGCGTGGAGAGAGGGGGGCACAGACTTAAGGAGAGGGATCGTGAGAGGGGTAGCGAGTGAGTCGGCAGGGGAGGGTGACTGGAGGGGTGGAGAGAGGAGGAAGTAGGATGCGATGAGTGCGTCACGGTTGGGAGATCGGCGGGGAGGCCGGTCCGGTAAGTAACGCCATCATTGTCCAGTCCAGCTTTTGGGCAGGGGGGACGGTGTCCACCCGGTAAAATAAGTGGGTGGACGCCGTCCACCCGCGTGGTACCCCGACTCGAGCCCTGGTAATGTATTAAAAATCAAAAATTAATCCCCTCCCTTTTTTGCAATTCGAAACAGCATTTTGCTTTCTGGGCCTTTTAGTTTTTCTTTTTACATAAATTGTAGATTTAGAAACCCTAAACGTGCTGAAAGTGTGTCACATTCAGCATACATAACGTATTATTACTAATCTGTAAGGCCAAGCAGTAACGGTGATTCCCCGTGGAGTGTGAGCAGTGTTGTATTGATATCTACTAACAAGCAAATGTAATAATGTCCATGATGGCACCACTTACAAATAATAACATGTTTGGTGGTGTTTCTCTGGGCCTAAGACTAAACAGAACGAGAGGTTAGATGTACAAAGAATTTTGTGGTTGCAAAGCTTGCAATTTACAAATTCACATGGTTTGTGAATACAAAATGGCCTTTTGTTTTGTAGTAAACTCATTTTGCGATTTGATAAGTGGTTACCGAATTACAAAATGGGTTTATAAATATATTAAAGAGTTTTTAGAAGTGACATGCTTATGGGTCCCTTCAAAAGTGCAATTCGCAGACCAATGTGGCCATGTTTGGTGACCCAAATCTGATCGCAAAACGCTAAAAAGTTACTGACGCCCAAGTTGGGGTGGCGACACATTTGAGAACAAATTCCCTTCAGATGTTACAATAAAAAAAAAAGTTTGTGCGCCAATAACAGTGGTGTAAGGGACCACTCCCTACTCAAACTTTTCAGAAACGAAAACTTTCTTGTTAAATGTGGCCCAGTTTTCTTTATATAAAGCACACTGCATAAAAAAAAAACGATTACCAGTGTTGGCCTCTGGCATTCGTTATTGGTGGGGTGGGGGAGGGGAGGAGGGAACACAAACACAATGGAACATAATTAAAATAAATACAATTGCACTTACCTGCCACTCCGATGGATGAAGCCTTGCTCCTCTCTGAAGATCATCGACTCCAGCTGCACACAGCGCAGGCTCTCAGATGCCAATCCAAGCGCTTCTCTCATGCTGGGTCTTTTCTTACTTTGCAGCGATGAATCTGAGCGGCCTGGTTTACCGCTTAGACAGTAACAGAGTCTATAGCGTTTCTCCAACCTGGCGGTGCAACACAGCTGGCTTGGAGAAACATAAGTGTGCATGATGGTTTGGCCGGCCTAAGACGGCTGACCAAACCATCATGCACACTCAAAAGTGCCCACCACCACCCCCCTGACATGCCTTTCAGAGGGGATTGCCTGGCCTCACCCCTCTGACGACTCGCGTCAGCGGCGATCAGGCAGGCAAAAATAAAATTATAATAAAATGCTTTTATTATCATTTTATTTTTTCATTTTTAGCATAGGGGTGGGAGCTGTGGTTCTTTCTGTATCCTGATTGAGTGTTGTTGAGAAGATGGTGAATTCTGAGGTGAGTTGTGGCTATCAGTTGCTAGTCAACTGGAGGTCCCGCCTGCCCACACAACACACATTGTTACTTTGCAGGGACTTTACATATGGCGTTTTGGCAGTGCCATTTGCCAACTCACTCCACTGGTCATACTTCTCTGAAAGCAGAGAATCTCCTTGGTTATAAGGCAGACGCTCATCTCTTACATGGTTGTTTCCTCTAATAACTGTCCAGTCCCTTGGTAGTTGCTAGAAAACACCACACTTGTGAGGTTGGGCTTTTTTAAAACAATTATCACGTATTCATTGCCAGGAGGAGGAGATAAGACTGCACAGTCGCTGTTCAATTAGAGTTAAGTATCAGACTAAATGCACTGAATCCTGCCATAAATAGGATATGATGTAAGGCTCGAGTCCGAGCAGCCATGATGTATCACTACTCTGTGTATAATGAAGCGCGGCTCCACCAATAGGCGAGGAGAGTGAAATACGTGTAAGACACAGAGCTTTGTTTACACAGCTGGAACTGCCTGACACTCTTCAGTCCTTGTGATAATGTGGGCATATTAGGCCAACCCAAGATGTATGGCGCTTGGCAGGGTAGCTTTACACCAGTGTAAGTTTCTGTCACTTCTTCAGCGCCACAATAGCTGCCAAGTTTCCTCTGTGATTGAGTGACATTTTCCCGTTTCTACCATGCCAGTGTGTGATGATACAAAATCTTACATTTGACGTTGAGTGACACTTTATCACCACAGGTGTTAAAAAGTGTGAAGATAAACATTCCATTCATGTGTGGCAGTAATTGGACAGTAGGGACTCTAATTGGAGAGCATAGCATTGGTCTTTGGTAAATGATGGCTGGCCATGGGTGTGTGCTGGCAACATCCCTGACATGGTATCAGTCCCGTTAGTATATGTTTAATAAGTAGCATGGACTTGTACCTCGTCTCGCAACTTATTTATTTATTTTACTATTCTTGACCATATAGTTTATTGTGCACTTATTGTACGGTCTTATTTTGGTGATGTCACTTCCATGGATGTCATGAGAGGCAAAGGTATAATGGCATCACTTCCTGTCATGCTGCCAGCATTGAGGTTATGTGATGTTGCTTCCCGCGATGTAATCAGAGGTCAAAGAACATGTGATGTCACATCCGCTAACCATGGCATTTTAGTGAAGCGACGTCCATGAGCCTAGGACTAACCTGGCAAGGGTGTTGCCAGCATCCACAGGGGCCCGTGGTTCTGTAACCTGCTTTAGGGAAGTAAAGCTGGCCTTTGTGCAGGGCATCGGCACCATGTGGTTTGTGTTTTCCTTGCAATGTGAGCTTTGATGGATAGCTCTGAGTCAATGATGAAGCCATGGAATTTGAGGGGAGACCGACCCGTTGCTTGGTATTCAGTCCGTTCTGGTCTTATTTATTGGAAGAGATCGCATCACGAGTATTATAACTGTTTTGGACAGATACTATTTAGGTCCTGATTACAAGTAGTTCAAAAGCCAAAAGAGGGAGCAATAGATTAGAAGGAGGTACTGAAATAAGTAACAGAGCTACAAAAACCCAGCACACTCTTTAGAAATAATCAGTGTGTGAACCGATTCCATGATGCACACAGACAGAAAGAAAGACAACAATCACTTTTTAAAAATCAGTTATTATTCCAAAATACATAGTAAGTTAATCAGGTGCATCTATTTGGAAATCCACAACTCATCCTCTACTTTGGACTTTACACAACCTATTCAAGCATTAAAACATTCATGTTTCTGCTACACCAACCATTCATCATCTAAAGTGACAGCAGTTACATCTTTATAAAGATGCTACTCACAAGGTAATAAACAGTTCATTATAAAATGTTCAATTAGAGGAAACGGGCCATTAATTGTGTAGCCTGCACAAGTTATGGGCTCTCATACACTCCTTCACTGGGAACCAAACATCTCATCGTAGCACTTGACTCTCTCAGGGTAGCGAAGCAGAGCAGTCCACGGCCCACTCAAGGTAGGTAATGTAGGTCAGTTATCCCCACTTGCTGGCACGCAGCAATAGCACCCAATACATTATTTTCCAGTCTCTGTTTTTCCTTTAGAAAATAAAAAGTGTATTTATTAAGCACACACTACTTAAAACTACGCAGTAATTTCCCAATACACATAAGGCTGGTCGAAATGCCTTTGGCAACATTGCATTTCACCCCTAAAGGGTCATGGTCCCAAAAACACAATATTTCCCTCCATGTACAGTACAGCATATAACTAGAAACGGGAGTGTCAGTATTCATCAGGATAATGTGAACACACTTCAAGACCAGAATAACATGTTATGATAATACTTAATTCCATCACTGACTTCAGTAACCATAAAACCATGCACTTATCACGAATACTCTAGCATGGCAATCATGTGCTCATATCATTAATAAAGCATTGCAGCCTTTCAGGCATATGTATTACTATCAGCATTAACAACACCTTTAAATAAAGTATTGTAAACACTCTGTATCTTTAGGGAGGAGAGACCTGAAGTAGTGAGGGTACTGGGTTGTATAAGCGTCAGAGGGAGAACACCCAGTAATCTGGGAGATAGGTTTTAGACCTGTCTAGTGTGAAGGAATCAGTGCTAAGGCACTGAACCCTTGCCAGTGCGAGGGTGGTGGGCATGGTGTTGCATGACCCACGGAAAGGATAGGTGTGGATCTGCTCAATCCATTGAGGCCTACATGCATCCAACCTAGAACCAGGAGGTTTCACAGTGCTGTTCTGTAAGGAGAGGTGGCCTTATGGTTAAGTAAGGTTGGTGGTCTTGGGACAGCCAGTGTAACGTATCTGGGGTAAGCGGACAACTGGCGAGAGGTGTCTCTGGTCATAATTCCTTGTCAATTTTTATCGCTGACTAGGCAAGAATGCCCATGTGTGCTGGCTAATTCTTCCCCAAAGTTTCAGCTGACTGTGGCATCTTTAATGAAATGGGTTCTGCCCATGCAATTTGTCTGGATTTTTTACTTTTTGATCACCAAGTTTTGGGCTTTTTTACTGTAGGTGAGCCTAATAACGGACGACTCGCCCACAATAAACACACAGTAAATGGGCTGTGCATGTTTACCACCAGTGGCCGACTTTTAGGATAAGGCCACTGTGACGCAGTAAGGGTAAGCGGCACTTGGCTGGTTACACGTGAACATGTGTTCACACATGTGTGCGCACTTGTGAGAGCTGCACATGTGAGACTTCTGTCATGTACAGCCTGGTAACTGCACACAGGCAACCTGCTGCAGAGGGGACTCTGCAGGACTAGATATTGAACTGAGGTAGGCCTTATAATGTTAGTGTACACTCATAGGGAAAGTCAGTGTGGTTTCAAATCTAGGTTGCAGTGACACTTTATTAGACACATAGGGGAAAATACACCTAAGAGAGCAGTTTTGCTTCCCTTCGGCCTACAAAGTACAGTGACATCAAAATGGGGTGAAACGTGCACCAAGACCAAAACTGAGAGTTCCATGAAGGTATCTGGACAACTTATGGGTCATTCAGAATTGTCATATTTCTCTAGTTCAGCTCAGGATCAGAGCCTTGGCCTTTAGTCATCCAAGATAATTGCATTACTCTCCAGCAGCAGGAACTAAGGCCTTCTCACGCAAAGGAATCAATTGACAGTGGGGAGAAAAATCTGCATCCATCAGTTAGTTGTCACACTGTGCCATGGATGGGACAGTCCAAGCCCACTGAACAAATGAGGGTGCCCAGACCAGTGGAGCCAACACAGGACGGAACTTCTCTTTGGATTTTTGGTGGGAAAGGCTCTGGAAGTGCTGTCAGCAAGGTTCGGCCTTGAGGCCCCCTGAAGAGATGTGACCAGTGACACCTGGGTGACACCATCTTGACTTGTCCCACCATGCTGTGCAGGAGGGCTGGGAAAGAGGCGGAGAGGTGATGTGGCACCCTAGCATTGGCCAGGGGTGCCTGGTTTCTAGAATTTTCCAACCTCACTTAAAAAGTCTTGCACAAGGGGGAAACTGTGTTTTGATGGTGCTGGACACTGGGACTGGACCGCAGCAATCATCAACAACTGGAAGGAGGAACCCTCTGAGGCCCACCTGGATTAAGAACTCTGACTGTAGTTGACCCCAGAACCAGTAGGTCTCTCCAAGGACCAGGGAAGCTGGACACGTTACACACCCCCCTGAGGTGCAGTTAGGAGAAAAGCTGGACTTCTACACCCTGGAGAAAAGAAGCACCAGAGGAGAACGAAGAGAAAAGGCTTGCACATGAAGCCAGTGGAACCAGCTTCCTACAAAGTGTGCTGCCTTGCAGGCCAGGAGGCGTAAGGAAAAGGCTCTGGGTGGCTAGGGGAGGGGGCCGGGACCAAATCTCCGGGGTCCCATAACAAAGGCGAGGAGGAGAAGGGGCCTGGGATCCCAACTCTGGGCCCCCAACATAGAAGAGGAGAAAGGAGGAGTGCTGACGTGCTGCCATCAGCAATGGGGTGCCTGCCCACTCCCCGTGCCAATGTCTGGGAGAAGTGGGCAGCCACCTCTGAAGAAGAACTCCCACTGAACCGGGCAGCAGAGTAGAGCTGCTAGCTCCCGTGGCAGCCGTGGACAAAGCTGACGAGGCACAGAACTGGATGGGGAATCGCACAGTGCAGCTGTCGGTGGACACCCTAGCGGTCCCTAATGAAGAAAGGCATGTGTGTGCCTAGGTAGGACAGGGCACCCCCAGGGAAATAAAAAAGGTAAAGGAAAGGAAAGCACAGAGGCCACAAGGGCAACATCAAAACAATGCGGCTGGAGCCGCTAATTATGTATGCACAATCCTGGGAGAGAGTACCCCATAATACCCAGTGGAGCTTTGTTGAGCCCAAAGTTTCTAGCAACGTGATGGCTCCTTGATGGCAGGGGTACCACCAATTCTTAAAAAGAGTGTAGGGAGGATGTAGGATGGCTGCAGATCTCCCCAAAGAAAAGTTATCTAAGTACTAACCCTAGGTTGAGAGGGTCTAAGCAAAGATGGCAAACCCAGGAATTGCCTTCAGTTTATCAGTAATCTTAAGGCTGATGCTTTAGCTCTAAAGCTGTCAGTGGTATAGTCTCTAGGGGCTGAGTATAAGGCTGCAGAGTATGTGGCCTGTAGGTTGTTAAAAACGCAGAAAGATGGTGTATGTTTGAAAAATGCGTAATACGTGTTTTTACAATGGTTTGAACAGTTCTTTATTTAGAAGTATTATTCACAAGGTTTATAGCAATGCTTTATTTATACAGGTTAGTTACCATGCGTTATTTAAACGTGTGGCTAATGTGGATTGTGATGCATATTCCTGAAAGGTTGCAATGCTTTATTAATGATAATGTGAGCAAATGATTGAAATGCTTGATTACTCATAATAAATGCAGAGGGATATTGATTACTAAATTCAGTTTTGGAATGAAGAATTATTATGACACGTGATTCTGGTCTTCAAGTAGTACATTAAACTGATGTAAAGTGACACACCCCTATATGGTTACATACAGTACTGTACATGAAGGAGGGGGAGGGTGGGGGGGAATTCCTGTGATTTTTTGGGTCATGATCATTTACAGGTCAAATGTAATGTTGCCAAAGATATTTCCACCAGCCTTAAGTATATTTGTAAATTACTGGGGAGTATTAAGTAGTCTGTGGATAATAAATGTACTTTTCTTTTTGTAAAGAGAAAGCATAGACTGGACAATCATTTATTGAGTGTTATTATTGCGTGCCAATGAGTGGTGATTACAAGCCCACAAAATCCCAATTGCGTAGGCTTGGACTGCTCTGCTTCCCTACCATGAGAGTCAAGAACTGCAATGGGGTGTTTGGTTCCCAGCAAAGGGCTGAATGTGCACCCATTACTTGGGCAGGCCACTCAACGAATGGTCTGTTTCTTCACAGCAATCATGTGCTCACATGATCATTAACAAAGCATTGCAGCCTTTGAAACATAAGCATTATCATCAGCATTAACAATACCTTTAAATAAAGCATTGTAAATAATCCTCTTTGAATGAAGCATTGTTCATAACATTGTAACTAGTACTCTTAAATAAAGCATTGTTCAAGGCATTGTAAAAACACTTTCAAAATAAAGCATTTTTCAAACATACCATGTGTTTGTGTCTTTTTGAACAACTTTCAGGCCTTATAAACTATAGCTATAGAATCAGCCCGCAGGACTTTATGGGACGCTGCCACAGGGGAACGTGCATATTTAATGAGTGGCTCCAGGCACTGTCCTTTGTTGTGTAGCACTGCCTTGCTCATCTCTTCCTTTTTCGGTCTTGCCTAGTCTCATGCACCGTCTCTCGAGACATACTGTAGCTACTGTATGGGCTTTCAGCACGCCCATCCGTTTTGCTTAGTTCCTTCATGTCCCTTTCAAAATTCCTTTGTTTTTGTTGGTGAATAATTTACATGTGTCCTCCTTTTGCTGTTTTGGCAGCCTAGCCCTGTTACTTGGATCAATTCACTATTGGCCATATAAGTTAGTTTTGGCGCACTGCTTTTTCTTTTGCTTGGGCTTGTTTGGCTTCCCAAACGCGCTCAGCCGAGGGCTGCAAATCATATCCTTATCTTGTTTTCAACTACCTTTGGTTTCACAAGCACTTTTTCAGCCGGAGGCTATGTTGTTTTTCATCCTATAACATTTTTGGTTTCATTAGTTCAAATGTTCAAACCTTAAATAATATACTTACTTAATGGAAGTGTTGTTTAAGACGGCCGACATTAGGATCAACCCTTTTTACATTGTGCTTTTGACAGCATGATTATTTGGATATGATTAAAGAGGTAAACATGCTGTTATTGCTCCATTTTATGAAAAAGGAAGCAGTTCTAAGTTGCGCGCGCTTTCAACTTTTGATACCTTCTTTTAGGTTTCAATCAATGGTAAAATGAAACCAATATCAAAGTATGCCTCCTCCTGCTATCCAAATGTGACATGTAATGTGAGGTTAATTAACAATATATCCTGCAAGTAAACAGTACAACACCACCTCAGCACCATCTCAGAATCACTTCCTGACCACCTCAGCACCAGCACAGCACAACCTCAGTATCAGCACAACACCACCTCAGAAATAGTGCATTTCTCTTCAACAACAGAGCGTTTATCACAGTACATACCACATAGAGTACTGCAACAAACCAGTAACTTCATGTCCCACAAGAAACGCAGTCACATTCTCCACAAAATCCAACACTGAATCACACAATCAACACCAGGATATACCAACAATCACCACAACTCCACCAACACAACATCAGCCCACAATATAGCATGGTGCCTCACTACAACCCACACTGCATCACACCCATCAACTGCAACGTGACACTATATAAATACAAAGCAGTAAATGCATCCCCTTACCCAAACATCTGTTGATTTAGACACTGGGACGGGAAAATACTGTTTATAGTCATTGTGATTAAGCTGGAAGAGGCTACTGACAAAACATAGAACAGCTCACAACATAGCCTGCGAGTAACACATTTTGCCACTTGATTGCCCACAAGATGCTCATATGACCCTGGAAGCAAACAGCTCTGGAGTAGTTAGCACCTAGACTATTGGTGACACGTTGAGCACAAAACACGCAGAGCACCTGGAAATGCACAATAAACTATCAAGAATCGAAGAACAAATAACACTAGGACTGAGACCGCAGAGCAGCCTGGGTTAATGGAGGGGAATCAGGAGCTCTAGAGACTAAGGGCCAGGTGTAGGTAACATCAAATTTGCAAATCCTTAATAGCTATTAAGGACTTGCAAAATTTAATGTAGGTAGGAATCGCTAAAATATTAGCGAATCCTTAACATTCCTTAATAACTAATCGCAAATTGAGATTCGCTAATAAGGAATATCTTCCCATTCATTCCTATGGGCTTGGAGGCCCATAGGAATGAATGGGAAGATATTCTCCATTTGCGATTCGCTATTAGGGAATCGCAATTAGCTAGCGCTATTTCAATGGTACCAGGGTGTCAATAGGACACCCTGTTAAGCGTTAGCGCTCGCTATTTGGCCACCTACATCTGGCCCTAAGTCACAAAGGAAAATCGCTGGACAGGCAGCGCCATTCTGGCCATCGTCTTTAATAGCATGAGAGGGGGTCAAACAGTACCATTCCACTTCCGTAGTGACCTCACAGTCATGTCTGGGCTCCGACCACAGCACTCTCCTCTGGCAAGGAAGCAGGCTGTCCCAAGCTGATCTGTCAAAACTGCTGGCGTGCCGTGTTCCTTCTCGTTTTAAAGATAAATAAAGGGCTCAGAAAGCGCGCGTCAGCCACACTTTGCTTCAGAGGCCTTTCTAAGAACTGTATTTTTGGCGGATCCATGCATGCATCTCAGCTTTCAGAATGCAAGACTTGATTGAAATGTACCCGAGCCTAAGTGGAGTCTATTTAGAAAACACATTTAAAACACCAAATAACTGAAGTGAATGTTACTGGTGTTAAAATGGTAAATGTATATTTGAAGCTGATCGAATACTGCAAATGTTCAAATTGTGATCGGAAGTAAATGTGCCACACTGATCATTCTGAATGTGTATTTGGTGTTTTTTTTATTTCCTCTGTGTATGCCCATGCAAACGGTAGGAGACTACAGAATGTGTTTCGTAGCTTTGTCGACTACTACACTTAAGTCTGAATTCGTGGCGCATTTAACAATAATCACAACTATGGAATTGAGTTTCATTTAGACTCATTGACCCTCACTCTGAGTTTTCTGGATTTTGGTGAGGAGATACCAGGTGTAAGGAATCTCTGATTCCAGTTCGTAACCCTGAGGTAAAATCTAGCAATTGCACATTCTGTTTCAAAATGGGTAATAACCACGACAAATGCCAGAATCCCACTCAGATTTACTGCCACATGTAATGAGGATCACTCTTTGTATTTTTATCTTACATGTGTAGCCTCTTGCATACATTCAGCCCAAGAGTCTATGCTGATGGTCATTATGATCACATGTACTTGAGCACATATTGTATTAACAATTTGAATGTAACCTGATACAAAGAGCCTAGTCCGCTCTGTCTAAGTTGAGGTGCCTTTGTATCCTAGCAGTCAATCGACAGCATTTGAAAAACACAACACTGTCAACCCTAGGGGTCTCAGTGGAAGAGCCATGTCTCGAGTCTCTTTCTGAAGTCCGCCAGTGAGGGGGCTGTATGAGCTGGAAGGGAAGGTCGTTCCAGGTCTTGGCAGCGATGTAGAAGAAGGAGCGGCCACTGCTGCAGCTGTTACGGACAGGGGGAGTGTGCAGGGCGAGTGAAGAGGAGCGCAGGTGTTTTAACAGGTTGGAGGAAGGTCAGCAGGGCCGGACTGGCCATAGCTGGCACCGGGCAATGCCCCTGTGCGCCGCACAGGTGGGGGGGGCGTTTTTGTTACAGGGCCGTTTTTGCAGCATAGCTGCAAAATCGGCCCTGTAACAAAATCGGCCGAAAACCGGCCCTGGCAAAGAGCTCGGCGGCTCCCACAACCCCCCCGGAAAGGGGCTGGCCGATCACTTTGCCAGGGCCGGTTTTGGTTCCCAGTCCGGCCCTGAAGGTCAGTCTATGATTGACGTAGGTAGGTCCTAGGTCATGAAGGGCTTTATAGGTGTGCATGGGGATCTTGAACTGGCATCTCTTCTTGGGGGGAGACTATGGAGGGTGGGCGCGATGTGGGTTTGTTTGGGGATGTCTAGGATGAGCCTGACTTCAGCGTTTTGTACTGGTCTGGAGTCTTCTGAGATGCTGGGAGGAGATGCCAGTGTATTCTAAAGATAGGCTTTTCATTAAAATCTCAAACAAAGCCCATTTAGGCAATAACATTCCCATTGTTGGAAAAGGCAATTCATTAAGGGCATATGATAAATCAAAATCTATAAGCAACGTAAGAGAAATTTTGTCAAACTACTCTAAAGGTGGGTTTGTAAAGAATATCATTATGTGCAAACTGTATGCTTCTAGTTTTCAGGAAAAAGCTTCACAAAATGTAATCCATGCCTCACTTGATAGGTTGCACTGAAGCCAGGCATCTATTCTTTAAAGACAGGGACCGATTCACAAAGGTAATTTACACTAGTGCGTAAGTTTGCTACTTTTTGGTATTCACAAAATGCATTTGTGTAGTCACTTACACTTTTGTTGCAATTGATACTTTTACAGGAAATCCAGCACTGCACTTGGCTGTCTAGTGGTACAGTGACACCCTCCCATATAAAATAAAATAAATTAGGGAATTATAACAAAAGTGTAAGTTATTCTAAAAGGGCAAGTCAATACAATAGTGCAGTTTTGTAGTCCTACAAAATATATTACAAAATGGAGTTTGTGAATCAGACTGAGTTACCAGGTTAGTTTGTCACAGATGAATGGAAATCTGAGACTCTAAAAATAATTAGTAGCAATGTTGATGATTACATTATTTTGGGGTATGTCTTTATTAACATTTTTGGAGAATAAACAACAGTGCATACATAGGATGGTGCCCGCAGAATTCTACAATAATCATATGTAAGGATACATTACAATATATTTCATTTCTAAGGAAAGGAATCATAGCATGGGAGTGGGACAAGAAAGGGTAAAAAGGGGGTACAGAATCAATAGAAACAATCACATGATATCCACCAAAAGTGGCAGGAGCGAGGGACCCAGTTTGTGGCCAGATAAAGAACCCTCGCAGGAGATCAAAAAGGGTCCAATGCCACACACAGCAGTACGTGATGCTAACTATTACATTATACATAATATAGTAATCACATAGAAAGACACAAACATTTTACAATGTTTTTGCTAGCACACTCCGATTGTGTATGTAAGAAGTTACCTGTGTTTACTTATCACCCTTTGGCAATGGCCTCCTGAAAGTGGAAACTGGAGAACTCAAGGTTGATGAATAAATGAGAAAAGTAACTCCTGTAAATGTCCAGTTTTCTAAGTTAAGACAATTCTTCATTTTTTATGGAAGTTTGTAATTCGCTCATGCTGAGAAATAATTGAAATGTGTTTAAACTCTCATTATGTGGCATTTTTCAGCCATGTGCTTCTCTGCGTAAATCATTATACTAAGCCTACAATGTGAAATCCTGCATGGGTCTAAAGGCTCTCAGCTGCAATTCATTGACATAGGGCTACTCCAACAATCTAGCCAATCCAGTCGTGATCCACTTCAACAGTGCCAGGACAAACCACAACCAACAAATCAGAACTGGGTTAGCCTCTTCTGAATTAAAACACATCTCTTGTGTTGTATCTCGGGGATCTCTGCTATATTGCCTGTTCTTAGACAGCTTCTTGAGACTGCTGGCATAATTTATCGCACAATATACCCTGAAGTTGGTTCTAGATGGTATCCAATTGCATATCCATGTGTGAGGCCACAGAAAGCAATCAGTAAAGTCATTTCATGACTGAAGTACGTCTCCCAGCAGATGAAGGAGGGCTACTGCTGCCTTGCATGGGTACGACTGAGGGAGCGTCATTTCCCAGAAAAACTACCAGTTGATGAGCTTCCACTACTCAGACTCCGCACTAATAGCAACAGGAACTAACTACAGGAGAATGAAACCCACCCCAAGCTTCTCGAGTTCCTCTCTTAAAGTTACATAAATGTACTGATCAAACAACTTTCAGTTGCAAAAAAATATCTGACCACGTATCAGTGGCGCATGGGTAAAAAGAACAACTTGTAGCGTCATTTCAGTCACTTTTTGTCTTGCTTCCTCAACTTCTCATAATGTCTTTGCTCGGCCTCTCCCATGCACAAACACAAATGTGGAATAAGTGGGGAGCCTTTGACCGATGACATGGGGTATAGTTTCAATGGACGTATCTTATTAATGGCAATATAATCAAATCTATCTTCCAAGGATACTGATCACAGGGGCAAATGTAGGATTTTTAAATGGGAGTTTCTGATTCCAAACAAACAAAAATTAAATAATAGATTAACTGTGCTATCAGAATATACAGGCTCATGCTATTAGAAGGATCCCACTAGTTATGCTGATGCACGTGCTCCGGCTTTCATCAGCAGAGCCAATCTACAGAGACCTAGAATATATAGTGCGCTGCCTTACAAAGCACAATTATCAAACGGTGCTCTAGACAGCAGCTATCCCTCTACGTCTACGATGACACAGATCGTATAGGTGTTAGCTTTCAGACAGCAGAAATGTATCACATATTTCACAAGACTTACAGACTCAGTCATCGCTCAACAGATCTATCCTTCAAGTGGCAATGAAACGCAAGACTACACTACAGACAGCAAAGCTCTCTTTCAGGTTACACAAATCTTACAGGCGTATGTTTTATGTCCCGTGCTCCCCATGCCTCTGGATTTAAGCTAGCCTGGCTGATGAGGGGTGAAACCCCGAAACCTGTCCCATATCTTATGCAGGAGGATGATTTGGTAACAGATATTGCGGGATTTGATTTATTATGTTTCATATAGAGAGGACGTATCAAGGTCCCATATTCGAGGAAGAAGGTAACATTCCTCCAACATTTGTGACAAAATGCAAGTGTATTATAATAGAAGTTGATACGACTATCAGACGGGTGGATATTTCACAGCGCTTATTGGTAAGCTACTTTGGTGGCTGTGACAGAGAGCAAGCATTTAGACTTATAGTTCCCTTTCTGTGGTTTGTTAACAAACATGTTTTTTACTTGTAGGAATAATTACGACCTATTGCACATAATTGGAGTTTTATGACTTGAGACATGAAATTGATCTCAATATATTTAATCCAAGGTGAGGTTTCTTTCCGCAGGCCCGCTTTTTAATGGAAAGGCCGGACACATGAAGCTGTGCACTTTTTCCATCCACAGCTGTGTGGCCTGGGTTTACAATAGGTGGTTATTTGCATATAGATAGTACTAGACAAATCTTTTACAAGCAATTTCGTAGATGCTTCATCTTTTAATTCACTTTGAGTATAATCCAACACAGGGCGTGTTCTTCTTCGCTTCAAATCTAATAAACATCATGTGACGTTTGTGGTTAGAGCACTTCGGATCTATTCTGTCACTATATTAATTTGGGGCATCATGAGGTGTGAATTGCTTCATGGACCTTTGGTGTTGGGCTGACTATGATGCACATTCTTGTCTCTCTCCTTTTTCCTGATTACCTTGTTGTTTTTTAACAAAACATAAGAGTATTTGTGTTGTATGCTTTATAAATTGCATACTATAACGCAGCATACAAACAATTTGTATATATGTTTTTGCAGCCTTGAGAAAGCCCAGGGGGGGTGAAACGTACGTCGGTGGCTGCTGATTTCTATGTTAATGAAATGGAATAAAACAAGCAATGGGACCTGATTCAACAATTGTGGTGGAGTTTATCTAAAGGACATTCATGTTGACTGGCTTAATCACAGACCATTGAAAATTGGATGATTGCTACGATCGTTTGGTGTGATTTGGTGTTTTTTGGTTGGACATTGTTCTAGGCTGGTTTCAGTCCTAGTGTAGTTATACCCTGGCGGGTGGGTATTGTGACACCCCAAGAGAACCCTAAAATACTGTGGTTTCAAGGACTCGGTGAAGACAAATTGGACACTGCTGTAAATAAATGTGCAGGTCATGAAACAAACCCACAATTTTTGGAAACAGTTTGGAATTTTGCTGATCTAGCACTTTATTGTAACATTTTTCATATGATTGTTCAACATAACTTCTGTTTTTTGAGATAAGAAATACTTGAGATTTACATTAACTTTCTGACTGCAGTGCCGGCCCTACGAGGAGCAACGCCCGATGAGGAAGCACGACACCTTTTAGGGTGTGTGAGGGCAACAGGAGTCAAGACTTGTTATTCCTCTTTAGAGTGGGTCCATTACAACATAGGGTCCTGCAATTTTTCCTCTTTTCAAGGCGTACAGGTGACTTTTTGCACCTCGCCACAGGAACAGTGCCCTCTTTTTGGTTTAAAAGTGACCAAGGGACCCACGTCTGGGCATACCCTGCCAACTTAGGGCAAACAAAGCAAACACAAGGAGATGATGGACGGAACACTGAAACTTTTCCGACACTCACCCCAGTCACAGATCTAGGTAAAGTCCATCATAATTCTTTAGCTCACTTCGCCAAACCAGCAGAAGAGCTGGGTGCCATCAAAGGGCATGTCTATAAGAGAAAATTGGACATCCCAAAAAAAACAGTCGTCCTCAACCAGGAGTGGTGTCTCAAGGCCACAGTTGATTAAACTGCTCTGCCCAGTAAGTCGGCTGTGTCAAGTCCACAATGGATAGTGAACTTTGCTGCATTTCTTCCACCTGCAACAGCCTGAGAGCGCACGGCCCAGCCTCCTCCAGGATTGTTGGCAGTTCTTGCGCAACTGTGTCCCACAGAGCATAGGAGTAACAGCCCAAAAGGCATGCAGTGTTCATGGACCATAATGCCAGGCTGGAGGAAGAAAACATCATGTTCCCCAAAGAGCCTAATCTATTGGATTCCCAACCCGGGGGAGCGGTAGTAAATGCACCCAAATTTATATGAGATGCCGAGGCTTGGACCACCAAACTCTCCGGGGTAGGGTGTGGGGTGAGAAAATTTGGGTTTAGGGCAGGGTGTTGGCGGTGGGCGCATGTCCTATTCACAGGAGCCCATGTGTTGGGTTTGGACCAGGTCCCCTAAAGGACGTTAGTGAGAGCCTCAGTGAACAGCAGTAGAGGTTATTTGGGGTAAACTACCAGTTGCATGCTCCTCCATCAATAGGTTAGTCTTGACTGCCCCTGAGGGCAACTGAAGGTCATGGACCTCAGTCACCCTCTGCACCACCGTAACCTAAGAAACTCCCTCCTCCGTAGGCACGGTAGAGAAGAAAGCATACCAGTACCTGGAGTGGGATCCAGTCAACTGACTTCACCCAGTTCCTCACACCAGTCCATGTTAGGGTTATCTTCATATGGCTGGTATTCCTCAGGGTCCAGCGACCCCTCCCATTCCTCCCCAAGTCCTAACCCAAGGGAATAGGGCTCAGGCTCCGATCTAGAAGGCAAAGGTCCCTTCTGCGCCAGATATGGAGTCGGGCGATGCCCCCCTGGCTCCGTATCAGAGTGGGGATCAGAATGGGGATGGCATCACCAGTGGGCACTGGGAGCTTCAGCATCAGGCATTGGGGAAGGTTGAGTTGGTATGACCAGAGCTGGTGCGGATCCAGTAATGGAACCTTGGGACCAACTGGAGCTGCCAGCATGAAAAAAAAAACATCAGGAGAGGGAGGTAGAGTATAGAAGTAGGATTCTTACTCCACGGGCACAGTTATATAAACAAAAGGAATCCTACTCGCAGTGAAAGGGGAAAGTGTCAACCACAGGGGTGTGGGGGCACTCAGTGTTTTGTAAAATACCCCTCACACACCAACAGGCCCCTTGGTGTCATGCTTCATCATAGGGGTCTTCGCACCCCTCTAACAGGATGCGGCGTGCTGCGACCTACGACTACGCGGGAGCACTGATAGTATAGACTATGTGTGGTGAATGTGGGGTACGTGGTTGGTGTATTAATGTGAGTGGTGGGATATAGTGAAGGTTTAAAAAGTACCTGGCTCGTGGGTGTATAGGAAAAAACTTTATTCACAACCCCGGGCTGGTACTGTTAAAAGAAGTGCAGTGCGAGGTAGTTCTCTGTCGTGACTATGGACAGTACCTCAGGTGTGCGTCAACATGTTTCGGAGCATATGCTCCTTCTTCAGGACGGGGGCCCAACTTCCCCACCTTACTCACGTATCTCTATTACTTTTGTGTAAATAACCAAAAAGTGCAGGACTATTTACAGTGTTTTAATGAAAGATTATAGGCTATAATGTGCCTACAGCGGTTTTTGGCTCAGGACACATGCAGTTGCATGACCTGAAAAAAGAATAAAAGAAAAATGGACATGGTTACCCTAATTAGATTGGCTCATACAGGTGCAGTCACCTGGAACACCATTGGCGCAATAGCCCTGTAAAGGAAAGTGACAGACAAAACATACAACCTAGATAAAACACAAAGTCATTTGAAACACTTTGGTCATTCTCATTGTTAAAAGCTGTCTTGCTTCATGAGCACTCAAGAACGTCTGGGGTTCATTGCTATTTTTGCAATCTAGATGGATAAAGAATCGGTTTTAGTACGTTGTAATCACTTTTTTGGAAGGAAATGTTGTGTTTTTGTACCCTATACTCACAGACTCGGGACGAGTTTTCCTCCGTGCTACCCCAAACGCTGCTCCGCTGGTAGTGACTGTGGATGCATGCCGTGCGGTATTTATACTCAGATTCCCTAATTGGTTTTGCGATCGTGGGATAATTGTCGGATGTGCTTTATGCCCAAATAAGGATAATCCGTCTTGTTTGTGGATAATTGTCACACCTTATAAGGTATATCCGGTCGAATCGGCAATCGTTTGTACCCGGTATTAGCGTAACAGCTCAGCGCAAGTGCGGTAGTGTCTCTCTGAAGCGCGCATGTGCGATTGTTCTTTGTAGTGCGCATGCGCTGTGGGGAAATCGTCTGTTGTAGCGAGAGCGTCCTCCTTGTGCCTGCGTTGATCTCGTTAACACAATACATAGCGGGCACAGCATAGTTTTATGTTTCAGTACTCCTTAAGTCAAAAAGTGGTCGCTATGTGCCTCGTTACAGTTATGTAATTGTGAGAACATGATATATATCCCCAAGATCACAATAGACCCCATAGGTGAGGAGTCTGCCAGTAATGTCATGTAGGTAAATCAATATATTGAGCCACCAGAGGTTTCTAGGTTGTTGACCAATTCTTCTGTAGGGGGCATTTTTTTGTTAGTTGGACAGTTGACCCCAAGGGATGTCATCGTTCAGACCCTGGATGTGTGTGCCAAGACGGAACACCCATCTCTGTTCCTTTTGGAATGGACCAGGGCCGGCTCTAGGCTCATGGTGGCCCTGTGCAGGGAGCGTAGGTGGGGGCCCCGGAAGAGGGGGTCCGGACGGGGCGGAGCTCAGGCAGGTGTTTTAATAATATGTCCAGAAAAGTCGTTAGATGATTATCACCCCTCGCCCTCTTGCGCTGGTCCTCTTCTGCCTCGCCCTGTGCCCACTCAACGCTGCCCCCCTCCATCTCGACTATATATGTCTCGCCCCTCTCTCCCTTGCTTCTCTCCAGTTTGTTCCCGTTTCTCCTGTGCATTTAGCCCCGTTCTCTACCTGGCCCCTCTTTCTTCCATGTTCATGTTTTAATTACTCTCCTCATTGCACCCCACCCCGTCGGTTACCTTTCTCTCTTCCCCTTTCGTCCTGTTTCCCCACTTGTTTTCTTTCTACCCTTCTCATGTCTCCCCAGTTTTCCCTTATCCATCACTTGCCTTTCTCTCCCACGCGTCGCCTGTCCATGTCCTTCTAAACGTCTGCACCCACAGTTTCCTAGGGTTTCTTCCTCTCGCCTCACCACCAGCCTCTCCAGTTCTACGGTTACCCCATATATACAGTGCTTTAAATGGGCCGGTACTGCCCGGTATGGAGTACCGGCACTTTTTTATTTTGAAAGGGGCACTACCGGTACCGTTTTAAAAGAAAAGCAATACTTTACATTGGAGAGTACCGGCACTTCTCACAAAACAAGCAGATACTCTGGTACCTACACTTCTATTTTTCCTTTTCAAGCACGTCATATATTTCCCCCATGTTCATGTTTTAATTACTCTCCTCATTGCACCCCACCCCGTCGGTTACCTTTCTCTCTTCCCCTTTCGTCCTGTTTCCCCACTTGTTTTCTTTCCACCCTTTTCATGTGTTTCCCCAGTTTCCCCTTATCCATCATTTGCCTTTCTCTCCCACGCGTCGCCTGTCCATGTCCTTCTAAATGTCTGCACCCACAGTTTCCTAGGGTTTCTTCCTCTCGCCTCACCACCAGCCTCTCCAGTTCTACGGTTACCCCATATATACAGTGCTTTAAATGGGCCGGTACTGCCCGGTATGGAGTACCGGCACTTTTTTATTTTGAAAGGGGCACTACCGGTACCGTTTTAAAAGGAAAGCAATACTTTGCATTGGAGAGTACCGGCACTTCTCACAAAACAAGCAGATACTCTGGTACCTGCACTTCTATTTTTCCTTTTCAAGCACTGCATATATTTCCCTTTGTTTTATCAAGTCTTCTGCATATTCATCTTCTTCCCTCCCATGACTTTCTCTCCAGTTTCATTCTGCCCCAGATCCAGTCCCCCCACCCCTATCCACCTGTCTCTTGCTCCTCCGCATGTCTCGTCTACCCAGTGTTCTCTTCTCACCCACTCCATCCTGTCTGGTTTCTCTCTCCTGGTCATCCCATGCGTACATCTCTGATTTCCTCCCGTTCTTTAACGTCACCCCGTCTTGTCTCTTCATCCACCTGTTCATCTTCCTAGTCCTTCTTCTCTGTTCATGCTCACCCTTCTCTCGCTCCCCCTCACTGTCCCTTTTTCGTATCTTACCCCATATCTCTCTGTCTTCTCACCTACTCGGCCCCGTTTTAGCTTCCCGCTGTTGAGACTCCTCGAGCCACTGTTTGTAACTCTCATCTCTACTGTATTTGTACACGTGTTTCAGATACACAAGTTTAGTTAAAAAAATCCCAGTTATTTTAAAAGCAGCCTGTGCGGCAACTGGCAGAACGCTTAGAAGTTAGAATGAAAATGGTGGTTCACTAAAAAACAGCAAGAGGCACAAAAATACAGATGAAATGAAATGAAATTAAATTAAATTAAATTAAATTAAAATTAAATTTATAAAGCGCTACAGTTGCCCTCAGGCGTCCAGGCGCTCTGACTAAACAGAATTGCCCTCAGACAAATAAACAAGGATTCTGGTTATTGAAACAAAAAAGTTTTAAGTTGCTTCCGAAAACTGGTTAAGTTGGAATTGCTTCTCATGTACAAGGGAAGGGTGTTCCATAATCCTGATACATTATACGAGAAGGAGCGTCCTCCTGCTCTGGCTTTAAAGATTCTAGGAGTCTTAGCCAGAAATGCAGATGAGAAACGAAGCGCCTTATTGGGAAGATGAGGAGAAATCAAAGAGTGGTTGATTTCTGGTCCAACTTCCAAAAAGCCTGTTGGGCGATACACAGAGATTTGAACTTTACTCTGTCCTTGACAGGCAGCCAGTGCAACGTTCTCAACCCAGCTTTTATAGATGTTGTTCGTGGGACACCAAGTAACGCACGAGCAGCACAGATGAAATATACTCCTGGGAAGAGGAGCCTGATTGGAATTACCCAGAACGGATATACCCGCCCCTCCCTCTGCTGGCTGTCAAGTTCAAGTTTCATTGTCTGTTCGACTCGAGGCCTGCACCGTCCCACATTGCACAACAGTGCCTGCCTGTAATATTCACAGATCGATTCAAATGTTAAATTAATTGTACTGTCAGTCTATATACCTGCAGTGCAAGTCCGCTGTCGTCCGCTGCCTGAGACCTGCTCAGTCTCTCACCGTCGTTCACTTCCAAATAGGGTCGGGGAACCGACGAGCCGGAGTCGGACAACCAGAGGTGTTCAATCTCTGTGAGGGTGGCCTGCGCGTTATAATGTTCTTTCTTTATTCTCGATGACGAGTGACGACGCACGCACGCACTCTCTTGTCTCGTGACCAGACCACCACTCGTGACCGGGTGTGACGCCGCGTTAGCTGCGCAGCAGGTAGTGAGTTGCGCACTGCGCACAGGCAGCGTGCGTCGCGGGGGCTGTCCCAGGGCCGTCACGTCATTGGTGCTAAGATTGACGGCCCTGGTACCCAAACTGCTGGCTGCACTCTGGGATTGGGAAAGTGAAACTAGTAACTACTAGCAGGTATTGGTGAAACAACAACACAACGGCACTGGCCGGCCGCTGCCATTGCTAGCCTCCGGAGCAGGAGGGGAGGCCGCCAAATCCTGCCAGGGGGCCGCCAGTTTCACGATCGGATCCTCGTCATGGCGGCCCCTGGGGTTTGGTGGCCCTGTGCAGGTGCACAGTTTTCACATGCCTAGGGCCGGCCCTGAATGGACCTAATTCCGATGGCATGTGTTCGATTACAGTCCATTTTAAATCGTTCACACAGTGTTGTTTCTCCAAGTAATGTGTCGCCATTTTAGTTGTGGACTTTTCGCATCGGACATTGCTTTTATGTTCACCCAGTCTCGTTTTGACAGGCCTCGTGGTCATGCCCACATACTCCAAACCACATGGGCATGTAATCATATATACCACATTCTTTGTATTGCAATTTGTGAATTGTCGTTGTTCCCAGGTGGTGCCATTTCTGAATGTCAAGGTGCTGCTTTTCTGTGTGAGGTGCCAACTGCTGCAATTGCCACAGGTCCCTGTATCCCAATTGTGTTTTGCCTCATCGTGGTATTTGGTTTGGGTCTGGTGTGGGCCAATATGTCTTTGAGGTTCCTGCCTCGCGGTGTGCATGCATTGGTTTTTCAAGGTTGAGATTGCCACAATTTAGTACCCTCCAGTATTTGTTTATAATTTTGGACACCTCATTGGACATAGTGGAGTAAGTCGTGACGCATATTGGTCTTTTATTTTCATCTTTTTTTGGTGGTCTGTCCTCCAGGAGTGCCTCTCTATGATTGTTTTTGGCCCTTTTCATTGCTTTGTTGATAATCCTGATAGGGTATTGTCTCTGTATCAGTTTCTTTTTTAAGTCACCAGCTTGTGATCTGAATTCAGTAAGTTCTGTGCAATTGCGTCTCAACCGCAAAAATTGTCCGTGTGGCCAGTTCTCCCTCAAATGTCTGGGATGAAAACTATCATACCTCAGAAGGCAATTTCTAGCCGTCGGTTTGAAATGGGTGGTCCTCTTGAGTCTGTCCCCTTCTGCGTAGATATTAAGATCCAAGAAGACCATGAATTGATTTGTGATCGTGCTTGTAAATTTCAGATAAGCATTCTGGTTGTTGAGCCAGTTAACGAAATCGACAGCAGTTTCTTGTTCACTGTCCCAGATGATGAGGACGTCATCAATATCCCTTTTCCAGGTGTTAATGTGGTTTCTGTATGGGTTGTCCGAATGTAATATCCTGTTTTGCTCTAGATGATGGACATATAGTCCAGCTAGACTTGGAGCAAAAGTACTGCCCATACTGGTACCGTGGCTCTGTAGGTAAAGTGTCTGTTTGTATTGAAAGAAATTGTGCTGTAATGCCAGAGAGATGCACTCGAGGACTAAGCAAGTGGTGTTTGGTATTTCCATGGAGTGGTAAACCGAACTTCCTCAATGATTTGGAGTGTTTCATCATGTGGTAGACTCGTGTATAAACTCTCCACGTCTAGGCCCATTAGTAGTTGCTTCGTTGGGTCAAAAGGTTTATCCTCCAGTAGTTGTAGGACTGACTTGGTGTCCTTTAGGTAAGTGTTGGTGGACTGTACCAGAGGGCGTAGAAAGGCATCAGCAAATTTCGAAAGTGGCTCGAGGATGGAGCCAATCCCTGATACAATAGGTCTTCCTGGTGGATTATTGATGTTCTTATGGATTTTGGGGATGCAGTAAAAGTATGGAACACATAATGAGGGTTGTTGTAGAAAATCTGCTTCCTTTTTGCTTAGCCAATCGTGTGCTAGCCCTTCCTCAATCATGCCTCCAATTCTGGTGCGTAACTTCTCAGTAGGATCCTCCAATAAGACCTTGTAATTTCGTTTGTCTGACAGTAACCTCATACATTCCGTATCGTATGCGTCCAAGGTTTGTAGGACGATGGCTCCGCCTTTGTCTGCCGGTTTTATGATTAACTCTTTGTTGTTAGATAACTCTCTGATTGCTCTTTGTTCTTCTCCACTGGTATTATGGAAAACGTTGTTGTCCAATAGTTCAATTTGTTGACTTCAGTAATGATGGCCTTTTCAAAAGTTAAGAGTACAATTGGTAGTGCGGAGTCTGGAGGCGTAAACGTGACTTTAGCCTTAAGCCTGTGTCTGTTGTCCCTGCGGTTGATGGTTTATCCTGAAAGAAGGCTTGTAATTTCAACTTTCGTGTAAAGTCCTGTAGTTCCATGTTTAATTTGAAGATATTGGGTTTTTGTGTTGGCACAAAACCTAGTTCTTTGTTCAACACATTTCTTTGTGTATCCGATAAGGGCCAAGGTGTGAGGTTAACCACCAGGTCCCCCTCTTGCTTGTTGATGGGTGGTTCGGGAGGGATCCGGTCATGCTCCTGGTGGTTCGGGAGTTGGCTTGGTCTTGGTCTTCCCATGCAACATTGTTGCCTTTCCTGTTCCTTCCCCGTGTCCCGGGGCGTGTGCCTAAAAAAGGTTGTTGTTGACTGTAGAATCCCTCATTGTAGTCAGGATTCCATTGTTGGTAATTTTGTCCTCCGGATGGAGGTCCATGTTGGAAGGGGTGAATTGTGGTGGGCCCATGTATTGTGGGTATTGAGGTTGGGCCTGGTATCCTCTCCATCCACGTTGTCTGGGAAACTGCTGTCTCCTTTGTCTCCAACCTCCTCTCCGTGGTCTGGACCCTCTGTTGCCACTGGAATTCGAGCCTGAGGACCCATTGTCCGAAACATCGCTGTCAACATCACTGTTGGAGTATTTGGGAACATAGTCAGGTTTTGTATAAGGATATGCACCCTCTGGTGTGAATTTGGCCTTGTCTTTAGTTAATTTGTTAGATTTGCTCTGTTTTAGGGTGAATTCAAAATCCTTCATTTGCTGGTTTAGTTCATCCAGTCTTGCTTTCAGATCCGCGGGGATATGTATGTGTTTAGCTGTACCTCTATTTTATTAATCTCAATTTTTAGCTCTTGGGTGATCCTAGCTGCTGTTTTAACGATTAGGACTAACCAGTCTCTTGAGCAGTGCCAAGAGATCAATGACCACTCTTTTTTAAACACAAGGTCATTCTGGAAAATTAACGGTTCGTTTTTAACAATCAATCCTGGTGGCGCCATTTTGTTCCGTAAATATTCGGTCATGAACAGACCATGAAGAGCTGCTTTTATTTGGTTCCGTCTGAGATTCAGTAACTCATTCCAATCGTTGATATTTGGACCGGTTTCTGGATTGCTGAGGCCTTCAAAGGGATTGATGGCCGTTAAGATCTTATCAATTTCATCTTTCCCAAACGTGAGGCCATGTTCATCCTCCATTGTGTGATAACCGCTGGCTTCTTTAATATAATGTGTGTTACTATGTGTATGTAGTGTGTCAGAAAAACTCCTGCAGCTTTGCGCTGCCTAGATACAAAAAAACATCAGGAGAGGGAGGTAGAGTATAGAAGTAGGATTCTTACTCCACGGGCACAGTTATATAAACAAAAAGAATCCTACTCGCAGTGAAAGGGGAAAGTGTCAACCACAGGGGTGTGGGGGCACTCAGTGTTTTGTAAAATACCCCTTGGTGTCATTCTTCATCATAGGGGTCTTCGTACCCCTCTAACGGGATGCGGCGTGCTGCGACCTACGACTACGCGGGAGCACTGATAGTATAGACTATGTGTGGTGCATGTGGTGTACGTGGTTGGGGTATTAATGTGAGTGGTGGGATATAGTGAAGGTTTAAAAAGTACCTGGCTCGTGGGTGTATAGGAAAAAACTTTATTCACAACCCCGGGCTGGTACTGTTAAAAGAAGTGCAGTGCGAGGTAGTTATCTGTCGTGACTATGGACAGTACCTCAGGTGTGCGTCAACATGTTTCGGAGCATATGCTCCTTCTTCAGGACGGGGGCACAACTTTGTTAGTGAGAGCCTCAGTGAACAGCAGTAGAGCTTATTTTGGGGAAACTACCAGTTGCATGCTCCTCCATCAAGAGGTTAGTCTTGACTACCCCTGAGGGCAACTGAAGCTGGTCCGGATCCAGTAATGGATCCTTGGGACCAACTGGAGCTGCCAGCATGGAACCAGATGGAGCCATTCTGGCCCCTCGGGCCCGAAAGCATGCTAGAGGGGACAGACCACCTAAATATGAGGTGAATGGCCTCATCAAACTCCTTCAGTTGTGGGGGTGGGGGTGCCTCTGGCTCCCAGAAAGTCAGGGAGGAGCACAGTTGGCCTGGTTCATGCTCTACCATGGAGCCTGGCCTTGAATGCTCTCGTTACCTCAACTCGTCGGCCAACAATCTCTTTGACTTCTTCTTCTTGAGACAGGACTTACCAGAATGTACAAACAACTTGGAGTGCAAAGAGGATCTCAGACTCCGCGACCGCTCCCTGGACCTTACCCACGCCTGGGACCTCAAATGTCACAGCGTTGCACACCAAGTTGTGTGGCAATCGGAGCAGGACTACGGGTCGCGGTCATACTCGAGGCACCACAGGCATACAAGATCCGGGTTTGTCAATAACATCATTGATGACAGGTGCGGAAGGGCTTGAAGCTAGCCTTCTTGGAGGACATCCCTGCCACACCAGAAAGAAAAAAACATCAAAAGAAGTCAACAAAAAGTCGAAAAATTAAGTCAAAAAGTGGCTGATGGTGTAGCTGTTCTACAGATCACTGCAAGCTTGTGCGGAAAGAAAAGAATTGTCGTCATCGCCCCCTGGGTGGCACCTATATATGTGACGTAGACGTCACTTCCCGTTTGGACAACAATGCATGCAGAACCGAACGACGCCACGCAGGGGTACTGCTCATGAAAAATCTTTTGGATCCAGTCTGATGTCTACTTAAAATCTGCAGCTAGAAGTCTCTAACGAATACCCCTCCCCACCTCTAAAGCCTAAAAACACCCTTACTATCCAATACACTTATCCACCTTAAACCTTAAAAACACCCTTACCCATCCCTACACCCTAAAAACACCCCTTACAACCAATACCTCTACCCATCCCTACACCCTAAATAAATCTATACATATACACACACATATTATATATATGGCATGTTCATGGTAAAGGCTTGCTTTATAAAGGTGGTAAAGGCATTGTGTGGTAAAGGTATGCATAGTTAAGACATGTAACCATTATGGCCCAGATTCTACCTTCTTCTTGGGGTGGTAATACTTTGGCTGCTTTTGGTATTCGGCCCTCTACCTGCCATATCACCAGTAAAGCACTTGCATCGCCAGCATAAGAGAAATTGTTCATCCAGGTGTAGAAGGGCATTAGGCAGTCAAAAGTATGCAGACTAAGTCACTATAAGAAACTAGAATTGGAGAAAGGAATCTACCCACACTGTCGACAGACAGCCAGAGCCTTTCGCTAAAAAATACCAGCTTTATTAACACATCTTAAAGAAAATACATTCGAGCTCCACGTTCTAATGTTTTAGTATGCCAACAATGTTTAAAGTTTTCCCAAATAATTGAATGAAAATATAGTATTGGACTGGAGAGGGGAGATAAAATATTTTACTCACAGGGGCCAGGAAAGTCTTAGCATGAAACTAAATAATTCCGTAAAAGCCCTACAAGATTTCAGGTCACATCACATAAAGGGCATTTTGAAATCAGTTAAATTAAAAACAAAAAAGATTTTTTATTTCTGGTCAAATTTAAAATACAGATGTTTATTATGTTTGTAGTGCTGCCCATCAAGCTCCATTAAGTCTAAAGAAAATGTACTAAGAGAGAGACATTTTCTTCTGTCTGGTCTTCCCCCAACACATCGGAAAAGACAGAAGGCAGCAATGCTTGATCTATTTGTGCATAGTTTTGATTCCACATTTCCTTTGCTTTTATTATCTCACTCATCTTTTCGTCCCTCCTTTCTCCATGTGTTACTTTTTTATCTTTGCCTTCTTCCTTCATCACTTTCCTGCTTTTCTCTCTTGCTCTGTGGACAAGTATGATCATAAAAAAAAGTCACCAAAATGAGTTACGTTGCCCACTACCTGCAATCACCGCCTCAAATTGAGCACTGGAACGCTTTTCAGCCTTTTTGCACTCTATACAATAGCACAGCATGACAGAGTTCTGAAGCCCTCCCTTCAGATGGACTGCATAGTGTCCCTAAGATCAATGCGATCCATGGCTCTTGGACACTAAAGTCACCCAGGCTACCGTACTGTGTGTCATCGTTCCAATCTTGTGAATGTTGAATTTGAGGGTCAATATCTTCCCAAGGTGAGTGGGGTAGTTACAGGGCTGTGTGTTGCTATTTCAGCAGCCTTCTCACAGGCCATGGAGTGACCTGGGAGCATAAACCAACCAACTGGCTTACAGTCCGCTCGGACACTTGGATACAAATTATGTTTTTTCCCTCCCCAGTCGACGAGAAAAAAAGGCTTATACCCAACGAAGACTAAGGTGAGAGTGTCAGCAATCTTAAACATTTTGATTTATCTGTGAATAAAAAAATCTGACAGTTGCTAACGAAACAAAGGTTGAGTGCAAAGGTAGACCTGTGTTTTTCAGCTTTCTAAACTGTCTTCCTTCCGCACCTTGGACTCCCACAGCCCATTGCTGGAACCTCATTTTAACTGTGTAAGTCTTGAAGAAGATGTTATTACACACAGCAAATTTTTGACTGAACTAGAATAGAACACCTGGCACCCTCTACAAATTGAGACAATTTAATATCCAACACTAGCTCAATTAAAGCTCCTTTGTAAGACTTCTTTGAATCTGTCCTCTCCTATCGATCCGCAAAGGGGTTGTTTGCCTATTGGCAAATTGCCTGAAGGTTGAAACTTGTCTAGGTGATCCATCTTGTTGCCGTTTGCAGTTGGTTTGTCTGTTTGCAGTTGGTGTGTCTTCAAACACAAGGAGCTCCTTATTTCATCGAGTCTGTCGAGACTCTAGGGAGAGTTCAGCGGTAGCCGCATGGTGCAAAGTCAGTAACCAAACTAAAATGAGAAGCACAACAACAGAGCAGCAACACAAGGGCAATTATTGAGCGAGGGCAAAAAAACTGAAACTTGGATTAAGGTAAAACGATGGAAGACCCTTCCCAAAAATAGCCAAATCCTTTTTCCTGGAACTCTCAATTATATCTCCTGTCAAGACCCAGACAGCTCCGAAGGTGAGTGCAGTCAAATCACTCAATATAGACCGTAAGTCTGTTTTAGAAACTGTATCCAGTGTCCTAACAGAATGCCATGCACCCGCCTCCAGTAACTCCAGTCTATTTGTGCCCAGGCACGGGTCCAGCTTTTACATCTGTAACTCTGACTCAGTCGCCTGATCGGCAGGGCTTGAAGTGGAATCACTGCGGGCATCCAGATATGCTTAGGGTATTTATGAGGGCAAACATTAATCCCCGCTGCTGATTCCTGTCCAACCATAACCTCGCCCTCAACCTGCTCTGAACTCCCGGTAGGGAATTCCAGGCAGCGGCCTAGCATTGCTATACATTTTATGTTGGTAGCATCCAGAATAGGCTGTCATGACCATGTGCGAATGACAGTACGCTATAGAATGGAGCTTTGATTGCGCAAATATCGTTTTATGGCACATTTCTATGTGGACCCTATTCTTTGCTCCGTCATATGTTACACCCACTATCTGACATGGAGCCGAGTTTTACACACACAGCAATTTATATGAGCTGCACGCTGAGTATATAACCATCTGCACTCAAGCAGCCGCCTCTAAGAGAACGCGAAGCCTCCTTTCCTCGTCTTTATATGAAGTTGTTTCAAACTGAGCTGCGTCACCTCACCTTGGCTTCGGGCGCCTGGATTGCCTCGGCCGATTTAACGCGGTGAAGCCACAGGTCGCAGGGTAGGCCCAGCCCTAGTAAAGTGTAAAGTGGCTCGACCTCCCATGGCTCCGCCATGTTAAAATGTCTAAGCAAGCTATTTCAACTGTTGTGCCTCCCAGAATTCTGAAATTCCTCGACTATCGCAATTCAAAATGTCGTAACACTCTAGCTGTTTCGAAAAGGATTAACATATCACTTCTCTAAATTGGTATTTTAGTAAGTTCAGCACTTTTTTTTCGATTTGGTTGCTCAACTCTGCTGAATACGTTTTACTTTTCCTTGCATTTTTCGCTTTCTATTATTTTAGATCCATTGGTTACTGCCTGCCGACCCTTTTGCGTTGAGGAGTGCACTTCATAAACTAAATAACATTAATACTTCTCTGCATTTTTTGAAGCCCTCAGCGCCTATACTTAATTCATTACAAACAATAAGTTTAAGAAAAAATAAAAGTGCATCTATTAATACTGTGGTAAAAAAAAAAAAGTTCATAAAGGAGATTGAAAATGTTATAAAGCATCGTGAGATCAGTGCACACGTTCGAACAGAATTTTATGGCTTTTTGAAGCTTCAATGTATACTACTGACTGATTTTGATGCAATTAAAAGCGCAGACACAACTTTCAACAGTATGTTGCAAGATGGTGCAAGGCGCTAAAATGACATGCAGTGGAACAGGCTGTGTTGGAGGGATAACCACACTAGGCTCAGAGGGAACATTGTAAAATGAAGTCCACGTGACTGAGTCGGAGGCTAAGTCCATTGACCACCCTCCTTTCACTGCCGGCCTGACCCAACCTTGAGGTACTGACAGAAAGGTCACCAATACTCATAGTCATCGACGGGCAGTTATACCAGTGGGGTGAAGTCAAGTATAAATCCAAAGTAGAACACATGATCCAAAGGGAAAGGCATAAACTGATGCTTGGGGTACCCACACGCACACAAACACATCTGGATTTCCAAATCAAACAGATGAATAGTAGCATTAAATCCGTGTTATACAGGTGCATTTATACACTTTTCTGGCATACAGCTGCACCAAAACATTTCTCACCTAAAGATAATGCGATCCCGGGAATAAACAGAGGTGCCTTCTCGCACATATATCACAAGAACTCTTTCAGGTAATATGCTGCCATGCTGCACCAATTCTGGGCCTAATTTGTCTATCACTGCCCAGACTAACTTTGAATTGGTGTCCTGAATCATCCAAAACAAGGTCACTCAACTTTGAAGGTCTTCATCCAATAGCCAAAGTCCATTGTATGTATGATTGTATGCATGTATCTATATCAATCAATCAATCACGGCATTTGTAAAGTGCGCTACTCACCCGGGAGGGTCTCAAGGCGCTGGGGGAGAGCGGTATATTACTGCTCGAACAGCCAGGTCTTGAGCTGCTTCCTGAAGGAGAGATGGTCTTGGGTTCGCCGAAGGTGGGTGGGGAGGGAGTTCCAGGTCTTGGCTGCCAGGTAGGAGAAGGATCTTCCTCCGGCGGTGGCTCTGCGGATGCGTGGTACGGTGGCGAGGGCGTGACTGGTCGATCGTAGCTGGCGGGTGGGCGTGTAGAAGGGCATGCGGTCGTTGAGGTACTGGGGGCCCAGGTCGTGTAGAGCTTTGTGTGCGTGGGTGAGGAGTCTAAACGTGATTCTCTTGCTGACGGGGAGCCAGTGCAGGTCTCTTAGGTGTCCGGTGATGTGGCTGTGTCTGGGGATGTCCAGGATGAGTCGTGCGGAGGCGTTCTGGATGCGTTGGAGTTTTTTTTGGTGACGAGTGCCTGGGTGACGGTCTACCTGGTTTCAGTGGGGATCCATCTGAAGATCTTGCGGAGCATGCGCAGGGTGTTGAAGCACGAAGATGAGACGGCGTTGACTTGTCTGGTCATCGACAGGGAGGAGTCCAGGATGAAGCCCAGGTTGCGTGCGGGGTCCGTTGGTTTGGGAGCGGGGCCACCAGGAGTCGTACCAGGCGGAGGGTGATGATCCCAGGATGAGGACTTCCGTCTTGTCTGAGTTCAGTTTAAGGCGGCTGTTCCTCATCCAGTCGGCGACGTCTTTCATCCCTTCGTGTAGGTTGGCTCTGGCGGTGGCGGGGTCGTTGGTGGGGGAGAGGATAAGCTGGGTGTCGTCGGCGTAGGAGATGATGTTGAGGTTGTGTTGGCGTGCGATGGCTGCGAGGGGGCTCATGTAGACGTTGAAGAGGGTTGGACTGAGTGAAGATCCTTGTGGTACGCCGCAGATGACTTCGGTGGCCTCGGATCTGAACGGGGGTAGGCGGACTCTCTGGGTTCTTCCAGCGAGGAACGAGATGGTCCACTCCAGTGCTTTTTCTCGGATTCCGATGTTGCTGAGGCGCTTCACTAGAATGCGGTGGCAGACAGTGTCGAATGCCGCAGAGAGGTCCAGGAGGATGAGGGCCGCTGTTTCCCCGTTGTCGATCAGGGTTCTGATGTCCTCGTTGGCTGCGATTAGGGCGGTCTCGGTGCTGTGGTTGGCCCGAAACCCGGACTGCGAGGGGTCGAGGGATCCGTTTGTCTCGAGGAAGGCGGCAAGCTGTCTGTTGACGGTCTTCTCGATGACTTTGGCCGGAAAAGGAAGGAGCAAGATGGGACAGTAGTTCTTGAGGTCGGTGGGGTCCGCCGTTGATTTCTTCAGGAGGGCGGTCAGCTCGGCGTGCTTCCAGCTCTCCGGGAAGGTGGCGGTGTGGAAGGAGGAGTTGATGCTGTCCCGGAGATGGGGTGCGATGATGGCGTCGGCTTTGTTGAAGACGTGGTGTGGGCAGAGGTCGGTTGGTGATCCGGAGTGGATGGAGTTCATCGTGCGGGTGGTGTCTTCGGTGCTGATCGGGGTCCAGTTGCAGAGGGTGGTGGTGGCGGGCGTTGGTTCGGTGGTAGGGTGCGTGGTCTGTGCGCCGAAGCTGTTGTGTATGTCGGCGATCTTGCGTTGGAAGAACGAGACGAGTGAGTTGCAGAGGTCTTGCGAGGGAGTGATGTCGTTGTTTCCAGCTCTGCGGTTGGAGAACTCTTTGACGATGCTGAAGAGTTCCTTGCTGTCGTGGGCGTTGTTGTCTATATCTATGTATGCCAAGGCCACTGGAATTATGCTGCAGGAGAGCAACAAGTTATGCGGCAGAGTTGACCAAATTATGCGGCTAGGAAAAACAAATTCTTTGACAATGCGGCACATTGTTTGAAAGTATTTATTATTTTGTCATTTTTACACATGGTGATACTGTCTAGGCAAAGATTTCACCTGCTTAGTACCAGTTTCACAACCAAATACATAAATAAGCAACTGAAAAAAGACCAGTCAATCTTTTTAAAAGGGTCTTCACACATGCATGCATGAACACATATCACCACGTTTTTAGTAACTTTTGATCCATCTGAGCTAGAAACAATGTTTTATATATAACATTGCAGATTATGCAGCAGATGATGGATTATGTGGAAAATGCGGCACATCTTTAACTATGCAAAAAAAACAGATGCAGCCAGAATCACAAAATTCCTGAGGCCGCGATGTATGTATGTTGTGTTTGCACAGTGCAATCGTAGCCAAAAGGTAACGGAGCACTATACAAGGTCAAAGACAAAGATAGAGTCAATGAGTGAACAGAGAGGTAGCTGGTTTCTGACAGAGGAAGTATAATGCTATTAAAATACCACTTTCAGCAATCCAACAATATGGCCAGTCTTACATTGAAAATGTTTCGTTTTTAAGAGCAGAAATAAAAAAAGATTACATGGTTAATCTACACAATATCCTTTTCAGACCAGCAATAATGACCTTGAACATAAAGCTGCGACATGGCAACCAGTGAAAGAGTGACACAATGAGAATTAATGTAACCTAGCTGAATCTGATCTGGCAGGAACAAGCAGGCAGTAAATGGCACCGGAATGGTACCTTCGAGACTGTCCTCACCATGGCAGTCAGAAGGCGAAGGTCAAAATGCATATTATTCCATAGGCCGTGCACTTGGTCAGGTCCCTGAGCTCTTCTTATTGATAGAATTCGAAGCAAGCCTACCCTGTTTATTCATGGCAGCTAGCAAACCTATAAACACGATAGGTGCCAGATTCTGGAACTGCCAGGTTTCTGACCCGCGCACCCAAAAACAGAACTTGCCTTGTCCTCCCCAATGAGGTATACTAGGATCTGCTGCCAGATCAAGTGATTCAGAAAAGGGGGTGGTGATGAACAGAGTGTCTGAATTAAGCAGACCACTCTTACCCAGTCCAAAGATCAGGGCTTGATCCATCACCGTTATTTATCTCACTGCACCATCCCAGCTCAGAACCTGGCTATATGCAAATCAGTCTGTCTCTGGCCCAGTGCATCATGGGAACAGGGCAGACTAAACTACCAAGCCAATTCTTCACCAGAAAGGAGACAAGCTACCGGGGACCGGTTTCTGGCATTTCAGCCGTCTTCGGCCCGGCTTGCTTGAATCCTGATGGTGCAGTGAGAAAGGGACTCATGTCTGAGTATACCCTGCCACACCTATAGTGGCCAAAAACGATTCAGAAAAGGGGGTGGTGATGAACAGAGTGTCTGAATTAAGCAGACCACTCTTACCCAGTCCAAAGATCAGGGCTTGATCCATCACCGTTATTTATCTCACTGCACCATCCCAGCTCAGAACCTGGCTATATGCAAATCAGTCTGTCCCTGGCCCAGTGCATCATGGGAACAGGGCAGACTAAACTACCAAGCCAATTCTTCACCAGAAAGGAGACAAGCTACCGGGGACCGGTTTCTGGCATTTCAGCCGTCTTCGGCCCGGCTTGCTTGAATCCTGATGGTGCAGTGAGAAAGGGACTCATGTCTGAGTATACCCTGCCACACCTATAGTGGCCAAAAACGATTCAGAAAAGGGGGTGGTGATGAACAGAGTGTCTGAATTAAGCAGACCACTCTTACCCAGTCCAAAGATCAGGGCTTGATCCATCACCGTTATTTATCTCACTGCACCATCCCAGCTCAGAACCTGGCTATATGCAAATCAGTCTGTCCCTGGCCCAGTGCATCATGGGAACAGGGCAGACTAAACTACCAAGCCAATTCTTCACCAGAAAGGAGACAAGCTACCGGGGACCGGTTTCTGGCATTTCAGCCGTCTTCGGCCCGGCTTGCTTGAATCCTGATGGTGCAGTGAGACTGGGTGAGAGCTTTCTGCTTAATTCAGAGACTCTGTCCCTCACCACCCCTTGTTGTAAATATTTTTGTCCACCCTAAGCGTGGAAGGGTATTCTCAGATGTGAGACCCTTGCTCATTGCACCATCAGGATTCAAGCAAACCGGGCCGAAGACGGCTGTAATGCCAGAAACCGGTCCCCGGGAGCTTGTTTCCTTCCCAGTGTAAGAATTGGCTTTTGTAGTTTGGTTTGCCCTGTTCCCATCATGCACTGGGACAGGAACAGACTAATTTGCATACAGCCAGGTTCTGAAACTGGGATGGTGCAGTGAGCTAAAAAACGGTGTTGGATCTAGCCCTGATCTCTTGACTGGATGAGAGCTTTCTGCTTAATTCAGAGACTCTGTCCCTCACCACCCCTTGTTGTAAATATTTTTGTCCACCCTAAGCGTGGAAGGGTATTCTCAGATGTGAGACCCTTGCTCATTGCACCATCAGGATTCAAGCAAACCGGGCCGAAGACGGCTGTAATGCCAGAAACCGGTCCCCGGGAGCTTGTTTCCTTCCCAGTGTAAGAATTGGCTTTTGTAGTTTGGTTTGCCCTGTTCCCATCATGCACTGGGACAGGAACAGACTAATTTGCATACAGCCAGGTTCTGAAACTGGGATGGTGCAGTGAGCTAAAAAACGGTGTTGGATCTAGCCCTGATCTCTTGACTGGGTGAGAGCTTTCTGCTTAATTCAGAGACTCTGTCCCTCACCACCCCTTGTTGTAAATATATGCCAGATCAAGTGAAGCCTGTCACAGTCTGTATGACCTCTACTGTATGCATGGATTTCTTCCACTTAGTATACCATGAAACTGAACTACTGATAGAATGTAACATCTTTCAGATGACATGCAACACTATATTATTCTTTATTTTCACTAAACAGCACACTGAGCACTTTGTGATCTCCTCTGTCTGCCTGAGGTGTTTCGGCAACTTCTTCCCTTCCTCATAGGCTGCGCTGCTGGCTACGGTGCACACTACAAATCCCAGCAGGCAATGGGATATGTCTTTAGAGCGACCCATTGGAAGGCAACTATTTAAATCATCTGCACCAGTAACAAAGCAATTATCTGAGCGCAGCCTATGAGGAAGGGAAGAAATTCCCGATACGCGTCAGGCAGACTTATCCTAGTGGGGGTTTTATACAGCGTGGAACTTCTCAGAAGATTAACACAGTGGTTCACGCTGCAACAGTATGTACGAACCGGAAGTAAACGGTGAAGATGGGTCACAGAAAATATTAACAAAGAGGGTTCAAGTAAGGAGGGAAGAGCCACAAAGGTAAAACTATCCCTGGCAATCTTGTATCTCCTGATTGAAGTTGAAGATTAATATTGAAGTGATCAGCAAGGCCCTAATTCTTCCTGACATTAGGAAGGAGAAAAGAGCCAATCAAGGATATCCAGAAGTAGAATGCAGCAGAATTTTCAAGTGCTAGAAGCAAAAAATCGGAGTCAAAATAGTAGCTAAGGAGCAAAGAACGTGACGAAAACATATGTTGTGATCCATCACTCGTTTAAAAATGCCTCCTCATATACTATTTAAACAGGAACTGACATCACAAGGAAAGAGTGTAGTTCATCTTGGATTGGGAACCTTGAATAACCTCCTAAAGACAGACCACCATTTTGGGAAGGGTACATTTATCCATACCTCTGACCTGAAGAAGCACAAGTTTGACATCCTTTGCTCAGCGTTGAATTCCACAATCCCGCCACTGCCCTTCATGCCTGGCTCTCTGGCAGCTCGCATAACACCCGTCCGGCGGACTGTGCCAGAGGTGCCAGACCAGTTCAGGTGGCACAGTTGCCAAAAATTTGCTCAGCGCAGCCTCTAACTACATGGTGCCCAACAGTAAATGAAGTGATTTTCTCTGCTGACTACTTGTAGTTTCCAGTAAGCTTTCAGCACTTCTCTCGGCACAGATATAACAAGGGTTCAATTCTGAGGTCTTCTTGGACACTTGAACATAAAACAACTTTCATCTTGTTCTCAAAGCACCCCTAGCTTCAGAAGCAGCAGAGACAGAGCCACTGTAGCGTAATAGCGCACCTGTTTCTATTTCCGGAGCAACCGCGCACAACACCGTTCATACAACTGAAATCACATGAGACAATTCGCGCATATTGCAATACTTTTTTCACAAACAAATATGTGCATACTAAAAGTACAAATACGAACCTTTTGCTTCCTACAAGGCACACACTACATTATTGTGCTAAAAACGTACAGTTTATACTCATCAATGCTAGTCGTCCAAGCTGCTCGGCTCCCGGCAAACATTCTCTAGAGGTTTGCTATGTATACAATATGGAATGTGCAATGTTTATATACTGCATACAAAATTATGTAACATTTTTGTTCCTTCTGCCTTTAATATTAGGTCAGACAAATATATAATGCTAGTAATGCTGTCCATTATTTGCTCTTCTTGTTGATATATGTGAGCGTTAAATTGGTACTCATGCAATGCAACCAAGGCCCAGAAAGTGTTACCAATTTTGAAAATGATGAAATAATAAATTAAGACTTTTACAAAATGTGCCACATAATTTGCCTTTTCTTGCTGCATAATTTAGCTCTCTCCTGGTTGTAAGAGAGAGCACAACGCTCTCACTGGCAGCTCAAAAGAACAGGATGGGTGGAGCACACAGGAGTGTCGTGCACACTCGGGTCGTGTTCGGACATCCCTTGAAAGGAATTGGAACACTCGTTTTCACAGAACAGGTTTTCTTAATAAAATGCAGTGGTGTCCAGGGTATTATCCGACACTCCGCAGCCCTATTGCTACCATCCCATGCGTACAGGGTTCGTTTTCAGAAGTGAATCCAGACTTCAGTCCCTTTCTGGTGTCCAGTTGACCTTCTTTTCTGACGATTAACACACATTCCTCAAAATAGCGCTTCACTGTTCACTTGAGAAGCGAGGCACTGCAGTGAGTACGTTGTCCGCTGCGGACACATCTGTACTAAGCACTGGGAGGCCTTTGGTAGCCATGCACTTTATAAGTGTTTAATTCATTCATTCATACTAAGCCCGGCTTTGCCACTCGATAACACGGGGTTAACTTTAGGATCACCTTCATTTTTTAAGACAGTAAACGTGTACAAATATGATAGTCTCTAAAAAATTCTAAAAGTGTATTTCATAGACCTGTATAACCATTTCACCATAGTAAATCGAATTATAGCAGTGCAGTTAAGTGGTATTTTTCTTAAAACAATGGTTTTGAAACATGAATTTATAAATGTTCGTGCTTCCCCCCCTCCTCCCCTCCCAACAATGACATTAGTGATTACATACAAGCACAGGAGGTGGTGTTGAACACCATGCATCCCGGAAGTCATGTATTTCGAGTTCCTCTTATATGTGATAATGAAGTAAAAGGAGGGCAGTTTAAATAAAACAATTAAAACACACAAGATGATGGACGGAATGTTGCACAATGGCAAAACATTCACCCCAGTCACAGATCTGGGTTTAATCCATTGTTATTTTGCTCACCAAGCCACCCCAGTTCAGACATGGCCATATGCAAATCAGTCTTGACCCTGTGCCTCATGGGAACAGTCCAGCCCGAACTGCCAAGCCATGTTTTTCCTGGACCGGAATCAAGCAGCCTAGGACTGGTTTCTGGCTATCAGCCGTCATCAGCCAGGATAGCTTGACTCCAGTGGCTTAGTGAGCACGGGACCACGTCTGGGCATACCCTTCCCACATAGGGTGAACAGCAAAACACACAAAAAAAAATAAACAAGGAGCACCACCAAACTCTAGCAAAAGAAGCCCAAGCCAATGATAGGTAACATGAAAGGGGGTCGTAAGATCCATTTTATTTCTTGGAATTTGAACGGATTGAGATGCCCGCGTAGGCAAAGGTTGATTCTAAAGTATCTAGAGTTTTCACCAGCACAGGTTTGTCTGTTGCAGGAAACCCATCTAAACCCAATTGAGTCACAGATATTTTTTTCTAAAATTCACTGGATATAGTGTTTTTGTTTTTCACAGCAATCAATGAGCAGTCGTGGGGTAGCAATTGTAGTGAAGAAAGGGGCTCCTTGTAGGATCAAGTCAGTTCAGACAGATCAATCAGGTAGATAGATTATAGCCCTTCTAGATTTTTAGGGGGATGGAAATGACTTGTTCATCTTTCTATGGTCCGAATACGGATGACCCTGCCTTTCTAGTTACATTTCAAGAAAGTCTGATTACGGCAAACCCTCCTTTGGTAATAGGAGGCGATTTTAACGTTCGGTTTGACCCAGTTAAAAATAGATCTAACTTGAGTCATGCAATATGGACCCCGAAATCGCGCAGGGTCATGAAAACTTAATATCTAACATAAATCTAGTAGATCTTTGGAGGTCCAAGATGGGTGATGCCCAAGGTTTTAACCTTTCACTGTAAAAAGTATCACTACTCCTCCAGAATAGATTATGTGTTGGTTAATAGAGAAATTTTAGACAACTTTATCAAAATATCGATTTTGCCGAGTCACTTATCTGATCACGCACCCCTCTTATTTTTATATTCTATGGGTGGTATTTGTCCACAATCAAGATGGACGCTGAACAGAGTAATGTTATTAGACTCATGAATCGTTCAGTCCATCAGTAAGTCCTCTCTTGAATTTTTTACAATTAATTTAGGATTTACTTCAGTAGATCATGTATGGGAAGCCTATAAGACTAGTTTGAGAAGCATGTTACATGCTCTAATAAGTTCCAAGAACCGAATTAAGACATTGGAACAACAGGCCCTTGAGAGCAAGATATCCGCTTTAGATTTGGAAAGGGGCAGTACAAACCCTGAAGATATAGAAACATTAAAGCAGATAGGGAGGAATCTGGAGGAGGCCAGGCAGGACCTTAGGTGTTTTCTAGATCTAAAATGTAAGGCCCAATGGCAAGCCAGAAAAATGTAAATTTTTGAGTATGGGGAAAAGGCAGGGGCCTTACTGGCTTGGAAGGCGAGGCTGGACCGGGCAACAAATAATATCAATGAGCTCATCATTGATGGCAGTGGGAACAAATCTAGTAAGCCTGAAGAGATGCAAAATGCCTCTAATCTCTTTTTTCAGACCTGTATAGGGAAGATCTAGACCCCTCCCAGGACCAGATATTCTCCTGGCTAAGGGATAAATCCTTACCTGCTCTCACCAAAACCTCCAGAGACGTTCTTGAGGCACCTATAACCATGGAGGAGATTAGGGCTCAAATAAAGAGATCGAAAAATAAAAAAGGTGCCAGTCTTGATGCTCTCCCCAATCAAATATATAAGCTGGTACTCTATGACCTTTTACCGGTGCTCCATATATTATTTAATTCAGTTTATTGCTCCAATGGGGTGATGCCTAGATCCTGGAAGGAGGCTACAATAGTTTTAATATTAAAGCCAGGAAAGGATCCCTTGATGGCTGATTCCGACCGTCCGATCTCCATGCTGAACGCGGATTATAAGATCTTTACGGGCATTCTAGTGGGGAGGTTGGTGAAACTGGCACCAGACCTAATCAATACTCATCAGAAAGGTTTCATGGTGGGGAGAGTAATCCAGGAACAAACCCAATTATTGATAGGTAATATCGACCTGGCGAAGATAAGGGCGGACCCCTTAGCAGTAGTGGCCTTAGATGCTTTTAAGGCCTTCGACTCGGTGTGTTGGAGGTACCTTTGGGGGGTATTGGAGGTCATGGGTATGGGCCCTGTCTTTGTGTAGACTTTAAAGAATTGTTAACTAGGCGCATCTGCGAAAATCCTTCTGAACAGTTCCCTGACCCCAAGTTTCGACTTCCAGAGAGGGACAAGGCAGGGGTGTCCCCTGTCCCCCCTTTTGTTCAATATCTACATTGAGCCCTTAGCTCAAACTATCAGATTGGATAATACTATCACCCCGTTTAAATAATCAAATTAGGAGTATAAATTAGCATTGTATGCGGACAACGTGATAGTATACACTAGAGATCCAGGGCTTTCTATTCCACAACTTGAAAAAACGCTGAAGGAAGTTGGTTTGATCTCAGGGTACCTTGCCAATTCGGCCAAAACCGAAGTGATGTGCTGGCTCACCCTGTACAGAGGCAGCCCCACCAGTAAAGAATTCAGAAACGTAGGTATTAAAATTGTTAAGGACTTGAGCAAAATCCCCCTGATAAATCTGGGGAAAATTGAAAAGGAGATTGATTATCTTTTTGCCAAATGGAAAAACCTCCCTTTGACCATCTATGGGAGGGTAAACCTTGTGAAATTGTCTGTCTTACCAAAATTGACGTACATTTTCAATGCAATTCCTTTAACTTTTCCCCCCAAAGAACATAAGTAAGATCCAGCGGAAAATTGGAAGTTTTGTATGGGGCCAAAAAAGTGCTAGGATGTCATGGAAAAAATTAAGAAGGAAGCTCCTAAAAGGTGGGTTGGCTCTCCTGGATGTTAATTGGTATTTGATGGCTTTTCAATTTAAGGGCGTTAGGATGCTATTGACTACCCCAGAGGAAACTATGTGGGGCAAATTACTGGGGGGAATGGCTCTGGCTGAGGGAGGTAGCGGACAAGGAGGGTTTCTATATAAATTTGGATCCCCAAGGTTTTTTAACGGGTCCGCATTAAGGTTCTCAAGACTGCCTTGACCACTTGGTATAAAATTAGGCACATTTTGGGTATAGGTTAATTTTCTGACTTTGCCCCTATTTGGGATTCTCCAGGGACCCTTCCTTGTATGCGCGTGGTTTTGTGAGGTGGTCAGATCTGGTGGATTCAGATGGGATTCTTCCTTGGGAGGTTCTACAAGCTAAGATTGGTCCCACATTTTCTAGGTTCAAGTTCCTCCAATTAAGATCATGGTACGAGGCAGAAGTGGGCGAAATTACAGGGAGTTGGGAACTTGAGCAGGTATTACAAGACCCCCTGCCTAAAAAGAAAGAAATATCTCAGGGTACACAAGGTTTATTGAAGCAGAGGAATTTGAGGTCCCCTCTCAAACAGCAGTTTGGAATCAAACATCACTTGCCCACGGTATAGAAGAATCTTTTGAACCATCACTTAAGCTACACTATAAATATATAAAGCCCGCCAGACTAAAGAAGAATAATTTTTTTGTGATTAACAGGCTTTATTATACACCGGCCAAGGTCGCCAAATTTGCCCTGATCTTGGCGCCAAGCTTTCCTAGATGCAAACTTGCCAATGCTGATGATATTCATTTTTTTTAATGTCCGGAGAAAGCTCTTTTTGGAAAAATGTGGGAGATTCTTTAACATCTATTTTTTAAAGTAATATAGAGTTAGATCTACATTTGGTGATTTTTGGTAAAAACGATTCTACCAGCGGGGTGCTCTCACAGATCCAAATGGGCTTGCTGTTATATCTTGTGCTTTTGGCAATGAGGGAGATTTGCATAAGTTGGAAAGCTACTATTCCTCCGGGTAGAGAAGACTGGCTCAAAGCTGCCTTTAACATGGCACGTTTAGAACAAGACGGCAGATAGGAAAATCTACTAAATATCTGACTTCCATTACTAAGTTGGGGACGGCGCTTGCGATTGATAAATGGCTAAATGTAGGTCCTTTTTCCGGGTCCTGTGATTACACAAGACCTCAAACACATGAGGAAGGCCTGGCAGGCTTAGTCAGACGCAGTTAGCCAAAGGGCGCCAAGTAACAAACAAAAAGTCGGCTTGTTAAATCGGCCAATGTCTTTGGTGAGATGAGGACAAAAAAATAAAAATGACAAATCGTCCACCACGAATGCTAAACTAAATAGGCTCACCCCATGCACCTCGCAGAATATCCACAAAACAAATCAACTGTTATCCGACACTACCCTGACTGGTAGGCGTGAAAAAAGCACCTTTGGGATTGCAGTGTGTTACGGGGCTGAATTAATTAAAGAAAAGCACCATAGAAATGCGAGAGATGGAACAAGAGGCAACGAGTTGATCAGGCCAGGTGTTCATTTCAGTGTGTACACTTTCCACGGAGCTGACTACAAGAGTTATTAATGATTATTCCAGCCAACTGGGTGCCTGCGGCAGATGTAATTTCTTCTACTGTTCAAACCAAAATAAAAAAAAACAGTTTAACACGAAGTATCACAAAGTGGTACTTACCATATAAAGTCAGCACAGGCAGCCTGCTCCTGGGCACAAACAAGCAAGCTGCGATTAGCGTGCGCTATGGGAGCGTGTGAGGAGACGCCATGCGCGAGCACATAGCCTGTCCGTGTGCACACATGGTTTGTCTCCCTTCGCGCTCCAAACCGACGACAAAAGAGGCTCGCCAAGCGAAGCAGCGCATGCACTGCGTTTACTAGGCGAGACCTAAAAACAGAATACCCAGCCTTTCCTTAACGGAACTTGATACTTATTTCCAGAAAGACGCCTCGTTTTCCCATGATTTAGAATTTGATACAGTTTGTTTACTAATTTAGTTTCCTGAAGTTTTAAACACAAACTGAAGAAAGAAAAGACACCTATCAAGAGGCTGGATTGTGATCAGAAAACCTAGGTTCAGTACTAGCCTCTCCTCTTGCCGTACTGTGTAATGCTAGGCATTGACTTTTTCTTTGATCATCACACCTGACAGCACCTTGGAATAATTCATTTCTTGAATGATGGGTGGACAGCAATGGATTTTCCGATGTACATAGGACCTTGCCAGCCTCATACTCAGTATACATGAATTTATTTCCCACATAATAGCGGCCACTCAGTATGCCGGTGACTGGCAGCAGTTTCAATGCAATCACAAATTCAAAGTACCTCTACAGCAAGAAAAGAAGGCATATCCCCTTCTCATTTGGGCAATCTCACAGGGGCTTGTTTATACATGTCTAGGTTGGCATTCTCAGACTAGGGCTTATTTGTGCTTCTCCATTTTAACTCTCACCTTGATTATTGGGATGTGGGATGTGTATGTCCAGACGTGGGTCTCGTGCTCTCCATGCCACTGGAGTCCATCTATCCTGGCTGATGAGGGGTGAAACCCCAAAACCGGTCCTAGGACGCTTGTTTCCAATCCAGGGAAGACCAGGCCTGACAGTTCGGGCTAGACTGTTACCATTGGGCACAGGGTAAAGACTGATTTGCATATGGCTGGGTTCACACTGGAATGGTATGGCAAGCAAAAAAACTATGGATTTAGGCCCAGATCTCCGTACTGGGTGAATGTATGACATTGTTCTTCATTCTATCAATTGTTCTTTTTGCATGTGTATGTACAGCAAACATAATCTAGTATGGATGGTCCTAATTGAAGCATGGGTATGTGCCAACAAAGAGAGCATCCAAAATCCCGCTATCTCATTAACATTTCAATTTTTGCATATTTTTTCTTTGTGATTCCAATAAAATAGTTCATAAGTTGTGGATGTACACGTATTTCGGTACTGTTGGTGGACATTTCTGAAGGTCGAATTGTAGAAATTGTTTAGACTGGGATCCTGGCCTCCAGCAGTGATTCGGAGGGGGTCCTCAGAAGTCAAAAGACTAAGAACCACTAATGCGAAAGGATTACAAATCTTAAAATAATCCACCTTTTTTATTTTGAAGGGTGCTTATCATATCTGTACACAACCTTTCTTACGCGGTTTACATCCAACTATTTGGGCAGCTCAGCTCATGCACCAAGGGCCAAGCCAGACCTTTGGATCGCCTTTCCCTATTAATCTGCTTGCGTGCCCACCTCCATGCAACAGGGCCACTAGGGCAAATCAAAGAGGCTGTATACTATTGCGACTGATAAATGCCTCCTTTCAGGATAACAAACGAACATACTCTACAAAAAATGCAGAAACCAGAAGCATGTCTAATCTCCTACATAAGTTATAGGCAGGGCTTTAAGTGGACTGGGTCCCAGGCGCGGTGCGTCCATTGGGGCGTAGGGGCGAAGCCCCACTAAGCCCCATGGACCCACCACGTCGTCACTAGAAGCCAAACACAATTATTTAAAAAAATCGCGCTATCTGCCGGCCGGGAAACCGGGAGACACCCGACCTTCCCGGAGTGCGCAAGGGGGGGGGCGGGGGGGAAGGATCGGGCTGCTGCAGCTGCGCAAGTGTATTTTTGGGCACAAACATGCCCGCGCATGCGCAGATCGTTTTCTTGTGAATTCCCCCTTAGAGAGAGGACCAGGGGGCGGGCCGCAGCCCCCGGGTTACACAGGGCGACTGGGCGAGGAGTCATGGTGCCCCCCCAGCCAATCCTGGCGCAGGATTGGCTGGTCACTACATAGCCCTGTTACATAACCCCTGACGGATAGCACAGCCGACTTTGGTGATGGGAAACCAGGTTCGAGCCTCTTATCGAACCATAAAAATGTATACATGACTTACACTGGTGTTAAATAAATAGATATTTTAAAAAACAAATAAAAATGATGTTCCGACTAAGGTGTGAAATTGGTGTCGAATAAATACATGTTTTTAAAAACAATTAATATTAATCATGTATCATTGGTGCTGGAGTACAAGGTTCGAGACTGGTATTAAACACTGACAAGCTGTGTGCAAGTTATAGGGTCATAAAAATACATGAATGATGGATGGATGCATGAATGGATGCAGGATGAATGATGGGTGGATGAATGGATGGGTGGATGCATGAATGAATGATGGATGCAGGATGGATGCTGGATGGGTAGATGAATGCATGATGGATGCAGGATTGATGCAGGGTGGATGGATGGGTGCATGAATGAATGATGGATGCAGGATGGGTGGATGGATGATGGATGAATGATGGGTGGATGAATGGATGGGTGGATGCATGAATGAATGATGGATGCAGGATGGATGCAGGATGGGTGGATGAATGAATGATGGATGCAGGGTGGATGGATGGGTGCATGAATGAATGATGGATGCAGGATGGATGGATGGATGCATGAATGGATGCAGGAATGGATGCAGGAATGGATTGGTGGATGGATGGGTGGATGGATGGATGCATGAATGATGGATGGATGCTGGATGGGTGGATGGATGGATGGATGGGTGGATGAATGAATGATGGATGCAGGATGGATGGGTGGATGGATGGATGGATGGGTGCATGAATGAATGACGGATGCAGGATGGATGGATGGGTGGACACATGAATGGATGCAGGATGGATGATGGATGGGTGGAAGGGTGGATGGATGGGTGGATGGATGGATGCATGAATGAATGATGGATGGATGGATGCAGGATGGATGGGTGGATGGATGGATGGGTGGATGCATGAATGAATGATGGATGCAGGATGGATGGATGGGTGAATGCATGAATGAATGATGGATGCTGGATGGATGGGTGGATGCATGAATGAATGATGGATGCAGGATGAATGCAGAATTGGTGGATGGATGGATGGATGGGTGGGTGGGTATATGGATGGATGGGTGGATGCATGAATGATGTATGGATGGATGCAAGGTGGTTCGGGCTCGCTCGCTCGCTGTGCTCGCTCGCTGCGGTGCAATATGCAAATTAGTTTACGCCTCACCACTTTCAAATGTCACCAGCCGCCCCTGCTGGGTCCTGCCGGTGCTGAGCACTGGCAATTCTAACAAGCATTGGCATAGCCAATAGGTCTCGCCTTTGGGACCTTATACGTGTATATCTAGGGCTATTGGCTTTGCAAATGTTTTTAAACTATATGGTAGAGGAGCAGAGACGTGGACCAGAGACCACTGGCACAGTGACACGGACAAGAGACTGCTGTGACAGTGGCACTAATCAGAGATCGCTGGGACAGTTACACAGACCAGAGAGAACAACGCCAGTGACACGGACCAGACAGCCCAGAGACAGCTGGTGACAGACAAGGATCAAGGGTGCACAGACTGTGTTAAGACAGGTGACTGCAAAGACATGGACTAGAGACAGTAGATACTGTGGTAAGAAACGTGCAGGGAGTGCAAACAAACAAAGGTTGACCCCTAGGTGGGGTGATGCCTTGCATCTCGTGCAAATTTAGGGGCTGGATTCCGTGATTGCTTCAGCCACATTGCAGAACCATGGGTCCAACGTCAAGAACTGCAGATGCGGTGTGATTTAGTGGACGGTAACACAAGTCGATACACACAGACCTCTGGAAACGGTTTGCAGGGAGTACAGAATTTGAGCACTGCGGTGTGCTGCTAGTGCAGATCCACCGAAAATGAACGCTGAGCTGAGTAAAACGTTATTGTGCTTTATCCAACTTCACATAAAAAGTCTAAGCGCAGGGAAGACCAGAGCATCCAATGAATGCACACACACGTCACTATTCACATAAACTAAGACTCAAGTGCACAGACACGACGATCTAAGTCATAAACTGCTTTATACGTAAACAAACACCCTCCTCTATCTACATGCCCAGTACCTGACGCTTTGAGGAGGGGGGAATGGGGGGGGGGGCTATAACAATCAACAGGGACAAAATGTACTTATTACTTTAAAACTCTGCTGGGTTCGATATGAGATCAAGTAGAAACGGCAACCTACAAACAAACTAGAGAGAACGTGGAGAAAAATGCACGAGTAATCTAGAACAGCCGATTGAAAACTGCACTCACTTCAAAGGAACTCAAGCAGCATCGCACAGGGTGCTAGAGAGCTATTTCTCAGACCAGTAGAATGCTATTGTCTATTATCTAGTGGATCGTGATCATTCCCTCTTGCAGTATCCCGTTTCACTGTAAGCAATGTTTTCCTCTCACTATACCCGAAAAGTTGAATATTCCATCACAGTACAGAGGGGCCACACCCTTATGATCACAAAATATTGTTACTCGGTCCATACTAAAGGATATGCCCGCCTCACGAATACCAGAAGTTGTTGAGGCGCCGCTATCGTTTTCCTTGTCTGGGGGGCAAGCCTGTGTCCCCTTTAGATGCGGAACCCAAAGATGTTCCTTCCTTAAGGGATAGACGTGTAACCCTGTTAAAAAAACAATGCTGGATGTTTAAGCTTCCTCGTAACCGATAATGCTACGTGTCCTACTTCGGAAGAAAGATAACAAATACGACCATGGGCTCAACGTCACAGTACCCCATAAAAGAATATCGTGGAATAAAAGGCCAGTACTCAGTGAAGCCAGGCCCAGAAAAAGGCACTATGTCACCCACAAAGCTCTTATCCTTGCAGCATGTCTGACAATGAAATCCTCTGCTTTAACTTGGATTCATACGTACACCAGAAATACCCACGCCTGTGTCAGCTTGACATGAGCCAGTCAAGTTCAAGTTCAAGAATTTATATAGCGCACTACTCACCCAGAGGGTCTCAAGGCGCTTAGGGAGGGGGTTCATTGTTTATCGAATAGCCAGGTTTTAACCTCTTGGATGCTAATGACAAGGGTAACTCGTCATGCACCACCCATTCATTTCAATGGAAATCAAATGAAAACCCTGATAATGCCTTAGCAGCCAAGTGGTTAAGATCTTTTCTGAAGGAGATGTGGTTCTGTGTAAGGTGGAGGTGAGTGGGGAGTGAGTTCCAGGTCTTGGCCGCCAAGTAGGAGAAGGATCTACCTCCCATGGTGGATCTTTGGATACGCGGAACTGCGGCGAGGCCTTGGTTGGAGGATCTTAGTTGGCGGGTGGGTGTGTAGAAGGATAGTCGAGTGTTGAGGCATTCGGGCCCTAGTTTGTAGAGGGCCTTGTGTGCGTGGGTGAGGAGACGGAATGTTATTCTCTTGTTGACTGGAAGCCAGTGGAGGTCTTTCAGATGGCCGGTAATGTGATCTTGGCGAGGGATGTCCAAAATGAGTCTCACTGATGCGTTTTGGATGCGTTGGAGTTTTTTCTGTAATTTGGTTGTAATTCCGGCGTAGAGGGTGTTTCCGTAGTCTAGTCGACTCGTAACCAGTGCGTGGTTGACAGTCTTTCTTGTCTCTGCGGGGATCCAATGGAAGATTTTTTTGAGCATACGAAGTACGTTGAAGCAGGAGGATGAGACGGTGTTGACTTGTTTGGTCATCGAGAGTGAGGAGTCTAGGATGAAGCCAAGGTTACGTGCGTGGTCTGTGGGTATGGGTGCTGAGCCCAGATCCGAAGGCCACCACGAGTCGTCCCAGGCAGAGGGGGATGATCCTAGGATGAGCACTTCCGTTTTGTCTGAGTTAAGTTTAAGGCGGCTGTTTTTCATCCATACAGCTACTTCTTTCATGCCTTCGTGAAGATTGGTTTTGGCAGAGTTGGGGTCTTTGGTGAGGGAAAGGATCAGCTGGGTGTCGTCAGCGTAGGAGATGATGTTAAGGTTGTGTTGACGCTCGATGGAAGCGAGTGGACTCATGTAAACGTTGAAGAGGGTGGGACTGAGTGATGATCCTTGTGGTACACCGCAGATGACTTTGGTGGCCTCTGATTTGAATGGGGAAGTCGGACTCTCTGAGTTCTCCCAGCTAGGAACGAGATGATCCAGTTCAAGGCTTTTCCTTTTATGCCGATGTTGCTGAGGCGTTGTATGAGGGTGCTGTGACAGACAGTGTCGAAGGCGGCGGAGAGGTCGAGTAGAATGAGGGCCACTGTTTCTCCGTTGTCCAGTAGTGTTCGGATGTCGTCCACTCGAAAAGTAAGGTACTCCAGACAAATGCGCATTGTCTGTGTTATAAGATTATATGATAAGGATTTAGAGCCGTTCAGCCTCCGTAGAAGCAGGCAGCACCGCTGCTTCCCCCTCTGAGCCCCTCTGCTAACCAACAGCGAGCCGGATTGGGTTTCGAGGAGCTCGGCCTGATTGAGGTGTGAGGAGTCGAGAGGAGGACCTCCTATCTTTTGAATTTCATGGGTCAACCTGAAAATAAAACTTCACTGAAAAAATAAAACACACCCTTAAGGGGAAAACCTGCGCTCGGAGCATGAGTAGGAAACTAATGGCCACGAAAGTGAAAGCAAAATCAAAGTAATTCCCCAGGAAAAAACCTGCGCTCGGAACATGAGCAGGAAACTAATGCCTTGCGGGAGCGGCGCCAGGCAGTGGTGTAACGATAATTGAGGGGGCCCCCCTGCCAGGTACGTGGAGGGGCCCCCTCCGGACTCTATTAGGAGCTCTCAGGCCGAACTGCAGTGCTGAGGGGGCCCCCTTGAGCTTGGGGGCCCCCCCGCACTGCGGGGGATGCGGGGCCTGTGTTACGCCCCTGGCGCCGGGAGTGATAATTGAGAACACATGGTGAAAAAGTTTGCTCCTGCAAGGGAAATGCCAGACGTGCACGCGTTGCGATTAGAAGCAATGCAACGCGTGCACGTTTTTGCCCGCAAAGCTGTGCCGATTCCTGAAGGTCTCTTTCCTATGTACCGCTTGCGCGCTGCGTAGGCGAGACCTAAAAAGCAGGTGCCTACACAGGTCCCTATCTGACTCTCCACTTTCACCCTCACCCTCTGTGAAAAAAAATATCTTAAATCTGCAGCAGTGCCATCCTTCACTGCTTTTGATGCAACTTCAAAGAGACTCATTATAGTTCTTTCACGGGCTCATCATTTCAGAACTGAAGCATTTTTAATATTCAATACAACGAAGCCATAGTTGTTGCTTATTTATCTTATGCAACTAGCCAGTAAGGTAAAATACTAAAAACTATGGGAACATGGGTGCAGCAATCATACATAACATACACTAGATGGATGAGAACAGCCAGGTTTTGATGTATTTTCTAAATGCCAAATCTGGATGCAATGACAGAAGCAGCAAAATACCAGTCAGGTGGCACTCTATGCTAAGCACAGATTTTCAGTTGATATGTTTTTAAGCCACGCCTTTAATTTCATTGGCCACACCCCTTTAAGAGACCCTCTCACTCTTCAGACACTAAAATAATTAAAGGAGGCAGCTCCGCTCTTCTACTTTTGCGTTTTCGTTCTTCAACTTTATATTCAGAAACACAGTTTACTTGGGCAGTTTATCTGAATGATTATTTAAGTAATGCCAAAGCTCGGCTTTTCACTATTTTTTAACAACATAGCAGGTTGCATAGCACTTTATCACGCTGATACGCACGCAAAGCAATGGAGGCACTCTTTGGCAGGGCTAGGATACGGTACGTCTTGTCCCATATTCTTTTCAAAGTATAAAAAGCATGGACGTATGTAGGGTGACCAACCGTCCGTAAATTTCACGGACAGTCCGTAATTTCGGGCATCTGTCCGTTGTCCGTGAAGAATCCTTTAACGGACGCCATTTGTGCGTAATTTTAACCAGGCACCGGTCGCAACTCCCTGAAGCCGGCGCAGCTTCCACCCACCTCCATTCTTGACTCCGATGCTGAGGTCGGGTGTAACAGACTCCGAGGCAGTACAAAAGCTCACATACCCAGCAGAGTTGGAGAGGCACAGCGGGGTGGCAACCCTCACACCTCCAGCCCTTGATGAGCTGTTAAGAGGTGCTTGCTTGAAGGTGACTGGGAGGGGGGGGGGCGGCAGCTTCAGGAGCAGGGCATCTATTCAGATGCAAACAGCCCTGAATGCTCCATGTCTCCGTAATTTAGAGGGGCTTCACGCATTCCATTTCTGCCCAGGGCCCCAAACATCCTAGAACCGGCCCTGATTACGAGGCAGCACGTGGTTCTCTTCACAGAGCGTAATTACTGTCACTAGATTGTAAGCAAACCTCGGTTCTTCAAACATGCAGTCTATAATGTATGAAAATAAAGAAATAGCACAATCGCACCCACACTGATTAAAAAAATATGGAGCACAATCAGTTAAATCAGTTCTCTTGGAGTATCTCCTTAAAGTACTGCACATTACAGTGGGGGATGGAAAAACTAACATTTTGGACTGAGAGCCTGTCTTCTCATTGTCTTGTCCAGGACGGGGTGAGGAGCCCTACCCCACGCTGGAAGAGACCAAGATGATACCAGAATACTGCATGCCCACCCTGGTGGATCCTGTCCCCCCTCCTGTGATGGCTCCTGCCCCCCCCCCCCCCCCCCCTTCCCCAGTGATGGCTCCTGTGCCCTCCTGTGGTGGATCCTGTCTCTGCACTGGGTGGCTTCTGTCACAGTCAGTCCTGGAATGGCTCCTGCGGCGAGGGTGAAGTTCTTGATGGGCCTCTTCCCAAAAAGGCTCAGCTCAAAATTAATATGAAAAGGTGGGCGAGTGAGCAAGTGAAGGGATGGCTGGATGAATTAGTGAAAGGGTGAATGGATGAATGAAAGATTGAGTACATGGATAATGAGAGGATGGATGAATAGATGAGTGAGTGAGTGGAAGGATGGAAGAGAGAAAAGGTAAATAGCTGGATGTATGGGTGGAAGGGTAGCTGGATGGGTAAAAGGGTGGATGGATGAGTAAAAGGGTGGATGGATGAGTGAAAGACCGGATGAGTGAAAAGGTGGATGCTGAGTGAGTGGGTGGGTGGATGCATGAGTGAAATGATGGATGGATGGATTGATGAACTGATAAGTGCAAGGGTGAATGGATGGACAGATGAGCGAAAGGGTGGATGTAAGGATGGATGTGAGTGAGTAGGAAGGTAGATGGCCAAAAGGATGAATAGATGAGTGAAGGAGTGAAAGGATAAATGGATGAGAGAAAGGATGGATGGGTGATAGGGTCAATTGAAGGATTCATGAGTGGATGAGTAGATGGGTGGGTAGGTGGATGGATGGAAGGAAGGATTGCTAAGTGAAAGGGTCGATGGAGAGAGAAAGGGAGGATGGATGACTGAAAGTGTGGAAGGATGAGTGACTGGGTGGATGGATAGTAAGTGAAAGGATGGCCGGACGGGTAAAAGGGTAAATGGCTGGATGGATGAGTGAGTGAATGGATGGATGGATGGATAGGTAGAAGCGTGGATGGATGAGTCTACAGATGGATAGGGTGAAAGGGTGGATGGATGGATAATGGATGGATGAGTGAAAGGATGAATGAAGGGATGGATGAGTGAAATGATAGATAGAAGGATACATGATGGATAGGTTTGCAAATGGTTGAATATGTTTGGATATAAAAATAAATATGCTATTGGGATCTGCCGCGCCGGGAAACCCTTTGTTGGGTAGCTGTGCGCATTACAAATGTAAACAAATAAATATGGCTGGGCTTACTTATATACTATTGCGCAACCTCTGATGTGTCTGTAAAACTTGTCCAATTGCCCTGAAGTTTTGTCCTGAATTTTGACATCCTGTCCTGAATTTGTGTCCTGAATTTTGACCCTTTGTCCTAAATTTTTACACTCACCGTCCTGAATTTGCACCAATGCCAGTTGGTCACCCTAGACGTATGTGATGTCATGTTTGGATGCGTTCAACTAATCGTGACTCGACCATGTAAATTGAATTCTATCGCGATCTTCTACCAGGGAAACGAATGTACTCTGAACTGCAATCGTGAAAATACATCATCGCCGGGCAACGGACACATTTCATCCTTTCCCACAAAAAAAAAAGGCCGAGCCCACGTTACTGAATCACGCATTTAATAACACACAGCAATCATCAAGGCGAGTGAAATTGTGTGGTGCGCTCAAGCATAAAGACGAGGCCTATTTTAAAATATGTTTTTGGTCTCAGTGACTGAATAATGAGCGGGGTCTATTACTCAGTGAACCCCCTTCTTGTAACTACTGTTCTGCAAAACATTAGCGCGAACCTAAGATTCCTTTCTTTTTGTGCCTATAAAACTCTCGATGCTTTCCAAGAAATCATTTAATGCAGCATTTTTTGCAGCAGACACGCTGCCTCGCGCCTTGCCCTGGGGAGCGGCCTCTCCGTAGAAGCTCTTGATGGGAGCCCGGGCCGCAGACAGGCCCCTCGAGGAGCATTTTTCAAAACGACCTTCAGTTTCATATTACTTGTGAGTCAGAGTTTCTTTAGTAGGCAAAGAAATCCCGTTAATTTGTGGCAACAATTCTAGTTCTTTTTAAACACTCGTTACTAAATAATATGGTATATAATCAGCTGAAAAAAACAAAAACAGAATACATGTCGAAAAATGTAAGGAATTCCAGCAGTTTGAAGCCTTGCAGTTAAAGAAGAAATCTGACGATTATGACATATGTCATACCTGTTGGTCACGGTCTAGTGTTTGTAAAGTAATGTGTTTCCACCAGCCATTCCTAGAGGGCTGACATCCACACTCACCCCCACACCCATCCATCATGGCTGTCACCGGTCAGGTGACCCTTCTATTAATAAAAGGGTCCGGGTCCATGTGCCCTAGTCCAGTTCCCGATACATTAACCATGAGCCTGTGTCATTAATGCAACTGCATGAGGGCCTAGAGCCCTGACCCTTACAATGGCGACAAGCGGGTTGGAACTGCGTGCAGCAGCAGCCCTGACATGCGCGAGGGGGAGAGTGAAGCCCACATTGAGGGCACCCCCTGCCAGCAGTCGTAAGCAGTGACCAGTTACCCGTAGGGTGACCAACCGTCCGTAAATTTCACGGACCATCCGTAATTTGGACCTCGCGTCCGTTAATCGTGATGATCCCTTTTACGGACACCTTTTGTCCATAATTTTGGCCATCACAGGGAGCTTTAATGCTCCCTTTGAGAGGCCTCACCCCCTCTGATGGGGCCACCTCGCACTCCTCCTAGAGCACAAGAGCATCCCAACCAGCCCATTGTCATTCTGTATGCCGGCTAATTGCCACATACAGAATGTCAATGGGGCAGTCTGGGGTGTGAAAGCATGTGGTGGCCTCCTCCTGCTTCAGTGTACAGCAGGGCATTCTGTAAGATGGATAAAAGGTAAAGTGCCCACCCATGCTGCAATGTTGGGAAACAGTTTATGTAAAGAAGCCTGTAAAACAAGTTCAAAAGAACAGGTTCATATCTTTCACTGTCTCATCATTTTAGAACTGAAGTATTTTCAATATTATATTCAACAAAGCCATGGTTGCTGCTTTTTTATTTTAAGCAAATAGCAAACATTGACAAAACCAATAGTCCTGGCTTGTTGTTGGTGTAACGATACTTGCTGTTTTATATCTCTGGATGCAATGACAGAAACAACATAATACCAGTCGGGTGGAACACTATGCTAAGCACAGATTTTTAGCTTAGGTGTTTTAAACCATGCCCTTCATGACATCGAACACCCTCTTTGAAGAGACACCCCCCCCCCTCAAGAGTTTTTAACTTCACTTATTCACTTAAAGCCCTGGAAACAAAACCATTTCACAGTCACCTCACATCCTGGCACTGTGCTTCATGCATGACTCATGACTTCTACGTTTTCAGATTGCCTATGTGCAGGGGCATAGTGAACCCTCCCCACCCCACTCCTTCCCTTGCTTTATGAACTACAGTAAGGTGAAGTTCTTGATGGGCCCCTTCTGTCTGTAACTCTGCAGACAAAGACTCAGCTCATAATGTGAAATGGTGGTGAGTAAATAAGTGAAGGAATGTGAGAATGGCTGCATGGATTAGTGAAAGGATGAATGGATGAATGAAAGGGTGAATGGATAAGATAATGAAAGAAAGGATGGTTGAATGAATGAGTGGAAGTATGGATGAGAGGAAAGGTAAATAGATGTATGTATGGTTGAAAGGGTAGATGGATGGGTAAAAGGGTGGATGGGTGTGTGAAAGGATGGATGGATGAGTGAAAGGGTAGATGATGGGCAAGTGAATGGGTGGATGGATGAATGAGTGAAAGGATGGATGTAAGGATTGATGAGTGAGTGAAAGGGGGTAGATCGATAAAAGGATGGATAGATGAGTGAAGAAGTGAAAGGGTGGATGGATGAGAAAACGAATGGATGAGTAATAGGGTCAATGGATGGATTCATGAATGGATGAGTAGATGGATGGATGGATTCGTGAAAGGGGGATGGAGAGAGAAATGGAGGATTAATGACTAAAAGCCTTAATGGGTGGAAGGGTAAGTGATTGGGTGGATGGATTAGTAAGTGAAAGGATGGCTGGATGGGTGAAAGGGTAAGTGGCTGGATAGATGAGTGATTAGATGGATGGGTAGAAGAATGGATGGATGACTGTACGGATAGACAGGGTGAAAGGGTGGGAGGTTTAATAATGGATGGATGGATGAGTGAAAGTGTGGATGGAGAGATGGATGAGTGAAATGATGGATGGAAGGATACATGGTGGATGGGTTTGCAAATGGTTGAATATGTTTGGATATAGATGGGCACATAGATGGAAGGACAGAATGAATGGTGAAAGACTGAATGATAGATAAAAGAATGATTACATCTTGTAGCACCCATTATCTTAAGTAACATATCCTATACATTGACTTTCACATTTATATGAATCATTTACTCTACATAATGTGTGTGTGAGGTAACGCCCTCCGACACCCTGCCCTACATACTTGGGATGAGTAACACTATAAAAGAAATTAAATACACATGAGAGATGGTCTATGTGAAGATGAAGGGCACCATTGGAGGGTGGTAGCAAGGCCGGACTGGCCAACCGAGCATCAGGTGTTTCCCTGAGAGGCTGGAAAGGGGGGGTGAGCGGTTTTGTTATTGGGGGCTGGCACTGCAAAGTTCCTTGTATATCCAGTAGTTTTCAATCAACAATAAAAGCAGCCTCACTTATATTCAGGTGTGGTTCACCATCGTCTTGGACTAATGTACCTGCTGGAGCGAGATGAGAGTTTTGAATCGTCTAAGGTAGCAAGCTGCGGCCATACTGAAAAACCGTGAAGAGCACGATTGTCTCAACCTAATATAAACTTATTTTGACTTGTGGTTGTCTATTTACTTACTTATATACTATTGCGCGACCTCCTCTGACGTGTCGGTAAAACGTACCTTTTGTCCCCAAGTTTTGTCCTGAATTTTGACCTTTTGTCCTGATTTTTTTTCATGAATTTTGACCCTTTGTCCTGAATTTGCACCCATGCCAGTTGGTCACCCTAGTTACCCGCTGGGTGTAAGGTGAGCCCCGGGACTGATGTACAGCAGGTGTGGCACAGAAGCTGGGCACGTGTGGCAGCCCGTACAGTGTCCCTGGTACCTGCACACTGCTGACCAGCACGGCGAAGGAGAGCACTGGCCACAGGTGAGCGCGTAGGGGATCGTCTCTGCAGCAGCCAGCATGAGGGACACCGCCTGCGGCCTGGTGACAGTGGATGGACTACAGCGCGAGGCAGTCTGCGGTGGGCCCTCCAGCAACAAGCAGCGCAGGCGACAGCCCCAATGTAAGAGAAAGAGGGGTATGGAAGAAGAGCACCTTCCCAGCGTGGTGTACGAATAACGGCCTGCATCTGTATTAAATACCCCCCGAGTCATGAGAGGCACACAGACACCAACTGAGCCCCCCTCGCGCACCTGAAGGGCCTGTGTGGGCAGAAAAAAAAACAGAAAAGAGGTAGAGTACAGAGATAGGATTCTTACTCCACAGGCACTGTTTACATAAACAAAAGGAATCCTACTCACAGTGGACAAGGAGAGTGTCAACCACAGATGTGGGAACACTCAGTGTTTTGTAAAATACCCCTCACACACCAACAGGCCCCTTGGTGTCATGCTTCATCATTGGGGTCTTCGCACCCCTCTAACGGGATGCGGCGTGCTGCGACCTACGACTACGCGGGAGCACTGAAAGTATAAACTATGTGTGGTGTGTGTGGTGGAAGTGATAGGGTATTTTAATGTGAGTGGTGGGATATAGTGAAGGTTTTAAAAAGTACCTGGCTCGTAGGTATTAAGGAAAAAACTTTATTCACAACCCCGGGCTGGTACTGTTAAAAGAAGTGCAGTTTGAGGTAGTTAACTGTCGTAACTATGGACAGTACCTCTGGTGTGCGTCGACATGTTTCGGAGCTTGTGCTCCTTCTTCAGGACGGGGGCACAACTTCCCCACCTTACTAACGTGTTTCTAAATAAAGTGTAAATAACCAAAAAGTGCAAGACTATTTACAGTGTTTCAATGATAAATTAAGGATATAATGTGCCTACAGCGGTATCGGACCATGCAGTTGCATGATTCATTGTGTAAGGTTGTCTTGCTTCATGAGCATTTCAAGAACGTCTGGGGTTGATTGCTAATTTCGCAATAGACTCGGGTCGAGTTTACCTCCGTGTTGCCCCGCAGCTATGCCCCCCTACTGCAATTAAAACCGTTGTTTAGTTTAGTTCATTCACTTTTATAAGGTCCTGATGAATCGCAGGTGAATATACCCCAGTGCGAGAAACATGTCGACCAATTGCTCTGCTAGTCTCTTCTAGGGTCACTCTACCTAACGGATTGACACCTAGCGAGCTATCTTCACGGTTTTAATTGCAGTAGGGGGACCTCCAGAATAAAGTGGTTTCCGGCACCCCCTGCTACATTTTAATCACTTCACCAGGCAACTAGCTATCCCGCCCACACACCCGCACTTCACCATAAGGCAGTTGGATACAAAAGATCTCCGCCAAAGAGCCCCTCCTTGAGGTGAGCCCGTTGGGGATTGCACCGCCTCCCCGACGAGGAGCAACCACCAATGATGGAGCATGACACCCTTCTGGGTGTGTGAGGCAAATACATCCAACAAAATGGATGCCCAAAGGTGTAATATCCACACCTTCGGTCACACCAGCTTTACCTAATTTCCCCCTTTTTTTAGGAACAGTTCAGCAACCCCTTTGTTGAGTTAATCCTGTATTCCCATGGTGTATGCGCGGCTGCGATAACTGACCCTCTGTAATGTGCATTTTTTGCTGATGTTTGCTTCAATGAAAATAAATATTAAAAAAAAAACATGTGCTTGTTGGAGAGTGAGAGAGAGAGAGAGAGAGAGAGAGAGAGAGAGAGAGATGGAGGAATAGTTTGAAGATTTGAGAGTCAAGTTCAGCTTGATGTCAAGCAGTTTATTATTTTTTTTTTTTTTTTTTACAAATTAGGCACTGCCAACCGCTGAACTTAAAACATTTTTTGGAAGGAGAAAGTCTTCAATGGAGCGAGGCAGCAGGCCATGTCCAAAGAACAGATCTTTGATAACGGGAAGGCGAGGTCTCAGTTGTTGAAGGCAGGAAAGCAAGCGAGAAAGTGCAGGTTTCAAGCCCAAACAGCCCTCAACATTGATTGGATGGCAGTGGAGGCTTGTTTCTGTGAAGTCTTCTATGTTTGGACTTAGAAACATTTCTGGTGTTCGCATTTCCTCAGCAGGGGAAGGCTGCAGGCTGTAGCGAAGCCAGTACTTAGCTTGAAAAGCTTCCATCTATCTACATCATCGATCTACATCTGCAGTGACTAATGGATTAGGGCTTTATTTGCCCTGCAAGAACAGTGGATGTCCGCTTCTATTATGGTAAGGTTTCTTCAGGACCCATTAGGCATCCCTGTGACTGGAGGCACATTTTAAAGGACGTTCTTGAAGTTTAGTTTTTGACTTCACTAATTTTTAAGGGTTTCAGTGGCCAGCTGATTCTTCCAGCAGGTCAGGCGTGGAGACATTGTGGCTATCCCACACAAGTGTCTGTGCCTGACAGTACATTTGAAGAGTATTCCCCAATAATTAGTTCATGACTTAGTTACCCTGCTGATTGCTGTCCTTTATTCGACACTGAGCAGACAATGTGTGCTGGTTGTGATATAGGGATCGCCCCATGCCACCTCTGCAGCCCTACTGAGAGATTTCACTCCACATAGAACAGGCAGGAGCTGGAGATAGCCTTATTTGCAGAGACATGCATCTGCTTATTTCTCTTCATTGATTCCAAGCAAAGCCTCAGAAAAATGTTTTGAACTAAAAAAAGTCACACTTAATATGTGACTTTCGTCATCTACTCAGCAAGATATGACAGTCAAAGCCCCTAAACAGGGCCAGATTGGCCGTAAAGGGGAACCGGGCGTTTCTCCGGTGGGCCAGAAGGGGGGGGGGGCTGGTTTCTGACTGGTGGGGCTGTTTTTTAGGTCTCGCGACCTATCAATGCGCGCAAGCGCATTGAGCGGAGCGAGAATTCAAGTGCTCAAAATCCTCGTCAAACCAAGGGCTTCTTGGTGCGGTTTTCTTTAAGCTCACGTGAATCACGTGACCAAACAAGCACGCGCATCAGCCTCCCTCCCTCCTAATTGCATTTTTTTACGGCCGCACAGCACATCAAAGGGCTTCTCCCAGCGTGTGCTGTGCGGCTTCTACTCCCCCATCCGGCGCTGTGGACATGTTTCTTAGCCCCGTATGGCAGCGCATCTTCCTCAATGGAGGCAGCTCATCTCACCCTACCCATACCATCCCCTCGAGTCCCTTGCACATCTCCCCCCTGCCACTTCACAGATTCTCACTAGTGCGCAGGAGCCGGCACTGCACCCCCAGAGGAAATCAGAAGCACATGCAGAGAGATGGACGACTCCAATAATGCAGCGGCGACCGCAGCCCCATCAGCCATGATAGGATGTTAGTTACAAAGATCACAAGTTGTGTACGAGTCAAAACAGTGCTGCGTCGAGGAGTTACAAAGATCACAAGTTGTGTATGAGTCAGAACAGTGCTGCATCAAGGACACAACCTATAAACACACACGGAGCAGCCTGTGTTCAGCAGCCAGAAGTTCCGCTGCAGGACAACACAAATGAAAACAAAACGGGAACACAAAAACAAACTTTGTGAATAGTAGGCGCGACCTGCCAGGTCCTTCTTGTCTGCCAATTTGCCAGTTCATGTTAGATGGGGTTCCAATGCTTAAGGTTGTGTCGTCTTTCTCTTCTAAATGAAAATAATATTTTTGAACAAAAAAAGCTTCCAACACCAACTTAACGGGTGTAATTCGTCTGCTTTCTCTACTCCGGTGATTTTCTTATCAGCTGCCTCCCCTCGCTCGCATTCCCGCCCCCATCCGGCTTCCCTCACGGCACATAAAACATATGCTGTGCCTTTAGTCACACCGAACATTCCTGTGAGACATAGTTCTTTAGCTGTGTGATGCTGCCAGCAAAGTCCACTTGAGATTTAAAAAAGCTTCGCACTCTTAGCAAAACCAGCCGTCAATATTCTACAGCACCAGCCTTTCCACTCATGTTATGATAGATCCTTTCTTTAATTGTAATGAAACAGTTTACACTTTGTCAATACTCTGAGTAATACTCAACAGTAATAAACGATTAGATCTGAGGGGTTCCAATGCTTGAGGTTGTGTCGTCTTTCTCTTCTAAATGAATAAAAACCTTTTTGAACAAAAAAAGCTTCCAACACAAACTTAACGGGTGTAATTCGCCTGCTTTCTCTACTCCGGTGATTTTCTTATCAGCTGAACCAATGATTTCCAAGCACATAGGCAGGCCCTGCAATGCATGGATAAAGAACTGAGTTATCCATTTGTTTGCATTGGATCTCGAGCGAATGCATATGTATAATACATTAAGGAAATGGAGCCAGATAATCAAGAAAGCGCGCTGCAAATAAAGGCTGGAGTGGTCTGCAAAATAAAGTGTCTCTTAAGAGAGCGACTGCCAACATTTAATACTTATGCAAGTACGGTACCTGCATTCGAAGACACGCAGTTGTAAATATAATCTCACCGAATAATAAATGCTCTGTAATTATGACGACGTGTAAAAGCACCACAGTGCAAGTCAGAAACAAAATACCTTTCTTTCCACCCGCCACGTGAAAGACGGTGGGATGTTGCATCACCGAGGTGAAGTATCAGAAGGTAACTGTGTCATTGGTGTGGGGGAATGGAGCAGGGTGGGGTGGGGGTGTTGCGCTCACGAGCAGGCGCCATGATTCCTCGCAATGTGAAGTGGCTCATTTACCGATGTTTTTTATGTACAATACTTATGAGTTTATTTTAAAGCAGAGCTCGCTCCCATTAACCGCCTTCCTTCTGATACCAAGTACACCATTTTTAAAGTATTATTTTCAGATACATATATTTTCCTGAAAGTTCAGTCATGAGGTATCTGCCTAGCACCGTCTTACCGGTTGATGAATATTGTTTCATCAGTTATGAATGGCCATTCAATGGAAAATGCAGGATCGAGGGGATACTGTGAATGCTCTCTAATATTTTTTGTCGTCCGGGTTCCGCTGCTTGTTTTATTTTCTCAGAATGCAGCACACATCGTTCTGGCATTCGTTCTTTCCAGGTTGTGCATCTGAACTGGCTGTCCAAGAACATATTAGTCAGGTGATCACCCCACTTATAGCGCTTAATGGACATTTTGAATAGCCACACAGTGTTCCATCCCTTTTACAAGAGCACCGGATTACATTTCACCAGGTCAAATTCACTTTTTCAGATACAGGCAGGTCTTAAGTTACATTTTGCATGGGAATCATTCTTTCTGTTAAAGTGCAAAATGTTCAGCGCAACATACACTCCAAATACCACTCAGTGCCACATAGTTACACGCCACATAATTACACTGCACTTAATGCAACATACACTCCAAATACCACTAAGTGCCACATAATTACACACCACATAATTACACTCTACCGAATGCAACACACACTCCACACGATACCACTCAGTTCCACATAATTATATGCTACATATTTACACTGCGCTCAACGCAACATACACTCAAATACCACCCAGAGCCACATAATTACACACCATATAATTACACTGCACTCAATGCAACATACGTTCCAAATACCACTCAGTGCCACATAGTTACACACCCCATAATTACTCTGCACTCAACGCAACATACCCTCCAAATAACACTCAGTGCCACATAATTACATGCCACATAATTACACTGCACTCAATGCAACATACACTCCAAATACCACTCAGTGCCAATTAGTTACATGCCACATAATTACACTCTATCGCATCACCACAGCATCACTCAGCACCAACAAGGGACACCACCACATCACTCAGCGCCACCACAGCATCTGTGCAACCATTCAACAACAACTGGTTCAAATATGTACTCTCAATGTTTCAAGCTTTATTACAAATGTCACATAAAGATGTTAATATTTCACTTCTGTTCTTGGATTTTCGTCACAATAAAATACACTGGACATAATCTTCACAAAAGTTATTTACAAAAGTTTAATCTATTGCCATTATAAATTACAATAACTTTTATTAATTAAAAAAATTAAAATCAATGGTTATTCGTAATATCAATACATCCAAGTCACGTAAATACAACACATATTGCATTACAAATGCTATAGGTGTCACATTTGCGAAAGTTAAAAGTATTGTCTTTGTAAATGACAAAGCTATTAATTTTGCTATTTTCAAAACCAACACATAAATAAAAAATGTGTCATTTACAATACCAATAGCTCAAACTTTCCTAATGCGAGACCTATTGGCAACGCCAGTGCTTGTGTTACTGGGGGCCGGTTTTGCAGCAGTGCAAAATCGTCCCCTTGTAACAAACGCACATAGCAGCAATGTTCCAGCACTCCCCCCCCCCCCCCCCCCCATACCCCATACCCCTCCCCCCCCCCCACCCACCCCGGGCCGGTTGGACCGAATTGCCAGGGCTGGTTTCCGATCCCAGTCTGACCCTGCCCCTAAACCAGGTCTGTGTGAGACTCACTAAGGATATCTCTTCTGAAATACAGATGACAAGTTTGAATCAAAAAAGGCCAACTCAGCCTCACATCCTTCTAGTTTGGTAAATTGAACCCACTGTCTTGGGTAATAACAACGCCTGTTATTTACAGTGCTTAGAAATGGCAAAAGTATGCTAAGAAGCACTAGATAACACGCATTGGCAAAACCAATAGGTCGCGCCTATGCAAGAGCTGTTGGCTTTGACAATATGTTTTAGCCATGTTGTACTCAAGAGTGCCTGCTGTACAGCATGGCTAAAAGTGGAGTGTTGTAGAGTGGAGTATTGTGGGGCATAGAGTGGCGTTGAGCAGCATAGAGTGGTGTACAGTAGAGGTGGGTGGCGTGGAGTGAAGTATAGTGTCATAGAGTAGCATACAGTGGAGTTGTATAGTGTTGTGGAGTGTCTTGGATGTAGTGTTGTGGAGTGTCTTGGAGGGAGTAGAGTGTCAGAGTGGAAAGGTGTTGAGTTGAAAGGTGTTGAGTGGAGTGTCGCAGAGTGGAGCAGAATGTTGTGGAGTGGAGTGGCAGAGAGTGTTGTGGAATTGTGTAGAGCAGAGTGGAGTGGCGTAGAGGGTGTTGTGTAGAGTGTTGTTGTAGAGTAGAGTGACGTAGATCACAGTTCAGTGGAGTAGTTTTAGAGAGTGGAATGTCATAGAGGGGAGCAGAGTGTTGTAGAGTCAAGTGTCAGAGTGAAGTGGCATAGAGTGGAGTGGCATAGAATGTCAGAGTGGAGTGCAGTGGAGTAGAATAGTGGAGTGGTGTCATAGAATAGAGTGAAGTAAAGTGACATGGGGTGCCATAGAGTAAGTTGCATAGAGTGGAGTAGTGTTGTAAAGTGGCGTATAGAGTGTTGTAGAGTGGAGTGGCAAAGTGGAGAAGAGTTTAATGGAGTAGGGCGTCAGAGTGGTGCAGGGTAGAGTGCAGAGGAGTAGAGTGCAGTGGCATAGAGTGCATTGAAGTAGAGTGTGATAGTGCAGTCGTGCAGAGTAGAATAGAGTTGAGTTCAGTTGTGGAGAGTGTAGTCTTGCAGAGTAGAGTGTCAGAGTGCATCGGTATAGAGTACATTGATGCAGAGAACAGTGGTGCACAGTGCATTGGTGCATATTAGAGTGCACTGGCATAGAGTATAGTGGTGTAGAGTAGAGAAATGGTGAAATGGCATAGAGTGCAGTAGTACAGAGTAGATTAAAGTGGTGTCGAGTGGATTGGTGTAGATTGGATTGGCGTAGAGTGGTGTAGAGTGGTGTAGAGTAGCGTGCAGAGGCACAGAGTAAAGTGGCGTAGAGTTCAGAGGGGCAGACTAGAGTAGCGTGAAGTACAGTGGTGTGGCGTAGAGTGCATTAGTGGAGAGTGTAGTGGCATAAAACGGTGCAGCATAAAGTAGCAAAGAGTGTTGCACTGTCGAGTACAGTGGCATACAGTGCGGTGGTGAAGAGCAGATTGGTGTAGAGTGCATTCGTTTAGAGTAACAAGGCATAGAGTGCAGCGGCGCAGAGATGAATAAAGTGACAGAGTGCAGTGACGTAGAGTTGATCGTTTCAGTGTGGAGTGAGGTGAAGTGTCAGAGTGCAGTGGTGCAGAGTGGTTTAGAGTGGATTGGCATAGAGTGTGGTGGTGCATAGCAGAGTAGTGTGGGATAGAGTGCATTGCAAAAGAGTGGTGTAAAGTAGAGAGGTGTTGAATGAAGTGTTGAATGAAGTGTTGTGGACTGGTGAAGAATAGGGTGCAGTGATGCAGTGTGCAATGGAGTGTTATAGTGCGGAGTGGAGTGGTGCAGAGTGGAGTGGAGTGGGGTAAAGTGGAGTATACATGGTGTGGTAGTGCACTGCCATCACAGACAACACAGATCATCAAATGAAATCAACATTACATATTGCACAGACATACAATTTTACTGATAAAAGTATACAGCACACAAACAATAATGTGAGGAAATGTCACCTAGTGTATTTTTTTTAAATTATCATATAATAACTGTTTCCGCCACACTTCAGAATTACCAAAACAATGTGCTTTATTTGTGCTTTCCATATTCTGAAATATCTACCCAGTTTATTTACAGACATTTAAATGTGGATTTTTGTGCTAGAAAAAAAATTGTAGTAGCCTGGACAGTATGATTGTCAAATAAATCCTCTCACCTTGGAGAAAGAAAAGTAAACACTAAGCTCCTGGGAAGACAGAGTCTGACATTTGACCTCTGTGTCTGAATGCACAACAAATGTGACAAGATAAGAGCAAGATTTAAAGGCCTGGTTACAGAAATTCTATACTAATGGAAGAATACCGTAAATGGGATTTGAGCAAGAGAAGGGACGAACTCGAGCTGGACAGCCTAAAACAAAGCAAATAGAAAGCAAGCGAATTTGAGCTACAAACCACAAAACCAATGGTAAACAATGGGCAGAATGCATTACCAGGGAAGCTTTCCGAATGTCCCCAAGATGTCGTTAGCAAACCAGGGGCCACATTACACAATAAGCGTATTTTCATTGTTTGCGCCGGGCACACCTTTAAAAAGGTGTGCCTGGCGGAACAATGAAAATGCGTTCCATTAAAATAAATGTGCTGCCCCAAGGGCAGCGGCGAACCCGCCCTGCCCTAGGGCAGCGCATTCCGGTGAAAAACATAACAGCTGCTTTACAGCGGCTCCGTATTTACAAAGTGCAGGCGGCAACCTGCCTGCTCTTTTGAAAGAGGTTAGAGATCCCCTTGCAGGCGAGTGCAGTCAGTGACTTCAACCGCCTGCAAGCAGTGCTTTAAATGGGCCGGTACTCACCGGTACTGAGTACCGGCATTTCACAATTTCCGAGCTGTCAGTACCGGCACTTTTTTTTACAGTCGCGGAGAGTACTGGTACCGTGATTGATGGCATGAGAAGCTAAGGTTTGTTATCGCCTGCAATGCGGGACAAATGCCGCTCTGCGTTTGGATCTCGCAGACCTGAAGGGGACTTTTACAGAGATGCTGCTAATGTTCTGTAGCGCTCATTAGAATTCCACACCCTGCAGGGGTTGGGGAGCGCTTTCTTACGCTGTTATTAACAGGACAGGGTCGAGGCAGACCCTGCACTGTTGATTAGGCATGAAACGACCATTATGCTGAAAGTGCTTAGCACTCCCACCCCATCCCCTCCTCCCCCCCTGCTAGGTGTGTGAAATAGCCTGGCCTCGGGCTGCTAGTCAGTAAGCCGGTTTTTGTATGTTTGTTTTTTTCGAACAGGAGCTGCTTTCCTTTGTGTGGCTGCATTTACATCAGGGGTACTCATAGTACGGCCCGCGGGCCAGTGGCGGCCCGGCAAGCCTTCCCCGGCGGCCCGCGGACCGCCCAGACATCGTACCCGAGTTTTTTTTTTTTTTTTTGAAAGGCTGCCTGCAACCAGAGCTGATTGAGACTCTGCTGCCGGTGGGGGCCGGGCGATTTCCGCCGTAGTCAGAGTGGGACTGCAGGGGCGCTGAGAGGTGAAAATAGCCTCATTAGCATGCGAATGGTCTATTAAAGACCTGTGAAATGCTTGGGTGCGGCTGTGTGCGCGCGCCTGGAAGCTGTCACAGCCCGGGGCTATCGATGGCTTCCCTTGCCCCGGGCTGCCGCTTTGATATGCTAATCCGCCCGAGTCCAAAACTCTGCAGAGATCATGTTAATGTTGCTCATTCCGAGCCTGGCCTCCCCGCAGCTGGTATGCAAAGATCCAATTTCAAAAGAAATTAACGAGGGTGCATTCTCTGCTTTTTATGAGTTAAAAGTATGTTTGTTAGTATGTTTCCCTGTAAAGCGCTTCATCCGCAAAATCCCAAAGCGCTGTATTGGTAGTTGGTGTTATGTAATCTATTGATTGTCGACTTCTTATTGGCCCCAGAGAAATGAAAGGTCGAGGGGGTGCGCCAGAACTGGAACCGGGGGTTTGCAGGCTGCCCACAAGCCCTTGCAGCAGGTGCATTATTCAGAGCAGATTTACATGGTTCCTTTACATTCGAAGAAAGTGTAAACTGCCTTTAGCTAATAGTCTGGCCGTTTAATAATACTCCCTTGTTATTCTGCATGAAAACTCTGCCCCCTTTGGAGCTTATTTTGATAAAAAGATAACACGCTGATACTTGGCCCCTGTTGTTTGTGATGTGATGTCTGGATGGCAAACTCCAGCGAAAAAAAAAAATCAGAGAAGCTACGGTTTGGCTGCTTTTGTGATCACGCAGCCAGGCATCTTTCGATGCTTAAACAGCTCCGTCGCCCCTGGGCCAGGAAGAGAGGCCCCAACAGCCACGAGAGCGCAGAGAGTGAGAGCTAGAGGGAGGGAGGGAGGGAGGCAGAGACAGAGAGAGAGAAAGAGAGAGAGAGAGAGAGAGAGAGAGAGAGAGAGAGAGAGAGAGAGAGAGAGAGAGAGAGAGAGATGTGTATGCGGGTATTGTAGCTCAGTGGACGAAGGCGTCTGCTGCAGGGACCTGTGTTCAACCTCATGGTCGCAGTTTTTTTTTTGTTGCTCTAGGCCCGCCCCCTCCCCCACTGACCCCGCCCCCACGGGTGCGGCCCTCGGACACAAACCACACTGTAAATTTGGCCCCCGAGAGAAAGTTTGTGAGTACCCATGATTTACATGATAACAGCGAGGTGTGAAGGCAGCCCTGTCCAAAGAGCAATGAATAGCAGGGACCGAACGCTGCAGCACTCAAGATGCTCTCTCTGTAAATCCCAGCAGCTGACGCCCTCCTCTTCAGGAACCAGCAGACAAATGTCCTGTTGAAAAGCGCTTCATTCCGTGCACTTTAGGCGCTTTGCACTCCCTCTTTTACAGGCGCCCATGCGGGGTTGGGAAATGTTTGCAATCCAACTTTCTTCGTTTCTTTCCCATAGATTAGTGAAACTTGGAAAGGGAGAGAAGGGGGAGGGAGTTTACGCAGAAAGGATACCCTTCATCTGCATGACAAAGAAAGACGTGTTAATACCGGACAACAGTCAGGCCCAGCCGAACAAAGGAGTAAATGCTGTGAAGCCGCTGTTTTCATTTTGTGATCGATTTCAGACACAACCGTTCCTTACAAAAACAAGGCGACAAGGTGACAACCCGAGATGACATAGAAGGAAGGGGGAGGGAAGATTGTAAAAAAAGTGAGGTGACAGCTTAAGTTATAATTACCATTTTTTTCAGATAATACCAGCTAGATATTCGTTTCGTTTTTAAATGGGTGCTTAGGAGTTGTATTTTAATACAAATTCAAATCTGCTGTATTTCTTGTAGTAATTGGTTTAGTTATTGATGAACCACGTGCCTGAAATTCAGGTTAAAACGCTGCCCTGCAGAATTTACAGGGCGTGGCGGAGCTTGCGTGCACTCAGTCACACACACATGCACAAACACACTTTCACAGCTTGAAAATTGTTTTGTACTGCTTTTATTTACTAGAAAAAATATTTACAAAATACAGGCCTCAACATTAAGCGTGCTCTATCAACACAAACAATGAAACACAGGACAACAAATCACAGGCCAGGTGGCAAATTTAGGGTATGGGTACATCATGGAGGTTAGAAGAGGAGGCAAGTGGGGGAAAAACAATTACAACATTTAAGAGACTTGTGGAGAAAGTAAGTGAGAGGTGGCAGTAAGAGGGGCACAACCAGAGAGAGAAGGTTAGAGGCTGGGTAGAAATGAGAGGTTAATCGTGAAAGGACAGTAGAGGTGGATGCAGAGACACTGAACCAGAAGGAGATAGGAAGAGCCTGGCCTTAGGGCAAAGGGCTGAAGCAGTGCCTTAAATGGGCTGGTACTCACAGGTTCTGAGTACTGGTACTTCTTATTTTTATCACTGCAATACTGACCCTTCGCCACTACGTTGGAGAGTACCAGTACTCATGAAAGGTAAGCTCATTGGCTGCTAGTGCTGGTGGGCACTAGGCTGTCCAAGAAGAAGCTCTCTCTGACAGCCAAGGCGCTTCTGTAGTCCTTAGCTCAGCCGCTTTTCTGTACCTCTGCTTATTTCTTTGTGTGTATGCACACTTGAGGATATATAGCATGGTCTCAAACAACAACAAATAACGGTATGACATTAAGAAGTTGCAAATATTACAAAACAAGGACATTTTTAACATATTACCCTGTTTGCCTTTCACTTTGTGTAATGATTTAACCTGTTTTGTTAACATAAATGCATTTCTGTTGTGTATTGATATGTGCTGCAACCGTTATAGAAGTCAATATGTATCATCATAACTTGACCTTAGCCCCGCCCATAGCCCCGCCCACATGCCACACCTCTAGGTCATTTTAATGAGTACCTGCACTTATTTTTTCCCATTTAAAGCACTGCCTGCAAGGGGATGTCTGGGGTTAATGGGGCCCCATTTCTCCCTGCCAGAGGGCTGCCTTCAGGGGGGGGCACTGACAGTGCGCCTCCTGAGGGCTTCTTTACCTCTGCACCGAGTCTGTAATACGGCGCAGGCTCAGAGGGTAAGGGATTCACTCATTTGCACGGGGCACGCCCCTATGCAAATGAGGGAACGCCCCCTGCAGATAGCGCTGGTGCTTTCACTGCGCCAACACCATTGTTATTACAGAAGAGGTCGAACAAGTGTCTGCGGCCACTTCCGTAATGCCAAAGTGCCCTGGGGCATGGACAGCGGGCACTAACGCCCGTTGAACCACCAGGGCATTTTCTGTACTATGGCCCCAGGTAGGCTTCGACTTGAAAAGCACGCCATCAACCTAATTCGCAAGCAGTTGACTTCACAAGTGCAGTGAATGTTGTTCAAAGTATTGGTAATGGCATCTTTATTCTAAAAATAAGAATGGATGAAATGCTACATTCACAAATTTATGTGGCACTGGACGCACACATTCCGCATTAATTTGATCGTATTAAGAACCTTATGAACCAAAAATTTGACATTTTTAATATGCGCTGTTTATTGACTTATAATTACGTTTCTGCTCCAAATCCTGGGGCCCAGCTCTAGAAATAATCAACGAATAATTACCAAAGTAATTAGACAGCAAGGTGATGAACTTTTTCAGGAGTATTTCAATGTTCTTTAATTCCATTTTTATTTTTTTAACATGCTTCATTAAGCCTTTAATACTCCACAAAAGATACGTTCAGATGTTAAAGGAACGTGTATATACGCAGCCCATTATCATCTGCTTTTCTTTAATTCTTTCAATGGAAAGCAGCATTTATTTGATCATAAAACGGTGACTGTGGTTTTCCGAAATATACTGATTTACAACGGGAGGAAGGGTTTCATTCTGTTTTGCCGGCTGCGCTGTTCCTGCTAAATGCGGTCAAGTTATAAAACGGATCTGCAGTTTATAGGAGGAACCGAGTCCATTGCTAATATTTTCCAGGTCTCTTCTGGAAGACTGTCCCCATTCATAATCCGAGAGACAGAAGTGTATGAGCAGGCCAGCAGCTAGGCATCACACAGGGAGGCAGTAAAGCAGCAGCAAACCATAAACGCACTGCAAGCTTGAGCTGAACCAGGCAGAAACTCGGCCACCCATGTGTACCTGGCTTTTTGAAAGGCTTTAATCCCAACTAATGTGGTTTGTGGGCCTCGGCTTAATGACCACTCCAGCTTCCCTCCACTCCCCTCCTTCGCCCGCCCTTCCAACCACGCTGGTACTCATCTTGTTGGTGCCCAACTGAGGTCCCCTGCAATTGCTTTTGCTTTGCCGTGGCCTTCAAACACCGCGTCACCGATGCCTGTAATTCTTTTTTAATTCTATGGCATTGCAAATGTTCCTAATGTCTCCTGTTTGGTCAGCTGTGGGGGATTCTGCAGCCACAAGGCCGCCCACCAATGAAGTGCACTTAATGCAGACCAGCCATTTCTACAGAACTGCTGTGAAACTCTATTTAGAGCCAAGACCTTAGTCTTTCCTGGTGGCAACTGAAATGAAGGTCAGTTAGAAACTACTCTATTATGCCCAGTGACATCAATATTTGGACATACAAACACCCTGAGTGTGAAGAATTAGGATTTCCGGTCATGCAGTGTTATTTTTCTGGCACATGGGGGAGAGAGGTGTTCAGTTATTTCTAAGACAGACATCTATCTAAGCAGTTCTCATATGAGACTTGGGAAGTGGAAACAGTCAGGATGCATGGTGGGTGAAATGTTCCTTAAGATGTAAGCTCCTTTGATAAAACTCTATTCCATGGCAGGATGCAGCAGGAACCCCATTGCTTTGGTCACTACAGCTCATCAGGACTGTTAGGTTTCGAGTCATAAACCAACAAAGTACTTTATTTTAAGAAAATGTCAATTTACGTCATGTAACTTCTGTAGTATTAGATCTAGAAACACTCAGCGTATTTGTTCCGGTAGAGTCGATCCACTTGCTAAGCCCTCTCTGGTGTCACCTGCGTTCTGCTGCCGATCATCATGAAGGCCAGCACCCACCTTCAGCTCATCATTTTGATGAGGCCGATAAAATGACTTCTGTTGTTGATTAATGAAAAGGTGTCACCTACCCCTCTCAAATAATTCAAGTTTAGGGCATACTCGCTAAATCTACATGTGCAGATGAATAAGCACCCGCTTAGTAAGGAGCAAGTACTTTGTCTCCTCAGTCTACAACTAGAAGTATGTTTTAACAGCCTATGGTTGAAAATTGGCAGATGTATGGATCCTGTTGTCTGTACTTGGCCCAAACAAGTCTTTAAATGGGTCAGTAACGCTGAGGAGTGGCCACCATGGAGCTCAGAAGAGATGGAGAAAGGAGGAGGAGGAGGAGGAGGAGGAGGAGATTAAAATGTGATTTGCTGCACTCCCACTGTTAAGAAGGAAGCAGGAGCATGCTTTGGGCAAACCATTGCCAGCTCGGGAGGGAGGGAGAGGAGAATACCCTACTGGTCTGCTGCATGCCAACTGGTGAGTCTAGCAGTAGAAGTGCAGCAGAACAATGTGTGCACAGGCGCACACACTCAGTGCGTGCAAGAGTGGGTGATTTCCATTTGTGGGAAGTGCAGTTGAGGTGAGAATTTGCATCAACTGGCCAGAGCATCGGTCTTGTCCAGGCTCATTGGCAAGAAAATATATCTCCCAGAGGTGACACCACAGCACAGCCCAGACTCCTGGTCCTCGCTTCCTGCTCTCACTGCCTGAGGCTTACAGGCTGCAGTTTCCTCTGTACCACCATAATAAAATACTCGGATTCCCTTTCCAGCCAACTGATAAGGAAAACACCATATTGATGCCAATACAGCTACAACTTTAGATACCATAATCTGAAAATAAGTCTCTTAATAAAGGTACTCTGCTGCTTTCCATCACAGTGTGGTCACAAGTCCAAATGGAGGCCTCCCAAAAGTGCACAAGGAGCGAGCAAAAATGCTTTGACCCAAAAAGGCACTACAAAACAAATAGAAAACATAACGCAAAGACTACCTGTGCAAAATTATAAACAAGAATATTCTATCTAATAGAGAAACGGATTATTGTAACACCTTTACCATTGTGCGCAATTTACGTTTCCTGTGTTTAGCAAACATTAAGCCCAAGAAGTAGATTTTTTTTTAAAATGCACGTTTTATATGTATAATCACTACATCGCTGTTGTGAAATTGTCACATTTCACAGAAACCTATATATGTATTTCAAAAGTACCTATATTCCTGTGAGTAAATGTAGTGAACGAAAAATACTACGTAGTTGCACTGTTGACTTAAAAAGCTGTAGCGATAAAAAGAATCATACTAAATACCTTTAACTAAGCCAAATATCCGTTAAATAGTTTTTGTTTGCTCGCAGCCCATTTTTATATGTCATTTCTATTGATCTTGCATCCAAAGTTCAATAAATACGATGATGCTGATGACACTATCTGTCGCGCTGTTCAAGACCTTCAGCATGCAAGAGCAGTAGAACTACTTTACAAGCCTGTGAGGTGTCTACTTCTGCTGTCTATGGACTCAGATTGTGAACTTTGCTTAATTTGAGATTTTTCCACCCTGCCCCTTCCAAGTAGATTCTCGCTCATACCTATATGACCGAGAATCTACTTGGAAGGGGTACAATGAATACATCAAAAAAAGAGCAATGTAGAAGTAAAGAAATGTGCTATATACGTTGTGAAAAATGATAAGCAGTTAAAATCTGCAAACCAAGATTGTTTTTAACTGTCCACAATAGTTATGGGTAACAGTTTTTTTTATGCAAAATCGTATTATTATGATTTTTACACTAACATGTACATGCAGCCATGGAATAGAGCAACAATGCCGCATTCTAGTGTTCGCATCCTCTATCTACGGATATCCTCACAGGAAGTAGAGTAGCAAATTGGTTAAAAAACCCGATCCACCCCTCAACTATAGAAAAAATCTAAAATACCTAGAAGAGGGATTACATGCAGCTCATCGTTTTTGCATTTAGTTAGACGGCGAATTATACAGAGGAGTAACCAGTTCATTTCAGGAGAGGTGCAGAAAATAAACAAGGCACTTCTTGACATATGACTGATGCAGTATTAATAAGGAAACCAATTTGCAGCTTGTAGACGCGTTGGGGATTTAAACATGGGAACACCCTCAGGCAAAAAGTTGAGTAGACGTGATTGGATCACTTCAAATTTGACATATTAATTCGCAGGCGTACTTGACAGTCTTTCCATCGCAATTAGATTTCAAAGTCTGAGACGCAACAGCGAGAGAGGCGGAGTGTCTTTCTCCCTCCAGCATGCAGCGAGGGTGGTCTTCACTGCTCCCAAACAGATCCACATTATAATCCAGTCTCCTTTGTTGGATGTTTCAGCCTGCGTGAGCCAAGACCCATGAGAACTATGGTGGAGGTCTACCGGTCAAGGGTATTCCAGGACAGTTTCCATAGCAGCAACAATCTCTGCCCAGATGGGTAGATTGTGTGGACAGATCAATCAAATGCGTCTAAAGTTCTCTAACACACTGCAACCCTCCAGCACAACACCTGACATGTGGTTGTTATTTGCCATGTTTGGTGTGGTAGTAATACCAATGGTAGCTTTTTGAAGTGGGCTTCTTTGACTTCGATACTACAAGAGTTTTTACTGCTATTCTTCCATATTGTGAGTCCTTGCTTCTTTCTCACCTCAAACCCTACTATTCTATCTCAGTGCTTTCTGAAGGAGGCAGGCTGTGATAGCCGAGTATAACAACAGAGATTTGGGGAAAATGTGCTGAAAATGCATTGCTTTGCCATCTTTTTTCCCCAAAGTTTTTGGGGGAGGGCAAACCCCCAGTACTCCTGTAAAGGCTTGTCTGGTACCATGAAAGGACTGAATAATTAACTTGTGCTTCTTTAAGACCTCTGTATTTTTACTTGGTGTATGGTAGAAATGTGCCATAAAGTACACCATTTGGTTCACCTTTTATCAAACATTTTGCAGACGTAAACACCTAAATCCCACTGGAGGCAGGCTCACTCACTTCCCCCCACCATTTTTAATGTTCACAAGCCGTCAATGGTCACATGGGATGCCTCAAAGGCATCGGTAAGTGACAGGCTGCTTAGCCAATGTATACTTGGGCAAGCAATGAAGCAAAGGCCACTCAGAAAGCATTGCTTCTCCCCAGCCCTGAGTCAATATTCCAGAGCCCGAAAGTACTCTTTTCCATCTGTATTGCACGAAAATCTGTGCACCTACCAGTTCCCTCAAATTAATAAACAGTGCTGGATTACATAGTCATACCCTGTTCATAGTCTGGCTGGGAGACAATGAGTATGAACCCGTAAGTCTGACTAATCACAATCCGTCCCAACAATATGGGTCAGTTAATGTAAAAAACAAAAATGCGCCATGCAGATTTTGACAGTAGCAAAAGCATTGAATAAAGGAAGTTAACTTGCCATGCTTGCACAATAATCACAGCACCCTCCCTCCCCCCCCACACACTTCCTCAAACTAAGGATAAATAAAAAAAAATAAACATACGTTTGTTTACTGGCACGGACACCTCCCGGCAGCAGACCCACTTGCCTGGCCAATCACAGGCCTTCCAATTGTCTTACAAGGAAACTTAACATTTTTTTTTTAGATAAGAGCCTAATCATCGCCATTTGTCAGCAAAACCAAAAATAAAACCCACTGCCATCAGCCAACAGCAAAAGCACTGGATCAGGGCAAAATGTCCTGATGTTGATCAAAATAGCACATTCCTTCCTGGCATCATCCCCTCTCAAGCAGGAAACTCATAGTAAAAAATGTAAATTGATACTTGTATAGCGCACTACTCACCCGCAAGGGTCTCAAGGCGCTAAGCCTTGTATGAATACCGCTGTGGAACCCATCCTGGCTTTCCCTGTGAGGCGTCCACTCCTGGTCCAAGGTGGAGGCCAGGCTTAGCGTTGTGGGGGCCGTTGTGGAGATTAAGCAAGCTATTGCCCAGAGTTGCAGAGTGGGACTCCATGATTGGAATAGGCACCGAGGCGAGAATTATCAGGTCCGTGGAATTTTGAGCCCAAGATTCGCCGAGGCGGGAATTGAACCCTGGTCCCGGGCTAGACCTCTGCATCAGGGTCTGCCGCTCTAATCATTGAGCCACACTTCTCCATAGTGAGGGCCCTTTCCCAGGTACACAGCTCAGCAGTGGCAGGGGAATCCAGGGATGACTACTAATTGGCCCTACTGGGGCCTCGGAATAGCTACAAGCCCCAACACTCACAATGTAAGTAAATCACCACCAATCACATCCACTCCACAATACCAACTCTCACATACAGAGCCCATTGCTTCATTCACACTCTTCCTTACATGCACCTACCACACTGGAAATGGTTTTTAAAACCAACTCACAACCATACATATAAAAAAAAACGATGTACATCATGCCATGTGTATCACAAACACTGTCCACAGACCTTTCACACACTCTTCAGAAACCGATCTCCCCACTACAAACTGACATGGCCTTGACATCTTAAGTATCTGGGGCTTTACACAAACACCCCCATAGAGCCTGGTAAGGTGACCCACCTCAGCAACACAAACGTGCTGGGTCTAAAACACAAACAATGCAAGATTTCACAAGTTAACCGTCTAAAACCACCCCTTCTACAGACAGGGCCACTGTGCATGAATTCTAATGCAAAAAGCCGACCTTGGGGCGGTATTTTTAGCACCAAGAAGGCTGCTGCTATTCGGCCAAAAATGGAAGTAGTAGGCGAGTCTAATAATTTTCATGTGCGACCGAAGTGACATCACAGCTCCGGCTATTTAAAAAACCATGTGGGATTTACCGTATTAGACTGGCGAAAAGATATTTTTGAAAGCGGTGTTCTGTCACGCAGCCAGAACCCGGGGCTAATTAAAAGCCGAAGCCCAAATGTCAGGTTCGCAGCGTGTTTCCTCCCTCCTCCAGGCAACCCGCACATCTGTGAAATAGACTCTTATTTATATAGCGGTTTCGGAGCAGGGTTCGTTTCCTCGGGCACTTTTTCCATTTTGCTATAGAAGCATCGGTTGACGGAGGCACGAACAAAAAATAATAATAAATAAACGTTTTAGAAGTGCGCGTGTTTGAAGCCAAATAGTCGGTTAGGCGAGTGCTCTTCCATATGGCTACTGCTGCTCTTCTTACGTATGAATGGATCACCTTTTTGTTCGTATAGGCAGCTCAATATTTGTCAATCATTGAAAGAAAAAAAGAACACCGCCAAGTAGCTGGTATTATAAGATGTAAACCCCCATTTCACTTCGTCAATCTTATTAGTGGCGGCTCATCCGCTAAGGCGGAGGAGCGTCGCCCCACTGCCAGAAAGCAGCAAAAGAAAGGAAAAAAGAAAAATGATAATGACGGAATGCTATTATCATTTTATATTGTCCTCCTGCTGCGGCAGTGCTTGAGGGGGCGGAGCTGCAGGGGAGGAGTGGTAGAACACTCCTGGGCGCAAACACGGGCCGCCCGAAACAGTCATGCACACTTTCCCCCTTCTCCATGCAGGCTGTATTACAGCCTGCATGGAGAACATGCCCACCCCTACAGCCCATGGCTGAGCGCCGGGTCACAGCCCTCCGACCAATTACAAGGCTGCATTGCAGCATTGTGATTGGCTTAGGGGTGGGAGCCTAGCTGCCTGCTTCTTGTTCCGACCTGGAGTCGGACACAGGCGAGCAGTAGAGAAGATGCTGGACCTGGCGCCAGCAAGGCAAGTGTTATTATTTTTTTTTAAATGCACCCTCCCTCCCACCCGCGAGCTGTGCCAGCTGTCACAACTCTCTTTCTCATCACAATTCTTGAAATGAGGTGGATTCTATGTATGGGGCAAGAAAACTTGAGTTTAAAAGGATATGAAGATACCAGCCCACCTACCCAATATGGGGGCTATGTTTTTTGCAGCATTGGCCAGACCTACCGAAACAACTGCCATAGAGTACTACGAACGGTGCCTCCTCACTACCCAAAACCCCATCACATGACAAACAGGACCCTTCATTCGTTGATGGCATACTTGATCAAGCAACCAATATTCAATCATAGCAAACATAGAAGAGGGACTATGGCAGTCAAGGTCCCAAGCAGTGAAATTATAAAGTCAGGCTTGAAAGCAGAGTAACTATATGTATTTCAAGAAGGCACTGAAAACAGAAATGTGACTTGCCAATAACTGAATTAATTGCAAAAGGGGACAGCTTTCAAGAACCTCAGACTGGGACTCACGCTCCTTGATTGGACTCTAAATGTTAAATAGCACAGACACTGGTATGTCTACCGCATACTGAAGTGAAGAAAAGGTGACCCACAGTGCTTCACAAAACCTCCAATTAAATACAAAAGAGCTGGCTCCTAGCATCTTCCAAGTTTTTCCTGTTCTATCCTGAAGCAGTAAGACTTAAGCTTCAAGATCCCTATCAGGGGCCATATTAAGTATTAGGGCGCTCTTTCACTGTTTGCGCCTGGCGCACTTTAAAACAGGTGCACCGGGCACAAAGAGAGAAAGTGCACCCTATTATAAAGAATGCGCTGCCCCCAAGGCAGCCACGCACTCGTGCTGCCCTGTGGGCAGCGCATTCAAGTGAAATATGGAGCAGCTGCTTTACAGCCGCTCTGTGTTTCACAGTGTAGGCGGCAACCCGCCTGCAATTATAAGGGGCATTAGAGATCCCCTTGCAGGCAGATGCAGTAAGTGACTGCACCCACCTGCAAGGGGATGTATGGGGGGTCCATGGGACACCCTATCCCCCTCCAGAGGGCTGCTCTCAGGGGGTGCCTTGTCAGTGCGTCTCCTGAGAGTGTCTTTGCCTCTGCTCCCGCGTCTGTAATAGGGCATGGGCGCAGACGCAAAGGAATTCCTCTGAAGGTAGTGGTGTGCTTTAAGTGTGCCAGCGCTATCGGTATTACAGACGGGGCCGCACAAGTGTCTGAGGCCCCTTCTGTAATACCAAAGTGCTCCGGGTGCACACAAAGAAGGCACAAATGCCTGTTGCACCCCTGGGGCACTTTCTGTAATACGGCCCCAGGTGCCATTCCTGCATTATCATCTTGATGCTCACTTCTTGCAGAAAATGGTGATCGATGCAAGGTGGATGTTGTGAGAATGTGTGGCATGGCACATTTGTTCCTTTGCACAAGGAGACTACTTGCAACAGTCTACAAATGACTGCCTGAGGCAGTATTAGGCATTAAAGATCAAGTGCAGGGATAACTCGACATGAAGCTTGAATATTCAAGGGGAAAAGTGGCTACAGCACTACTGGATGATAAGTAAGGGACTCTGGCCTTGACTTCCACATACCCGAGGGCCACATGTGAGAGAGTGATCTTCTGTAATTGTAACTGCATTCCAATAGCGATTACTACCTCTGACAAGGCATTAAAGCACATTATGCTGGGCAGCATGATTCTACAGAACCCAAGGTTAGTGCTCAGTCCAGTGTTATTTGTTACCGTTGGTTTTTAGGTCTCGCGAGGTGTTGCAAGGCAGAGCACTGCTCCGCTTCTGTGGGAGATTAATAGGAGCGGACTTTCAGGAGAGGGCTTTAAGCCTCGCCCCTCGTTTCCATTGGCTGGCGTCACCATTTATGGTAAACGGTGGCCTGCCATTGGAAATGAGGGTTTTCTGGGGCGCCCTTTCTCCCTGAGCCGGACTGGCTCGCCTAGTTTGCGTCTGTCGTGAAGACATTTCTTATCAGCTTGTTTATTTAACAAGCTGATAAGAAATGTCTTCATAAGAGCTGTTAAGAAGCAGGCACCAGGCATTCTGCAACCACGCTGGTTCCACGCCTGGAGCATGCGCCAGTTAGCTCTCTCATTGGTCTGTCGCTGGCTGGTGAGTGGAGTTCAGGCTTTCGGCGCTCACTGCTCTGTGAAGGAAGTCCTGGTTTTTAGGTCTCGTGACCTACAATGCGCGCAAGCGCATTGAGGAAGCGAGAATTCAAGTGCTCGAAATCCTCGTGAAACCAAGGGCTTCTTGTGCTGCGGTTTTCATTAAGTTCACGTGAATCACGTGACCAAACAAGCACGCGCATTCACGGCCGCAGAGCACATCAAAGGGCTTCGCCCAGCGTGCTCTATGCGGCTTCTCCTCCCCTAATTGAATCATCCCTAATTGAATCATGGCCGGCCACAGGCCGGCCGTACTTTCAGTTTCCCGGCCGGCCGCTCTTAACGCTTGTCTTTCTTGTGTTCAAGTGTCATTCGTCAGGAGGTAGTCTCTTTGACAGTGCGTGCTTTGTGTTAACAGTGCACCTAAAAGTCGGTAATATAGCCTCTCCATTTCTGGGCAGTGTTAATTTGCCTTACTAAGTTTTCCCTTCTCATAGGACGCAGGGGGCCAGGAAAACAAAACTTAAACATTGCCGTACTTAGTTCTTTCCTTATCAATTGCATCCACTTAAAAGCCTGTTTTCTAGCTTTGCTCTTGCATGGGAGAGGCTCGTAAACTTGTGTTTTGCTACTTCTCCTCCCCTAATTGAATCATGGCCGGCCGCAGGCCGGCCGTACTTTCAGTTTTCCGGCCGGCCGCTCTTAACGCTGGTCTTTCTTCTGTCAAGTGTCATTCGTCAGTAGGTAGTCTCTTTGACAGTGTGTGCTTTGGGTTAACAGTGCACCTAAAAGTCTGTAATATAGCCTCTCCGTTTCTGGGCAGTGTTAATTTGCCTTACTAAGTTTTCCCTTCTCATAGGACGCAGGGGGCCAGGAAAACAAAACTTAAACATTGCCGTACTTAGTTCTTTCCTTATCAATTGCATCCACTTCAAAGCCTGTTTTCTAGCTTTGCTCTTGCATGGGAGAGGCTCGTAAACTTGTGTTTTGCTAAGGGAGCAGTCTGTCTAAGTGAATGGTAAAGTGTCTTGTCCTCTTTGCGTGGGGTCGGGTTGATGGAAAGCGGGAAATAGCAAAATTGTGCGTTACCTGCGTGCTGGAACTACCAGTTTACACCTATTGAGCAGAACGCTGCCTTTAGTAGTCTTCCTTTGTATCTACAATGTAATTTTTTTTTGGCTATCCAGAAGAAATACTGCATACCACGCTTCGGGGAGACGTGCATGCCTAACCACATCCACAGAGTGTTATTGTATCGCAGTGTGTGGTAGCGCTGCAGGAGAGATTTTTCTGTTGTAGTACTAACACTGGGAGGCCAGGCTGCAAGCGGAGTGTAAGCTCCTCCTGTGGCTCTGGGGAGTGGGAGGCTGCTGTTTTGCAATCCTTCTCCGTGGGAGTAAGAACACCGTGCAGCAGTGTGAGCCCCATGGTTATAGGACAAAGGCGACCGCCCTCATTGCGACTGCCTGTTTTTCCCCGCCTTTCTGCGTGCAAGTAGACCTATGCTGTGTATGGAGGGGGTGGAGATCCAGCATAGCTTTTTCAGCTCTCCCGGCCATATCTGCTTTCTCGGCCCCGCTCTCCTCCCCCTCATTGTGTGTTGGGATCTTCGGCAGAAGTTGGTACTCCTGACACTACCTCCCCGCCCTCACAGCTGGATTGTGGCTGCCAGAAATTGGACGGCTCCTTTCTATCAGCTGTTGCCCCTCCTCCCCTGGCTCAACTGGTCCCCCAGTGTTGGTGGCTCTGGCGGTAACATGTGTTATCGCTGACTGCTAGCATTTGCCGTTTATCACTACAACATTTGGTCATTTAAAATGTGAGAGATGATAAAAGCCTGTTGTCTTTTTTACCCTGTGTTGTCTTGGCGCTGATTACATTTTAACGTGAAAGGAGAGTACGTCTGCACTAGAACGATTTTAGAGATACCACACAAAAGTGCATTTACTTTTATTGTCCAACGGAGTCCCTAAAGCAGGGAGAGTATGTAAACGCAACTTTAGCACTCCCCCAGAATGTGCCCTCATTAGTTGGATGCACTATGCACAAATTTTCCAACGCTCGCATTGAAAATCGTAGATCAAGATCTCTACTTGTGCTCTTGTCATGTGAACTCGAATGTTATTTCTGTTTCCATTAATTCTAAAGGGCTACAACGACTGATAATTTTCACTTGTAGCATACTTGCACAGGGGATTTGGGGATTTTGTTTTAAATTTGGGTATGGAGCCATATTTGTACCTTATGCATAATGCACAGGATAGATTCTTGATGTGCCGTTTTAGACTGAACTTACTCCCATTTATGTTGGCATCACCAGCAGGATTTGTAACATCAATTGAACAGAAGGGACCCTGCGGCTGCGACAATAGGTCTCCGCAGGACTCCCTTCATTTTGTTTTACTTTGTCCTTTTTTCTCAATGCCTATGCGCAGATTTCTTGTAAATCTCTTAAAAAAAGCCAAACTGGAACACGCTAGGGATGCACTAGTCTTTTTACAAAAAGCTTCGGACCCCTTAACACTGTGTTGTATTATGAATTTCATTAAGGTAGCGGTCCGTTTAAGGTTAACTAGGGGAGATGAATGTAATGTTTCTGATTTTATCTCTTTAAAGTGTTATATAATTTTTACTGCCTATGTTCTATGTTAACACTAACACTTTGTATAAGGATCTTGAAAATGTTTAATGACTTTTTATTCATGTAAATATGTGTGTGCTTTTATGGTGTTTTTTAATCACCGAATAAAGATTCTTTGAATTGAATTGAATTGAGTATTATTTGTTCCACCTAGATTTTAATTCTTTTTTTTTTTTTTAAATTCTTTATTGTCAGGAAATTAGAAGAAATAGCAGTACATCATTTGCAAGTGTCGGAACTTAACTGCAGGTAGCTCCCCCGGGTGGGGATAGCATGCAACATAGATTACAATAACAGTTGCCGATTTCACGCAGGGCTGGATGGACAAAGGTTTAACAGATAGATATAAGTCACCTCACGCCCAGTTTCTCCCCTTCTTCTAATTCCCTTCCCACCTATACAGTTCCACGGCAGAAGGTTATTATTTCTCTTACAGTGCATGAGTGGGTACATACAAGAATAACGAACTCTATTCCTAAAACCAAAACAGTCGTCATCACCATATCAGAGTCTGCGTACGTTCTGCTTTACCATCTCACAGGTTAACAATCAGCAATTCGCGTATAGCGTTAGTGCGTGCAACATTCCCCCTGGTCCCTCCCTCGTTCACAGTATTTCTCGCTCGCCACTAGTCTTCTTCCTCCTCCGAATCGGAGTCTTCACCCTCTGGCAAAGCCTCACATGGGTCACCTCTATAAGCGTTCCACTTCAGCCATACCCGGTTCCACTTACGTGGGCAGGCTCTTATCACATACACTGCCCTTTCCTTGATCATGAGAAGGTCCATATTTCTCACCCACCCCGCCACCGTAGGTAACTCCGGAGCCCCCCACCTTTGTGCAATGTCTCGTTTGGCCACTGTCATTGCAAGAGTGACCCACACTCGTTCGTATCTGTTCAGGTCCGTAGGCTCCCAAATGTTCAGTAGGCACCTGCGAGGTTCCGGCAGGACAGACACTTTCATGGCTTGAGAGACGGTGCGCATAATTTGGCGCCATAGTTCCCTTATGCGTGGACATTCCCATAGCGTGTGAAGGAGAGTTCCCTCCTCCCCGCATCCCCGCAGGCAGTATGGGTGCTGCGCCCTATGTATCCTGTGCAGCAGTGTGCGAGTGTAGTAGGTGCGGTGGAGCACCTTGAGCTGTATCAGGCGGAACCTAGCTGATATACCCACCTCCCTCGGGGAGGCTAACGCTTCATTCCATTCCGTTTCGTCCATGTCATCTAGCTCAGCTACCCATTTCTCCTTAAGCTTGAGTGTGGGATCAGGTGTGTTGTTAATTAATTTCTTGTATGTGAGTGAGGTCGCCTTTTGTTCCATGTATTCGGTGAGCAGCCTATCCTCAAGGGGTGAGGACTCTGGGAGTGTCGTGTCTGGTGGGATAGCGCGCAATAGTGCATGTCTAATCTGAACATAGCGAAATGTTTCAGTGGGCCCGAGGCTGTATTGCTGCTGGAGGTGCTGGAGGGGAACAACCGTGCCCTTGTCCCAGAGGTCTCCGACCACTGAGATGCCTATGTCATCCCATCTCTCAAAGCCTTTACAGGCCCTAAGTGCGCCCAGTGCCTTGGTGTCCCAAAGGGGTGTCATCTTAGTGATTTTCCCTGTCCACCCCAGGCGTGACTGCGCCGTGTGCCAGAGTGTCGCTGTGTGGAGTGTTGGGCCCAGCAGGGTCTTCACCCTCTGGCGGTCGTACAGTACAGCTAACATGCCAGTTGTCCCTAGTTGCACCCAGTCTGCTTTGTATGCGGGATCATTTCTGGATGCATGAATCCATTGATTAATTATTTTCAGCTGCGCTGCCCAATAATATAGTTGGAGATCCGGCAGTGCAATACCTCCCTCGTACCAACTCTTCACTAGTTTCGTCTGCGCTATACGTGCCGGCCTGTTATCCCACAGCAGGCTGGAGACCAGCGCTGCCACTCGCCGGAAATATTGCGGGCTAACCACATGTGGAGAGTTCTCCAATACATACAGAAACCTCGGAAGAGCCATCATTTTATAGAGAGCTGCTCGCCCCAAGAGGGTCAGCGGCAGCGTAGCCCAATACTGGACATCTGTACGCAGCCTCTGCAGAGGCGGTTGCAAATTTTCGACGTAAAACCGTTTTGCCTCTCTCGTCACATAAATACCTAGATATTTGAAAGAAGAGGTGGTCACTGTGAGAGGGCAGGTCGCCGGCAATATCGGGGCTTGTCCGGTTAGTACATAGAGCACCGTCTTGTTCCAGTTTAGGGTGTATCCGGATGCTTTACCATGTTCGTCGCAGAGTTCTAGTAGGGCTGGTACCCCGCTATCCGGGTCTGTCATGTACACCAACATGTCGTCAGCGTAGAGGGAGACCCTGTCCTCCCATCCATCGCCCCACTCGATTCCTCTAAACAACGGCGTCGCTCGTAGCAGGATCGCCAGTGGCTCTAGCACTATTGCAAACAACAGGGGTGACAGTGGGCACCCCTGCCTCGTTCCCCTACCTAGTGGAAAGGTGGAGGACAGATGTCCGTTCGCTACTACCTGCGCCATCGGCCGGGCGTAGAGTAATCGCACCCATGCCACATATAGGGGCCCGAAGCCCATGCGGGTCAGCACAGCAAAAAGGTATTCCCACTCGACCAAATCAAACGCCATTTTAGCATCTAATGAGAGTATCGCTGTCTGTTCCTGAAGGAGATGCGCCCTTGCCAGCACCCCGTGCACCCTGCGTAGATTAAGTGCCGTGCTCCTATGTGGCATAAAGCCCGATTGGTCCGGGTGTATCAGTGTAGCGAGATGTTTGGTGAGGCGGCTGGCCAGAAGTTTCGCCAGGACCTTCGCTTCTGCATTAAGCAGTGAGATGGGTCGGTATGAGGCGCAATCGGTTGGTGGTTTGGATGGTTTCGGGATGGCCACAATGGTGGCCGTGCGCTGATCTAGTGGGAGCAGTGACTTCTGTAGGCTGTCTTTAAACATGTCAAGGAGTGGCTTGGCCAGGACCGAGTCCATCGCCTTGTACCACTCCACCGGGATCCCATTTGGGCCTAGGGCCTTGCCGGATTGCAGCGCCTGTATTGCCAATTGGATCTCCCCAACAGTCAGGTCTGCGTCCAGTTCCTGCTGTGCCTCTGGTGAGAGTACCGGGACCTGGATGTCGCGGAGCGTGTCCAGAGCCTCTCGTTCAGTGACTTGCCTCGTCGGCGTGTAAATGTTCTGGAAGTGACAGGCTAGAGTCTGGACTATGTGCTCCGGGTGAGTTCGCAGCGTGCCACTCGAGTCATAGAGCCCGTGGATCCCTTTGTTGCTGCCCCCCCGCTTATCCAGCCACGCCAGCATCTTTCCTGCCTTGTCGCCCACGTCATAGATCCTGTGTGCTGTGTTCGCGAGGTGTCCCTTTGTGATCACTGTAAGGTGTGCCTGATGTTGCTGCTGGCGAAGCTGTAGTGCATGCAGTGTCTCCGGATTGGGGTCTGACATATGCGCAGTGTTTGCCGTGTGTAAGGCCGCCTCTAGCGTGGCCAGTGTAGTCCTGGATTCCCTCTTATGCCCAGTAATGGCAGATATGGATGCCCCCCGGAGGACCGTCTTATATGCCTCCCACAGAATCGAGGGCGAGGCCACCGACCCAGTATTCTCTTCGAAGTAGTGTGTGGTTAGATTTTAATTCTTTAATGGTCCATAACTTTTGCAATCAAATTAATCCTTTACCCCATTCAATAGGGTAAAGGATTAATTTGGCAATAGGGCCTGATGGCAGTCCCACCGGCAACTGGGGGATGGAATGAAGCGAGGAGGAGCGTAATTGTGACTGTCCTGAAATCACAAGCAAATGCTTATCAATATTACTAGCTGCGCCTTTATTTTCTTTCAAGAACCCCTGCTTAGTGACCACGGGCAGGCTGCACCCACCCATCCACATAATTCACTTTCATCCATCTCCGTGTGCTGCCACTTCTACCCATCCACCCTCGCATGCAGGCACGCCCATCCAACCATATATTCATCCAAGTAGACACCTAGCAACTATAAACGTAACCATGCATCCATTCACCCACTCATTCACATTTGCATCCATCCATGTGTGCATCCATCCACCATTACCTCCAAATCCACCTCCACATGCACCACCACATGCACCACCACATCCACCACCACATCCACCATCACATCGCGTTGCCAATAGGTCTCGCAGTAGGAAAGTTGGAGCTATTGGTTTTGTAAATGACAAAGCACTTTATGTTTTTAAAATGAAAACAAAAATAAAAGGCATTGTTATTTGCAATTGTAATAGCTCCAACTTTCCTACTGCGAGACCTATTGGCAATACCAGTGCTTGTTTTTTTAGGACTTGTGCCCTGCCTGTGCCCACCATACTTTTACCACAAACTGCCGTCTCTTTGTGACTGTTAGCTGAGACTGAAATGGATCCGAATCTTCTTTGAATAGAAATGTAAAACTATTGGTATTACAACCCTCTCAACTCCCAGTGCCAAATCCGGTTGATTGTGTTTAACAGCTTTTCTGTGATGAAAAAGATCTTTGTGTTTTTACAGAGGCGGGCCTTCCCTGCCCCCCTCGTGGTCCTTAAGTGACTCTCATCCCCCCCCCCCCAATCACCTTCTGCTCCATTTACACATCACAGTTAAAAGCCTTCTTCTCCCCCATCAACCTCACTTAGATGTCTTTACTCCACACATTCAAGCGTGCTTCTGCTGCCTGCCCCCCCCCAACAGCACATTTGCACCCCTAGAGCGTCATTTGACACCTTTGAAAGTCTAGCCCCTGCTCCAAGGGAGCGGTTGCTGCAAGTGAACGGGGTCGCTGCCGCCCCCCCCCCCCGCACATCCTGCACATGTACCCTTCCGCCCTCTGCATGGACGTTCTACACCTGTCCGAAACACCATTTGCACCCAACAACTGGAACAAGGTGGTATTTGAGCATCAATCAGTCAGTCCCACTGCCAGCAAACGTCACAGAAAAATCCTGTGCACTGATGGGAAAATGTCTGGAACCTGCGGAAAATTAAGGAACTGTGGAGGGGGTCGTGGGAGACAGAGGAATATCTTTATTTAACAAGTCCTACCACAAAAGCAGCACACAGGCGCCTTGGTTACTGCTGGACCAACATACAACTGGGTTCAGTACGGGCTGCAGAGAACAGTTTCCACCTGGCAGAATACCTGAAAGGCCGACTCAGCCTTTCATCCTTTTCCTTATTTGATCACAGCATGCGTGTTAACATAAACTGCTCATATGTAAGCCCCTGGAGACGCATCATTTGGTTGTGTGTGATACACAAATAAGCACCAATATCTTTTTCGAAGCCTTCCTTCTCATGTGGGGAGTCACCTCACACGTGCCACTTCGCCGGCGCCTGACTCCCCTGCCCTTTCACTTGAATGAATGTAAAACATTCATGTTGTGTCTTTGAAAAAGCGTGTGTGACGCTTGTGTCTAGTATTTTATCTATTTTAAGAAGGGCTATTCTTGTGTTCCTTAGTATTGCGTTTTTTTTTATTGCGGGGTGTTTCGACGCTGTGAGTAGTGCTACTGGTTCCATCCCCCCTAGCAGGTTGCGCTCTAAAGAGAGCCAGGCCGGGGTGTAGTCACTCTTTGGGCATAGCCAGTACAGGCCCTGTTTTGCCATACAGGCTGTTTGGAAGGTCTTGAAATTTGTTATGTTAAGGCCTCCTAGTTCCTTGGGGAGTCTTAGCTTCTGAAGGCGGATTCTGGGTTTCTTCCCTCTCCATAGGAAGGTGTTTAGTAGTTTGTCTCACTTTTTATAGAAATCGGATGTGTTGGTTAGTGGCAGCATGTTAAGCATGTAGTTGACCATGGGGGTGATCATCATCTTAATGGTCTCTATCCTTCCCCACCACGTAGTGAATTTGGGTGACCACTCCTCTAGTTTCTCCTTGATTTTGTCTAAGATTACTTGCTCGTTCTGGTCTAGTGTTGTTCGCAAGTCTCTTTCGAAAAGGAGGCCCAGGTATTTAATGGCTTTCCTCTGCCAGGTCAGACCCGAGGATCCCAGAGCTGTCTTATTGGTGTGGATGTTCAGTGGCTTACATTCTGATTTCTCTCTATTAAGTTTGTACCCCGACACCTGGGCATACTGGTCTATAGTGTCCATTAGAGCGTTTATAGATCTTTCTGGATCTTCTGTTACAATTAGGACATCGTCCGCGTATGCTGCCAGTTTAAAAGATTCTCCCTCTACAGGTATCCCTCTGATGTTGGGGTTTGATCGTATCATGTTGAGTAAGGGTTCTATTGCCAGTAGGAAGAGGGCCGGAGATAGCGGACAGCCCTGTCTAGTCCCCCTGTTTAGGTCTAGCAGATCTGACGTGCACCCGTTTACTACCACCCGAGCTTTTGGTTCGTTGTATAGGGCCATCACCATCCTCCTGTAGTTATGACCTAGGCCGAATTTCTGCATGCATTGGCCTAGGTATGGCCATGACACCCTATCAAACACTTTTTCTGCATCTAGGGCTATCATGACCGCCGCATTGTTGCTTTTTGAAGTGTGATTGATTACGTGGCATAGTAGCCTTGTGTTGTCGTGGGACATTCTGTTCTTCAGATAGCCCACTTGTGCACGGTGTATGAGGGAGGGTAGGTACGTATCGAGTCTGGTCGCCAGGATCTTGGCATAAATTTTACAGTCTACATTAATGAGTGAGATTGGTCTGTAGTTTTTCGGGTGTTGTGTATCCTTGCCTTCTTTGGGGATCACTATGATGTTGGCTTCTGCCATCGATTGCGTCATGCGTGCATTGTTTACACAGCTTGTGAACACTGACGTCATCGTTGGCAGGAGTGTGGTGATGTAGTGTTTGTAAAACTTGGCTGTGAAGCCATCCGGCCCTGGTGCTTTTTTGTCTTTCAGACTTTTGACAGCCCTTGCTATCTCTTCCCTGGTTATTTCTGAGTCTAATCTCTCCCTTTGATCCTCCGTCAGTTCTGGTGTTATGATGTGTTCCAATAGTTTTTTCCCTGCGTCTGCACTTAGCGTCTCATCTCTTTTATAGAGCTGCTCGTAGAAGTCCCTAAAGGTGTCGAGTAGAACGATACAAGTTTGATAGCACAGAGCTCTATAACTTCCTCAAGATAAGGCTGGCAATCGCCAAAGCAGGCTTAAACAACCTCACCCCATCAATAATACAATATGCCACTGGCCTGAACATCATAGGACACCAAGTAGCGCACATATACAGAGCCCTGAGGCCCAAAGCGTCTAAACTAAATAACAAAACTATAGCCGACTCGGAGGCAGTGGCAGGGAAAGTGCTCAGTGAGGAGGAAAGAGCAGACCTCTGGTCTTCATCATCAAGAAGGAAGGTGACAACGACGCTAGACCAGACAAAATTCTGGCTGTTACACAAAGCCTTCTGGACCCCAGCACGCCTGGCCTCCATGGGAATCAGAGAGAATGATTCCTGCTGGAACTGTAACAAGCAGAAGGGGGACCTGGCACACCTACTCTTCCACTGCACTAAGACCAGGAAATTCTGGGACGCAATAAACACTCTAATCAATGACGTAACAGGCGCCACACTAACACTGGACTTTCACTATCTAGTACTGGGGTACACGGACTCATCCATAACATTGGGGAATGACAGGGACCTGATTGACCTCCTGCTCACAGCGGCGGTCAAGATGGTGTTGACCAACTGGAAAGACACAGCAAAGGCAACTTTTAAAGCCTGGTTCAACTGAGTCACTTTCCTACGGGCAGCCGACACCATAACAACCAACAGCCTACCGAACTCAGGAAAAAAAAGCGAGATGTGGATGTCGCTAGACAACTACCTGTCCTCCCATAAGCCTCCCTGAATGTCCAGACTAGGCAACACTGCACAATCCACATGCATCACCTACTCAGCGACACAATGGCTCTCTGCACTCTCTATATCTCTACACCTCTCTTTTCTCCTTTCTCTCCGCGCCCACAGGGGGGTAGGAAGATAATCAGACAGCGCGCAAGGGATGTGGGGGAAGCCTAAAGGATTACGAGAAGAAGATGAAGCCAGCGTGAGAACATGGACTATGCTATGAACTTACAGGCACAGGCCAATAGAGACAATGTTTGCATGGCTTCCACCCCATGGCCCCCCCCGCCCCTCAGGGGCGTTTTTTCCTATCTTTATTTTTCCCACCCCCCCATGTGTTTTACTCTGTACCTTGTATTTTTGTCTTTTTTCAATAAAAAATTACTGAACTAAAAAAAAGAAAAAGCGTGTGTGAAACTGAGCCTCGTGCAAAACAGGGGCCTTAGTTACAACAAGAAAATTACCGCTGCGTTGAGCGCTTGTTCCAACGTCCGGTCAGATACAACAGTGCACAAAGGGGATCTTGTGAGCAGTGTTTTAAATGGGAAAACATAGTGCAGGTACTCATTTAAATATGGCGAGTGGGCGGGACAAGGGGCGTGGCCACATGCAAGACATGACATACTGATTGACTTCTATACTAGTTGTAGCACAAACAAAAACACATGAGAAATGGTTTCTAAGAACAAAATAGGTTAAATTGTTACAAAAGACAAATGCAGTGATACTTAATTTCCTTGCTTTGTAATATTTGCAGCTTCAAACTGTTATTTGCTGTTACTTGGCACAATACTATATATTCTCGAGCATGCATACACACACAGAATGAAAGGTGAGGGTTCTCTCAGATCCCAACCCTCACCTTGCAGCAGAACAAGGTCATGAGATGGAAAGTCATACCTGTGGCAGGCAGAGGGTCTTCGATGAGAAGACGACCTATGCATCAGTATGTATAGAGCACCTTCTCAACCCGAACCCCAAAATGAGAGCAGACTGTACTAACTATGTACGGTCCAGGAAACTTGTTAAAACTGCAGGGCCCGTTCACAAAGGTAAACTTTCACTTTTGTGTAAGTTTACAATTTTTCAGTATTCCCAAAGGTAAGTTATTGTATTGTATTGTAATTGCATTTGTATAGCGCTTACTACCCCTGAAGAGGCGCTATAGAGATGGTTGTGCAGAGAGAGAAACACGTGCAGGGGATGGCAAAGGAAGAAGAGGGGTATTTGAAGGAAAAAGGAGAGGCGACAATTGAACATTTTAAAAGTAAAAAATAAAGTTTTTCATGCCTGATTTTGTGAGTAAAGATAATGCAGGTTTGCAGGTGAATTTGGATGAATTGGATCGGTCCAAGACCCTTGCCGCTCATGACATTATATTACTTGGATGGTTATGCCTCTTTTTCAACCAAGGCTTCCCATTCACTTAGTGGAATAGCCAGTGCAAGCCTTGTGACTTTTGTTAAATTGGATTTAGCTTACAAAGTATTCCTATCATATTCTTGGTTTCCTTCTCTCTTTTAAGAATAATACCAGAATTGAGTGTCTTAATGTTTATAATGCGATCCATGGGAGGGGGTCCGAAGACGTGATGTTTCAACTTCGTACTTTTCTGCATTCCTTTTTCTCTGGTTGCTCAAATTTCTACACAAACTTGCTGATCCTTGAGGATTTTAATTTGCACCCCTGCAGTGGTTGCCATCAATATGGGGGAGGGGATTCTGATGAACACGATTACCAGGACCAAATTTATCTTAAGCATACTGTACAAGGGGATATAATGAATGATTTGTCTGCAGAATTTGATATGGTGAATCTCATGAGCATAGAGAGCCTGCTCGCAGGTAATAGTGCCCCCACTTTCAAATGTTCTGGTAATGAATCATACATTGATTACATCTATGTGCCAGCAGGTCTGTTCTCTTCTCTCAATTGTTTCTCAGTTGATTGGAATGCAGCTAGCGACCATAATCCACTCATTGCCAGCTTCTATAGGGAAACTGGGCAGATTGAATCTTGTTATAACTTTAATTCTCAGGTTAGGACAAATGATCAGGGATGCAGTGGTGTAAATTATCCATGACACTTTTTTACTCAATTAGTTACATCTCGCCTTTTAGAAATTCAATCCTGTTTAAATGCAGAGGCCTTCTGTCATAGTATTCTACTAACATATGATAAAATTGGGTCTTATATTAATACTGCCCTTTCAAAGCCTGCTAAGAGGGACATTTTGGCATCTGGTCGCTGGTTTGATAATGTACTACTGCCTGTATGGCACTTTTATCAAAGTGGGGAGGCAAGAGAATATAAGGCATTGTTTAAAGCAGCTGTTAATATTAGGAAGAGGGAACGTAAGACACAGTTGTGGGAGGACCTTCTTATGGCTAGCACCCAGTTCTGGAAAGTGACCACATAACCTTTGTTTAAGGATGTTAAGGCGGCCAATCAAACTACGTCGATTGCTGCCCAGGCTTGGGAAGACCATGTTTCTGTTTTATATCAGCAGGATTATTCATCTTTTGCTTCTCTCCCTCAGGTAGAGGGTGCTAGACAGCCCTTACAATGGGAAGAGGTCGGAGACGCTATAGTGTCTTTGTCAGTGGGTAAGGTTTTCGGGGAAAATGGGGTTCCAGGCGACCCATTTAAGTCCTGTATGGATCTGTGGGCCCCTCTTCTCACAAAATATATTAATGCTGCTATTAGAGGTTCCCGCCCAGACTCATGGTGTCATTCAGTTAGTGTACCCATGTTTAAGAAGGGAATTGATCTTGTCTGTTACAGGCCCATTTCTTTAATTTAGATAGAGGTAAAAATTGTAGGTAGGGTTGTGCTGAAATGCCTAACACAGTGGGTCGAAGAACAGAACATACTGACTGAATTTCAGTATGGGTTTCGAGCTTGGAGGGGCACAGTGGAGGAGAATCTTAATCAATATCTCCGAACTAATAAATATGTTCAGACAAAAAAGGGTTCCCTCCATCTACCTTTCATGGACCTCAGTCCTGCATTCGACCTGGTTAACAGAGATAAGCTCTGGGTAGAACTGAGGTCCATGGGTGTGGATGTGACCTTGGTAAGCTTTCTCAGGGATCTTCATTGTGAGCCGACAGCTTTGGCCTGCTATGGTAGCAACGGTCAGTGTACAAAGCACTTTGCTCTTAGAAAGGGAGTCCGGCAAGATTGTATTTTGGCCCCCTTTTTTAGGTCTCAGGCCTAGCGTACACTGCGTAAGCAGTGTGGCGTAGCCAGAGTCCTTTTCCTGGGGGTTTGAAAATGGACCTGGAAATTCCACGCAGCTTGTGCGTGTTATTTGCTAGGTCCATTTTCATTGGCCTTTGCGTGTGTGTAGTTTTAAAACAGAACACGCAATAGGCCATGGGCGGTCGAGTAGCTCCGCCCATGGCCTATTGGTGTCTGTTACGCGCACCAAAGGCCATATATCCTAAATTATCGCGGCCGTGACGGCCGCAGTAATTGGAGACATATGCTCGCAGTGGCGCACGCGCACCACTCGCGGGCGTTTTTTTTTAGGAGAGTTACTTAAGCTGTAAACCTCGCTCGTTGGTTCTGGAGGTTCAGGAGATTGCTGGCTGCTCTAGCCTCTGCGGTCTGTGCCGTATTCAAGGCGCTGTAGCAGGAGTTCTGATGGGAGCAGGGGCGTGGCTGGGCTGTTAAACCTGATGACAGGCTTTGGCATACTGAATTTGAAGATTGTCCTTTTGAAGACCTTTGCTTGGCGGGCAGCAACGATCACTGAATTGGATAAGCAATTGTGTTTATGTGGTGTGTTGCTTTTGTCTCTGTGCCCCTCGCAGATCTGGGTTTGTGTCTCAAATTGCCCTAAACATCCCGTGCCTCCGTATTCCCTCTGCCGCGCTTGCACTTCGATCTCTCTCTCTCTCTCTCTCTCTCTCCCGCGCTTGCACTTCGATCTCTCTCTCTCTCTCTCTCTCTCTCTCTCTCTCTCTCTCTCTCTCTCTCTCTCTCTCTCTCTCTCTCTCTCTCTCTCTCTCTCTCTCTCTCTCTCTCTCTCTCTCTCTCTCTCTCTCTCTCCCCCCCCCCCCCCCCCCCCCCCCTCCCCCCTTTGTTTTCTCCACCTCATCTTCTCTTTCTCCAGACTCTCCCCCACTCTGCTCTGTGCGGCCGCAGTTCTCCTCCACGCTCTCTGCCCTATCTGTCCTCCCGGCGCCCGCGCTCTTCTGTTCCTCACCGCCCTCCTCTGCTCCTCTCCCTAGCCCACCCTTTCCACCCTTTGTTTCATGCTCTGATTTTGCTGAGCTGTGGATCTCCCCAGATAAAGATATCCTCACGCCGGCGGTCTCTTATCTCAAGGCACAGGGACCGACCCCCTCTGCAGGGCTGACCTGCGGCCCCTGTCCCGTTATCTGCTGCGTCGGGGTGAGGCGAGGAGGGGTGCCAGAGATGGCACAGGAGCTGAGGGCATTTAGGGCTGTTTCACCTGTCGTTTTTACTTCAGAACTCTGTCTTCACCCAGGGCCTCTTGTAGTACTCACTAAGAGTCGTGCTCGTTGAATGCCTCTGTACCCTCGCCCCTGGTACATCACAAGTGGTCTCCTCTGTAGCACTCGCTGTGAATGACAGCAGAGTGCGAGTGACTGCAGAGTGCGAGTGACTGCAGAGTGAGAGTGACTGCAGAGTGAGAGTGACTGCAGAGTGAGAGTGACTGCAGAGTGAGAGTGACTGCAGAGTGAGAGTGACAGCATGAGTGAGAGTGACAGCATGAGTGAGAGTGACAGCATGAGTGAGAGTAACAGCATGAGTGAGAGTGACTGCAGAGTGACAGCATGAGTGACAGCAGAGTGAGAGTGACTGCAGAGTGAGAGTGACTGCAGAGTGAGAGTGACTGCAGAGTGAGAGTGACTGCAGAGTGGGAGTGACTGCAGAGTGAGAGTGACTGCAGAGTGAGAGTGACTGCAGAGCGAGAGTGACTGCAGAGCGAGAGTGACTGCAGAGCGAGAGAGACTGCAGAGCGAGAGAGACTGCAGAGCGAGAGAGACTCAGCAGTGTGAGTGTTCCAGGGAGAGCAGGGTATGCTTGTGCGCTTACACGGTGCACTGACACACAGGAGCTAAAACAAAGAACAGCTGAACATGTGTCTTGGGAGCTTCATGGAGGCAGCCGGCCCTCTGTGAGGGGAGCAGCAAGGAGGGGACGCCCCAACCAATCAAGCGCAACTACTCACAACCTACTGTACGATTACAACACAGGCCAAAGGGCAGAGCTAGGTCTTTTCGCAGTACGTAGGGTGAGCAGTGTGTGAGTGTGTAGGGTGAGCAGTGTGTGAGCGTGCAGGGTGAGCAGTGTGTGAGCATGCAGGGTGAGCAGTGTGTGAGCATGCAGGGTTAACAGTGTGTGAGCGTGCAGGGTGAACATTGTGTGAGTGTGTAGGGTGAGCAGTGTGTGAGTGTGCAGGGTGCAGGGTGAGCAGTGTGTGAGTGTGCAGGGTGAGCAGTGTGTGAGTGTGCAGGGTGAACATTGTGTGAGTGTGCAGGGTGAACATTGTGTGAGTGTGTAGGGTGAACAGTGTGTGAGTGTATAGGGTGAGCAGTGTGTGAGTGTGTAGGGTGAGCAGTGTGTTTGTGTGAAAGGTGAGCAGTGTGAGAGTGTGTAGGGTGAGCAGTGTGTGTGTGTAGGGTGAGCAGTGTGTGAGTGTGCAGGGTGAACATTGTGTGAGTGTGCAGGGTGATCAGTGTGTGAGTGTGCAGGGTGAGCAGTGTGTGAGTGTGCAGGGTGAGCAGTGTGTGAGTGTGCAGGTTACGAAAACCCGAACTAAGTCCACCACACACACACACATAAGACCACACAAACTCCACACACACACACACTCTCACACCACCACACACGCAACCACACACACATGCAATCACACACACACACCACCAGCAGTCAGTGCATACTTTCACCAGGCACACACACCACCAGCCGTCAGTGCACGCTTCCACCAGGCACACACACCTCCAGCCGACAGTGCCCCCTTCCACCAGGCACACACATCACCAGCCATCAGTACAAATTTTCTACAGGCACACACACCACCAGCCATCAGTGCACACATCAATTGTTAAGGCATCCACAATAAATCCCTTCCATACTCATGACGGACGGTTACGTCATGAGCATCGGTCGAGCTGTGCTTATGACGGAACCGTTCCGGCATGACCACGCTCGATTCTACTAGAGCTCAGCACCGGGGGGGAATCGGCGCCGCACAGAAGGGGTTAACTATTGTAGCAATCGCAGTATGGTGCACTTTACTTTTATGATAGCGCCATTCCAGTCGGGAATGGGGACCCCCGACGCACACTGGATAGAACAATTTCTTTGACCTTGGTGTGTTTTCAAAATAAAGTTTTATTTAGAGCATTGAATTTCTCTTGGTGTAATCCTTGAATTCTTCACATAGTTTATGAATCAAAATTATAATTGGCCCAATGCATTTCGGGCAATGCTGCCCTTCATCAGGGGCATTGATTTTCTACAAAAAGATGAAACACAACCGTGATATATTCGTAATCAATTACATATCAAAATCATGATAGTGCTAATAGTGTGTTATTACACCTGTACACAAGCATGTGTAAACGACTTTCATCAGTATCCACAAACAGCATAGTTGACTCTAAACATAAGTGTGAATACGCAATTTTCATAAATGTACACAAAACATTACTGATCATGAGTAATGTGCGGCCACACAAATCATAAAAATTCATAAAATAACTCAGTCTAATACATGTAATGATGAGATGACTTAACAAAAACCTGTGTCCTGTGAGTGTAAATAAACGAGAATAAATGAACACTAAAAAAACATGTCCTACGAGCAAATGGAAAGTGTATGAGCGAGATTAAATAAGCACTAAACGTACCTTCCAAGTTGAACGAAGTGTTTTGCCAATATATTAAATCGATACGTTTAAGCCCAAGACAGCTAACCTGTGGTAAATGAAAAGGTTTATTTTGAAAGTTATGCCTACCAAAAACGGTTTATATCAAGTCAGGTAGTGTAGTAACAGTAGTACCTGAAAATGTAGAATGCCACCATCAGGCTAGGGCGTAAACTGTGTCACTCGGGTTCACAAACCTTCCTCTGTAAAAAGAACCGGAACGGTTCAGTTTCAAGTACCGATACCGAACAAAAATGACTCACAAACTAACAAAGTGTGGGGTTGCTCTTGGCACTCACCTAATGTCTGGCGTTTCATTAAACACCGGAGTAGTCCTGTCGTATGTTTGGAAAAGTGTTTGACGAGATTTTTGGCCGAAGTCGGACGTATAACCTTCCTGACCCGGAAATGGTGTGTGAGAATGAGAAACGGAAGACGGACACCGTGTAGTTTCTGGGCAGTGACGGAAAAACGAGCACTAAGAGGTTTCTAAAAAAAGAGAACTAAGAGGTTTCTAAAAAATGACCAGAAGATGTTCGAATGAAGAAGCGTAATGTGTGGGATCTATACGGAAGTGTACATAAACAAATTAAAGAGGCTCTTACAATGATGCGTCTCGAAAGTCAAAGTGTCAAAGTTTACATGAGTCAAGAAATTACGGTGTAACATGTCAAATACTCGTAATCAATCAAAAGCACAATTCATATTATTCAAGACTCGTCTTGTGATGATGATTAAATACCTTACCAATCCTAGTGCGTGTGTCCAACAAAACAGCATGTGCGTGATTTCTATGTACAAAACGGTGAGGAACATTAGTCGTTTTTTTTGGGCACACACTTTTCAATAAAGTTCAAAATTGGTGTATACTATTTATAAGAAGCAGTTTAAATCCACGCGTTCATTAAGACCTTTCGGTTGTACCGTGTTCAGATGCGAGATACAGAAAATTTCTCTTTTTAGTAGATGTTGCGTATTGTCTCTACCTGGTAGAACCGGGACTGATTCCAACACAAGAAAACGTACTTGACTTGGAGAATGATTATAGTTGTTGAAATGTGACGCCAGGGGAGATTTTGCTTGCTTGGTTCGAATATTACTTTTGTGCTCGATCATACGTGTTTTTATTTTCCGTTCTGTTTTTCCCACGTAAGCCAAGCCACAAGGGCATTTGATCAGGTAAATCAGGTTCCGACTATCACACGTTGCTGTGACTCTCAGTTTAATGGAAAATCCTTGGCTAGGATGTTTGATTTCTGTGCCTTTTATGATTGCGTTGCAATTACCACAGTTGTGGCAGGGTAACGTTCCTTTGTATTTGTTGGTATGACTGTGGTTTTTTGTTTAGTATCTCTTTGATATTTAAGGATCTTTGAAATGCGAATCGTGGATTTTGTTGAAAAATGTTTCTGAAATCTTCCTCCAGTGTCAATAATGACCAGTTTTTCAATATGATTTTCTTGATTTTAGTACTTTCAGTGGAATACTTTGAAACAAATACCATTCTTTCTTCATCTTTGGCCTTTGGTGGAGATTGTAATAGTGATGTTCTGTCAATTATAGATACTTTGTTTTTGGCTTCTTCTAGAATCTCCATTGGGTAGCCTCGCTCTTGAAATTTGTCAATGCAAATTTGTGTGCTTTGGTTCAATGATTCGGTTGTTGAAGAGATCCTCTTTATTCGCAATAGTTGTGAATATGGTAAATGTCTTTTTAGCGAATGTTGGTGAAAGCTGGCAAAGTGTAATAGGTTGTTTCTGTCCTTTTTTTTGATGAAAACACTGGTTTCAAGTTTGTTTTGAATTTTCTGGATGAATACATCCAGGAATAGTAAATTGTCTCTTTGTATATTGTGAGTGAATTTAATCCGGTCGTTGACCTCATTCAGATTTCCAATAGCTTGTTCTAGCTCCATTTGCGTGCCCTTCCATAAGACAAATATGTCGTCAATATATCTCTGTATGTGATGAGATTTTTTGACCACTGTTCGTTGCTCAAGATGTTGTCCAATTCAAACCTATACATGAAGAGATTTGCATAGGCCGGTGCGGCACAGTTGCCCATAGAAGTACCTGAGCTTTGAATATAAAATGATTCCTTCCATGAAAAGTAGCTGTGGTATAGTGTAAAGTTTAAAAGTTCCATGATGAACACCTTCAAACCTTCTTCCATCTCTGATGACATGAGAAATTACGCAATCGCGTCTAGACCAAGATTGTACGGAATTGAAGTATATAACGACTGGACGACGATGGTGCAAAGTATCATTTCATTGGTGAATAATGCTTTCTGATCTTCAAGTATGTTTAGGAAATGGATAGTGTCTTTGATGTAAGTTGACATGGATTGTACTAAAGGTTGTAAATGTCGATCAATGTACTTTCCAATGGCCTCGTAGATGGAGTTGACTGTGGACACAATGGGTCTGCATGGAGGGTGGGTGGGATGTTTATGTACCTTCGGTATCATTTATATATATGGTACTGATGGATTGGTTTTGATGAGGTATTGTTTTTCTTTGGATCCGATTACACCTAAGTCCATTGTGTGGTTTATTAGTGTGGACAGAATCTCGGTGAATTCTTTCGTTGGATCTCTGTCTGTTTTGTAATAGATGTTTGAATCATTGACATGTTCATTGACTTGATTATCATAGTATTCTGTGTTTAAGATGACAAGAGCACCTCCCTTGTCTGCCTGACGTATGGTGATTTCAGGGTTTTCTGCTAGTTTTTTCAAAATATTTCGCTCTTTATTTGAAAGGTTGGCGACTCTCTACTTGGGCTGTTTGTAAAGTTTCTCTACTTCTTTACTTATGACCTTTTCAAATGCGTCCAAAAGTTTATGGCTCACCGGAGGGGTGAATTTGCTTTTGTTTCTAAGACCCTTTAGGGTATCTTTAGGAGGTTCCCCTGTGGTTTGGATGACATTACTAAAGAAGTGTCTCAAACGTAACTTTCTCATGAATTTGTAAATGCATATTTGAGTATCCAAAAGTTTAGAATGGAAAGTTGATACGAATGTGGTTCCTTTTTGTAAAACTTTGATTTCAGCATTTGATATTGGCTGGTTAGACAAGTTTATAACTAAGGTTTTTGACTCCTGGTGTTTCTTGAAATCGAATCTTCCGTTACTTGGCCTTTTGCCCCTCCTGGTTCTTCGGTTGATTTTTGGCCTCTCTCCAAAAAAGAATTCCCATTTTTATTTGTGCCACTGGATGTGGTTGGTTGCTCTTGTGTTTTTTTTGGAGGTTGAGATCTCGGGGGTTGTCTCCTGGATTGAGAATCATCTGAAGATGATGTTTCATCAGATTGTCTATTTGATGAGAAATGTTGTTGTCCTCTCCTTGCGTATATGTCAGCCCAGTTATAAACTTCTCCAAGCTTGTAATCAAGCGTGTCACGTTTGAATTTCCTAATTTTTCTTTCATTTATTTCTTTGGTATATGACTCCAATTGTTTGGTGATATCTTTTAGCATGTCATCCATTTCTTCTGCTGTTAGCATTTTGCTTATATCCTGTTTTAATTGTTGTGTTTCTTTGATTAGGTCGTCGATTAATTTGGCCAATTCTTCTACAATTAACAATATAAGGTCGAGAGAGCACTTATTCAATATTGCTTGCCATCTTTCCGTGAATTTTGAATTATTTTTGCACAATGTTGATTTGAGCGACATACGTAACCCTCGGGGGATTCTTTGAACTTTGTGGTAACGTATTAGCGTGCTTGCGTGTAATTTTTGATTGACTATTTTCTTTGACATGTAAAGAAGCTGTTTGATGTTACTTTCTTTGGATCCTGTGCCAGATGATGCGGTTTCACACTCCTCTATTAACGAGTATATTTGTTGTGTGTCATCTTCCGTGAATCTTAAAGTTTGAGCTCTTTCATCCGTAATCTTAGTAATGTCATCAAATTGCATTTTGTTTGATTGGTGGTGCGTAGGTTCGTGTGACTCAGAATGGTGAAGACAATGAATGAGAGCTGAACCTTCTCGCACACAAAAAAATTGTTAAACTGAAGGTGAGATGGTACAAACAAGTGGTTAGGTGCTGCCTGGGTTCCTCCTTCTGAGTCTTGGAGGTAAAATAATGCTTATGATGGCGCCATTCCAGTCGGGAATGGCGACCCCCGACGCACACTGGATAGAACAATTTCTTTGAACTTGGTGTGTTTTTAAAATAAAGTTTTATTTAGAGCATTGAATTTCTCTTGGTGTAATCCTTGAATTCTTCACATAGTTTATGAATCAAAATTATAATTGGCCCAATGCATTTCGGGCAATGCTGCCCTTCATCAGGGGCATTGATTTTCTACAAAAAGATGAAACAAAACAGTGATATATTTGTAATCAATTACATATCAAAATCATGATAGTGCTAATAGTGTGTTATTACACCTGTACACAAGGCCAAAAATCAACCGAAGAACCAGGAGGGGCAAAAGGCCAAGTAACGGAAGATTCGATCTCAAGAAACACCAGGAGTCAAAAACCTTAGTTATAAACTTGTCTAACCAGCCAATATCAAATGCTGAAATCAAAGTTTTACAAAAAGGAACCACATTCGTATCAACTTTCCATTCTAAACTTTTGGATACTCAAATATGCATTTACAAATTCCTGAGAAAGTTACGTTTGAGACACTTCTTTAGTAATGTCATCCAAACCACAGAGGAACCTCCTAAAGATACCCTAAAGGGTCTTAGAAACAAAAGCAAATTCACCCCTCCGGTGAGCCATAAAGTTTTGGACGCATTTGAAAAGGTCATAAGTAAAGAAGTAGAGAAACTTTACAAACAGCCCAAGTCGAGAGTCACCAACCTTTCAAATAAAGAGCGAAATATTTTGAAAAAACTAGCAGAAAACCCTGAAATCACCATACGTCAGGCAGACAAGGGAGGTGCTCTTGTCATCTTAAACACAGAATACTATGATAATCAAGTCAATGAACATGTCAATGATTCAAACATCTATTACAACACAGACAGAGATCCAACGAAAGAATTCACCGAGATTCTGTCCACACTAATAAACCACACAATGGACTTAGGTGTAATCGGATCCAAAGAAAAACAATAAATCATCAAAACCAATCCATCAGTACCATATATATATATGATACCGAAGGTACATAAACATCCCACCCACCCTCCATGCAGACCCATCGTGTCCTCAGTCAACTCCATCCACGAGCCCATTGGAAAGTATATTGATCTACATTTACAACCTTTAGTACAATCCATGTCAACTTACATCAAAGACACTACCCATTTCCTAAACATACTTGAAGATCAGAAAACATTATTCACCAATGAAATGATACTTTGCACCATCGACGTCCAGTCGTTATATACTTCAATTCCGCACAATCTTGGTCTAGACGCGATTGCGTCATTTCTCATGTCATCAGAGATGGAAGAAGGTTTGAAGGTGTTCATCATGGAACTTTTAAACTTTACACTATACCACAGCTACTTTTCATGGAAGGAATCATTTTATATTCAAAGCTCAGGTACTTCTATGGGCAACTGTGCCGCACCGGCCTATGCGAATCTCTTCATGTACAGGTTTGAACTGGACAACATCTTGAGCAACGAACAGTGGTCAAAAAATCTCATCACATACAAGAGATATATTGACGACATATTTGTCTTATGGAAGGGCACGCAAATGGAGCTAGAACAAGCTATTGGAAATCTGAATGAGGTCAACGACCGGATTAAATTCACTCACAATATACAAAGAGACAATTTACCATTCCTGGATGTATTCATCCAGAAAATTCAAAACAAACTTGAAACCAGTGTTTTCATCAAAAAAACGGACAGAAACAACCTATCACACTTTGCCAGCTTTCACCAACATTCGCTAAAAAGACATTTACCATATTCAAAACTATTGCGAATAAAGAGGATCTCTTCAACAACTGAATCATTGAACCAAAGCACACAAATTTGCATTGACAAATTTCAAGAGCGAGGCTACCCAATGGAGATTCTAGAAGAAGCCAAAAACAAAGTATCTATAATTGACAGAACATCACTATTACAATCTCCACCAAAGGCCAAAGATGAAGAAAGAATGGTATTTGTTTCAAAGTATTCCACTGAAAGTACTAAAATCAAGAAAATCATATTGAAAAACTGGTCATTATTGACACTGGAGGAAGATTTCAGAAACATTTTTCAACAAAATCCACGATTCGCATTTCAAAGATCCTTAAATATCAAAGAGATACTAAACAAAAAACCACAGAGTCATACCAACAAATACAAAGGAACGTTACCCTGCCACAACTGTGGTAATTGCAACGCAATCATAAAAGGCACAGAAATCAAACATCCTAGCCAAGGATTTTCCATTAAACTGAGAGTCACAGCAACGTGTGATAGTCGGAACCTGATTTACCTGATCAAATGCCCTTGTGGCTTGGCTTACGTGGGAAAAACAGAACGGAAAATAAAAACACGTATGATCGAGCACAAAAGTAATATTCGAACCAAGCAAGCAAAATCTCCCCTGGCGTCACATTTCAACAACTATAATCATTCTCCAAGTCAAGTACGTTTTCTTGTGTTGGAATCAGTCCCGGTTCTACCAGGTAGAGACAATACGCAACATCTACTAAGAAGAGAAATTTTCTGGATCTCGCATCTGAACACGGTACAACCGAAAGGTCTTATCGAACGCGTGGATTTAAACTGCTTCTTATAAATAGTATACACCAATTTTGAACTTTATTGAAAAGTGTGTGCCCAAAAAAACCGACTAATGTTCCTCACCGTTTTGTACATAGAAATCACGCACATGCTGTTTTGTTGGACACACGCACTAGGATTGGTAAGGTATTTAATCATCATCACAAGACGAGTCTTGAATAATATGAATTGTGCTTTTGATTGATTACGAGTATTTGACAGGTTACACCGTAATTTCTTGACTCATGAAAACTTTGACACTTTGACTTTCGAGACGCATCATTGTAAGAGCCTCTTTAATTTGTTTATGTACACTTCCGTATAGATCCCACACATTACGCTTCTTCATTTGAACATCTTCTGGTCATTTTTTAGAAACCTCTTAGTGCTCTTTTTTTAGAAACCTCTTAGTGCTCGTTTTTCCGTCACTGCCCAGAAACTACACGGTGTCCGTCTTCCGTTTCTCATTCTCACACACCATTTCCGGGTCGGGAAGGTTATACGTCCGACTTCGACCAAAAATCTCGTCAAACACTTTCCCAAACATACGGCAGGACTACCCCGGTGTTTAATGAAACGCCAGACATTAGGTGAGTGCCAAGAGCAACCCCACACTTTGTTAGTTTGTGAGTCATTTTTGTTCGGTATCGGTACTTGAAACTGAACCGTTCCGGTTCTTTTTACAGAGGAAGGTTTGTGAACCCGAGTGACACAGTTTACGCCCTAGCCTGATGGTGGCATTCTACATTTTCAGGTACGACCGTTACTACACTACCTGACTTGATATACACCGTTTTTGGTAGGCATAACTTTCAAAATAAACCTTTTCATTTACCACAGGTTAGCTGTCTTGGGCTTAAACGTATCGATTTAATACATTGGCAAAACACTTCCTTCAACTTGGAAGGTACGTTTAGTGCTTATTTAATCTCGCTCATACACTTTCCATTTGCTCGTAGGACATTTTTTTTAGTGTTCATTTATTCTCGTTTATTTACACTCACAGGACACAGGTTTTTGTTAAATCATCTCATCATTACATGCATTAGACTGAGTTATTTTATGAATGTTTATGATTTGTGTGGCCGCACATTACTCATGATCAGTAATGTTTTGTGTACATTTATGAAAATTGCGTATTCACGCTTATGTTTAGAGTCAACTATGATGTTTGTGGATACTGATGAAAGTCATTTACACATGCTTGTGTACAGGTGTAATAACACACTATTAGCACTATCATGATTTTGATATGTAATTGATTACGAATATATTACGGTTGTGTTTCATCTTTTTGTAGAAAATCAATGCCCCTGATGAAGGGCAGCATTGCCCGAAATGCATTGGGCCAATTATAATTTTGATTCATAAACTATGTGAAGAATTCAAGGATTACACCAAGAGAAATTCAATGCTCTAAATAAAACTTTATTTTGAAAACACACCAAGTTCAAAGAAATTGTTCTATCCAGTGTGCGTCGGGGGTCGCCATTCCCGACTGGAATGGCGCTATCATAAGCATTATTTTACCTTTTAGACTCAGAAGGAGGAACCCAGGCAGCACCTAACCACTTGTTTGTACCATCTCACCTTCAGTTTAACAATTTTTTTGTGTGCGAGAAGGTTCAGCTCTCATTCATTGCACTTTACTTTTAAACATATTAATCTAAAGCGCAGCATGCCAATATTGCTACAATTCCAATCCAACCCACATAATTCCACTACACACCACATGCATACACTCCATAACACATGGCTAAAAGACATTGCCATTTACAATGCCATTAGCTCTAACTCAAATAAATCCGAGACCTATTGCATTACCAATGCTTGTTTTCTATATGTTAATTGATTTAGAGAATACGTTCCTAGTTTCGGGTCAAGATGTGCCATGAGCTGGGGTCTCATTTATATGCTGATGATGCTGTTTTAATTGCCCGCACTGCTAGAAGCCTGCTTTTGGATGTTTTTGTTGATTTTATGAGCGGCCTGGACTTGCATACTAATTTGAACAAATCACATGTGGACTTGAGGCCAAAAATACGTAAAGTGCTACTTTTTCTATTCAAAGACATATTTTAAGTAAGGTTGATACTTTTACATATTTAGGTATTTTAATAGATTCTAGACTGAGTTGGCAACCCCTAATTAAAAAGAATAATTGTAATCTTTTGAGAGCATGTGCCGGAGTAAATAATTTTTTACTCAACTGGGTCATAAGCCATAAAAAATTATGTTTAGAGGTTGATAAAGCCAAAAGTATTCCCATTTCAACCTTTGGTTGTGAGATCTGGGGATATGTGAATTTAGATTCTCTAAGGGTAGCGAAGGCGTGGGACAATTGACCCCAAGTGAAATAATACACGAAGAGTCAGGCAAGAGTTATATTGTTGATTACATACAGTTGCTACCTCTCGTGTCCTGATAAGCTATTTTGCTAAAGGCTGCTTTAAATCTGAACAGGTTGGTCATTTTAGACTGTATGAAATTGACAACATGTATACTATTCCCTGAATGGTATACATCAGAGAGAATGTCAGGGTCCTAGAGAGGCCTGAGATATATTTGAATCCTTTAAGCATCACTATGAAAGATGGTTCTTCATAGAACGACAGCGGAAAGAGAATCTTTAGCACTAGCCAAGCCTCTTTATCAGAAATTTTTGGGTCAAAACAGTACCTGGGACAGAGACTTATATTCTTTTTTAAATGCCTACTTCTCAGAATCATCTTTTGACTTTTTTTAGATTGGGTTTGTTCCACCAGCTGCTCTACCCCGAGGGAACTTGGTACAAGTATTCTTATCTACCTATATGTACTTGTGATCTTTCTAAATGTGACAGTTTTCACATTGTTTTGATATGTCCTTTTTACAAATCTCTTCTGCACAAGTTCTGAAAACCTCTATTTTTTTTGGATTTCAAATCATTTTTATTTTATTTTAGCATACAAATGAAAAGCACAAGACAATACAATAAGGTTTTAAAGAAGCATTAAAGACAATACAAGCAATTCTCCAAGTGCAAAGAACTGCTAATGCTAGAGAAGAGAGAAAAAAAAGGTAAGAGGATCGCTAGACTCAATAACGTAGCAAACAAACCTAAAGAAAGAAAAGAGAACATCAACAAATACGGTGGTCATACATTTACATTTATAAATACAATTGCAGTTGCATAGCCATCAAATATCAAGTATAGGTTTTCATCTCGGAGACATCTGGAACAATCTCTCGCTGAGGGTATTACACCGGGGCTTGCATTTGGTGACTAAAGCTGTTTGGTCTAACAATAGCTCTGTGGTCTAAGGGGGGTGTAAGGGGTGTCAAACGAGAAGGAGGAAGCGTCAAGGGCCTTCCAAAGTTTTTTATGGGAGACACGCCCTGGAGAAGAGTGCAGTGCTGGGTTATCGCCGCCTCTTAGGAAGGACAACCATTCTTGCCACATTTTGAATTATATCTCCAACGTATTTTTCCACTTGCATAGTACAACTTTGCACGCTAAGGTTAGAAGGAGATCAAGTAGTTGTCGGTCAATCGCATTAGGCAAGTGCGGTTCCTGTACCCCCAGTAGAACATAGACAAACTCCCTTGCAGGTTTAATACAGAAAATGTGTTCAATGCAGTCAAATATTCTATTCCAGTATCCCTTCAATAAGGGGCAATTAAATAACATGTGGTCTAAGTCCCCCACCTCTGCCTCACAGTTCCAGCACGTAGGGCAATCTCTTAACTTAAGTCTAAAGAGTTTCTCAGGTGTCCAATATGTTCTGTTAATTAACATGAATTTAGTTTGTGACAATATAGGGGAGACCTTATTTCTAAATGCAGTAGTGTATATTATATCCCAGTCGAAGATCATACCCGTTGTGTTGGGCTCTGTTTCCCATCTCTTCTCATTTTTTCTGTTCGCTTTCTGAGGGAGGGGGAGGAGCATTTTATAGACCTTCGACACGAAATGTCCTGATTTATTGATGCGTGGGACAGAGCTCCATAGCCATGGCTCAGAGGGAGTCAAGGAGCGCGCAGATAGGAGTGTTTTTAGTTTAAAAAAATCATAGAAGTCTAATGGCGCGAGGGCATGTGTGACTTGTAGTGACGAGAATGGTAGAGGTTCAGAACCCTTGAAGAGATCACATGCCATGTTAATACCTTTCGTGGACCATTGTTCCCACTGGAGGGGTGCCCCGTTGATTTTCAGTAAGGGGTTATGCCAAAGGGCTATGAAAGTGGACTTTTTGAGCTTTAGGCCTTTATGGTTTGACTGGTCGAGTTTCAGGAGAGCCCTTCTTGTGTTTAGCAGAATATATTTAGAGTGGGGTATATGTGTAAGGTCCATGGTAAGCAGGGCCGTGAGTGGAGTAGTGCCCATTATAGCCTTTGCAATGTCTATCCATAGTGGGGTATAATCTGATTATTTGGTTAGCCACAGAGCTCCCTGCTTACATAGGTATGCTGTTTGATAGTGTCTGAAGTTTGGGAGACCCAGGCCGCCTTTTTCTTTAGCTAGTTGTAACTTTTTCATTGATATCCTGGGTTTCTTTCCTTGCCACAGAAATGTACCAAACAGCTTCTCCACCTTGTGAATGAAATCCTCTGAAAAGGTCATTGGCAGCATACTTGCTATGTAACTAACTAAAGGTGTTACCATCATCGTCAGGGTTTCAGCCCTCCCCCACCAGGATAAGTATTTAGGCGACCAGCCATCTAGTAGTATGTTTATCTTTTCAGAGCAATGTTCTCATTAATTCATGTTGTAGAGATTAGATCGCTATCAAAATCTAACCCCAGATATTTAAAGCATCCTGGTTGCCATGTTAAGCCAGAATCACCTATAATATCGTTGTTCCCTAAGTTATTGAGTGATTTGACCTCTGTCTTGTCTTTGTTTAGTTTATAGCCGGATACCGTTGAAAATTCAGCAATAGTGGTGAGGAGAGCCGGTATAGCTTCATCCGCTTTCTCCGAGATCACCAATACATCATCTGCATATGCCGTTAGTTTTATGATACAGTCGTTGAAGGGGATTTCTGGTATGTTTTTGTTGTGCCTAATTTGGTAAAGGAATGGTTCGATAGCTAAAACGAATAGTGACGGGGAGAGGGGGCATCCTTGTCTCGTACCTTGATGTAGTTGAAAAGATGACGAGAGCGAACCTCCTGCTCTGACTCTCGCTACCGGGCAGAAATAAAGGGACATGATCATCTTTATGATTGGCGAACCCAAATTAAATTTATGAAGCACGGCCTCCAAGTACCTCCAATCTACTTTATCGAATGCTTTTTCAGCATCTAGTGTTATTGCTGCTGAGGGAGTGGACAGGAGCTTGGCTTTTTCTAACACATGCGCCAGAGTCCTGGTGTTATCGCTGGACAACCTGTTCTTCAGAAACCCCGCTTGTGATGGATGTATGAGTTTTGGTAATATTTTCTGGAGGCGTGCCGCTAAGATGGAGGCGAAGAGCTTACAGTCAAGGTTTATAAGGGAAATGGGCCTATAGTTCTTGGTTAGTGTGGGGTCTTTCCCTTCTTTCGGAATAACCGCGATAATAGCTTCAGACAGAGTGCCCTTAGCTTCACCGGTTTCACTTATTTCTTCGAAAATGTTAAGCAGTGGTTGTGTGATTATCGGGGTGAAGCATTTGTAGAATTTTGCAGTGAAGCCATCCAGCCCGGGGGCTTTACCACACTTTAGCGATTTAATGGCAGTCTGGACTTCCAGGAACGAAACTGGACTGTTAATGTCCGCTTGCATATCTAGTGAAAGGAATGGGAGATTGCAATTACTCAAGTAATCATTTATCCTATGATTTTCCACGTCTGCGTTCTTGGCATAGAGTTTGTCGTAAAATTCCTTAAAGAGGTCTGTTATTTTAGTCGGATCGGAATGAGCAACACCCAGATGGTTAATTATGGAGTTTATCATGTTTTTCTGTAGTTTAAATTTGATGCTTGATTTTGATCAGGCTAGGCCTGTTTTTTACATTTAAAACTCGTAGCTTCTCATGTAATTTTCTATAATGTGTCAGTGTTTCTTATGGGTTTTATAGCTCAGCTCGATAGGGGTAATTCTTATGATCCAGTTTTTTACGTTTTTATGTATTTCTTGTCAATATTTTTATTCTTCGTATGCTTTATTGTATAATTGTGATGTTGTTCTTTTCCTTGCTGTGGCTTGTATGGTTTTATTTTAAAATTGAATAAAAGTATATTGATTGAGTAAAGATGATGCTTTTGAAGACAAGAGGGAATTTAACGATGCAAGATGCTAGATAGAATAGATATTATTTGGATGTGAAGATAGAGGTATATTCAGTTTTTGAGATCGTCGCTAGAATAGGGTGAACCATCTGTGCTATACTAAGGCTGCCTCTAGACCACCACTTCAGCAAGATCAACATATCAACTCAGGGGATGGAATAATAAAATAATGGCTGGGCACAAACCTTGAAAGGAGATTCTGCAAATGCTGGAGTGCAAGTTTTCTCAAGTTTGACTCAAAGAATTATTGGTAAAGCGAGGGGACATCCATTGTGGAAGCCTCTGGTGTGACATGGAACAATGGCATAAGATGGAGTCCTGGTCTAAGTACCACAGACAGTGGAAGTTTATTTCCTGCATTCCTGTGGCTGGTGGGTGGAGACCCAGACACTGAAATTCAATGAAGACTTTGTTAGTAAGGAACTGCCAATTTGACTTCCTGAAGCACTGCCCTGTGGTTGATAGTAGGGGTGAGGGCAGAAGTGAAAATTCTGTTGTGGGAGGTGAAGGGGAACCATAGAGATGGCCCAGCCTTGTGTCTTCCTTGATTACACTTTCAGTTGGGCTGATGTCAGCTGATTCAAAACTTCACACCTGTTTGTGCCTTTGTTGTGGGTGTTGCAGGTTGGGTACCACTCTATTGTGATGGGTATCACTGCACAAAGGTTGTGTCTGGAGAGCAGCCTGGAAAGGACATTGGACAGCAGATCCACTCCATCTTGTTCTGAGGCATGTGGACGTTGGAAGCACATATCCCCTTGATTTAAAGCACTCCCAGACTATGTTAAACCAGCAGAAGTAAACCCAACACTTGAAAAGTTTACTGGAACAGCTGCAATGGAGGATGGAGCCTTGAGGATACAAAACACTCTGTTGTGGTAACAAATGAATGCACAGCAAGCCACAGTCAGTAAAATAATGGAATGCATACAGCAGAAAGACTGTCACAGATTAAGGCGTTCTCCACGATGGAGGCAGGAGGTAATGCACTGAACAGCGATGAGATCACAACTTCAACAAGGACACATAAACACACTTTGAAAAGCCAATGACTGCATTATTAAGTTGGGCTGGATTTGTTTGTTTATATCGGGCGTGGTAGAAAAAAAAAGTTGAATTTCTGTCACAGTGATGAGGAACCGAGGCAATTATTCACGATTCGGCTTACAATCATAAACACTTCTATTCAGACAAGTTACTTTAATTGATTTCTGAGCACCTCGGAGCTGAAAGAGTGGCTTCTTCCTAAATATTTCCACGCTGAGTTGAATGTACCATTGAACACGATAGGCACTTACTAAATAGCTGGTTGGAAAAAAAAGTTCTGTGTACCTCACTTGCCTGCTCTCTGCACCTCACTTGCAGTGCCATGAGTAATACCTCAGTGTTGCCAGTGCTGCATTTTACTAATGGTACAATACCGCTGGTATCCCATGCTGTAAATGGCCATGTGCATTGGCATTTGTTTGAATGTTGGCCTAAGTAGCTGACTTAGGATATCGGAGTAGTGCAGATGCAAGGAGGGAGTGGTGGTGTCCTAATCCTCTGTGCTCCCCCATCTAATGTGTCTCCTGGAAAGACCAGTATTACTATTCTTCCAGTGAAACTTGCCGGAGAGGCATGGAGATACCTACAAATATTCAAGCAGAGGGTAATTCACTAGTCTAACTTCAATCTTCGAATATTTGTTGAAAGTGTTTGTTTGTGAGCACTGCCATGCTTTCAGCAAACGGGGAGATTAAAAATAGTGCCCTGCTAGTGCGCAGATACACTTGCCTTCGCACCGGAGGATGTGGGGCTTTAACTGATGGAGAGCTCGGACAACTAGAACAGCGGCACCGCTCATGCAGTGTTCCTGGTGAGTCTTCTTTTCTTAACTAAGGTTCTCCCTCAACAGAATACTAATATAATTACAGTGGCATAATGCAAAACGATGCCCCGTACCGGCAGAATGTGACAAGGGGCCACAAAGTCTCCCATATCGCACAAATATTCATTGCTCTTGGGTTGAGTAGTCCCTGTAGGACTGAGTCGCCCCGGAAGGTCCTGCGTTACACCCCTGTATCATCGGAGGGCTTGTGAGATGGAGGATTCCTTCCCCACTCCAATTTCCCACTCAGGAAACATTGTACAAGGAAGGTGAGGAGCAGACAAGTAATCCCCTCAAGAGAGATCCTATAACTTCAATGCTCTATGCAGACGATGTAATCCTTTCAAGCCAAACGGCGATGGGGCTACAGAGGTTGATTAACATTTTACACAATCATTGCAGCTCGAATGGAAATACACTTTGAAAAAACAAACATTGTGATATTCAGCAGAAAAAGGAACAAACGGTGCTTGGTATTGGAAGAACTGTATTTTGATCACATCAAACAAACATAAGTAGCTGTGGTGCTGATGAAAAAGGAGGGCATCTAATACATCTCAACTCATCGACGCCAACATCTGCCTCATTACAACTAGCCTTTCAAGCCATATTCAAGAGTATAAAACAGCCTATAACAACCATTGCTGAAGACATTAAATGCTCAACTTATCCGATACTGGCATATGGCAGAAGCATTTCCAGAGAAACGGGGTGCTTTTTTGTGCAATGCTCAGCTTTCGCACAATACCACCCCTGCCCAGATCGGGCTGGAATTCAAGATGAGCGACCAACCCCTTGTATAGAAAGCTAACCTCATAAAATGTATGCACTCAGCACGAGCTGCAAAAAATGGTCTCTGCAGATATAACTTCCAACCGGTTTAAATCCTTCAAACAACTTGGTGTCCCAAAAGGATAGGTCCGATGCCTTCAGTGAAGCCTTGGAGCTAAAAGGCCCAGCAGCTCTGTGGAATCTAAGTCTGCCTCACTGGCAGTTCAAAGCAGTTCTAAACAATGAGGTTCATATGGGACATTTGTAACTGATCGCCGAACCCTCATGAGAAGAAAGCATGCTGATTTTGTCATTAAGAGCTATGCTCAAAGAGGGGTCCAAAAATACATGACTGAATTATTTAAAGTTACGTTTTGTCAACTGAGTATGGGCTGCTTTTCATCACTAGACCTCTTGCCCTCCTGGGTGTGTCAACCGGCCTCAACACGTGCCGTCTATGTGGCTTGTTCCAGGAGACACTGCCACACTTGCTCTGTAGATGCCCCATTCTAATTGATGAACGCAGAAGGTTTCTTCGCCATCTCCTAATTAATCAAGGGACGCAGACAATACAGGCAGCCGTTAAATTCCTTTTGAATGAAGGTCATCCGCAAGTAATAGCTAGCCTTATAAAATTCCTGGATAGAGTGTATAAAAAGTTAAGGGGCCTCATTTATGAAGGTCTTGCGCCACCGGTGCGTCACTTTTTCCCATTTCAAAAGTGACGCACCGGTGGCGCAAGGCCTTCATAAATAAGGCCCAAGGAATTTAGCCACAGTCTCAACCTCCTCAGAGCTCAGCGCCCAATTAAAAAAGGCCCATGCATGAACAATGTGGTTACATAGTTAAAGAATTTGCTGCTGCGGGTTTAGTATGTACAGGTATAGGGGCGCTCAAACAGTGCGGGTAAGGTGTGGTGATGGGTGAGGATAGTGTAGGACGGTGCAGACAGTATAGAGGAAAACCCTATAACCTCTAACTAATGTTTGAGCAAGTGATGCTAAAACACTATAGACAGTACAGACAAGAACTGTGCACACGTCAAGTAAACAATTGTGTCAACTGTATTTTACAGGAAAAAAGAAGATGAAACTGTTGATTTGAAGAAAGCTTTATAAGGTTCTCTTTATAGAGTATAGACGCCAGCCGACACGTGTTTCATCAAACAGGACAGTGCCTGTGATTCATCAGGGCTTACATAGTTAGCAGTTGGTAGTTGCCTTTATCTGGCTCTCACAGGATATCATTCATGGCTAGTTATCATTTTTAAAGTGACAATTTAAACCATCTTGCCACCTAGAGGGACATAATGTTAGACAGTATTTATTGTATGATCTTTAGCATTGTGTTCCCGGAGTAGGGCAGCATCTAATGTGGAGTCCTTTGATCCTGTGAGTGCTGTTTAATATTAGTTGTTTAGATTATTCTTTTCGTTCTTGTACGGACACTGCCTGTAAAACTTTGGCTAATGTGGGATAAAAAATGGTCTGATTATTAGGTGAAGGTAATCACTCCTAGATGGGTTCATCTGAGCACATTATTGGTTCCTGATTGCCCTTGATGAACTTGACCTATCCTGTTGATTTAGGAACTCACAGTTTAGAGTCTGTTTGTGGTATAATCCCCAGTGCATCTTTAGTGAAAATCTAGCATTTTAACACTTTTAGTGCATGGCACTTTAGAACTCTGCACTTCAGTAGTAACCTTTTGGTTCAGATTAACTTGCTTTTATCCTGTAAAGGCTTCAACAGTAATAAAATGCTATCAGTTCTAGCCAAAAACTGCTGCACTGTCAAAATGTTTTAGCAGATTATATATAGATAGATAGAGATATTTAAGCTTCAGGTTATAGTTAATAGTATTTGACATGTTGATACAAACTCACTGTCAAATGTCCAAGCTACTAGATAGATGTACTTTAAAATAGCACGTCATGAGTTTTATCTGTTTGTAATCTCTATATAAAGTGATTGTAATGCACAATGAGACATTATTTGTCCAAATCTATTTTATATTTTCTTATACTTGCACAATTGTATTATTTTATGTTGTTGGCACTTTAGCGGACTTAATTGTCAAAATAAAGTATTTTCAAAGTCAAAATTTCAAGAGAGATTAGACTTCCCTAGAAGCGTTTGATGCTTTAGACTCCGAGAGAATATATGGAACGAGGACCAGATGCCCCCCAGTTACTGCAGCAGATAGGTGTTTTTAAAGTCAGTCTTGAAATCCCAAAGCCTTTTTTGTTTATTAAGCATTTCTTCTGGGTTGTGAAAGTGAGGACGTGATGAGCATGCAGACTCATGTTAAATAACTGCTAGCAAAGTCCTCAGCTCTTTCTCCTGTCATGTTACGAAGTTGTGTGGTCAAAAACAACAACATTACTTCTGATGCCGTGGTTCCACACCCTCAATCAAGGATCTATCTTTTATAGCAGGGGTTAAACATAATTCTATAGAATATTTCCTGGAGCATAAATTTAAATTTTCATCAAAGTACTTCATTTTTTTAATTTTTCATAACTAGAAATTTTTGCAAAATACTTGTCTCGGGTGCTGGGTGTGTTTCTGCAGCCTCAGCCCATCTTATCTCAGTAGGTGCTGTGACTTTAGTTCCACCTCTGCCTGCTCCTGATTTTTGGTTTAAAAAATCTGGTCACCTTATTGCATGGGGAGAGGATGAGGGAGATGCTCCAACTTCTGACCAGAGAAGAACTTGCAGTCTGCCTTTGATAAAGTTGGGCAGAATATGGAATTCCTCATCCCAAGGGTTTTAGTACTTCTCCTGGGTCATTTGCATGGCAGTTCCAGCAATGGTCTGTCTGGCCAGCCCATGCATGTACGTAAGTAAATAAATAATTTATTGTACGATTCATTTGAAAAAATCTTACAATAAATGTCTTATTATGTTACGTAGGTCGAAGACAGAAAATGGAGAGATTCCATAGAAATATTCCTACTCTGTTTTATGTTGCAGCTGTATCTCCCGCTTCACTTGATAAAGAAGATTCTGAATTCCTTGGATAGTTTGGGTGACCACCGTGGTTGGTGGAACTTCAATGTTCACAAAAAAATCCACTCTAAGACATCATTCCGATACGTTTTATCCTGCCCTCAAGAAGACATATGCAGGCATCCATCAGGCTCAAGGGTTGACTGAGCATTGAGACTTACGTGGTTCAGTATATTTGAGTCCACCGAGGAACGGGCTGAAAGTTTGTTACATTTTAAGGGCTTGAGAGTCAATTTATATTTCTTGTGAGCATTTGACAGGTAAGTCTCTCTACATTCAAAAGGAGCACCTGTATACGTTTGTAGCCACACCCAGATGAGGTACTACCACACTGATGCATCTTGGAATTTGACAACTTTTAGGTTTCCACGGGGTGACACACGTTTGTAAAATCTAGGACCTGTTTTTCAATAAAGCACATTTTTCAAAAGAGGCTGCCAGCTTTCTGAAATTGTTTTTTTTCCAAAATACTTTCAGAAGACATCAATCTTTTCACCATGCACTGAAGCAGATGAAGTTGGGCTTGTGGGGCTCCAGCTCAAACCACAGTAAAGCAGTGCCTACCACTGCATCAGTAACAGCAGACTTTATTATGTTACTACAACCAAGATTACCCAACCAGAGGTTACCTGCACTTATTTCTGGAAGCATGGCAAAAAATCCACCTTATTTTATTGGGGCCTGGACATCATCCAGATGTGCTGTCATCAATCTAGCTTGTCTTCTCTCCAGAGCTGGGGTATCAAAACAACACGCCCCAATTTGATGGAGGAGAACCATTAGACAAAGAATCTACAGCCTCCAGAAGAAAAAAATCATGAATTTTCTAGATGCATTGCAGCAGTAACATCAAGGAACATTCGTATTTATATTTTGGATACCCAAGGCCTGGAGAGGATGCATATGTTTCAAAAGAGTTGGTTAGTGAAACTGGTTCATTGAACTCAAGAGGCGGATGTTTCAACACATCATTTACAGGCAGCCTTAGTGCATTGAATGGCGATCGTGAACCTCATGGATGCATAACCCTATCTTCAGGCCACTCCACAGCTTCAGAAGACTCATAGGTTTGCATCCCAGAAAATCAGTTTTTAGATTGCATGCGCTCATCTGCTTTAAAGCTTGCCTCGTGTGTTCATGATGATGTTGGCATCTTTTGTAGCACTTCCGCACCGCCTGGGGGTTGCTATCTACCTTTACTCGATGACTGGATCAAACTATGCTTCAACACAAGATTAGTGGAATGAAGTACCAGGAATTATACCAGTGACAATACTTCTCAACTTCTTGCTAATCTGGAGGAAATGTAAATTGACTCATTTATAGAATCAGATTTTTTTGTTTCTTAGATCTGGTGGACTTGGGTGTTTCTTTCTATAACCGCTACTGCAGCATCTGAGTGTTTGGTGGTCTCCAAGCTCCCGGGAAATGAAAGCATTGATTTTACTCTTGAATGAAAAAGCTTACGCTGTGAGCATGGTTGGACCACACATCTTTAAGAAGGGCAGGCCATTCAAAGAACCAACACTGCTGGTCACTGAGTGCCAGAAGCCTGGGCCTGGAATCAAAGATGGATTCTACACTGTTCAACGAAGACAGTTAAAGGAGGAAAAGAGACAATACAGTAAAGAATTAGGGTGGTCTTCTAATGTAGTCTGTAGAAAACCTATCCTTTACATTATTTTTCTCCTGACACTATTTGTACTCAGGAGATCCGATGTGTCACAGAGAAAGTTAGGACATCTAAAACCGAATCCAATCTGAATGCATCCCTTCCCTAAACATGAAACACATTTTTACAATGAAATTAGCATTTTTAACTTAGACCGTAATGGAGACACAACTAGAACAGGCTGACAAAGTCGAATTTCAAATGTGCTCATTATACTGAAATTTCTCTCCACTCATATTACGAGCAACACCTGCAAAAAGGCATAGAACAGAACAGCCTCATACAAGCCCGAAAGAGGCCTGGATGTCAGAAGTGAAAACAAACACATTTTTACACTTTAATTAACAACTTCAACATTTTACTAAGTTAGCTATAAATGTTCACCAAAGGTTCTGCATAGCTGATTCGTGTCAAACTTTGGGAAGTAAAGTGCGCGCTATTCTTGCAGAGTGAAAACTAGCATGAGTGTACCATCAAAGTTTTAAATGACCTGTTTGATTTAAACGCTGTTTCCCCCACTTACTCCTATAAGGACAAGCATTGGCATAGCCAATCGCTCTGGAACTGGCTGCCAGCCCTTTGCCTCTGTAAATGGTTGTTTTTCTATGCCATGGCTTCTCTCAGATTTTATTGTTGGGGACACTATTTAAAAAAAATATTGTCTAAAAGCAACAAGCATTTGCAAAGCAATAGTTTTCACATTTATGCGAGTTTAAGCTATTGGCATTGTAAATGACAATGCCTTTTATTTATGTTTTAAAAACTAAAACAAAAATAAAAGGCATTGTTATTTACAATGTTACTAGCTCAAACTCCCCTAAATGTGAGTCCTATTGCATTGCAAATTCTTGTTTTCAATGAAGAGACTGGGTCAAGGATGCCCTCTTCATGGCCAGTTCTTACAAGTAGACTATAGAGCACAGAGCGCCCGCCAGCACACCGAGAGCGCATCAGAAGAACAGGCACCGCACAGAGAGCGCGTAACCTCTATCCAGAACACCATTTCAAAGCTTCTTATTTATTTATTTATTTATTTTTAAAATTTATAAAGCGCTGCTTATACCCGTGGGCGTCAAGGCGCTAAAACCAATATTCTCCATCGGCCTAGCCCTTCCATCCAATGGGCCCATCGGCACCCTCCCCCCAGCCTTGTAGTACTGCCGGGAAAGTGTCAGCAGTCTGCCAAAACTTCCAAGATCCCGGAATTCACTGGCGAAACAACTGCAGGGTGCCAATACTTCAAGATAACTGCATCTCCACAATCTTAAATCAGGGCCCCCAATACCACTGGCTAACCGACCCCAATCTCCGAGAGCCTAGATATTATTGTCTCATCACCATCCTTCACCCAAGACCCCAGTAGATATTTAAACAAGAGTAAACAAATAGAAAAAAAAATTGCGTACTTCTCTTTTTTTTTCTATTTGTTTACTTTTGCTACAATCTCTGCACCCGCGCTTTACTTAAACATGGTTAAAGGTAAAGCGCGGGTGCCGCAATTGCTGCAAAAGTAAACAAATAGAAAAAAACCCTATTTCTTTACTTTTTCAACAATAGCGGCTCCTACGCTTTACTTTAGTTAAGTACGGGTGCTGCGATTGTTGAAAAAGTAAAGAATTTTTTTTTTAATTTCTTTACTTTTGCAGCATTCACGGCACCCGCGCTTTACCTTTAACTATGTTAAAATGAAGCCCGTGTGCCGCAATTGCAACAGAAGTAAAGAAATAGACTTTTTCTATTTGTTTACTTTTCAACAATTGCAGCACCCGCGCTTTACCTTTAACACCTTCGACGCTCATGACGAGCTCAGCTCATCATGAGGTATACCTCTTGTACACTCATGACGAGCTGAGCTCGTCACGAACAATGGGAAACACAATAAATCAGCACAGGGGGGGAAAAGCCTTAGCAGCCATGGTGTTAACCATGTTAAAGTAAAGCGTGGGTGCAGCGATTGTAGCAAAAGTAAACAAATAGAAAAGAATCTATTTATTACTTTTTTAACAATCGCGCACCCGCGCTTTAGCTTAACATGGCTGGAGGTAAAGCGTGTGTGAAGCTAAAGCAAAAAAAAAAGTAAATGAATAAATAAAATAAGCATTACACAATTTTGAAAAAAAAGAAGCGCTGTGATATAGCGCGGTACATGGCGGCACGTGAAGTGCAAGCGGCCTTGCTAAAGCAGAATGAGCACAAAAGAGTGGTTACCCACTAATAAAGGAGACTGTGTAACACCGCAAGTGAAAGATCCAATCCGGATGGGCCGTCCAAGAAGGAGACAGGGCGGTAACAAAGAACCCTCATTTTGAATCGGAAGCCAGCGTTTAGCATAAACGATGACGACAGCCAATTGGAATGATGGACGGGGCTTCAAGTTCACTTCTGAAATCTCCTAGATTACAAGAAGCCTCGCAGAGCGAGCACTGCATGTGCGCTGCAACGCAGGTCTGCGAGACCTTCAAAAAGTACAAATTGCCATAGAAGGGTATGGGAGTGAAGGGAACTACTTTGTGTGTGGATATATTCCTTGTGAAAGAGCAGAATGCCATGACTCTCAATGAAGTTGTGCAATGGGCTGAGCCACTGTCCCATAAGGTATGTTGTTACAGGCGGACGAATATATAAACAACACAACAGCAGATCAACTGAAAATGAGGGCTGTCTGAACTCCCCTCTAAGTAAGCATGTTATATGTATAATTTTAGGAAAACCAAAAGGACATGGATTTTGTCAAACCTGACAAAGGGTTCTGAAGTAATTCCTGCCAAACTTAGAAAGTTCAGATGAATAAACTATGAATTTATATTTTTATATTTTGTGCTCCATTAATTACTTTCCAGAAGATGTCACATTTTCTGCTAAAAGTAACCTGTCTCTGCTGATGGCCTTAATCCCTTCCCTACAGTTGCGCACCCTGTGGCTCCATGGCAATTACACCTTTTCTCTACTTCTCACTGATCAACGGACAATGATTAAAGCCCTTTTGACAAAGTATGAACTTTCAATAGAACTCCCTCTTAGATCCCATCTGCCTGTGAATATGCACCAGGACAACTCCTTTGCAGAAAAGCAACATTCCTGCACTTGACATAAGAGAGAGGAAGAGTTGGAATCCTAACATGCACAAACAAAGCCATCTTTTGGGGACTCTACAAAAAAGATTGAAAAAATGTGGGACTTTAACTGCATTTGTTTAAGGAATCACAGCTTTCAACTTTTAAAAGCCGTTGCATAACCCTCAAGACAGAGAGCTGATTGGAATTGAAGAAAATAGAAAACAACCAACTATAGCCTGGAAATAAAGCTTCAACCTTTTGAATGGCAGAGAGTGTTTTTCTCCTACTGTGTCTTGAATCCCTGGAGCTGGTAATCTGTGCTCAAGGCTAGGGAAGTTACCTACTTGCTGACCCATAAAAAGAAGAAGGTCTAACTCCTGCATGGCAGCAGCCTGCCAGCTTTGTAACTTCTTTCCTGCGTCTAGGAAATTGCGGAAGATCCCAAGCGTTGAGGCAAATGCATTGGTCTGGAAGGAAACTTTAATTTATTTATTTGAAAAGTTTTATATAGCTTTGGCTAGACCCGGAGGTATCAGAGCGCTTTACATCAGAATTAAACAGTTTCATTTACAGTTTCAGCATCACATCAGTTACAGCTACATCAGTTTCTAGTGCAATTAGAATAACAAAAAACAGAACCAATGGTGTAAATAGGGAAACAAAGGAAAAGTAAAGGGGTGCAATTACAAGATTCTTCTGTAGGTCAAGAAAGTCTTCTGAGGTGCTGGTTGTGACGTCCATTTTTGTATAATTCGGTAGCCAGAGGATGGTATGACTCCTGGACACTCCCTAACCAGTGGGGGAAAAGGTTTCCATGGGCAATCCTACCCACTTTTACAGCACATCCTCTAACTTATTTCAAACTGACCCAGAATGGACTATTCTAGTGGGAATCCAAGATGGCACAGACTTTCTGCTCTTGGAGGCAGCTTGTGTGTCAGGTAGGGATTGTTTAGGAGAATGCGCAGCCCCTCCTAAGCTACACCAAACTGGCTCTAGAACCAGTTCTCCTTACCACATGGACAGATCCAGGCTGGCTACCTTGTGGCCAGGGATCAAGCAGTTCTCCAAACTTCAGGTCTCTCTTTATACTAAACTATGAATGGGTAGGTCTCACCTGTTCCCCATTCAAGTTAATGAAGTTCCTTGACCCTCACCAGCTGTCTTTCCTGAGCTGATAGGGGTCACCTTCCCCACACACAGCCCATACTGTCATCAGGCCTAAGCCATTGTCCTGCTCTGGGAGCAGTCGCCATGCCTCATTAAGGTCAAGTACTGACAAGGCAGCTGCTGGCAGGCTAATGCGAATAGACCTCCAGGAGCTCCAGGCAGGATAAGGTAACTATGTAAAAGTTATAAAAGTTACTTTTTCTAATTATTTATTAAAAGTCCAACTTCACCACTGAATTTGATATTTTTTCATATTAAAAATAATGGTTGACCCAATTCTCTAGCTTTTCCCAAACCCAAGAAAGCAGAATTAATATTTTTATCTTCACTCTAATTTTCCTTATAGGACCGCCAGAACCTTCCACAATAAAATAGCTTTAGTAATGAGGTTTTAACAGCTGCATATGTGCACAAGGTTAATACTAAATTACATGTGCTCGTATGAGTGTATTGATTCATCATTGATGTTCATACCATTCAAACAAGTCAGGCATTCAAGTTTGAGTCCACATATGTCACTTAAATCTATGTAGAAATATACTATTTTCAGCTTAATTCTTTTCACAAAACACAAAATAAATATGGCAGTCACAGATATAATTAGCAAAAAAATATGGATAACTTGTAGCAATTCAAAGTCAGAGTCAGGATGCTGGAATTAAGTATAAGGTTTATTACAATCAGCCCCACACCTAAGGCGGTGCGTAGGTCAGTTAGGCAGAATCATTATGACAGTTGGGGGTAAGGGAAGGGACCAGGACAGTGTGGAATGTTGGGGAACCAATGGGGATGGTGGGGGAACAATGGGTGCTCTCGCGCAGGAGAGCTGGTAGACACCACTTGCCTAAGGTTCAGGGGGAACCAGAACTAGGTTACAACACATCTTCCTCTCTTGCGAGTTTTAACAGATAAGCCACTACGTGTGGCAAAGAGATACATTAGTACTAGATTAACTGGTTGACATTAGTCACAAACAAAGTCTTCATAACGTTTAGGTTTGTGGATGGTTCTCCCAAATCTTCCCTTGGCAACAAGGGCATCGGGAACACTTTCTGTGTCAGAGTGAGAATCATTACAGGTTCTACCAAACCTACCGCTGAAGCTGTGATCCCAAGACATGGCTTCAGAGTCAGAGTGGGAGTCACCGTAACAACTCCGATTGGTAATCAGAGTGCGTGGATTGACACCCTCAGACTGGTCTGATGATTGACAGTCAGCTGAGTCAGTGGCAGGTGGGAGATCGTGTGAACTAGCATTTCTGAACATGGGACCCTGTCCTACACTGGTTCTATCAACATCAACCCACAAATCTTTGCAATAGGTCTCATGTTGCAGTTGGTTGGAAACATTGGCTCCTTGATGGTATCTTGCCAATCTACTCATGTGCCAAACCTTCCCATCGCTGAGTCTGGCCGCGTTGTTGAACAGTTCATCAATTTGCAATGGAGCGGTGAATCTGCTTTCTCCTTTCCTTACTTTTTGTCTAAACGAACTTTAACAAGGTCGCCAACTTTAAATGAATGTTCTTTTGCACCATGTTTGGAATCATACCATTCTTTGTAATATTTTTGGGCTTTTATTATGTTATTTCTGATTACATCAGGTGACCATTCAATTTGTTTGGAATTGGGCATCCATCCAAGGTCAATACTCAGGGGCTGTCTGCTTCTCGTGAGCACAAATGGTGCATCACGGGTGCTGGCACAAGGAGATATTCTGAAAGCCCAAATGAGTTTGAACACTTCTTCCTCCCAGTTCAGATTTGCATTTCTTGACAGCTGTATGTGTCCTTTCAAGACACGGTTGAAACGCTCGGTGAGGCCATTACCTTCAGGATGGTATAATGAAGTGGTGTGATGAGTGATACAGTTTCTCATTAGGAATGATTTGAACGCTTCAGAACAAAATTGTGGACCATTGTCAGTGAGCACAAATTTTGGTAATCCTTCGCTAATGAACAGTTTATCCAAGAAAGATATGATTGTGGAGCTATCTATTTCCGTGACAATTCTTATTTCTGGCCATTTCGAGAAATGATCTATAGCCACTAGAATATACTTGATCTCTCCGTCATGTCCTTCAATGGGCCTGCGATGTCTACACCAATCTTTTCCCAAGCCATCAAGGGGGGTTGGAGTGGAGAGAGAGAGGCTTTGGATGTTCCCATTCTCCTGCAGATATTCCATCCTCGTCGCCACTTGTAGCAATTCAAAGTCAGAGTCAGGATGCTGGAATTAAGTATAAGGTTTATTACAATCAGCCCCACACTTAAGGCGGTGCGTAGGTCAGTTAGGCAGAATCATTATGACAGTTGGGGGTAAGGGAAGGGACCAGGACAGTGTGGAATGTTGGGGAACCAATGGGGATGGTGGGGGAACAATGGGTGCTCTCTCGCAGGAGAGCTGGTAGACACCACTTGCCTAAGGTTCAGGGGGAATCAGAACTAGGTTACAACATAAATGTGTATGCAAGTATGAAAAAACACTAATGCCATAAAACTGGGAGCCCTTCTTACAAGACATTAACAGCAAACAATGGCGACTGTTTTCCATGCATAAGTAAATGAGGTAAAAGAGGTGAACACGGAGCATCATTATTCTACATATAAATCTTGCTACCAAATGAGTATTTTTATTTGCGGCAAAAGCAAAGGTAAATATTATGTCATTCTACGTCAGGACTGGAGGCGAGGATTATGCTTTCCTTCTTCGCTTTATTTTCAACATTCATAAACTGCAGCTAATAACGAAAACTACATTTCCCATGAACCAGGAAACAAATCAGTAGCAGCAATTTCATTAGTCCTATTTCAGTGTCCACATTCCAGGCTGCATAACACTCCCTGTCACTTCCTGCAACTCCTCTTTCTTCGCTGCTCGGCAGCTAGTTAAGTCCCATTTGCCTATTGTGCTCTCTTGACTGTCTGTTTTATGTGAAACTCGGGGCTGCGCTGTGTGACGGATGCGCATTGGTGTTATTGCCTTCTCTTTCAGATTCCCTAATCAAGTCGCGGAACCGCTCTGCGCTCCTTACACAACGGTGTTGCCAATCCCGAGGCCGCAGTGCGGTCCTCTTCTCGAAGTATATTTAAAAGAAAATACTGTGATAAATTTGTTCCCATGAAGAATCCCTAAAACGAAAATCGGACTTAACATAAGACGAACTATAATAAAACTTGAACAGCAAATTGCGTCATGGAGAAAATGATGTTAAACCACCCTCGCCAACATTGATCCTAATTCTTAACCTTACATTATGGACCGTTCTGTGATTGTGTAAACACACTTATGTCTTGAAGCGCCCATGGGCTTAAACTGGTTGGCAGTTGAACAAAGGGTGTCATTCAAATGTTTAGGCCTTTTACATAACTCTTTTAATGTGTCTGAGGCTTCTTGGCTTGCCAACCATCTACAGCACCATATATCCAGTAGAATGTTGTGTTTGTAGAGGCGGTTCCAAGATCCATCAGACAAAAGTGGAATGTTATGGAGGTCACGCCTTCAAGTTTCACGGGGTAACACTGTCAAACGCGCTACCACTGCACTTATAGGGCAGTAAAGATTCTCTGGACTACATAGGGCGGATTTATCAACCTACCGCCTCTGTTGCAGACAGCTCCGAGTTCTCCTACACTTTCCTCCCCAGACCGCGCTACCTAGAAGTACTGTTTGTGTCTCACTATTATAAAGGTGGTGGAGGCAGAGCTTTTTAAATAGCACAAGTCATTTCCATTTTTTTTTAAATTGTTTTACTATTTGCGTTATAAATGATCAAAAAGTAACATTTGTTCCAACTTCTTTTCTAAATACTGATTTAATTACAATGGCCACTCTTCAAAAAGGGTTTCCCCTATTGACACAACCACTTTTCTAACACCACAACAGAGTGGCATTTAGCCTCGGAACTTTCTAGAATCTGCCTTGGTTAAGGGCTACAGGCCAGGGTTACCTTCACACAAAGATGGAAATTATATACTTCTGGAGTGTAACAAAGTGGTGGCTGGGTAGTTAAAATAATTTCGCCTAGAAGTATGTTATCCTTATTTGCTGACATATCTGACATTAAATCAGTTGTAGATATTTTCACACTCACGTCATGGCTCGTATGACGAACCCGTGAACCTTTCCGAAGAGGGCTTTGTGCTGAAATGAGGGATATAAAATAAAACCCGCGTAAGTGACAAGTGAGCCGTAGTAACGTTTTTCAGCACCACTATTAATACAGTGAAGACCTTAAATTGGTATTTTGGTAGCAAGGCTTAGAATAGTCCCACAAGATCTGTGATGTGCATCTGTTTCAGTCCTGCCATGGCAACTGAGGCAAAAACAAACACACTCAAATTAAAATAGCAGCAACAAGGGCAAATAAAGTCCATGAGCCATGAAAGGAAGAACCTAGTGATAATACTGACAGAAGCTATTTATTATGCCTGTTTTATCAGACAAAATGAAAAAATATATACAAAAAAAATATCTGAATACATACTCAAGATCTTAGAAAAGAAATTCCATTTATTGACAGGCCAAGAGCTTAAGCCTCTGACATTAAAAGGCCCTAATAAATACATACTGTCCCCTAAACGCAATTTATGCAATGACCAAATATTTATTTTTACATTTCAAGAGAAATAGCAGTTGCAAATCCTTTGGTGTGTATCTCCTGCTCACACGTGTTGCTGCCAGCACACGTAACACACTTTCATCCTTCGAAGGTAGAAAGTAAGCAATAGTCTCTGTGATCCAGCCATGTATACAAAGCCTGTCAGTAGCAAAGAAAGGGTAAAACTCTAAGGATCAAACTACTTGGAACGCCTATTAAACATACAGTTAGCCCAGAAGATAGTGATCAAACGTAATCCTTTAGGAAACTACAGTAGTGGTGTTGCTTTTAAACATCCCATATTGATGCTGTAGAATTATTAATTAGATAAAGTTGTTGCGATTTTTTGTGTGTTTATAGGTTTGTGCATCATTTAAAGCGTGCAGAATGTATTTTGACACGTGATTAAAAAATGTACACACTGATATAGTGCTGTTGTCTTTGAAACCAATTCTCTATGATGTGTAGACCCTTGTTAACTAGGCCTCAATTTGAGCCCTTTCCCGGTCTTTTTCGAAATGGATGTGAAACGTGTTATTCTCCATCTCACTTCACTGCCTCTCGTTTCTGCAGGAAGTAGTCCAGTAAAAGAGTATGTCTTTATTTCCATTGCCATTGTTCACGCTGTCTTCTATGAATTCTCCAGGGCTCAGTCACAAAACTGCAACTATTTCTTCAAGGTCTTTCTGCTATATTACTGTGCAGTATTTATTCATGCAACACACTGTTGTTTATGTATCTAATTTGTTGTAGCATCTCCGGTTGACATTAGCATAGAAGGAGCAGAGTAATTATTCATATAGTGGGATAGCCCTTAGGTGATAAGGAAATCTTAAATTTAATAAATCTGTACTCTGATTTGCTAATGGAATTATACATCTGCTCAAACCACAGTGCTTCTGCAGTTACATCAATTTCATATCGCAGCAGAGGCATGTAAAGGGTAGCAGATGTCATATAGCCACAGGAACATTAACATGGATAGCATGGCATAATAGCAGATAAGTTTAATTTTTGGCAATTTATCCTTTTTGGGTTCATTCTTTGTTTCGGGCTACAAACATTCAAGAGAGAACCCATCCATCTGCTGTAGGTACCAGCAAGAACTATATCCTTATAAGTCAAATCTCGCATGCGACATTTTGGCAGCTTGCACAGCCCAGTTATAAAGTAAGTAGTGCTTATCCAGAGAAGAATTTTAGCATGTAACTTGGTAAATCCTAAACCATCGCTCAAATTAAATGTATAGTTCTCGCATTAAATTTTTTTGTAATACAATCTCCATAGTCCTAATGCTCGAGTTGTCTAGATTATTTTTCAAAGCAGATTTTCTACATTATTTCATTAAATTAGAAGTGCATTGCTGTAGCAGCATATATATGACCCTTCCTGACAAGAAATCTGCAGCTTTGCTGTCTCACAGTCTGTACATAGTGCAGTAGATCTTTACTCATATCCCAGCTGATAAAATGACATTGTGAGTGCTTCCTCTATCCTATTAATTTAGCCGATGCCCAGTGGGGCTGTTTAGGCAGCTATAGAGGAGTTTGGCTGAGGTTCACCCCCTCGGTCGTCACCTACCCAGCCAGACATGGACATTGTTTTTCCTCGTCTCCCCGTTGTGTTTTTCCTTTCTGCCCCCACCTCCTCCCTCCGGGATCCTGAGGTTGCCTCCCCTTTCCCACCTTACTCTCATCGTATTCTTTCACCGATACACAGGATGTTTTTAAATCGTTGGTCCCCAATCGGTTGTGTATCTCTCACTTTGACTGCTTTGTACCCCTGAAGTACTTTCCCCCTTGCTGGTCTGCCTGACACTATCTGCTTTCCTTACCCCTTTTTACCATTCCCCCGCAACCTTCCATTCCCCATCAGACGTGTGTCCTGGCTATTCTATGCGCTAATAACTCATGTTATTGTGCAATCACTGTTTTTCTTTAATGTTTATACATGGCTCTTGTAACTGATGTAATTTTGTAACCTGTAACTTGCTGATTCCTCATGTAAAGCGCTCTGATACCTCCGGGTCTTGCCAGCTCTATATAAAACTCTGCAAATAAATAAATATACAAGAATAATGTATAAAAACCCAGATTTTGAGGGTGAGCCAGAGAAATTCCTGTTCTACAAGCGATGCTGTTCATTTTTCTGCTCAATTTGTGGTCCACTTGGAATTTAGTCTTATTTTTTATTTTGCATTTCTCGGTCTTGCCCTATTAACTGGGAGCCTTTATGGCGTTGACTCTATATCGCCTTACTATTAAATTTTGTAATAAAACCCTTTAACTATTCAGCTGTTCTAGAACGAGTTATTTTGTGGACCCATTAACTCAGTTGATTGTATTTCTGATGTTTTTGATGCATTGGGAGGTGCCTTGACAGGCACACATTGCCTGTGTAATTTGACGAGGAGATACGTTGGGCATATACCAGTCTCATAGTGAGTCTTGCTGATTTAAAATACAAAGTAGCTCCCATACACTTTGAAAATGGACATTAACCTATCTAATGATTTACTTGGGTCCGCCATGTTTAGTAATACGTCACCAGCATCAAGTGATATATGTTTATCCAAGTCATTATACCATTTCTAACAAATAGCCAGGGCACCCTTGCTTATCCAATTAGCCAGCAGTTCTAATATTAGGGCAGACAACATCACAGATAGGGAACAACCCAGTCTAATCCCTCTTACACCACTATAATGCACAGGGAAAAGTTTTCCGGAAACGGGATGTAAACTCTCACTAGCTGCCTCTGATGACTGCCTGGCAAGGAAACTTTATTCATATTGTGTGCGGATTTTAAATTGTTTAATGGATGTCGAGTTAGGCTGCAAAGATTGTGTCGGATGTGGTTGGCTGGTCAATAAACCATTCCCTAAGATTGTGCTTCTGGTTCTCCTCAAAGATGTAGAGGCCAAAAGGGTTTTGAAAATGTATTAACCTGAGATTACAAAATGTGTAGAGAGATCGAAACAAACTAGCAGAGTTAGGAGGCACTGAGGTTGAGTGAGTGGGTCCCCATCGCCGATAAATGCATGGAGATGGCGGCTCTCTTCTATTCTAGAGCGGTAGAGGCTGTTTGTGAAAGCCTGTGGCTGTGAAAATCCAGTTTATTTTTTAATTGCTGTCCAATGGTAACCACAGGGGCGGCTTATATAGGTAAGATGTTTCCTTAGAGTTACAAGTACTTGTAACAGGTCTTGATGCCTTAATAATTTTACTTGCATCTACGAAATGCAACTGCTATGTCTTGTTAATTGCATATCTGATACAAAGATATGTGAATTTAACAGGAATACCAGGAAAGTTGTTTATATATGAAAATGTTTTCCTGTCAATATCTGCCCAGCCGTTGTGCCTACTGAACCTTTCACATAGTCTCAAATAACAAACACTAAGATAAACATAGGTCATGACAATTGTGCCATTCAACTAGTTTGTAAGTAGTTTACACACACTAGCACGTACACCTTGACTGACGTCTCAAGAGTCACAAAATATACTACATATCAAAGAGATGGTTTAAGAAAAATGTATTTTCCGAAGAGCTGATTCAACAACCGATACCAGTGCACCCGAGTTCCCGGGCCTAACAGTGAGGTTGCAACTGGTCGTGAGGCCATGTTGTAAATTTTCGCCATCCTCCCGGCTTCTTCCAGCATGCCTTCAGGTCCCATGGATCTGTGGAGTCCTCCAGTCAGGTTACTGCGGGTGGATCAGCCACAGGCACTGTCTGTGCCTCCAGAACCCAGCTGGAGTTCTCCTCCAATGCTGGAGTCTACCTTAAATCTGGCACAAAAATCCCTGCTGGTCAGTATGACATCGACTCTGGCACCAACACCACCTGAGGATGACTCCATTCCTAACATCCCCTCTGAGCCAAATTCATCTTAGCCTCAACTGAGGTTGGGTCTCAACACCATAGTGATACACCCGCCCAAGTCCATTTACATTCAGACAGAACTGTGTATTACTCCCAGAATTACACACCATCATACCAGCAACGTTTCAGTTCAAACTCTGGCCAGAGGCTACCTTCCTTTGGGGACAATAATGACAATGAAGGGGAACATTTTTCCCAACATTATAAGGGTGAAAATGTATACATGGACTTACAAGATACCAATGGGTTTGACACTTCCCCAGACAATTGGTTATATCCCCGCAACTAAAGGACCAATGACAGAAGAGAGTGCCTCCTCCGCGAAGTGATGACATGCCACAAACGTTTTAACTTGCAATCGCCCAGTATGGGAATCAAATCAATTTTAAAAAAAGGTTATCCAGCCTGCCCAAACCTCCTCAGAGAGTTTACTTCCGTAATGAAACCTGACTAACATCCTTTTGGGCACCTGCTCTAAGACCTGTTCCTGCCCTCCAGTGAACTGGCAGGATGCCTAACGCCACAGGTTAGAACAAGGCAACCCAGATTTTCTAATTACTGGGGTCCACGATCAAAGTGTTGAAGTCACACCTGACTCCTTTGCAGAGGCTCCCCTTCATTGGAGCCATCCTGGATATGGTGCAGCTTTGGGCCCTTCCTCCAAAACAATGAGTGCTGGACATTTGGGCTATGATCCCAATGTTTCAGTCTTGCCCCTGGTTCTTGGTGAGAGTTGCTTTGAGGCTTCTGGGCACTCTTGGCATCCTGCTAGTCGATTATGCCTGGTGGCATATCCAGGCTCTGCAGTGGAACCGGAAGTTTCAGTATGTCCAGAGCCAAATAAACCTTTCAGATTCCATCCAGCTTTTGGAGGAGACTTCAAAAGACCTGAGGAGTTGGCCTAATGGCTAGGGCAGTCAGCATTGAATCTGTGGAACCGGGTTCGAGTATCGGCAATGTAAAACTTTTTAAAACCTGCAGTGGTGGCTTAACTGTAACTGGACTGCTGGCAGACCTCACTCCCTGCCCCACTCAGAGCTGAGGGTGGTGACAGATGCATCGCTCCTGATTTGCAGGTCATTTGGAAGAGATGGAGATCAAAGGAATCTGGTTTGTAGCAGGGATCTATCTCCATGACCTATTGGAGTTCCTGGCAATTCACATGGAGGCTCAAGGCCTTCCATACATCCATCAAAGGGAGCTTGGTTCAGGTTCTCACTGAGAACACCACTGCCATGTAGTATTGCAAGAAGCAGGGCAGGGTGGGGTCCTGCCCTAGGAGATACTTTGTCTATTTTCTGGCTGGAGTACCAGGGCATTTTCCTGGCTGTGAGCAACCTGTTAGGATTATTGAACACCAGGACGAACAAGCTCAGCGGGCGGCTCCTGGTAGTTCACAAATGGCAGTCACATTACCAGGGAGCACAAAGCATCTTCCAGCAATGGTGAGAATCTTGGCTAGATCTTTTCACCACTGAAAACCATGCACAATGTGAAAGCTTTTCAAATTTGGTGTTCCATTAAGGCTGTCTCTCACAGATGCATTTGTAGATAGAATGGAGCACAGGATTCCTGAATGCCTTTCAACCACAAACTCTCTTGCCCACAGTTCTGAAGACAATCTGGAGCGACCGACCCAAGTCATCCTAGTGGCTTTGGATTTGGCAAGGACAGTGTGGTACCCAGAATTTCCGGGCATGAGCATCTGTCATCCAATCATGCTACTGCTTCGGGAGGACCTCTTGTAAATATTAAACCATTGTAGGTCAACCCGTCAGATGTTCTATTGTTTGTCTGATCTTTGGGCCTGTAAGGACTTAGTTTGGGCACAGTTAAAGGATATTTCTGGGGGCTTTACACGCTTACTGGACCAGATGTCTCTGTTCAAATCACTTGTTGTGATGAGGTTCCTAAATGGTGTGAGTTACTTATTAACTTCCAAACCCTTTGTGATGCCACAGTGGGATCTCAATTGGTTCCTCGCTTTTCTCATGGCCATGTCAGCTGTACACTACATCTCATAACTCTGAAGACTGTGTTCCTGGTAGCAGTGAATTCAGTTTTTCACACGAGTGTACTCCAAGTTCTCAAAGTGCAATCACCTTATACCACCTTTTTTCCGAACAAAGCTGTACTACAGATTCTGGCGAGCCTTTAACCTAAGGCTGTTACTGCTTTTCACAGTGGACTATCCATCACCCTTTCAAAGTGCGCTCTGTCCTGCCTCGCCCCTCAAAACAGGGGAGGGGGGAAGACTCCATTTGGTGGAACCCAAAGGAGCATTAAGCTTTTACATCGATCAATTTAAAGTCCACCAGATGGACAATAAGCTCTTTGTGGGGCAAAGAAGGGTGAGGCAGTGCAGAAAATAACTTGTGTCATGGTGGATAGTCTACTGCATTAGGATCTGCTACGCACTGCCCAAAAAGCATCCCCCGGAAGGAATGAGGGTCTATTTCCACCAGGGCCAAAGGTAATACCACTGCACTTGCATGCAGACTACCTGTAACTGACATTTGTTAGCCTGTGACATGAGCGTCGGTACACACATTCACAAAGCACTATTGCTTTGACAGCCATGTGTGAGGGAAAGGGTGTTAAGCCTGTTAGCCTTAGGGTGGTGTTCCCCCAAACCTTTTGCCTACTCCCCTCCTGTTTTTGTTGGCTTTAGGACTCTGTGCACTTTACCATCCCTAACCAACACGAAAGTGCTTGAGCTCACTCCTTAAAACATGGTAAAACTGGTCAACACCTGATTGGCACATTTAATTTACTTATAAGTCCCTAGTAAAGTGCTACACCGGGTACCCAGTGCCTGTAAATTAAATTCTACTAGTGGGCCTGCAGTACGTGCAGTGCAATCCACTTAAGTAGCCTTCATAAAATCGTTCTCAGGGTTGCCAATACAGCCTGTGTGCAGTTTTAAACTGCCAATTCGTCTTAGAAAAATAAACCATTTGCTGGGCCTACGGAAGGATATACCAGAATAAACGGTGGGGGGACATTCTAGAAGTTTCTTCCACTTCAAAGCTGGCACCAGGTATAAAACTAGGAGCCTCAGACCCACTCTTCAGTTCACTCCTGGACCTGCGGAGAGCACTGAGAAAGCCTGCCTTGTACTTCAGAGAATTTCCCTGCTGCTTCAGGCCTGCTTTGTACCTCAGAGGACTGCCCTGCTGGTACCAGAGAACTGCCCTGCTTCTTGAAGGCTTCCTTGAACTCTCAGAGGGATGCCCTGCTGCTTGAGGGCTGCCTTGCTACATGAACCCAGGAGTACCAAGTGACTTCAAGGGCTTGTTAGCTGGCCTCCCATTCAGAGATACAGAAACACAAAAATCTCCAACAACTTAAACCCTGCAACTGGACCCTGCCTGATTTGAGTCCTACCCTCCAAGTGGTACCCACCCAGTCCCGGACCCTTGGCAGTGGTCATAGCAGTGACCACCCCTCAACCAAAAACCCAATTTCCTACAAAGAGCATTTTGCTCATTCGGTTCTGCAGGACTTTTTGATCTGAGCGATTCCACAGACCCACCAACCTGGAGAGGTTCTGCTTTGTTATCTATTGTTTGATCTATTGGCATCTTTCAGGTGTTTTTCCCCAGTGTTTTTTGCTAACGGCCTCCGTTTTTTGACTGTGTGCTGCATCATCGTTTTTGCTGGTTTTAGAACTCAGGGCACTTTACCGCTGCTGATCAGTGTTGAAGTGCAAGTATTTTGTGTAAATTGTCATTATGATTTGTTATCCATGACTGGCATATTTGATTTACTGGTAAGACCCCGGTAAAGTGCACTGTGTGCGACCAGGGCTTGTAATTTCAGTAATACTTGCTGGCCTGCAGCACTGAATGTGTCACCTACATGTATAGTCCTTAAAACATGTCACCCTTCAGTGCCTGTGAGTGCAGTTCTAAACTGCCATGTCGATCTGGTAGGTGCACCCACTTCGTTTCTCACTATTGCAAGAACTATCGCTCCTATTGGTTATCATTGGAGCTGCCTTGTAATCTTGTACATGTGAAACTTTCAATTGAGAAGAGATAGAGATTTGGAGTTTGGGGTCCTTGAACTCATGATTTAAAAATACATCTTTTAGTGGAGTTAGCTTTTAAATTGCGTGTTTGCAAATGCCACTGTTAGAAAGTATGCATTTTCTTGCTTTACCATTCTGTGCCTCTGCCTGCCTGTGGGATCAACGTCTGGTTTAGACTAACAATTGGCTGTTTGTGCATTCACTCTAGACAATCACACAAAGGGAGTGGAGGTGTGCCCTACATATCCTGATGGCCCATCACCAACTGATGGGTCTTCCTGAGGTAGAGTGTTAGGAGGAGTTAACACCTACACCTGAATAGAGCTGTGCTGGTCCTCACACAACTAATAACAATAAAGGGTATGGCTCACAATCAGTAAGGCTGAGCCCTATATACTAAACAACAAGATAAAATGCCAGTACTGATCCATTATTCAAATCATTTTAACCATAGATGCATAGACAACGGAACAATACATCCGAAAGCTCATTAGTAGCTTTTAATTTGATTACAAAACTATTTTAGTCACAAAATTCACTCATTAGAAAAGAACACACAACTTTATGTAATACACAATCATACAATAAGATAAATATGGACACAGGGACTAGTGATAAATCCACTTGGATTCACAAACATTCATTCAATCTCACACACACTCAATATCATACCCAACACATTCAATCTACTTGGTGCATACACAACAAGGTTAGAGTAAATCGACCACTTGAGGAGCACCTAGACGGCCAAACAAAGCTATTTTAAAAAATGATTTTTCTTATAAACACCCTACACAATGTTTACACAAGCTATACAACCAATGAAATAATTATAATGTTTGGGCGTAACACAACCAAATCTAATTGGGAAAACCACTGTTTGGCAGAACCGATGGTCTACGCGTTTCGAATCCCTTTATTCTTGGGATTCTCCTCAGGACCAAAAAAATCTGAAAAGAAAAAAGAAAAAATGTGTGATAATGTCCTATTCAAATACCATAGAGTGCTAGCCACTCATCTAATGTCGCCGCTTACCTATTCAAGAAATGCCACAATGTCTATTTTCTTTTGATTTCAAAATCTTTGGGTCTTCACAAATCACAGCTGTTCGATGATCTACTGCATGTGGATTTGCCTACAACTGACTGTTGCCTAGACACCTGGTTCTCTGCATGAGTATCCTGCTCACTGTCTCACTATCGCACAAGTGATGCACTTATATGTTGTTGCTAGATATCCGTTAAATTAATGTAAAAAAAAAAGTACCATGCTTGCTGTCTGGTAGGTGTTATTAACGTCCATTATATGAATATTTCAGATTTGTGGACAGCGATGTCTCGTTCACCTTTAATGCATTATCATTCTTTTACACTGGGCTCCTGGCTTCACTTTGTTATACCCCTAATTTAAATATAGCTTAAAAACCATTACCCGAATTTCAATGCGGCACAGAGAAGATAGGGAACTCTTCAGTAACCCTTACTGAATCTTAACATTAATATGGAATTGTTATGAAAAACTATATAAATATGCTACCTTAACTCTAGACTCCAATGAAACCAAAGCTGTGAGCTCTTGCATTTTTGTCTGGGACGCATGGCAGATGCATACATGCCAACAAACCTGAATCAGGGGGTAGACTCCAGATTGTAAAGCAAAAGGATTGCTTTATTTTGGCAGTCTCCTGCGTGACAATACATCTCCTTCAATAGAAGTCAATGGCAGAAAAACACTCTCCGGATTATTTACTTTTTAATCTTCCACTTTCCTCTTAAAATAGTGGCACGTATGCAGATGACTGATTCAGCCTAAAGTGGTCAGACAATAATAATAACAATAATAATAATAATAATAATAATAATCCTGTCTTTGTAAAGCGCACAGCTACCCGTAGTAAGTTTCCCGGCACTGGGGGCCGTCGGAAAGATTAAGCAAGCTATTGCCCAGAGTCACATGGTGCTGGGCAGACCCCTGCCGCCGGTGCCGGGGATCGAACCGTGATCCCCAACATCCGGCGTCAGCCGCCCTGGCCGCTGCGCCACACCTCTTCCCAATACATACTGGATTAATCATAAACACAGCCAGAAATACAGCTAGCAGTGATTTTAGGTTGAGCATGGGCAGCACATGCGCTGCTCTGTGAGGCATGCTGTATTTGAGTATGGACTTGAAGCCCACTCCTCTTCCATATTTTTCATTGGCTTGTGTCATTGTCCTTTGAAAAGGCTGGCTTCTGATTCGTTAATAGACCTGTTAGTCCCTCCTTATCTTCATTTGTAACCTCTGAGGACTGGCACTTTTACTTCTGTTGTTACACGGTATGTCTTATTTAGTCTGGAAGCACTACTTTCTTTAACAAGTTTCTCCTACTGCAGGCACAACATGCTTTCCTGCAACATTCAGCGCGCCATGCGCGCTTTCACTTTCCAAGCAGCCCGGTACAATGGCGGCCCCTTCTTTGAAACTAAATACGTCTCGCAGGTCACAAGAGCGTGAGCTATTGGCATTGTAAATGACAGTGCCTTTTATTTATCGGTTTTAAAAACAACACAAATAAAAGGCCTTGTCTTTTACAATGCCAGTAGCTTAAACTCTCGCAAATGCAAGACCTATTGCATTGCAAATGCTTGTTTCAAAGAGTTGTTATTCAAGGAAAATACTCCACGCCTTCCGCGACCTGCCTACACATGCCAACTGTCTTTCCCTTTCGCTCTAAATGAGTATTTCATCACATGTCGTCAGGGGTAGTAAGAGCTATATAAATACAATTACAAGCGACACCAGATTTAGTTACGTTTTTAAACAGCTTACTAAAGCCACTGCAAGCACTCGTGCACTCTTAAACTCTTGAAAAAGAAACACAAAAAAACAGCCATCTAGGTCCCTCGACAAGCCAGCGACATCTGCTGGACACATGACATGAAGTACGCGTTCCCTTTAAAAACAGCAAACAGTCATGCACTGAATGAACTAATAGTATCTACGGCAGATGTTTGCGGCGTTTGGGTTTTCGACTTTGAAGCATGGATGTACGTACAGTTTAAGGGGAAAAAAACCATGGGAATTTGTACCAGTTCAATGATACCACATAAATAAATATATACAATTAAAACCAATAGTTCGAAGAACAACTGAAATATTGTCCAAAGCAGCTAATTGAACCTTCAAATCACCATGTTTGTTTGAGTGGAAACATTTGCACCTGGTTAACTGGCATTTCAGCCTGGGTCCGCTGGAAATCATAAAAATAGGAAGCTGCTTACTTAACAGTGGACTCCAATTGATAGACATATTAATAACCGCCAACATTTCCAAATGTTGAATAAAGCAGTTGACCGCACTTTTATTTATTCTGAGTCGTATGTCATTTAGGTTACACGCTCTCTCTAAAAAAAGGTTATCATTATCTTAACGTTTTATCTCCTCAGAAATGTTCAATAATTTCCCCTCTAGTGTAATTCCGTTAACAATGATCACGAAAAAATGTAAGACTTTTTCCAGATTGCTAATTGTTTCTCAAATGAATCACTTGGCCTGCAGGCCATGACCAGTTCTAAAACACAGTGGTCTCTTTCAGTCTCTAGGTTAAGATGAAATATGGCAGTCTGACCGTTTCTTTTTTACTGAGTCGGCTCCTTTTGCGACCACCAAGCTCTCTTGTTCTCGGTTTGCAAAGCATACGCTCGAGCTCACCACTGGTTTAAAAAAACAAGATGTGCCTCTATGAACTGATTTCCCGTACCTTGTTGGGGAAAAAACGTCTACATACCCTCGTCAGGCAGAGGAATAGATCTAAACAATCAGAAGCACATCTTAACAATCAGAAGTACATTGTAGAAACCCGGACTATTGCCTCGGCAAGATGGCACCTACGTTTACCATCTGAGATTGGCTACACAATTGCAAGTCTGCAAATGAGCCTCATGCCTTTGTTGCAGACACCGTTGGCAACCTAATACTAGATTTCCTTTTCATCAATGAATCTTGGCTTAGTATACATTCTCAAGCAGGTATCAAGATCCGTGTCTGACTGAAATGCTATAAGATCTGATAGGATGAAGGGCACAGCCAGTTGGCTAGTACTTAAACATCCTGCCAATCTGGCCTGCAAAAAAAATCTGAAACCCTCAATTTGATTCCTTTGAATTGTTGTGGCATCGACTGTATCTAGTATTATCATCTACCTACACATTGTTTACCATCCTAAGACTACATGAAAATGTGATCATAGCATTTCCTCGATGCATTACTGAGCGACAGATGTTGAATGCGGACTAGATAAATGTTAGTGACTTTAACATCAAGAGGGAAATCTATCAGACGCCTAAGCCTCTGCACCTCAGAAGTTTTGATCACAACATGCCCTCGAGCAGGCCTCCGACTCCCCTTCGCACACAAAAGACAAAGGTCTGCACCCAGTTAGCTTCCACCAGTGTAATCCAGAAGACCAACTAAAGAAGACTGCTTCAACCAGTTCATCAATCCTCTGACTATCCATTTGCAATCTAATACTTCCCGCGTGCACCTTCATCTATTTCAGTCTTAAAAAGATCATTCAGACCCGTCACTTGACCATCGCATCACTGTACAGGTCACAGTAAGAGAACTAAAATAAGTCTTCTGCAACACATTTAACACCTAGCTTTCAAATGCTTTGTTTTTCAGGACCAACAATAAAGTGCAAAAAAACTTTAACAATATCAAAGCCTTCAAAAATACAATTCTGGGGGGCGTGGCCAAGATGGCGGGCTGAGAGGTCGCACTTGCCGAGAGCTCCCGGACCCCTGAATCCCTGCACCGCTTGTAACCGCTGCTTCCCCCCCGGATCACGCGGCGACTGTGCCTGGTGCCCACGGTGGAGGTGTGGAGCGACTGCTGAGCCCGGTTTGCGCCGTCGGGGGTGTGATCCTGACCGGTGAAGCTCGGGTCGGGGCTCGCTGAATGGCCCGTGTGCGAGCTGGAAGCCGCGAGTCTCCCGTCCCTCGGAGCGTGACGGAGCGCCCAGCCGCCTGTGTGTGAAGCCCGCAGCGGTGCATGAACTGTCGGAGTGGGAGTCTGCAACGGCTTCGCGAACGGCTCGGAGTTGTCCGATGGCGGTTGTGCGGAACGGAGCGGAGCGGAGGTGAGGGGCGGAGGCGGAGTCGACATCGCTTCACTACGCCAGCCCGTGGATTGAAGAGGCCCGCTGGGAGAGGCCGCTTCGGCCGGTTGTCTGAGCGGAGCAGCGGAGCGGGGCTCCCGGGGCAGATCTCCCCCTGAGGCCGCGGCCCCCGGCGGCCATCGCACAGTGACTTTGCCCCCTGGCCGAATTTTGGGTCCCGGATCGGAGACGGAGAGGGGTTCTCCATATTGGGCGTTGGCCCCTCGACATCACAGAGCGGCCATTTTGTGGTCTCCGCCCGGGCAGCTCGGCCTTCCTGGTGCTCTTTAAGTGGCGCTGCCCCCGACTAGCATATAGCTGCTTTCTTTGCCCTCAACGTCCTCTACTCAGCTGCAATGTCGAACGCTAGGGGACAGCGACGGGGCGACCGAACCTTGCCGGACATGCTGGGACGCGGCGCCCTACGCAGCGGTGGAACCCAACCCGCCACGACCTCCCCGGCCCCGACCAGGAGTGCAGATGGCGGAGAACCCCCGGTGACGAGATCATTTCTCGAATCGCTCTTTAGCTCTCTTCGGGAGGACTTTCAAACGCTCAAGCGTGAGGTGGCCGGGGAGGTCCGCGAAGTACGGAGAGAGATGGACTCCCTGGGGGAACGTGTGAACACAGTGGAGGAAGCGGGTCACTCCAGGGATGAAGAGATCACCCATCTGCAGCAGGAAGTTCTGCGACTGCAGGAGCAACAGATTGAGCTACAGGCCCACGCCGAGGACCTTGAAAATCGGTCCAGGCGGAACAACATACGGGTCCGCGGTGTGCCGTCCGGGGAGGAGGGTGAGGACGTGACTGCTTATCTTGTGGCCCTCTTTCGTGCGATCCTGGGAGAGTCGGAGGACTTTCGGATCCGCATAGACCGAGCACATCGGGTGGGCCGCCCCCGCAGAGCTACGGCGCCCGCCCCGGACATTCTGGCCTTCCTCCCGAACTTTCCCTTGAAGGAGCGAATCCTCCGAGAAGCACGAGGGCAGCAATCTTTCCGATTCCGGGACCACCCTGTGGCCCTGTTTCAGGACTTATCTACAGTCACGCTGCAGAAGAGGAAATCATTCAAGATCGCCACTGACTTCCTCCGGGAACGAGGGACACAGTACTCTTGGGGGCACCCCTTCCGTCTGATCTTCCGATGGAACGGTGTCTTGCATCAGCTTCGGTCCCTCCAGGATGTCTGCGCGGTGTTGGGCCTCACAGCATCGGATACAGATACCCCGGCTCCGCGGCGGAGGCGAAGCACTCGTGACGGATGGCAGCAAGCTGGAGGGGGGACCTCTCCTCCTTCGGAGCGTCCGGGCTCGCCCGTGATCAGGGTGGACATGGAGGCCGCCATCCAGGAGGCCTCCAGAGTGGCGGCGAACGGCGAAGTGGCCCTGACGGCCTGAACTCACTCCGGGGGGAGTCTACTTTAGCTTATTCCTCTTGCAGGTGCGGGGTTCCGGGGGGTGGGCTGGGAGGGATGGCGAGTGCTGGAGGAGGTGGCTGTACGTCCACTAGACTGATATACCACGGCCCTGCCCGTTACGGGCCGGACTGGGACAATGTCTTTTTTGAAAAGTTTGAGTAGCAGGGAATGGGGTTGGGACAGGCGGGCAGATGTTTTGATTTTGGGGACTAGAGGGGGGGGCAGCTGCGGGGGGTGGTGTGGATTTGGTTGTGTGGGGACGAGGGGGGTTTTTCTAGTTGTGGGGTGTTGGGGTTCGGGGACTGTACTGTGCCAGTGGACGGTTCAAAGTTGCTCTGTTTTGAGGCCTCGAGTGGTGCCTTCTGTGTTTGCCTGCGGGGCTATGCCTCTTGAACTGTGCTCCATTGATCCCCCTCCTTGATGGCTCTTAAGGTGCTTACTCTCAATGTGAAAGGGCTGAATAATCCGGTTAAGAGGCGGGCAGTGTTATCCTTGTTGGAAAACTCACAAGCGGATATCTGTCTGTTGCAGGAGACCCATTTGCTGGCTAAGGACTGCTCGAGGATGCGTACCCTCTAAGTTCCCCACGCAGCTGTTCTCCTCTAGCGCCTCCAAGACGGCAGGGGTGGCGATCTTGTTTTCTAGAGGGTTCAGGGGAGAGGTCGTGTGCAGGGTAGCGGAACAGAAGGGGAGACTTCTGGTGTACAGGATCAAGATGGGGGGTTTAGCACTGACTGTTGGCACCGTCTACTGCCCCAATGATCACCAGGACCAATTCTTACACAGGGCTTTGGAGGACGTGGCATCCACCTCTGATAGGCACATAGTGTTGGGGGGCGATTTGAACCTGGTTTTCGATGCGGCGGTGGACAGGTCTGTGCAGCGGCGCCACCAGTTGGGTGAGCTTTCGGGCTCGATTCGAGCTCGACTTGAGGAGCTGGATCTGCATGACGTGTGGCGCCACCTCCACCCCACCACCCGCGCATACTCTTACTTCTCACATGCCCATAGATCTTATGCGCGATTAGATCATCTCCTTGTATCGGGCCCAATGCTCCCTTTGGCTTCAAGCGTGGACATGGGGGTCCTCTCTCTTTCTGACCACGCCCCGGTGGAGGGCGCTTTCTCTCTGCCCCCGGTGGTCCGGCCGAGAGGGGTCTGGCGGCTCCGGGACACGCTTTTGCACAGGCGGTCGGTGGTGGATCAGATCCGGGCGGCCATTTTGGATTTTCAGACCATAAATGATACTGGGGATACTTCTCGTGCGACACAGTGGGCAGCCCTGAAGGCGGTGCTCCGAGGCGAATTTATAGCGATTTCCTCGGCCGAGAATAGGGACCGACAGCTCAAGAGAGATGAGCTCACCCGGCAGGTGAGGGAGCTGGAGCAGGTTCATCACAGGACAGGGGCCCCCAGGGTGTGGAGGCAGCTGAAGGCGGCACGGAAACTCCTGGCGGCCCTTGACACGGACCGGGCGGAGTATGCGATGCTTCGCCTGAAACACAAATATTATACAGGGGTCGATCGGTGTGGGCGGCTCCTGGCTAATAAACTTAGGGTGCAACACCAGCAGCACCGTGTGAAGGAACTGGTGGACCCGACCGGTGGTAGGGTCACGGCTGATGTGCAAATAGCAGACGTCTTTCGCAGCTTTTATGCTGACCTCTACACCGGGGAGGCCCCCTCGGCCCGGGCTGAGATGGCCTATCTGGACTCGGTCCCGCTCCCGTCGTTGTCTCAGGAGCAGGCTCAGTATCTGGAGCGTGACATCCGTATCGAGGAGGTGATCACGGCGATATCCCGGCTTAAATTGGGCAAGGCCCCGGGTACGGATGGCTTTATCCCGCTGTTCTATAAAACCTTCTGTCAGGAACTGGCGCCTCTACTGACCCGCCTTTTTAACTCCTTCGCAGAACCGGGAGCCATCCCCTCCGAATTTCTCCAGGCCACGGTTTCCGTGATTCCGAAGCCGGGTAAGGACAGGACCGCCTGTGGGTCCTACCGTCCCATTTCGCTACTGAACACAGATTTGAAAGTGTTCACCAGTATATTAGCCGCACGCCTGGCATTGCACCTCCCGGGCATGGTTGACTCGGACCAAGCGGGCTTCGTGCCCGGTAGGCAAACAGTAGATAACACAAAGAGGGTGACGCACATCCTCGAGAAGGCTTCCAGGATCCCTGGGGAGAGGATGCTCCTGTCCATAGACGCGGAGAAGGCTTTCGACAGGGTGCACTGGCCCTACCTAGAGAAGGTCCTGAGCAAATTCGGGATTGGGGAGAAGTTCCGTCATCTGATCTTCAATTGTTACCGGTTCCCCTCTGCGGTAGTCCGGGTGAACGGCGGCAGCTCTCGACCCTTCCCCATTGAGCGGGGTACGAGACAGGGGTGCCCTCTCTCCCCTCTGCTCTTTGCCCTGTACATGGAGCCCTTTGCTCAGAGGGTCAGGCAGAACCCCGACATTGTCGGTGTCAAGATGGGTGCATTCCATCATGCGATCAGCCTGTACGCGGATGATGTCATTTTGACGCTGGATGACCCGCGGAGATCGCTGCCGGCCTGTGTAGAGGAATTGAACTTATTCGCCGACGTGGCGGGCTTCAAGGTGAACCTGGGGAAGTCGGCCGCCCTTGACATTTCGCTTACTAATGCCACCAGAACGGAACTACAGAGGCTTTACCCTCTGAGCTGGTCCAGGGACCGGATCCCGTACTTGGGGATCCTATTGGCGCCCTCCCTCCCGGAGATGGTCACGGCCAATTACGCGGTGCTGGGCGCGAAAATCAGGTAGGAATTGGGCCGATGGGATAAGGGCACGCTGTCGTTGCTGGGTAGGGTGGCCGCGGTGAAGATGACTCTCCTGCCTCAGGTGCTTTACCTTTTTAGGGCGTTGCCGCTCCAGCCCCCCGCGGGGTGGCTTCCGGAGACACAGGCTGCCATCGCGCGGTTCGTGTGGCAGGGCCGCAGGCCGAGGATCAAGAGAAGCATCGCTATGCTGTCACCGGAATCTGGGGGGCTGGGGATACCGGACTTGCGGAAATATTTCCATGCCGCTCAGCTCTGCTATCTAGTGGAATGGAGCCGGTGGGAGTCTGATAAGCACTGGCTGTTCCAGGACCAGGCGGTGGCGGGAAGGACGCTGCAGGAAGTACCATTCTTGAAGCGGGCCCATCGACCCCCCAATCTCTATGCGTCTCTGGTAACGCGGGTCCCGCTCCGGTCGTGGGACTCGTTGGCTGCCAGGTGCGAGCTTACCACCTTCCCCTCTCCCTTTACACCGCTCATTGGCAACCCGGACTTCGGCCCCGGGATGGAGCAGGGCGCTTATGAGCGATGGCGGGTGGCCCGCTGCTGCACTCTGTATCACTTGTATTGCCCTGAGGGGGTTGTCCCCTTCCCGGACCTGAGGAGGGATTATGGCCTCCCGGAAACGGAGCGCATGCGATACATGCAGGCACACCACTGGGCATCGCAACCCCAAGTGCGCGACGCGGCACACCGGGAAATCACTGCGTATGAGCGTTGGTTAATTACTCGCACGTCGGACGCTAAACTGATCTCAGACCTGTATAAAATGCTGCAACCCCCTCCTTTCATATTCACAACCCCGGTCGGGAACGTTGGGAGCGCGAGCTCGGGCGCGTGTTGAGCCATAAAGAATGGGAACACATCTCCTTCCGCGCACGCCACTCGGCCTACCACACGGGTCTTACGGAGACCTTCACTAAAATCTCGACCTACTGGTACCGTACCCCGGAGAAACTGCACGAGATGGACAGGGCAATACCAGGGACGTGCTGGCGCAACTGTGGCAATACTGGTACGCTAACACACATACTATGGGAATGTCCCCTGCTGGCTCCTTACTGGGAAGAGGTTTTGGGCGAAGTAGACAAATGCTTTGGGATAGAACTGCCTAGATTCCCGGCCTATGTTCTGCTAGGGTTGCCGAATGGGCTGATGTATCCCCTTAGATCTAGGAGAGGTAGACAGATCGCAATTGCGCTGGGGTCAGCGGTGCAGAATATTCTCATACACTGGCGCACTACCACACTTCCCTCTGTAGTTGGTTGGCTGCACAGATTATGGCATGTCCTTGGAATGGAGAAGATGTCCTTAGTAGCCTTGGGGGATACTGATACTTTTGAGGAACTGTGGGAGCCCTTTCACAGCCTGTTATGTTCCGAGTTTCGGGAGATCACCTGCCCTAGATACCTTAGGTTGTTAAGGCTGACACCGCCACCGGACCCGCCTACTTGATTGGGTGGGGTCGGTACTGTGTAGCGGGGATTTTCGGAGAGTTGCATGTAGCGGAGACTGTAGATACTGGCACAGTGCAGGGGGTGGGTTAGGGTTCGGTAGTTGGGGGTTCTGTTCGGTTGGGTTGGTTCTTGGAGCGGGGTTGCTTCCCTCCCTTCACCCCCCCCTTTTTTCCCCTTTCCCTCTTCCCCTCTCCCCCCCCCCCCCTCGTTGTTTGTATGTGACCACAGTTGGGGAAGCTATGCTCCCGAGTCGGATGGGGCCTCATACGAAATTGTAATTGCATTACTGTACTTGCTGCACAATACGCATTGCTGTGCGGTTCCTGTGGTTTACTTGTTCCTTGCCCCCTTTGTGTCCTACCCCACCCTGCTTCAATAAAATACTTTAAACCTAAAAATACAATTCTAACCACTATGAGGCACAATCCATGGTTCTCACAAAATATTGTTCGCATGAGAGAGGAAATCTGGAGAGCCATTAACACTCCAAGAATTCTCTCTTCTAATCAACCTTCCAACTGTGGCCAGTGAAAAAATCTGTCATGGCTGGACACACTCATAGAAAAATGTGCAGCATATCGATCTGAACAAACTACCAGACCCTACCAATCTGGGCTTCACAAAGGATGGAACGTTGGATATCGTGGGTGAAATCCACTGCATTCTGGACATTGGTGATATCTGCCTCCCAGCAGTGGCTTTCAATACAGTTGACCACCACAGTCTCAGTCCTAGAATCACACATGAACTTCAAAGGAAAGGATCTACAAACATTCTGCTCACACATTCCTAATGAACTGAAAGCTCTTAGTTAGCTTGCAAGCTCCTCTTCTGGCCCTACCTTGTCATGTGTGGTATTCCACAAGGCTCTTCTCTAGTGCCCATGTTATTGTGCATTGATGGCTTCTCCCAAGTCCTAGTCAATTAAGTTAAAACTCTGGGTCTGTGTACCGGTGCACAATATTCCATGCACTAATCGATGGTACGCACTGCAAAAGCTGCAAAAGCATATTTGCATATTTGCCATCATTTAAAAAGCATGAACCCCTCTTACATCCTAAGGAAGATGTATTTACAGAAGGAAGAGGTACCCCTGGCACCAACACTTCTTTACAAGGACCCTAATATAACATTTTGGGCATTGATATTTCAACATGGGGGGTAAATTCTCATTGCCCACTAGTAAACTACGAATTAACAGAGAAATTCGGAAATGTTGGTATAAAAATAAATAGTATTAGGACGTGTGTCCTGTTGTCCAGGTATTGTACTACAACGAACTGCCTAGAGCAATTCCTAGTTCCTCTTTAGCTCCCCCTAAAGCCATTCTTGAATCAGCAGTCAGGCGGATCTCGAAACTAGAAAGCATGACCGCATATCACCTGTACTAATTGTAAAGCGCTCTGATAACCTTTGGGTTCTTGTTAGCGCTATATAAAACTTTATAAATAAATAAATAAATAAAAGACCTCCACTGGCTTCCCCTAGAAACAAGAATAACATTTATACTGGCGTGTATCATATTTAAGGTATTTACAGTCAACACTGTGAATACTTCAATGAGTCCATCAAAATCTCCAGAGCCACAAGATCTTAGGAAGCAATGAAAACCTTAGACAGGAAATCAAACAATTTAAGATTAAAAAAAGCTGCAGCAATTTGGAATTCACTACCTGTTGAATTACAATACTCAAAAACCCTCCAATTTCTCAACTGATTAAACACATACTTCTTAAACTCTACCTTGAATAGTTGCATTCAGGTCTCCTTCACTGCATCCCCTCCTTTCTCTCTCATCTTTAGTATACTTATAAGCTTCAACAAGCTCCCGCATTAGCCCTACATTTTCTCTACTTTGTTTCTCCTTTCCTTAGGATTTCCTTCCTCCTCACCCTCACCCCTGCCCAATCTCCCCTCATCTCTGTTTACCTATCTAACCTTCTTGCCTTCTAATGTTTCCCATCAAGTTTACCTCACTTCTATTTGAGTACCCCTCCTGACTCCCTTTAGTCTCACCTCACCTCAGCTCTCATCTCATCTCTTCCCTTCGACCCATCTCCGACGCGGCAGGGTCGTGGACCAGGGTCAAATGGACTCGATAATTCTCGCCTATGTGCCTATTCTAACCAGGGAACACACTCGGCAACTCTGGGCATTAAGCTTGCCTCATCTCTACAACGGCCCCCCCAGACGCCGGGGATGCCTGGTTTCACCATGGAGATACCCAGAAAGGGACCATCTCACAGGGAAAACCAGGACGGGTTCCACAGCGGTCTTCAGCGCCAGGATACTCCTTGGAGTCACAGTGCGCTTTACAAGTACACCCACATTTACATTTTACATTCACAACATTGTTTCACAACCACCATATACACCTTCATTATAGGAGAGTGAGGATGAGTGGGACTGATCCAGGCCATCGTCTGAGAAGTTATGTTGTGCTGATCCACCCTCTGAAACACTTCACTCACAAATCTTTCAGGGAAGTAGTTAGGACAGTGATAGTGATAAGTAATGGCAGGGTGGTGCTGTCTATTTAATAAAAGAGGGCAGCAGTGCCAAGCTGTCCTCAGAGCTGTCTTGCTGCACACAAGAATCTCCACCTTTATCCTCCACCATGGTCACGTCATGGCGGTAGAGAACACCTTTGAGATCTCATTGCTTTCTCGACAGCCTAAAGTAACCACAGCATGAATCTCACTGTGATGTGATATATCCATTCAAAACATATTCTCAGTACCACTAGCCGGGGACTCCTTCCATCCACCAACGGTAATTGTTTACAGGCTTTCACTCCAGACACAGCACATCAACATTCAATTACATCATCATACAACTCTCAGCGGTCCAGACACCTGCTCCGACACACAGGGGATGGGGACACATTGGATACTACAGAGTACTGGAATGGGGACACATAGGATACTACAGAGTGCTGGAATGGGGACACATCGGATACTACAGAGTACTGGAATGGGGACACATAGGATACTACAGAGTACAGGAATGGGGACACATCGGATACTACAGAGTACTGGAATGGGGACACATAGGATACTACAGAGTACTGGAATGGGGACACATCGGATACTACAGAGTACTGGAATGGGGACACATAGGATACTACAGAGTACTGGAATGGGGACACATCGGATACTACAGAGTACTGGAATGGGGACACATAGGATATTACAGAGTACTGGAATGGGGACACATCGGATACTACAGAGTACTGGAATGGGGACACATAGGATACTACAGAGTACTGGAATGGGGACACATCGGATACTACAGAGTACTGGAATGGGGACACATAGGATATTACAGAGTACTGGAATGGGGACACATCGGATACTACAGAGTACTGGAATGGGGACACATAGGATACTACAGAGTACTGGAATGGGGACACATCGGATACTACAGAGTACTGGAATGGGGACACATCGGATACTACAGAGTACTGGAATGGGGACACATAGGATACTACAGAGTACTGGAATGGGGACACATCGGATACTACAGAGTACTGGAATGGGGACACATCGGATACTACAGAGTACTGGAATGGGGACACATAGGATACTACAGAGTACTGGAATGGGGACACATCGGATGCTACAGAGTGCTAAGTGGAGCATAACAAACTATGAAATTCCTAAGGGAAGTGTAAAAAGAGGACAGGTGTACTAAGCACCATTACAGGCAGGGACAAGGGGAAGCGTTGGAGAATGTTTGGCTCGTGTTCCAGGCTCAAAGGGGGACTCACACTTAGGCACTTACTGTTGGATTTTGTGAGTTGATGAGGCTAAGGAACATTCCTTTTTTCAAGTCTCCCGCTGAAGATCAGGAGTGTTGGAGAGGCAATACCGTGCAAGATGGATAGCGGCAGGTTTCTAGAATGCCATATTATAAAAGACTGTGGAAGGAAGTACAAAATTGGATACACTTTGCTCTAGGAACTAATATGCTGCTGTCTTTGAATGAGTTTCACTTTAATAACATTACAATCTGGAATTACTTAGAATATGGCCACACACTCTGGCTTCTACAAGGGATAATGATGGCCAAAATCATCATTTTAAGGAACTGAAATCTCCCTTTCAACCGTGTGCTGAAACCTGGATTATGGACCTGGCAGACTTAGCACAAGTGGAAAAAATAACTTTCACATTTAGAAGTCAAGAGGACCTTCTTGATAGTATCTGTGAAATACAGTCTAGACCTGTATAAATTACAGCTCCTTTAGGAGTTATGTTTGAATGTATATGTTAATCCTCCCTCCCCTGTGTGTTTGAGTGCAGGTATAGCCTCTATGCAGTGAGCAGTGGTTAATGGTGAGATCTTAGTACCCACTATTTATGTCCGAGCATATTTTTGAACTGTATGGATTACACTTTAATACTGTATTAAATTGCCATGGGTGTATGCCATGTAGCTGTTTATTGCTACATAAATGATTTGTAACTTTTGAATGTACTAAATTAGTGTTTTGAAAGATAAAAAGCATCTATATGAATCTGTGGGAGAAAGGATGGCTGGCTGGGGTCAGATGGAGTGCGGTGGCAGAGGAGTACAGCTTGGCATGCTGCCAGTCTGAACAAGAGTAAATTGCACACAATAATATTGTCTGTTAAGTTGCCTTTCACATTATACAAAAAAATATTGGCTTCGGAGTCTATACGAATGAGATTCTCTCGAACCTAGAAAAGTAAAAACACAGGGTTTTTCTGAAAACGTGTTCTGAATTTACAGTGTCAGTGGATGATATAGGCAGGTTCTGAGTTGTAGCGGTTATGCACATACTGCATGCTATCTTATGTAATTACGTTGGTACTTGTAAAGAGCTTCAAGCAGCCCCGAGCTTGCCCCAAAGTTCTGAGAGGGGAACAGAGGGATCAGTGGAGAGAAAATGAGGGCGCAGCCTTATGGCTGGAAAGCGCTGCCCAACCCCGCATACACAAATACACAACAGTAGTACAGAGGGTGAATGTACGACAGTGACAGGTTCAGGATATGCAAGAGTAGCAAACATCAGTGGATTCATGCACCTGCTGCTAAAATATATATTGCACTGTTCATGTCACTTATTTTAGTTCTAGTGGCATATGTCAATGGGTTAGTATGCATACTGCAGAGATCTGTGGGTAGCATGCAAGTAAAATCTAAAAGTAAGTTAAGGCATCCGCTACAGGGATCAGTATATTTATCAAGTTGGAGCCATCGCTGGAATTACGGTGGGGATTGAGGTGCAGGCTGTAGGTGCCATGTTTCAATCCAAGGGGGGCATCTGGCTCTCAGGGGTTCATTACCGGTACAAGTTCTGTGGTACAGGAGCCAGGGCTTTAAGTGGGCCGGGTCTCACTGGTGCGGAGCACCAGCAGTTTTTTTAAAGGAGACCTCCAAACGGGTCTCTATCGGCTCTGTTTTGTGCCATGGCCCAAGCTGTACATTTTTTTGTACCTCAGTGACAGCAAGTGCCTGCTCACTCTGCTTACTTCTCACTAGTGGAGAAGTTGCGGCATGACGTCATGCCAGGTGAGCGTTGTAGGGGAAGGGAAATCCTTTAAAGTCATTCTCTCTCTGGATTTTCCTTCTCTTTTTGAAACGCAGGAGCAACAACATTATCGTGGTGTCACCAGGGCTTTAAGTGGAAGCTTTTTCAATATTCTATACAAGCCGTAGTTGCTGCTTATTTATCTTATGCAACTAACAACCATTGACAAAGCCAATAGTCCTGACTTGTTGCAGGTATGATGTTACTTGTATCATATATCTGGATGCAATAACAGAAACAGCAAAATACAAGTCGGGCGGCACACTATGCTAAGCACAGATTTTTAGGTTATGTGTTTTTAAGCCACGCCCTTAATTACATTGGCCACGCGCCTTTGAGAGACCCCCAGTTTTTTTCATCCCACTTAAAACCCTGAGAGGAGCCACAGAGTGGAAAGCTAGAACTTCTCCAAAAATAAACACCACACCACCCCAGTACTGTTGCACCCAAAATTACACCCCCCCCCCCCCGCCCTACCCAATGCCTTGCTCCATCCTGGCTCACATCGAAGTCCTGGGGTACTCCTTATGGCGATTATTTCGTACGGGCTAATTGCCTCCGCTCCATCGCCATACCCTTCCCATACATTTGACACAAGGTATGTGTGGTGCAGGGGAAAAAGCACCTTTCATTCGCGCCTCAAACCAGCCAAATACCCTTGAGAGGCGTTAGCTCCCAGTTCTCACTATTCGCCTGTAATACCGCAAGCAAGAATGTCATATAATTCCCCCCAACAAAAAAAAGAAAAAGGACAATTATTATACACAAAATAATTTCCATGTATCCATTCTTTTTTATCATATGTACCCCCTTCTCCTAAAAGGTCAGTGGTATCAAAATACTGCGTCTTGTCAGTTGTACAGCGCTGGAGGGGCAGTCATCTTTTTTTTCCCAGTGTTCTCTGTAACATGTGCGTAGTTACTAAAACAGACCTCAATAAGACGACTCACAGACCAAAGGTCTCGCAGTACTTAAGTCTGTCGGAAATTCCAAGGTGAATGAAAAATAATTCACATCTGAGGTAACCAGTCCTATGGTAAAGTTTCTTTTTCTCATCAGTCACATTAGCTATAAATATTCCAGTTTTACACCTGAATAAATTCTCAGGGCATTCTCCAATACAGTTGGACAAAAGGTTAGCAAAACAGCAAGGGAATAAATAGTTCGCATACGCCTTAATATGCACGCATATCTAACGTTTGATGAAGAGCGGAAGAAGGGGTTTTACCTAACAGACTGACAAGTGCATCTGGTTCACAGATGGAAAGAACTTATTTAGAGATATGCAACAATCTACCAGTGGGTAGGCAGACGATGCGTTCAGGCATTGTTGTTTGTACTCACTTTTAAAATGAAACGGCAGAATTGTATTGAAAAAAAGATGACTGCAGCTTTTGTATCTACAAAAAATGTGCAAGCCAAGAAAATGGGCCTTTTATCAATACTAAGCTGCCAAAGAAACAGCCATGCTTAAACTGAATGCACGCGCGCCCACTCTCCTTCCTGTAGGTTCTAGAACTGTCCACTGCTGGCAGTTTCCCAACACACCTGACACACCCGTGACTTCCGTGCCCTTTTTCTATAAAGGTTGTTGGGGTTGAGAAAGGTCACCCACATGGCTCAGGGATATGTATCTCCACAAAGTTTTCCAAACTCCAGACCTGTGGACCTTAGGAGGACACATTTGTTTCACCTAGCTTTATTCAGAGTCATAAAAAGGGACACTTTTCTTTTAGAAAAATCAACACGTTTGGCCAAAGGTCAGCCTTTGTACTAATGAAGTCAACCGTGACAAGACAGTCCAAACTCCGACTCTGAATAAATGTGCAGACAACTTTTCACACATATTAGAAACTCTGCTGGCACAATGCTTGACATTGTGGTTAGTAACACAAGGACATTGGTCACCAGCTTACATTCTGTACATCCGAAACTACGCAGAGTACTTTAACAGGTACAAGTTAACAAGACGACACCAGATAGAGAGAGTTAGTAGGGGTATGAACAAGGGTTGTACAATGGGTTAGTATAAAATGTAGACATTTAAAGAAAATAAGTGGCGAGATGCTCGTTTATATAGTTTTGACAATACCTCTTAAAACTAATATAGTAGAAATTGTACTTCACCAATAGAACTATAGAGCGATCTACAGGGTTCATATAGAGCGCTGGTAAATTAGACATTTGGAACATCATTTTTTAAGCAGTGAAATAGGCACTGAATGAGTGACAAACATTCTCAAGCGTAAACAATAGGCGGTTTGCATTAAGTAAAGTGAGTCGATGATCAAGAAGCCGTTTGGTGTTGAGGAGAACAGCGACCTGTTTAGAGTCAGGAGGCAGAGCGTCGGATCAGAGCTTCGGGCAGGAAAGCCGTACTCTGTCACACAAGGCCAAAGAGTCAGGGAAGAGACAACAGCGCTAAGGAGGTAGAAGGCAAGCACAGAGAAACACATGCCAGACCATAAGGGCAAATGAGTAGGATTTTTTGGAAACCAACGAACAGATCAAATGGATGTACTTTTTTTTTAAGGAGGGAATAGAAGAGGCATTTTTTTGGAGAAAGGGGGCATTGTGGTTCCCCAATGCATGACGCAAAAAAGGACCTCGATAGGGCGATCTTCTTTTTGTGCTAAGGATGATTTTTTTCAGCTTCTAAGATGTCCAAAGGTCAGAACCTGTGCCAGCTAGTATCATTTTGGGCTACTTTGTGGTTCTTAATCCGGGACACCCAGTTTATGTACTTCAAAGTGGGAAAATCTGTCTATTTTCTTCTACCCTTTCAACTCAGGTGGATTCTTTAAAAAAAGAAATTGTCATTGAGGTGGGCAAACCTACCGGGCAACCTGTGCTCTCACGACCTCTATGGAGCATGTTGTGGGCGCTGCAAAATGTGGCTGGGGAATTGGAGCAGATGTGTGCATGTGAGGCAGAGCCATTGCTCAGTATGTAACCGTGAGCTGGTCAGTGATACACAGTTTAAAAGCAGATGCATAGGGTGCACAATGAATGCTATTTCTTCCGAGGGTTGAGTAAGGGTGAGGGCATACCATATGAAGCCTTGAGGGGGGCTACCTCTCCATTCCCCCAACAATGACAACAGACGGCATGTTACAGGCTCTGCACATAAATGCTGCTCTGCCCGGTACTCCACCAGTACTAGAGCATCATCTTCTTGCATCAGCCCAGAGCGTGAGCAGTTGAGACTAAGAGAAAGTAGACCCAGAAGACCCACACCCATCTCCCACTAATATAGAATATCTCCTAACAATGTAGTTACAAATGACCATCCATTGGGTCTGCATGCATCACTACACTTACTCCAAATAACATCTTTTATTGGTGTGCCTTCACTTTCACTGGTATAGCATCTCCCACTCTGCCTACCTACTACACATTTAGAGAGGTATGAGAGGCATTATTTGCTGCTAAATATTCCCTCTCGCACACACATCCTGATGTGGTGGGGGTTGAATCATTTATGTAATCTTCTTGTGTTTTCTTTGGGTGTGTGCTCGGCCGCTCTGGTATAAATGCGGTCTAGAGTCTGACTGAAGGGGGGGATGTAAAGGTGCGAAGGTGGTTATTGGGCAGGTATGCTGAGCCCATGAGCGCATCTGAACACTAGCATAACTAACTTGTTGTTAGAATTGGGGGTCTCTAGTTGGCACAGGTAGGTACTGGTGACAAATAGGGACCCTTCCCTCTAGTCAGGATAAGGCGGATTACACTCCTAAAATAACCCCTGCTCAACCCCTTTGGTAGCGTGCCACGAGCAGCAAGACTTTATCTCAGTGGCGTTGTAAGTTAAACATTTGTGACCACATACAGTAACCCAGTGACAACACTACAAATGGACACCACACCAGGTTGTATATCAAAAATAAGTATATTTTATATAGAGTTACCACAAGACCAATAAACGACAAAAACAATCCACAGTACTATTAGATTTTAAGAGTTCTGGTTAAAAGGCTTAATTCAAGGTTCTGTGCGAGTCGGTACCCTGGTCCGGCTACAGCGTTGTTGAAAATAACACAGACTCTAGCAAATCCAGCGGACCGCGTCGGTACGGGCCCACTCAAATGTCGACAGGCTCAGTCACAGTACCTTTTACTTGAGGCGGCCGGCACGGAGGTGCGAGCCGGTTCCGGTGTTCTTCGCGGTGCAGAAAGGAAGCGTTGTAGGACGCGTTGTCCCTTGATGCGGTGCACGCAGCGGCCCGTTGACAGAGTCGGTGGATCCAAGGCGTGCGTTGCAGGGCGAGACGGTGCGTCGATGGTGCTTTGATGTGGTGCTTGCAGTTTGCGGTGCGGCGAAAGAGCCAGAGTTCGGGAGCGGACGTCGATCAGTCCGGACAGCGGTGTGAGTAGGGCGCTGCGTCGCAAAGCGTGTGAGGCCGTGCCCAACTCCGGTGCGGTCACAGGACTCTGAGTCAACAGCAAGGACCTCTTCGGTCAGACCAGTACGAGTCGGTGTAGCGAGGCGTTGCACGTCGCGGTGTCCTTCCAGTCGCGGTGCAGGCTACGGCTCGGTGACGGCGTCAGGACGGAGTCGGTGAGCTCAGAGCTTGCGTTGTTCGATGAGGACGTTGCTCGATGCGGTGCCTACAGGACACCGGGCCAGTCGTGAGAGTCGGTCACAGCTCCCTGCCTCTGTAGCCACTGAAACAGCGTTTCCAGCAGCAATTCACAAAGGCTGGTGAAGTCCACTGGTCCTGGGACTTTGGTCAGGGGGCAAGCTCTCTTCCAAGCCCTTGGAGATCTTTTGCACAAGTTGAAAGTAAAGTCCACAAAGTTATTTCTCCTCTCTTTGGCAGTCAGGCAACCAATGCAGGCCAATCCCACAAGCAGCACTTCAGCTTAGGAATAGTCTCTCCTCAGTTTCTTCAGGTTCCTCTTCTCAACAGAGGTTTTGTCTTGTAATTCCAGAAGTGATCTAATTTCTTGGGATCAGGGTCACAATACTTATACCCCAAAATCCTTTGTTCTCTGAGGGAAGAGGGGCTTGTGCCTAGTCCAAACCAGTTCTGAAGCACTCTGTTTACCAGACTTCTCCTTTCCTTTCACAGCGCAGGGCAGGCACATCAGACGCCCCACAGGAGGTGGAGCCAGCATTGTGGAAGGCAAGTACAGTCCTGGAGCACTTTGTTGACAGTATTCCTTCTCTTCTTTCAGTGTGCAGGGCAAAGACATCAGACGCACCACAGCTGGTGGAGCCGGCATTGTAGAGGGAAGGCCCAGCCCTATTCAGGTCCCAGGTGCAACTCCTCCCTCCCATCTAGATGCAGATTTCCCTATTCATCACTGGGCTGCCCCAGCCTGTCTCTTGGAATCCCCCAGCCCTGTCACTCACAAAACCAGTTGAAGGAATACACAACCTCGCAGAGGCAGGCTCAAATGGTTAGGCAAGCAAATACCTACTTTCTAAAAGTGGTATTTGCAAACAGAATATTCACTAAAAGATGTATTTTATTATTCCGAGTCCAGGCATACTGAACTCGAATTTCTACCATGTTCTCTGAGTCTGCTAGGATTATAAACATGTAATAATCTAGCAGCCCATTCTGGCCTATGGAGAACAGGAAGCCTTGCAATAATGAAAACGAAAATGGCTGTAATTCACTATTAGGACATGCCACACACATCAGGGCTTGTCCTACCTTATACTTAAAATGCACCCTGCCCTTGGGCCTACCATAGGGGTGACTGATATGAAGAAAAGGGAAGGTTCAGGGACTGGCAAGTGTGTGCACTTGCCCAGTCAGCAATGGCAGACCTTAGACACGTTTTACAAGGCCGCTTCTGTGGGTGGCACAACCAGTGCTGCAAACCCACTAGCGGCATTTGGATTTACACGTCCTGGGCACACTCAGTGCACTGTACTAGGGTCTGACAAGTAAACCAAATATCCAATCATGGAGCCACGAATCAATACATCAATTTACAGTACGGAGCACTCGCACTGTGGCGCTGGACAGCAGTGGGGCAGTGCCCAAAGCATCTAACACCAGCAAAAACACATGAGGCAACAGCAAAAATGGAAGGGAGACCCACGCCAATGGTGCCAGGTCTAACACTTGTCATACATCTCTGTTGCATAAAGATCCAGTCTGTCTGTATGTACACCACCCAGTGGCCGGAACATTTAAATAACTCCCACAATGAACCATGACCCTAAAAGCAATAAGCAGATGAACCAAGTGGGCTAGACTGTCCTTAGATGGGGCTGCTTCAGTTTTATATTGCTTTCCATCCATCCACCTTACCATTTATTCATCCATTCACCTTTCCATCCATCCGTCCACCTTTTCATCCTTTCACCCATAAATATTACATCCTATCACCCGTCTATCCATACATCTCATCATCTCCTTTCACTCTTCCGCCTTTTTTTCATTCTTTCACTGCACCTTCCTCCCTTTACCTTTACCTCCTGTCTTTACTGTTTCCTTCTCTATGTACATAATTTCTCTCTCATCATTGTCTATCTTACTCACTTTTGTTTTTGCCCCTCTTGTTTTGTTTATGACATCTGTTTTTATGCCTCCATTACACCTTACTCTGTCACAGTGAGCTGTCTGCTGCAGGCAGAGGATGACAGCAAAGAACTACTGACGTTTCAGTAACTCAGTGGCAGCCTGTGCTATACTGGTGGGGTGGGGAGGCGGGGTTCTTGACGCCCCTGCTGTACAGGGAGGGGAAGATGCGCTTTGACCGGTGAACACTGAGGGTACAGGCAAAATTGAGATTTTTTTAAAGAATGTATGTCATGCAGCCTATTCTTAAGTGGGTGTGGCCCTACTGCAGAAAAACTATAAAGCCTTGTTCTCACTGTTGGACAATGGTTGCCACACCCAACAGAGAGAAGTGATACATTGTCAACAAGGAGGGGCTGGTCCCCCCTCTACACTCCCCCACCCGCCCCTTGATCTATCTTAAAATAAGACACAGGTCTGTTTCCAAATTAGCTTTCAAGGTAGTTCAGTGAGTTAAGGCATCTAAAGCACGGGCTGTTTCCGTGTTTCATCCTTCAGAGGTTGATAAGATCAGCACCAACGAGTTGTGTAATAGTTACTTACAGGTCTCCGCCCACAGTGATACCCATCTGGTTGACACGTAACCCTGTCAGTGTAAACTACTGAATAGTGTGCACAGCCAAATACTAACGACTGCAACTTGTGCAGAGACCACCATTACAAGTATAAATGGACTCTCAATACAAGTATGCAATACCATCACAATAGCGCACAGGTATTACTTGCGTGCACAGAACATCAAGAGTGTGTGTGCGCATACTGTCGCCACAACTGTGCCAAAACGGGCACTGCAAGAAATGTGCAGGTAGTTGCAGCTGGAGTTCGCAGACCATAGTCGCAAGAGCACATGGGCAATCATCACACTTATGGTGAACGCCCTTAAACCACGATCACAGGTGAAGTATTCTGGTGCAAAGGTGAACCGTGCTGCAAATTAAAAAAATAATAGTGCTTACCGCCTTATGAAGGAGACCGTGTAATGCCACAAGTAAAAGATCCAGTCCTCATGGGAGGTGACAAATGGCGATAGGGCGGTAACAAGGAGGGACTAACTCATTAACAATCGGAAGCCAGAATTTACCAAGGACAATGACACCAGCCAATCAAAAATATGTGGAACTTACCTGGTATCACGGGCAATCATAGATGTGGACATTGTAAAGCCTGTCCCATGGGGATACAAACTAAACAGTTCATCTACAAGAATCACACTATAGACCTAAAGACTTTCTCGAACTGTAACACAAACAATGTCATTTACTGTATCCTATGTCCTTGCGGCTTAGCGTACATAGGACAGACACAACAAAAAGTTAAGGCACGCATTCTTCAACACCAGAGTAGGATCAGATGTGAGGTCATTGGGGCACCACTGGTAGATCACTACAGAAGGTCAGGTCACACTGTTGAAGAGATTCAATGGGTGGTTTTGGAAAAAGTGTCCTTAGGACCCAGGGGCGGCAACATCACTTCCATATTGAATCTAAGAGAAAGCAAATGGATAAACCGCTTGGATACCATACAACATGGGTTGAACGAACATGACACCAGTTATGCTCAGTTAGCATGCTTAAATTGATTCTGCTCTACAAAATACGTTGTGTGTTCTGTATCCTTTTCTGGCATCATCATATATAATAATGTGTAGCATATTCCTATGACATGTCTGCTCACTAATTAACTCTTGGGTAATTTCTGGGTTAATTGTTTGTTGATTTAGCTGACTATGAACCGAATTAGCCTAGCAATATGCAATGTTGTTCTGTATACCCATCTAACCATGAATTGAACGGACAAAACTGCTTGTGCGTAATAAGATATTTCTTGTCTCTGTGTAATTGAAATTACAGTTTATCTTTCTATGAAATTGTAACTCTGTAAATACTAATATTTAAATATACAGCAATGCACTTGGTAAATAGATCCCACTCTGGGTTACATACATCCAGGTAATCCGGGGATTATTAATACCTCTCAGAAAGCCGAGAATTGGGTGCTTTAGTCCTTTGAAATATAGGAGAAATACTCACATTAGGACAGTAATTGGGTTCATGACAGCCAATAGATTTTTTCAAAACACTTGGGTACGCTTAATTTGAGCCGGACCGAACAAACTACAATTTAGTAGTCTTTCCTCTTGAAACTACGGAAGGCCCGTGATTGGTGTGATGAAAAACAGCCATCCAGCTGCTGCACACACGCGCGCGCTATACCCGCGACGCGTTAGCCCTGTTCATGTTTAAGAAACCCGGTTGAGGCAGAGCTCTTGTTCTACAAGTCGGAGACGGATACCAAGGACCCCCGGTGCTTGCATTATTGCACATGTGCCGACTAGATGCGGTAAGTTCGGCTGAACCCGCACACATTACTCGCACACTACGAGCAATGTTGTATCTCGCTGTTTATAATTCTAATCGGCTCCCCCACCTCACTTTTAACAGGCTCGACTAACACCTATGAAACTTTTGTTCTACAAATCGGAGACGGATATTAAGGACCTCCAGAGCTTGCATTAATTGCACACGCGCCGACTAGATGCGGTAAGTTAGGCTGAACCCGCACACATTACTCGCACACTACGAGCAATGTTGTATCTTGCCCTTTATTATTCTAATCGGCTCCCCCACCTCACCTTCAACAGGCTCGACTAATACCCCTGAAGCTTTTCTTGACACCAAACACCCTTCGAAGTAATGCCCATGAGACCTGGGACGAACTTTTGACCTATTGGTAAATATAAAATTAACTTTGCCGAGAGGGCACCTTTATTGTCGAAATAGCCAATCATGGACATATTTCTTCCGGCTTGGTTATTTGTAATGTGTGATTTATTTAACTCATGAGACTGAACTTGATGATAACAATCTCTCAAGCCTTAATGCTGTATATATTTGTGGCGTAATGACGTGATCTTACCAGGGTGAGCCAAGGTTGGTCACTCCTCAGGTGTATGACTTGTTCTACCCAATTTTTAACCCGGCTGGGTACGTTTTTGGATGCTTCCAAAATCAGGCACGCTGTATTGATATAACTATCTCAAATGTGGGACGCTTTGTTCACCTGCCAACTTTTCTAATTGAAACCTAATTTCTTTTTAGGTTCATACGCTCTCCCTTCTATTTGAGCCTTTCTGGCCCACCTCCTACAACAGACGGTACCACACGACATTGCTGTGGTTTTTAGGTAAATGTATTGTGACCGCTTTTGCACATAGTAGTAGCAACACATTATTTTCCCTAATCTAACAGAATTTTAATTGTAATTCTTAGGTACCCTTCTTCACCTTCCCACCCCCCCACTTGTCCTGGAGAAGACCCCGCAGTAGGGCAGGATCTAGCCTACACCTTTTGGGGTCGAAACGTCGACATACCTCCCTCGTCCTACCCACCTGACAACAGAACATTTATTGGCTGTGTTATTATACATTGGGGATAGGATTATTTAATGTACAATGTATTCCTATGACGATTTATATATGTCAATGTGGTACTGAACTTTGAATGTACATAAGACCACTTGTTATCATTTCCATAATTTGTTCTCTATTTCCACACTATCCTAATACGGTCCCTCCCTCACCTGTCCCCCTCTTCTCCTACTGACACTGAGACTAGATGTCTATCATTTGTTGATTGGATTGATAATTGATTTGCATGTGAGGATGTATATTAAAGAACATCACTCACACTATTCTATTTACTAAATTGATTTTTGAAATATTTGTACTGTTTATAATTGTTATGTACGTTTAGTATGTTGTTCCAACTGGGACCACTCTATATACAACAATCAAAAATATGGGCAGAGAGAAGGCGAGGCTTCCACAGCATACTCGACTACTGCATGCCTCGCAGAGCGAGCAGCGTACGAGCACTGCCGCTAGGCTCGACCTAACAACCCACTGGCCCTTCTGCACAGTTTATGGGTGCAGAGTGCGGTATCAAGGGGGGACTAACAAGCTTCATTATCAATCGGAAGCTAGAATTTACCAAGGACAATGACACCAGCCAATCAAAAATATGGGCGGAGAGAAGGCGAAGCTTCAACAGCATACTCGACTACTGCATGCCTCGCAGAGCGAGCAGTGCATGAGCGCTGCCGCTAGGCTCGACCTAATAACCCACTGGCCTTTCTGCATAGTTCATGGGTGCATCGTGCAGTAGCGCATGTATAACATACCACCCGGACCGTTGGAGTCGTCCTCGACAGCTCCTGTGCAAAACTAAAAAATGTGAAAAAAGACACGTGGTAAAACCGTAAATATGTTGTATTGTATGTGGCCCTCGCTTGACTTCTAATTGAAGCAGGTGCTAAATTCTCTATATTCGCAGATGACATGCAGCTGATCTCTGGGTTAAAACAGAATGCTTCCTCCGTCCCATTGTTGCATGACACCTTGTATCTAATATCTCAGTAGATATCAAACAACTTTCTAAAGTTAAATACAATTAGGTGTTCCAGGATTCAGAAACTCTTCCTTTGGCTATCATTCTTTCTCTGTTGTCGCTGGACGAGTCTGGAACATGCTGACAAGGCTCTGCACCAAACAGTTGATTGCATGAATAAGAACTGCAGTGATGGTGGTCATTTATTAATTCGGTGATGGGTCCTCCACCAGGGCGACATGGTATTTAATCAATCGCCCTGACAGAACAATGGCCAGACAGTGAACAAATAATTGAGGCCCTAAATTCTATGCCTGACTCCACATCTACCTGTATTCTCTCCACCAGCATCAAGATGCAATCAAAAATACCCTTACATAAAAATAAATGCACAAAAATACAGAGTAAATACCTATACATTGCACACACATTGCTAACATTTACAAGTGATGCAATGGTGAGGCTTCAAAGTTACTTGTAAACATTTCCATGAGATTTTGCCAGGGAGATGAAGTCACCTTGAGAACTGCACAATTTGGCTAGGAGGGGCAACCAAGTTGATTTGGAGTGAGTGGTGGGGCCTGTGGTCATCACCTAATGAAGCACAATTATATGATGAGCAAGAAATAATCAATCTACAGCACAGCTCCCCATTCTTACTCCTACCAATATAATCTGAATGAATATGTTAGGTTCTATATGGGTCATAATATGTTTCCAGAATTGTGGAATGTGTTTGTTGAATTTAACATTACTACATAGTGGCTATTAAATATTGCTGGACGCTAGTGTGAGTTCCAGATCACAAACTCAAGATGCATGTGAGTCAAATAATTCAGGTGGGCAAGAAGTTCATAAACAAATCCATAACAACTCTGAAGGGGGTGTTAAATGAGAAACAGAAAGCAACTTTCACATTGATCACTATAATTTGGAAACAAATTAATAGTAGATCATGGCATCTTGACATGGGAACAATGGGGGAAAAGTTAGAAAGGAACTCCTGTTGTAAATGAGTTTTTTAAACTTTCGGCAAAACTGGAGGGGGCTTTCTTGCTGTCTTAGTTCCAGTAGCAAAGATTTCAATAATGAAGGCGCAGCTCCACTGAATATTTTTGAGGTGCTTGTGTGACAGTCTAACTTTTTTCATTCCAGGCAAAGTACTGTTTTCTTCCTGTACCTGTTGCTTCCTTGGATAACTGAGGTATCCTGATGGTCAGTAGATGTTTGGATGGTTAGGCAGTCGAGTTAGAACTTCGGTATGGCCTCTATCGGTAGCCAAGTGGATGGCTGTTAGCACAGAAATAATGAGGTTAGATGTCCGGGAGCTAGAAACAGGTTGTGCAACGGAGTTATATGTAGCTTTCAGAAAGTTTATAGAACTGATCAAGGAGTCATCTCCACTGTTAAATGTGAATAATGATCTGAAGTCTGATAGTTTTAGAACCTTTCTCTCAATAAAGAACACCAGCAGCAGCTTTCATGGGGCGATCAATGCGAGTATTGATGGATGATGGTGTCAAGAAAGAATTCTGGGAATTTCACTATTTGTGACACTGAGAGGAAGAAACCGTCAAGCTGTAGTTAATCCAGCGAGACTAAATAGGAGGTGGAGTGCAAATGTTGTAATAAAAGCATGATTTCAGTCTTTTCTAGGTGTAGTTTCAGGGGGTTGGAGGACATCCACTTCTGAAGATTTTGAAGGCAGGATTTTTGAGCGTGGAGGTCATCTATACTGGAGATTTTTTAAAGTTATTTTGAGAATTGTCAGCGTACTGATGAATTTACACTCTTGACTTAGCCATCAAAATTCTCAGTCACTCCTCGTAAAAGTTAAATACTGGTGGACCTTGAATTGAGCCCTGTGCTGGATGCAGTCCCTTCGGCAAAACTTACTGAGAAGCATAAACCCTTACTTGCATGTGCAGTTCTAAAACCTGGATCGCAAATAAAGAAGACAATAGGTAATCCGTTACAACATGAGCAACATTAGAAAACAATAAAAAGTATCTAGATTTCACCTTAAGATTACCTGAATGTAGGTTAAAATATTGCACCATTCTAAAGCGAAAGGTGAATGAACCTCACAGACTTAATGGATTGGAGTGAAGGCCTCTAAAAGTAGAGAACTTTTATTTACAAAAACTACTTGCCAAAATACAGGTTTTGCCAGACAACCATAATAACATCCAGTTTCCATCTATTTGACTGTTTTTGTTATCATAGGGCAGTGGGGAGCATATTGAGGAAAAACAATGGAAAGAGATCTACGCGAGATCTTTCCAGTCTAGCCAATTCTAGAGCTAAACATACATTTCATACCAGTATTTAAATTTGTCTAGTTCAATTTACCCCCTGCAGCTCTCGTTTGATCTCAAACAGGGCTCGAAAATTCCACTCAACCGCTCGCATAGTCGAGCTAAATTTAACAAGGTCGAGCTGTTTTATGGTCCTACTCGCCCTTTCTGGCGAGTAGGAAAACAAACCAACTTTTGTCCTCTGTCTGTGAAAACGGAGCAAATGTGACAAGATGATAAGATTTAAAAGCATTTTTATTGCTCACAAAGTTAATGAGCAATAAAGATGCCTTTAAATCGTGTTATCTTGTCACATTTGCTCCGCTTTCAGAGACGGAGGTCAAGTAGGTTGCAGTTAGGTCGAGGACATTTTTTAAGGTACTAGTCCTGCAGGACTAGTACAATTTTTGGGATTTTTCGAGCCCTGTCACAACATAGCCCCGCTTGCTACTTATACTCCCTGCCTAATAACTCCCTAAAGCCTCTGTGCATCCCCTCATTCTGGTTTACATCTTTGAAAACATCTGTAGCCAACCCACGCCAATTCAGATTCCCTCTTTAACCCTCCCCCTGTCCATCAAGGTTAAACGTGACATCAAAATCAACCTCCTTGAACTTTCAAACACAAAGATGATGGGAAAATGATTTGAAATAGTCTGACCCACAGACAGCTGCTTTAGGTAGGTTGGAACCCACTGTGCCACTCTAGACAGAGACCTGCCTTACGCAAATCAGTACTGAACCCTGCTCCTTATGGAAGCAGCCCATCACAAACCGACAGACAAGGCCCCCTCCTGAAGGAAGCATGCGAAAAATCCGATGGGTGTCGCTCTTCTTAGGCCTATATCTGAGGTATATACAGCTTGGATCCCGTGTGACAGCGAGCAAGGGGCCAAATTAGGGTGTTAATCAAAAAAACTAAAAGTTATTTAATAAATACCTGCAAATAGTCTAAACCTCCATCAATCGCTCTGGCTGGCATTCCAACTCCTTGTTTTCTTAGAAATCTTTTTCAATATATCACCATGTATCATTTCTGGTTTACAATTATTTATTTATGCTGTATTAGTTGCGTTTGTGAGTCCACAGGGTGTCTGTCTCCCAAATTATTTGCAGTTTTACTGTTGATGTCCATGTCCCACTAGTCAAACTATGAAGCATCATTTCCCACCACGCAACCACTGATATCACTGCAATATTCCAAAATGTGTCATGATGTTATGTACATCAGGCCTGTTTCTAGGGTTTACTAAAAATATATGAACTGTTCCACAGGATTTGGGGGAAGTGGTTCAATCTCATTCCACCGTGACTGGAGATATACTGCGCGACTCCTGCCTTTTGTCTAACGATACAAGATTTGTATACGGACTGGAGAGACTGACTCGACCTATACGGCTTAACAATTGTACATTACTGTATGTGTTGAATGAGCTGCAACTAATGAATTTCCTTTGTTGTTTTAAATGCCTAATAAAGTTGATTATAATATATATATATATATATATATATATATATATATATATATATATATATATATATATATATGTGTGTGTGTCAGGCGAATATAGCACTTCTTTTCTTACACCCATCAAACCCCCACCGTTACTCTTGCTTGCCTCACCACCCACGATCCTGCTGCCCCCCACTGTCAAAAAGCCAAAAATCCGGGCGTACTAAATGGACGCAACCCGACTTCCAACCCAGTTATTTTGAAACTGATTCCAAATTAACATTGGCGCGAGATGTCAACGTTCAGAGGAAAACTTGTCTGTAACTTCTCTGAAAAATCCGACGGCCAGTGGCATTTTAGTCATTTTGGAAAGTTACCTATTAGTGTGCCCATACACTATATACTGAAAAAACACGTTTTCTATAATGTTGTATTTGGTTTTGGACTGTAAGTAATACTGTGTATTAATATCATTATTATATTCAAAGTGCATCATATTTTCCAGTTTTAGTACTTTTACTTTTCTCTGTATGGATTTTATATTAAATGTATAATTGTTTTTAAGCCTACAAATAACAAGCATTCAATGTTATTCTTTGAATATTTAAACTTGACTAAATTCATTCACATGAACCATTAATTTGCTCCAGCCTTGGTGTTAGTTCTGCTAAGATTCAACATTACCAAACACACCGTTTATCGTTTCGGTGTGCAGTATGTGTTATAACATTATTTGAACTGTTTCTCCTCAGGATTTTCCTAATTACGAAGAAGTATACTGGAAGGAGGAACACGCCACATGAAAGGTGAGTAGCAGCAGAAATATATATTTCTGGATGACTGGCTAAAGAATGTATGGGACACTTTTCAGATAGATAGAAATTGTTTGATTATTCTTCACTCTTATAGACACAAAAATGTGAACAGTCAATGCTGGAAATTGTTGGGTGCTTACTCTTTAGGTCGTTATTTAAAGTAGCATATACTTCCTCGTCGTCAACACATTTTTAAAGGGGATCTGCTAGTAACTTTGGATGAGGAGCTGTGGTGTAAACAAGCCTGTGATTACTATGTTTGTATGTCCCTTGCTTACCATTGGGCCCCTTACGAGTGACCAAGCATCCCTGTCAGATTGGTTTAAGAATGGTAACCTAGAAAACTTAGGATGGAATTCTTTTTGCCTGATCCTAAAACGTAAAAAATACTTAATGGGAAAAACAGTTTATTCACATATATTAGCTTGAAAACATTTGGATACAGCCACTGAGTGCAGGACCAACATAGAGAAGGTTTGGTCATACTTTCTTGAAACATGCATGTGATTATCACGAAGATAAAAGCAACTATGTTGCAATAAGGCCAATTATGTTGAGAAAATGTCAACAGCTCCTCCGAGCGAGGGGGCGTGTAAGAATGCTGATGCTGTAGTTCCAGGAATACAGAGCTTCCGGCCTGCGAGCCCTCATCCGATAACATCCTGGACAAATACAGACCCCAGGGTGGGCACCCTCCCTCATAGGGACCCATGGAGCATTGAAATGCACCTGGACCGCCCTGTGAGTGGTCGTTGCGATCACCTCGGCGAGCTTTAGGTGACTCGCATACCCTACATGACGAACTGTACTAGATGGTGGCCGCACTGAGGGTGCGGCGGCGCAACTAGGCCTGCACTTCATAAGAGAAGCAACCCCTCCTGGAGTGCTCGGAGAGGTGGTGCTCTGAGCTGGCAATGAGCTGACGACAACACTTGGGGGACATACTGTAGTCTTCACCGTTGAGCCCCTAGGGAGATGCCCGGCTCGCCACAGCTCGGTGACAGATGAGAGGTGGAGTCTGGGCTTGGGTGAGAACTGGTGGAGGCCAAACTGGCCCTGGGGCAGCCCACGGCAGGCCTGGTTGCTTCTTCTGGCGGGGCCTTTTCTCTCTATCTGCAGCAACCCATCACCAGGTGGGGAATCCAGTGCTGCATCCTACTTGACTGCCTGGCCATGGGCCTCTCGTCAAGCTCGCGGAGTAACAAAGGCGGCTTGCAGTGAACCCGGGCCTGGCGATTGGCAAGAGTACTAAATTGGCCTTACACCCCACGCGGCCCTGGAAACGGTAATACACCCAGGATAGAACGAGTGCTGAGGTGAGGCCTGTGCAGAGGTGCGTCGGAATTTGCGCTCCTTGGAAGCCCCGGGGCCCCAGAGGGTGCTGGATAGGAAAAGTGAACTAGTCCCACTAACTACACAACACATTCTGGGCCCCAATGGAGGAATGCCAAATAAACGGGGTGAACTGTATCGCTGGTCGGAGGCTCAAGGACTGGGCTGAGCCCCAATATTAGATACTGGCCCACCAATTGCAATGATGCCAATGTACGCTGTGGGGAGAGCTCTACCTCCCTCGTCGTAGGGCCCAGGACAGACTGTTGTTTTGGCAACTTTGCCAAGCAGGTAGGAGTTGACAACTGATCACCATGGGCAAGATAACTCAGCGGCACAACCAGGATACGCCTGGTTGTGGGCTTAGTGGTGGAGACCACAGGAACTTTTCCTTCATCAAAGGAAGGAGACCAGGAACGATTTAAACTCTGCGATGACATGCAGGCTATCACGGCTTCTAGTGAGGCACTGGAAATGTAGATTGATACCATGGGGACAGATCTGAGTCTCTTAAAAGATGAACTCCGGCGCCTCACAGGAAGTGTCGCTGCCGCCGACAGTACACTGGCGGAGATACCTCCAGATGTCTACAAGAGACAGAATGTCCACTATGGAAGATACAGTTAGAACGCTAAAGCTCAGAGTTGAGGAAAGTGAAAATAAGTTAAGAAGAAACAACGTACTTCTCGAACACACAAAGGGAGACAATATGGTTTGAAATGGTGTCTATGCAATGAGGTGGCCTCACCCCATTCTACACACTGGAGAGGGCACACAGAGTTCCAGCTCGCCCACCCCAGCCAGGGGAGCCCCTGCACCCAGTTATGGCCAGGCTCCTTTACTACATAGACTACAACTATTTTCTAAGGCAGGCCACGTTGTGGGGGGACCTTAAAGTAGCTAACAGTAAGGTTATGATCTTTCTGGACTTTACAGGGAAGTTGCAACAGCAGCGTTCCACTTTTCTAGAGTCTAAGCGATAGCCCTGCCGGATGAGCATACCCTACCCTATGTTGTTTCCAGCCCGCCTGCATGTGATTACACCGGAGGGGGTGCAGTTCTTCTGCATTCAGCAGGAAATGTGGGACTGGATTGATTCACACCCACAGGTTGGGCGCGGTGATGAGTGCCCATGTGGTGTTCCAAGGCGCAAGAAGATAAAGAAGATAAAGGAAAGGAGTCGTGGTGCTACATCAGGGGCAGAGGTGAAGTGGTATTGGCATCGAGTGCTCAGAGCAGTGGCAGAAGTGAGTAGGAGAGAAGCAAGCCTGATATCTTCGCTAAGTGAAGCAGGTGGCCAGAACTCTGACTGCACCAAAGATATTAGCTCTGCAGAGGACCCAGATATTAAACTGCCTAGAGTCACCTCTGCACAACGGATTACCTCATATAATGTAGGGAGTGGGAGACATATGTTTGTGTACGGTAAGTACCCTCTTCGAGGCCAAACTCTTGCTTCCGTTTGAAGATTTCCGGGAGCGAGATGAGGTACCTCAGGTGCACTTCCTTCTGCATATGGCACCCACAACGGCGGTCCGTAAACATTGGAAGGGAGGAATGGCAGAACCACCACAAGTGGGAGGATGCCAATTTATAGTTACTTCTTCGGTTATCTATAAGGCAGTCACCTGCCTATATAGAAGGCTATGGGGTGAGATGTTATGCTACCCCTCCACAGTCTTTGGACATTTTAAGAGAAGGGCTTTGATATTCCCCTTGAGGACAAAGATTGGGGAACACTTGTGGCCCGCGTGTCCAAGGTGTCTAGAAAGGCCCGATTCAAGTTTATTCATTTTTATGTGTTGCAGAGGGTACACCTGACACCAGGAAGAATTAATAGACACTTTGCTGTAGAGGATGCAAAATGCCCCCGTGTAAAGAGATTGGGGTTGAGGTTCTCCACATATTTTGGAGTTGCCCAGGACTGAAAACTTACTGGGAGACTGTCACAAGCTATAAGAACAGATTCCCTTTTGTGCTTCAATTTTACTGGAGTAAGAGAATGCTACTGAAAGGTATTAAAGATACACTAGACACTCATCTAGACAATAAAGAAGACCAAATCCATGAATATATTAAAAAAAAACTACCACATGGCTTGATTCATATGTAAAAAATATATTATATTTGTATTTATTACTATCAAGATTAATGCATTTTATAGAATTTCATTGAGACTTGCTGACCCCACTCTGTGACAGGTGTCAGTGAGACACTCGGCCCTGGACACTTCAGGGCTTACAGCTGCAGTGTCCAGGCCTGAGACTTTCAGGGATGCTCCCCCTTGTTTCAAGGGGGAGATACTTGAGGCGCTTTGCAGGGCTGAGAAGAGACATGGCCACAGGGCTGCCACATCAGCCCAGCAAAGTTCAGTTCAGGCAGACAGGAGCCTGCGCATTTTGGGCATTTATATTGCCTGGCTGCCTGACCGAACCAAGAAGAGTGTCTGTCAGGCTGACCTTTGCTCAGCCTGTAGGATACTCATCACGTCGGAAAAATGGTGGGGGGGACCATCCGAATGGGTCGCTGCTGGTTACAAACACCATGATGTCAGCCCTTTCAAGCCAAATAGTTTCAGACGGGCACTGCTGCTTTAAAGGCATCAGAGACCTGAATGTGGAATGCAGGCACGTGCTCTGGACCTGCCGAATCCATGCAGCTTGTTAAAGCCCCTTCAGTGGTCTGCCTCTACCATCAGGAACTTCATCTCCGTCTCCATGTAAGACATTATGGAAACAAGCAGGGCACAAGTCCTAAAAAAAGAAGTGGGGGGACTAACCTAGTTAATCAGGATATAAAAATGGAATTTCCACAAAATGCCGTTTTTGCAATCTAGAGGAAGAAAATCTAATTCACATCCTGTGCATTTGTAGATCTTTGATTGCCCGAGTCTTCTGGCTTCGTCCGATCTGGCTTTCTTTCAACATTAGGACATGTCATGAAGCATTTGAACTGTGTATAAGGGGTGACTCACCTCAGATGGCCACTCGCTTTGTAAAATTTATGTTAGGAATCAAAAATGTATTATCCCAAGAATGAACTTCAACCCCCAAAATTACCTCCCCCTTCTTTTATGTGTTTACAGTTCTTTTTTTCTTTTAATCGCAACTATTGTTTGTACAAATTGCAATGATTTTAATTAATTACGCAAATAAAATACTTACTTACTTACAAGTTAATCAGAATGCGAGTGGCATCATTGCCCGTGACATCACAGTGTGTGACATCACAGCGCGTGACATCACAGCGCGTGACATTACAGGAAGTGGCATCATAAGAATTGACATCAGATCTTAAGCCCTCACATGTATGTTTAGCAGGTCTGTCATGAGTAAATTGGAGCACATTTCGAGTACACAGGGAAACCCTCCTGATTTAGGCAATAGATTCACACTTTTGAAAGCTACACGTAAAACAATGTTGCCTTTTGTCAGCGTAAACTTCCTCTACCCATAGTGCTGTACAAGAAAAAATAGTGTTACTTAAATTATTTCAACGCCTCCTCAGGGCTTGTAAGCACTATACAAATGACATTTATTTTGTGTAAATACAGGGAAAGACCAACGCATCTGACAATCTTACACTGCATGCATATCTACTAAACAGGGACTGAACAAAGCGAAAAGCGGCCTCTTTTGAGTATGTGTGAAGTGCTACGAAGGTGTGAGCATGTGTTTCCCCTACGCTTTATTGGTACCTAGGTGTGAGGCTTCTGACTGCTCTCAGCCAGGAGACTCAAACAAAAGGAGGCCAGATGACCCCACAAATTCATCCTTTGTTATGGGCCCAGCAGGAGTCCGGACAAAGAAAGCCCCCTCCCAGCCTGCACGTTGTTGCAATCGAAAGGAGACAACAATGTGCAGGCGCTGCTGAATGTGTTGCGGCGTTTGCAAATTACACTGGAACGAATTCAGCCTATTTTTCAGTGACGGCCAACTTCTTGACAGGGTGGACGGCGTCCACCCTGTGGAAATAGTGGGCGGACGCCGTCCACCCGTGTGTACCCCCGACTCGTGCCCTGGAAACAAGGTCAAAGAGCTGCCAGAGCTCCGAACAAACGCAGCCGTCATGGAGCTCAGCGAACCCATTGCAGCTCTGTGCCTTTTGTATGCATCCAAACAGCTCATTACTTCTTTAATAGTTTTACATTTGTTAACTTCTTTGCTTTGCCTTGTTTGATTCCAACTGCAAATTGCAAAATAAATGATGTTTGATTTTGCATCCATATAATATGCCTAAAAATCTATGCTGTTTATAAGACTTTGGATTGCACTTTAAACCCAAACTGTTTCCATGTTTTTCTGTAAATGTTTTCTAGCAACACTTAACTATTACATACCCTTACAAAGGGCAATGATTTGTCACAGATTTGAGAGAAGTTCATAAATCACAGTGCTTTTGATATTAAAGAACTTTCCATATTGTTCTCTAATGATGTATAAGTTTTTTGTTCCCAGGTTAAGACAAAATACAAAGAACATTTCTAAATTGACATGTATATTTCTGTCCTCACCATATAGACAAATGTGACATATACGCAAAATCAAAACTGCAAAAAACATGTAGGAATAGCAGTTTCTTTCTCGGAATAAACAACTTATTCAGTAACCTATTTTTCACATAGATCTGAATTATAAGTAAGCTGTGTGAGGAGAAATTCTGAATAACGGCCGATAGAATTTACTTTTTCATTGTTTTACATCTGCCGAGCCACACCACACAATGCTACACCCTCATCTCACACTCTGGAGAACATTAAGGTTTCAGTGATAATACAATACACAGATTTTCTGAGGGGAGCCAAAAGAATGCCTCCCCAAGCTGGGGTGCATAAAAACAAGGCCAGTACCTCATGACCATCCATTAGCTGCTGCCAACAGTTAGGCATGTTTTGGCTCAGATAGCCACTGATGATAAAACGTGTGTCAGTTTGTATTAACTTCCAAAATTAAAAACAGACTACCGTCAGGCTGAAAACAGCAGCCAAATGACAGAAGCCCTGTTCAGCTTTTCTCACCTCCATTGCCATCATAGCCTTTAAATATGTATACACTCCTTTGCATAATAAATTGTCAATAACAATTGCATCTCTGCATGAATTCTTACCACACACAGTGCACCAAGACTTCTGATTCACTGGGCATCATGGAGACAAAGTCTCAGTCGCCGAGTACAAGATCTTAGGGATTCCCCATGAGGCATGTATCAGACATAGCAGCCTTATTTTATATTATAAGGTCTGCTGTAAACCCACAAACCTCTTACATTTGCCAGAGGACTCCAGCCGCTGAAAACAACCAAAATCTCTGGCTGAAACTACAGGAAAAATAAGAAACCACCAGCGAATTCAGTCCTGGAATAACCAATCCCCCCGCCAACGTCTCATTTCTCACCTGTAATCCCTGTTAACTGCACCCCTCATCTCTACATCCGTTATCGTTATATATGGGGGTGAACTTAACAGGTCCAGTATAAAGGACCTTATCATGAGTCCCTCAGATGGCTGAAAACCCACAAACAGCAGATGGGTAACTTTGGGTTCATAAATTTCGAGTCTGAGACAGCTGACTGTGCCCTTCCAATCTCCAATGTCAAGAGCACAAAAACTGTTTATTTTTTTACTTAATTGCATGATTTATTTTTTATTTTATTTATTTATAAAGTTTTATATAGCGTGAACTTGATCCCGAAGGATATCAGAGCGCTGCCTACAATACGTCAAAATCAGTACTCCGAATCAATAGAATACATTGATGGAAATACATTCTGCCCACTTTCAGGGAATACCATTGGTGCACTGGAGCCAGGTAGACCCAGTATTGAGGGAATGGAGTTTGTACACTAAAGTCACTTTCAATCTTTTTTTTTTTTTAAATCTTTTTATTGAAACAACACAGCTCCATTAAAAGACACATCAGATATTAGTGAGAAAGCAGTAGTCTTCATACATTAAAGGAGAATAGTACAACAGCCATTAATGGGTAATACTACAGACTGCCCCCAGGTCTTGCCCCTACAGAATATAAGTTGGTCAACTAATCCGCCCCGCCCTCTCCTCCAATCCTCCCCTCACTGGCCACAACCCACCCCCCTGCTTCCCTCCTCCCCCATCCCTCGCCGATGTGTTCAGACTCGACTACCAGTCGAGGCCCAAGGCCTCCCAGGGAAAGGTTGTGTCCAACGTATATAGTTTGTGGTACCTCACGGGGGGGAACTCCTACGGTGAGGCATCCGGGGTATCCATCTATTCTCCTCTGTACCTCCTCCACGCCTGCCATATCTTTTCCCATTTAAGTCACTTTCAATCTTAATGAGGAACTGCAGTTTGTGTTCTGAAATCAGACCGAGATCGCTTTCAAGAAGCGAAGTTTGCATTTGAAAACCAGATAAACATTGCTTTCAGGGAATGCAGTTTCTACTCCTCAGCAAGATGGACACAGCATTCGGGAACTTCAGTGTGTTCTATGAAGCCAGATTTCATGGAATTCAGTTTGTATCCCTTTGCACTATGATGCCAGAAGGGACGTTGCATTCAGTCAATGTAGACTGCACTTCCAGGCCACATGGACAATGGTTTCAGGCTATTCAATACGAAACAGAGGAGTGCTTAAAAGATTTGTGAGTCAAAGCGAGTTTGGAAGGAGCTGGGGGTGCCAAGACAACTCAATCAAGGAAAGAGATCTGCCCAGTGGGTTCTTGATTGAGGGAAAGGATTTGTTTTTTTCCCTCTGGGCATCAATGTCTTGGAAACGGTTGCTAAGGTACCAAAGGCCGGGCCATGCATGTATTTCTGTATAACACTCAATGATTTCAAATTTGTACATTGACAGTAAGACTGATAAACCCTGTAATTTATATGCAGATTACATTTTCCAAAGTAATCACTGACATTAATAAATGCAGTGGCGTGGATAAGTGACCACAAATATGTCTTCATGAGGCTTTAGATGCCAACATGCAGTTTACCTTCCATAGAATGCCAGACTGAACAGCTACATCAACATGTCAACCTATCTTGCTGAATTATTTTTTCATCTCCTAGTCATACATTTCTATAATTAATCAATTTCTTTTAACACTTTTCTTTTATTAGGCCTGGGGTGAGCCAAGACCTTTTGATTTTACTAAACTTATATGCATATTATTATTACTTAAAGGGCTTTTAGCCAGCTCTCTTCATCCATTGGTCTGTCATTTTGTCATTCACATGTTGCTTCCGCACACTAAATGGAGCAATGGGTCAGTCTACTTGAGCAACTGGTTAACTTCACTTTGAGTGACTGCATTTTGGTCTCTCATGATAAGGACATCCACACACAAGGTGCTTCCCTTCAGTGCCAATGTTTTTATTTTTAGGGCGAGCGAAGCGAAAAGCCCTTTCACTAGGGTTTCAAAAATGGACCGGGAAATTCAACATAGCTCGTGCGTGTTATTTCCAAGGTCCATTTCCATTGGGCTTTGGGTGCGTGCTGTTTTTTAACAGAACACGCAATAGGCCATAGGCGGTCGCATAGCTCCGTCTATGGCCTATTGGTGTCTGTTACGCGCACCAAAGCCCATATATCTTCAATTATCGCGGCCGTCAGGGCTGCGGTAATTGAAGACATATGCTCGTTTTGTAAATTGGGCCTGAACTATGCTGGCATTCTCCACAGGCTGTCTTACACTGCCATCTGGTGGCCAAAATTTGAGGAGTTTAACACATTCGGTTTACGTATTTTTGAACACTATTCGAAATGACTAAACTAAATATATTAACTTAAAGCTAAATGATACATCCTGTATATATTTTTATAGAATCTTTTATTTAAATATGACGTTTTCGTTTTTGGTCCTTCTCTTTGCAAAATTTACCAAACAAGGAAATTGGACGAAAGGGAGCCTTTTCAATGGCATGTCGAGGCATTCATTTCTCGATGCTCTGTGGGACACCTACTATTACTTTTACTGGCAGACGAAGAAGGCAGCTCCGTGCTCGTCCTCCTCGACCTTCCAGCCTCCTTCTTTGTGACAGACCTCCAGATCTCACTCACCAGACCAAATGAAGATTCAAGGTTTGATGGAGAGAGCCAATGGATGAATCACATCCTTTCTCGAGCGGCCCTGGGGAATTGTAGCGGTCTGACGCAAGCATGTGCGGTGCATTAAGCAGCTCCATTCTTCTTATCACTTATAAGGAGCCCCTAAGCAGGAATGAGTAATCCAACTTGCCACAGTGTAACCTGCTGTTTTCTAACTGTTTCTGACGGTGATTATTGTGGCTCTGTCAAAGAGGAGGGCCCCTTATTCTATACTTTGCAGACACATATAAGAGGTGAGACTTCTCTAGTATCGTGGGGCAGGTGCCAGCATTCAGCAAATGTTTATTTATGATTACTGGCAAGGTAACAGCACTGCCTACTTATTTACACCTTTGCAAAAGACTTACAGTCCCCGCTTGAGATGGCCATAGCTAGAACTGGGCAGACATGTTTGGACAGGAAACCAGAGCAGACCTCTGGTCAGATGGTCAGTACCTGGACATTCGGCCCCTTGTAGATAATATCCATACCAGGCCAGGCGGCCAAACTGGCATATCCTAAGCGGTTGAAAAGAGAAGAAACTGAACACAACGTCTTAGGAACTTACAAGCCTACAAATCGAGTTTATCTGGAAGACCTTTTTCCAGGTCGCGTGGCCTCTACTGGGTGCTGGGCAACTCGTGTTCTGCCCTGCTCAAATGTTCCAGAGTCTCAGATTTGGTTGTTTATTATGTCATGATTGCCAGGATGAGCAGTCAAGGTTTACTCTAGAATGTGGTTATTCGTTGGGCACTCAGAGACAGTGTGACACAATAAATACATATCAATACCCACCCAGATCTATAGTTTAACAGTCTAGGCCCTCCAGTCATTACAGTAGTTTGGGACGCGGATGCTATGAATTTTTGGCCCCAGCTCAGCTGACTTTTTTTTATTTTTATAAAACACACTGGCATGGGAGGAATTTGTTGTAACAGAAACAAAAACACAGTGAATTTGCATCTGCCAAACACAAAATGGCTGACATAGATTTTTCCAGTGCTCATAAATGTAAGGACTTGGTGTTCTAAAATAAGCTGCAGCAGGTGGAAAACGGGGTAGTTTCTCTAGGACAGATGGATTCCACCAGAACAGATGAAAGGGAAACTCAGAATGTATCCTCCATGTAATCCTCACACCATGGCACAGAGGCTCAGCTTTCTGAATGGCTGCAAGAGTGGAGTGTACAAATGGGCAGAAGAAGAGTAGAGTAGAGTTATGTTGCAGGGTTGCTGGCCATACGTCGTCTTTCAGAAGATCCTGCAAAGTGACTCCCTCCTGATTAACAGGATTCTTGATTGTGGGCCATGCTGGGCAGATGATGCACTGTTCTAGGCAAGGCGCCATCTTTTCAAGCAGGTCCTTGTAGCATTGAGCCTGCTCCACAAAGTCATGGTCAGATCACCTCCATTCAGAACACAGAGCCCAGCAGCTGGGGGTCCTCGTAGTCATAGGTCTAATCTTTGCTTTCTGGGATCGTAGCAAAGCAGGAAACTTCAGATGTTTCGCCCTTTTCTCAATGCAAGCTTAAAGAGCTTCTTCAGCTGTCAATGGGTGCTCACTCTCCCTCATGGGTGGCACTGTATATCCAAACATGGGCGAAGCAGGTGTAGAACTAGTGCCCAATCACAAGGGAATCCACCCTGGAAATTCACCCTGGAAATTCAGATGGAAGTCTGGTCACTTCAAAAGACAACTTCCTAGGCTTCTCCCACAGGATTCAGGAATGGAGAAGCTCGGCTCACACCAACAGGCAAGTGGAAGTGCATGCGTCATTACCATTTGCTCCATCTGTCTGGACTACTACACAGACCCGGTGATCACGCAGTGCGGGCACAACTTCTGCCGGCCCTGCCTCGCCCGATGCTGGGCAGGAGTGGCCTCAAACTTCACCTGCCCAGAGTGCCCTGAGCTCCAACCGGAAGCTGGCCAAAATTGTACAGATTGCCAAGGACTTCTGCCAACAGGGGGCTCAGCTGAGGGTGGAGGAGAGTGCATCCGGCACCGCGAGAATCTGCGGCTCTTCTGTAGGAGGAGGAGACCGCCATCTGTGTGGTGTGCAGAGAGGCCAAGGAGCACCGGTCCCACGAAGCGGTGCCCCTGGAAGAGGCGGCCCTGAAATGCAAGTTAAGAGAATATGCACCCAGCTCACGGTGTGCGACAGACACTTGCTCCATTCATCCATCCATCCATCTATCCACCCATCCATCGTCCATCCGCCCACCTGTCCATCCCTCCACACACCATCCATTCATCCAACCACCCACCATCCATTCATCCACCCGTCTGTCCATCCTCCCATCCATTCACCCATCCATACACCCACCCACGCCCCCGCCCACCTGTCCATCCATCCACCCACCATCCATCCATCTACCTACCTGTCCACCCATCCATCCATCCCCATCCACCCACCCTTCCTTCCTCCAACCCAAACACCCACACATCCATCTTATTCCATTCGTCCACACATCATCACATTTCATCTATCCATCAGACATCCATTTATTCATAGCCAGCTCCATTCATCTATCCATCACCATATCGTATCAATTCATATATCACTTTATTCCATCCATCCATCCCCACTCATCCACCCATCCATCCATCCATCCATCTTATTCCATTCGTCCACTTGTTACCTTATTACTTTAGCTCTGCCTTTGTGTTTAGCTGCTCGGGTGTTAGCAGGACGCTTTCTAACAGCTCTTCATGCACAGAGCAGATTCCAACTTTATCAGTTCATATCTCTTGCAAGTTGTAAATTCCTTTTTGAGCTTCCTTTGTTTATCTGACTGACAGTTTTTTTACACCATACCAGATAGTGTTCATTTCAATCCGTTCTTTATTAAGGTATCCTTTTTTATATGCATGCAGTACACAAAACAGAACATGCTTATTTTGTACTAATTTTCACCAGTGGTTGTTTAATAAACTTTGCCCAGAAAGAAAGCAATTCTTTATTCCGTTTAATGTGCAGCAGTTGTGCCACTTTCTTTCTTTTCTTGCTTCTTTTCTTCTGTCTTTGCTGCTTTCTTTCTCTCGTCGTCTTTCTTGTTTCTTGCCTTCTTTCCTTCCTTCCTTCTTTTACCCTCTCTTGCTTTCATTCTTTCTTTTCTTCCTTCTTTCTTTCCTCCTTTCTTGCTTTTTTCGGTCTCTTTCCTCGTTTTTTTCCTTCTTTCCTTTTTATTTTTTTCCTTCTTTCTTGCCTTTTTCTCTTTCTTTTGTTCATTTCATTTCTTCCTTTCTTGACCTCTTTCTCTTTTTCTTCTTTGTCTTTCTTGAATTCAAACGTTGTTTATCTTGCCTTCTTTATGTATTGCTTCTTTCCATCTTTCTTTCCTTACTTGTTTTCTTTTCTTCCCTTTTTCATGCCATCTTTCTTTACTTTTTTCCATTTACCTTTCTTTTTATTTTTCTTGCCTTGTTTCTCCCTACCTTGCCTTCCTTATTTCTTGTCATCATTCTTTTTCTTCCCCCTTTCTTACCTTCTCTTTCTTTCTTTCTTTCTCTCTTTTTTCATTCTTTGTCTTTCTTTCTTGCCTTCTATCTTTCTTTCTTGACTTATCTTTCTTGCATTCTTTCTTTCTTTTTCGAATTCTTTCATGCCTTCTTTCTTTCCTTCTCCTATTCTTTTTTCCTTTCTTGTTTCTCTTCCCTTCAATCTTTCTTTCCTTCTTTTTTCCCTTCTTTCTTGCCTTTTTTTCTTTCCTTCCTTCTTTCTCAGAGGCAATAGACTAGCAGGCGATTGTTTTTTTCGGTCTGTTTTATCTGTGAGCATTTCATTTTACTACATTCCTTCTTTACTTCTATATTTCCTTTTTTTCTTGCCATCTTCCTGTCTTTCTTGCCTTCTATCTTTCCTTTTTTCTTTTCTCCTTTCTTCATGCCTTCTTAATTTCCTTTCTTTTTTCTCTTGCCTTCCTTATTACTTTCTTTGCTTCCTGCTTTTTTCCCTAATTGTTCCTTCTTTCCTTAATTTTCTTTTTCTTTCTCATAGGCAAGAGGCTGGCAGCCAGTGGCATAACGATTGGCTTTTTAGGGTCTATGTTAGCCAAGTCCTTCTGATTTTACTAAAAACGAAGTGTATGACAGTCATTTATATGTGTTTTCAGTCACACTTCATCTATTTGTCTGCAGTTGTGTCTAGGGCACCAGTCCTAAATAAAGAAGTGGGGGGACTAACTAAGTTAGGCAGCATACAACTGACACCATGGTGCATGACATCACAGATTACAGGAAGTGACCACAACCCATGACCTCACAGGAAGTGACATCACAAGAAGTGACATCAGATCTTAACACTTCACACACACGTTCACAGGTCCATCATGAGTACATCTGAGTGCATAATGAGATTTAACAAATGAGATGTTGCATCTGGGTTGTGCCAAAAAGGTGACACAAAATATGGGCTTTAATTTATATATTCAGTTTTTAAATACTCTGACACAAAGAAGTTGGCAACAAGGAGAAACGTAGCAGTAAATCTATTCTGCTTAACTGGTTGCAAAGTCTTTATTTTAAAATATCTTATGGTGTTAGTGTACCTGCTGCAGAGATCTTTGTGTGCCCAGTAAATCCCAGGGAACAATAATAATGTTAAGATAACTTTGGAGGGTCAAGTATTTTCTGGAGAGACCTGTGTTTTCTCTCATCCCAGTTTTGAATCAAAGTAGCGTAGAGGGTTAATATGTCTCCTGCAAAGCACATCATCTAACATGCAAAACACAGATTTTCATTTTATATTGCTAGGGGAGTGCGTTACCGCTTTTAAAACAGGTCCTTTTGTTACTCGTGGTTCATAAATTGTAATCCTTCTAATACAGCACAGTCAGCTATGAAGGACCTGTGACTCCTACAACCTGTAATCCTCACTGTCTTATGCAACACATTTTGTACATTGATTTACACATTTATAGGATTTGTTGTCAATGCATAATATGTATGTGTGATGTAAGCGCTCTGACACCCTGCATTGGGATGAGTAACGCTATAAAAGAAATAAAACAAAATAGTATTTACATTTTTATTTGGGGAAATCCTGGAACAGACCAAGACATCTGACATTCTTACAGTGCATGCATATCACTTATAAAGAGGGATTGAACAACGTAAAAAGCATGCCTCTCATGGGCCCAGCTGAAGTCAGACAACGTGCAGGCGCTGCTGTATGTGAATACGTCCCAGTGTCTGAAAAAATACAGAAAAACTTCAGTACATTTCAGTGGGGCCCACTTTTTGCAGGGGGCGTGGTGTCATCTCACTCCAGCATGCATCAAAGGGTTCTGCGTCAGCCCACTTCACCCATTGCGGACTTCATTATGAGTTACTGCTTGATGCCTTTTCGCAAGGGCAGCATACCATAACTCATCCACACACAAAGTAGTTCCCTTCAGTTCTAGGGAGTGCTATGGCAATGTGTGCTTTTTTAAGACCAAAAAAACATTTTTGCTTTCAGCCAATGTTTTTCTTTGAATTGATGAAGAAGGCATGGTAGCTTCCCAAACAAAGTTTTGCAAATATGAAACCAATAGAAGAATTGCCAAAAGGCTGTCGGCCAATGCCAGACCTATTTGGCTGTGCCTGTGCTTGTTTAACGTTGAATGAAGCTCCTCACATGCTTCAGTGAATTAATATCCCACATCTATAAAATGACAAGAAGCCCTAAAATCCGGGAGAGGTGTAAGCAGTCCTTATTCTAAGCTTGACTACAGTTTTTCTGCCTTTTTCCAATAATAAATCCTTATTTAAAATGCCTGCGTCACTGATGATAAGAAACAGATGAAAAATAAATAGTGTGACTGGTTTTGAGCCATGATTTGAGCAATTCTCCTCAAAACAACGCCAGAAACTGAAAGCAGCAATAGACCAAAATTAACAGGCGTGGAGAATACTTCTTGTCATGGCCTCTCCTGTTTTCCCCACGCTTGACATGGTCGGTGTAAGATGGAATGCTTAATAGACTAAACAAGTCAAACAGAATCACTGAATATTAACTTCAAGCACCAGCAATGGAACCAGGGCCGCAAATGGGAGGAGATACAATTCCGAGCGCCTGCAATGGAAGCAGCAACGCTGCCAACAAGTACTTAGGCCCCAGCAGTACGAATATAAATTAAGCAGCTGCTTTAAAATTGAACCATGGGTCTCACGTTCCCAGTATCCTACAAAACAGAAAATACTAGTTCGAGCTTCAGATAATTACATGCGGTCTCCGTTGACCTCAAACTTGATTTTCTAGGAAATCCACTTTTTTCAAGGAGTGAAAAAAAAACATTCCTGAGAAGGAGGTCCATTGTCTATCTCGCCCCAAGTCTAGACCGACAGGAGATCTTTTGGCTTGGGAAGAATGCTGGGTTTTCAGACCTCACATATCCTCTGTCTATTACTGTGGGCTGAATTCAGCATTTTTTGTAGCAATTCCTTTTTCTTTAATAACCAACACTGCGGATTTCATCTGTCCTGCTGTTCTTTTCTGCTCCTGTAATTGTCTCTGTTCCCGGTCAGTGAGCTCAATGATGCCAAAGGCAGAGTGATGTTTGCTTGATAAACATAGTTACAATTCTTAAAAATGCCAACACATTCATATTGTCTAGCCTTCCTTTCTTAACAGCACTTATATATTTGACACTCTCTAATTCGTTCTAAGTTTTTGGAAGTTCCACTCATTTCTAGACTCAGATCTTCTCCTTTCTTTCCTCAATGGTCTCCATCCCACCCCGCTCCTTTTCGTTACTGGCACATTTCTACCCAATCCCCAAACTCACACTCTAAGAGTCCCTTGGCTGGTGAGTGGAGGCTCTGTACCTTCATTATTCCAAATGTCACCTCTTCCCCATTCCATATCCAAACCGTCCATTTGATTCAAGCTCCTCTTTGTCCACTAAGCCAAATCTATTAATAGTCGGCCAACACTAGCACTGCACCAGCCTTCTCCTTCTGGTTCAAAGCCCAGCCTCTTGGATCCTCCTCCTCCATACAATAGCACATAAATAGTTGTCTCCTGGGCCTCTACCTAATTGAGAGAAATCAAAATGGCACAATTTATAATAGAGGAAATGTTGCATAAATAATTACTGAGCACAATGTTCCAAGGATGTTACCCTTTATAAGGGACTAAGAATAAAATAATCATGTAGACCCTGGCGAGTAGCTCCTAAAGGAGGAGGAGACACCGCCAATGGCCTAGCAATAGCAGACAGCAGACAGCCCATATTCAGTCCGATTTTGACCACAATTCAGAGCTCACTACGCTATCAAACGTGCAGGAGAGGTCTATGAATGCTAAAAAAAATGGACCCATGGTTTGCAATGGTGTTTTCACCAATCGAGAGGTACCTCTTGTGTTTTCTTGCCAGACCTAATGCTTGAATAAACACAATTTTGCTGCAGTAATCTCTGGAGTCTCCGTGACTGCTGTTTTTTGTAAAGGAGAACCGCCGTGGCGTATATATATATATATATATATATATATATATATATATATATATTACCTACTGGCGATAGCCAGTAGGTATATATAGTTAGGATTTTTTCTCTATGGGATTTTTGAAAATTCTATGTCTAATAACTTTGGCGTTTGTGGACGGAATTGGCTGAAATTTTCAGGAAAATGGCACATTTTGTTTCTGAGCAGCCCCTGAAAATTTGGGGGGGGTTCGTCAAGGGGGGGCCGAGAAAAAAGGGGGGTCCCAAAACGCGTTTTTCCCATGTTAATTTCCATAGGGCGGTTGGCCTCACTTTTAGCTCGAACGGCTGAATGGATTTGCACGAAACTTGGCAAAATTGTAGGGACTGTTAGCCCGATGTGCCTTTGCTAGGTCTCAATATATGTGCTCCAGTGGATTTTGAGAAATTAACGTTCAAAACAAGATATATATCTGTAACAGCGCTCCGGGCAGCGCTCCGGTTCGCGTACTTTTCGCGTAACGGAGCTTTGCGAAGCGAAGCTGATTGGCTCTCCGGTGTCTGTCAACATTCTAAACAGTCCGGAGCGGCCGCCATCTTGTCTCTCGGTAGGATCGAGAGACAAGAGGAGGCCAAAACAAAGGGGGAAATGAAGGAAGGGGGGCAAGGTAGACCCCTTCTGACCCCCTAGGATTGATGAGGGGGATATTATAGAGCCACGCGGGGCAAAAAAAAAAAAAAAAAAATCCGATTTTTTCGCCGTAGAGACGCGTCTTGGTACGCGAACCGGGCAGCTAACCGGGCAGCTAACCGGCAGCGTAACGGGAGTCTGAGGAGTAGCTGATTGGCTGTCAACATTGTAAACAGTCCGGAGCGGCTGCCATCTTGTCTCTCTGTAGGATCGAGAGACAAGAGGTGGTGAAAAACGAAGGGGGAAATGAAGGAAAGGGGGCAAGGTAGACCCCTCCTGACCCCCTAGGATTGATAAGGGGGATATTAAAGTGCCCCGCGGGGCAAAAAAAAAAAAAAAAATGCGATTTTTCGCCGTAGAGGCCCGTCCCGGTACGCGAACCGGGCAGCTAACTGGGCAGCTAACCGGCAGCGTAACGGGAGTCTGAGGAGAAGCTGATTGGCTGTTAACATTGTAAACAGTCCGGAGCGGCCGCCATCTTGTCTCTCGGTGGGATCAAGAGACAAGAGGTGGAAAAAAAAAAGGTGTAAATGAAGGAAAGGGGTAAGGTAGACCCCTCCTGAACCCCTAGGATTGATGAGGGGGCTATTAAAAATCCCCACGGGGCAAAAAAACCGGGCAGCTAACCGGCAGCGTAACGGGAGTCTGACATATTGTGTTTTTGGAGCGTTTGTTTGCATACCGGGTAGCGTTCCGGTAAGCGTAACAAGGGGAAAATCAAGAGAAACAGTAAAATAAAATTTAAAGGAGTAGATTTCCACCAAACTTGGCAAAATTGTAGGGACTGTTTGTTTGATGTGCCTTTGCAAGGCCTCAAGATATGTGCACGTGTGGATTTTGTCTAATTAAGGTTAAAAAAATATATATATATCTGTAAGCGTGCTCCGGCGCGCTTACGTTACGGGTTTTGTTTGCGCTGCAGAGACGATACGTCACGGTTATGCAATGCGTCATGAGGCGTCTCACGGGCTATGTGATACGTCACGTAATAAAGAATATATTTTACAGCTATAGATATTAGCTTTTAAAAAACCAATGAAATTCACTGAAAAAACCATAGGTTATAGACCATATATAGTTAGGAATTTGCATTTACAAAACCTTGAAAATTCACTGAAAAAACCATAGGTTATAGACCATATATAGTTAGGGATTAGCATTTACAAAACCTTATTTTACTTGCACAAAACCATTGAAATTCCATATATAGTTAGTTGCACTAACTATATATCGCGCACCCGCAATCCACTGCTAATGATGTCACATATTACATCATTCATGACATGGTCAGTGACATCACTGATGACATCACTGATGACATCTCAAATGACATCACTGATGACATCACTGATGACATCTCAAATGACATCACTGATCACATCACTGATGATATCATTTATGTGATAATACAATGAACATCTTCAGACTCTAATATAACCTTAGATACAATCAGTATAAACAGACACTCACAGACTGTCACTTATCCATGGAGTTACTCACACACCTAGTCAGTTATGCAAACAATCAATCACACCTCCATTTCCTCAACTATACAGTTATACACACCTTACTTATTCAAACATATACTAACACATATTTACTGTCTTATACAATCCCTGATACAAGTTCACAATGATCCATACAGCCACTCACACATTCACTGGCTCTTATGCACAGTTATTTATATATGTCAACTCTCACATGGACTGTGTTTTACATATGTACTTACTTTGACATGTAGCACTGAGATATCCATTCACTAACCAATACACTCATGCACACAGTCAACTGTCCATACAGCTGTTTCCACATGCACTTTTGAACCCATACATTTAGTGAATCAACTGCTCACACATCTATGCACAGAGTCATACACCTCCCAGCCACCCACACACATACTCAGTCTCCCATACAAATACTTGGGCAACCATTCAATAACCCATATAGTTACACATATAGCTACTGATTTAAACATGCAGCAGTTTTCAGAACAACATATATAATGATGCACAAATTAAGACAGTTTAGTCACTAACCCATGCACTCAGTGAGACACATTTAATCATTCTCTCATACAGTCAGTCATGCACCTACTAAATCCTTCATCCAGACACTTATACATCCACTCATTTTTCAATATGTAAGACATATTTTAACTTTACAGAAACATACAGTCACTGGGTGTTGTCATCAGTGATGTGATCAGTGATGTCATTTGAGATGTCATCAGTGATGTCATCAGTGATGTCATTTGAGATGTCATCAGTGATGTCATCAGTGATGTCACTGACCATGTCATGAATGATGTAATATGTGACATCATTAGCAGTGGATTGCGGGTGCGCGATATATAGTTAGTGCAACTAACTATATATGGAATTTCAATGGTTTTGTGCAAGTAAAATAAGGTTTTGTAAATGCTAATCCCTAACTATATATGGTCTATAACCTATGGTTTTTTCAGTGAATATATATATATATAAGATACAACTTGCCTTTTGCATTGAGAAGGCACACTGTAATGCTCGGCCATCCAGCTATGATATGCTTCCAGCTTTCTCCTCTCTGACTGATGATAAGTTTTGCCGACGCGTTTCTGGGCACCACGCCCCTTCTTCATGGGCTAGGAAATACACACACGCAGTGCCTGCATGTCATTGGCTTTATTTAGCAGCGTCCCCGCCTTAAACGATTACAGGGCATTATGGGGTTTGGAGTTCTGCATGCAGGTTGATTTCCTTGCAGACAAGTCGAGTGTGCCATAAATTTCCATATTAAAAGTTCATTAAATACTCTGAGTGAGTTCCAGAGGAAGACAGGCAGGAATACGTGCAATTGGAGCAATGCGCTGTTTTGACGTTCGGAAAAGTTCTGAACTTTCAGCCTCCGCAGCCCGTGGGTGGCGTCTCCTCAGGCTGCCGATGGTGCTCTTGTGTGTGTGTGAAACATACTTATCGTATCATATATTTAGATGTAACAAAATTAAAAAAAAATACTGAATACATGTTTTTACCCTTAACTATCCTCAACTTTTAAAATGTCCTTGCCACCCACAAACTCATCCTAAACTCTCAAAATTCCCTTGCTACACAAAAACCCATACCCACCCTAAACCCCCCAAAAATCCCTTACCACCCAAAAAAACATACACACCCTAAAAATACTCTTGACATCCAAAAACCCATACACATCTTAAACCCTAAAAATTCTCTTGCTACCCAAAACCCATACCCACCGTTAACTCTAAAAATGTCCTTGCCACCCAAAAAAACAAGCCCATCCTAAACCCTAAAAAATCCCATTGCCATCCTAAAACCCATACCCACCAAAAAATGCCCTCCCCACCCAAAAATCCATACCCACCCTAAACCCTAACAATACACTTGCCACTCAAAAACCCATACTCACCCTAAACCATAAAAGTACCATTGCCACCCAAAAACCCATACCCCCCCTAAAGCATAAAAATTCCCATCGCTACAAAAAACAAATACCCACCCTAAACCCTAAGAACACCCTTCCCCAACACACACACACATATATATATATATATATATTTATATATTTACACATGAATATATACATATAATGCACTTACCGTTATACTTAGATTTTGTGTGGTAGAGACGTGTTGTAAAGGAAGATTGTTGCAAAAAACTGTGTGGTAATGGCATGCGTGGTTGAGACTGGAAGGTCGTTGTAAAAAACTGTGTGGTAATGGCATGCGTGGTTGAGACTATGTTGTAATTGCTGTTTTCCCTCCATTAGAGTTTTAAGCCCCTTGGTTGTCCTAGAAATCTGCATATGCTAGAGCAGGAAAGGGCCTATTCTTGATAACTGGTACGTCTTCGCCCCATGACATATAAAAGGAAGAGGATCGGGGTGGGGAGTACGCACCCTTGACGGACACCCCAGCTGTACTGAATAATTTGGTGCATTCCCCATCTTCCCCATATCTCACAATGGCAGAGAGGTTGTAGCCCTCAAAAAGCCCTCAGCCCATATTCAGTCCGATTTTGCCCACAATTCAGAGCTCACTAGGCTATCAAACGTGCAGGAGAGGTCTATGAATGCTAAAAAAATGGACCCATGGTTTGCAATGGTGTTTTCACCAATCGAGAGGTACCTTTTGAGACAATGTTCCATTTTCCTAAACTCAGCTCTGAACCTGTTCTGCAATTTAGAAAGAACACCACTATCCTCGACTCGGATAGTCAACTTTTCTAAGATAATTCTCCCAGCTATTTTTACTCTAGGTTTAAGAGGGATATGGGTCAATAACAGCTAGGTGCCTTACGATTTTCATTTTTGAACACTGAGACAATAAGGCCGTTCTCACTATCTGAGGCAAACATATTTAGCAGGCCCAATTGGTATAATTTGTATTAAGAGGGGCCCATAAATCTAAGGTGAGTTTGTGTATGTCCTTTGGGATCCCATTTGGACAAGGCACTTTGCTAGAGGAACTGACGTGAATAGCCCCAATGACCTCTTCCAATGAAAACCCAATGTCCAAAGTGTATCTAGGCAAGGATTGATCATTAATCACCTCAACTGGGTCACCCGGACTATAAATCCTGCCAAAATGACCAACCCATTGATCAGGGCTCTTAAGGGTGTCCAATATTTATTACTGCCATTAAGTAATTTTCTATTATTAATAGTATGCCAAAACAATTTCATTTTTTTTAGCTACAGCGGTGGTTAGCTTTTCCCAAACTTCGTAATGGAGTTCTGATTTCCTTTTTCTCCGAATTAGCGTGTACTAATGTCTGGATCCAGCAATAGCAGCACTATCACTGGGATCAGCTTGAAGAGCTTAATGCAACTGGGTACAGGCTATCCTGCACCCCGTATCAAACCAGGGCTGAGACCTATCAACCCGCGCCCTAACTGGCTTTATCAAGACACCGCTACTAGTTTGATCCACTTTCACAAAATCATTAACTGACTGCAGCAAACATATTTCAAATGTAAGACAACGATTAACCAGTGGGAGATCAGCAGCCCAGAGCACGCACAGGATCCCTGCCAAGGCTGCATCTCTTCAAGCTAACCTGCACCCACTATCTATGGTGGTACATTCTCTAGTACGCACCATCATACCAACTTGTTTCGCACTAGGGATTGTCACAGCAATTGTTATGGGACTGTGGTCTCTGCAAATGCTAGGCTCAATAGCCCCCTCAACCAGGTGGTTCAATAGGTGACTAGAAACAAACATATAATCAAACACTTATTGGCAACTTTCCGTACCAGAGGTAAGAATACCAGTTCCATAAACCCAATATCATTACACAGATCAAACTCTTGATCAAGACAATCTGCCCCGGGATTTTAGGTCCGCAGGCTCCACCTTTAAATAGCCTTGTATCAGTGATTGGCTTACTAACTTGGCATTAAAATCACTCACGAGCCCCACATTAAGCCCCATGTCCTTAGTGGCATAACCATTAGTAAACTGGTCAATGAAATGAAAAAGCTGGATAAGTTTGGATTTACACTAGACATACAATTATCATTATAAAAGTTAATATTACAACAGGTTCAATTTATTGTTCCTTATCAGATGGAATACTTGAAACAAATCAGAATCATTATGGATTTCATTAATAGATCACCCAAAAGCTGTCTTAAACCAGTTGGTTAGCCCTTCTTGTGCCCTCCATGATGGTAATTGGCTGCTGGGGTTGTAGAGCAGGTGTAACTGCCACAGAAATGCTCAGTAGTAGACTAAGTTTCCTGAAGTAAGACTAGAGCATATGCCCTATCACATTCTATCAATGGTCAATTTATTAGCATCCCCTGCAATATTCCAGCTCAAGATTTTAATTGCCCGTGCGAGTTCATAGATTCATCCAAGTTAGGGTACTGCACCTCAGGCCGAGATATAACCATGTCCACAGGGGGCACACACTCAGAGCCATCCCTGATATGACTACCTGAATGAGACATACTGATCGCAGGGTTCCCCTTCACTTCATGAGAGCGCCCAAGCCAATCATGCTCATGCAAATTTCAAAGTGCTGAGTACTGATTGTGAGTTGGAAATGAAGCATCCCGCTGAGAATATTCGGTTGAACTTGCCTTTCGTACCATAGGCTCTGACGCTGTCTTCGGCCATTCCGCGCAAGTGATAGAGCTTTGATATTTCCTGGGTCAGCCAATCCAGAATACAGCATCAGTAGCAGTTCACCTACTAGATGTGACTTCCTGAAATTCACGATAACGCATTCGCCCTCAAATTCCTTAAACCTGAGGCCCACCCTTCCAACCCTACGCGCAAACATGATATCATCAAACACCCACACTCGTCTGTTAGTGTACTTATGCAGCCAATGTGTTACTTCATTCACAAGGAGCACAGTGAGACTGTAGTGTAGGCCTTTGAGTCCACCTCAGAGAAGTCATACATGCAGTGGAGCAGGCTGAGTGGCGTTGCTTTTTGCACAAGGCCTGCGCATTAGTGATGAGCCCCGCCTCCAGGAGCACAGTGGGATTAAGGGCCTTTGAGTCTTGCCTAGAGAAGCCTTGTGTGTGGCATGTACATGAAGGCGTGTTTCCCAGAAGCCCGCACTCCTCCTGTTGCTTCTTTAGCAGCGGTTAACTTCAGTGCTCCTTGGTGTGCAACAAATCTGAACATTCTGCATAAGTTTGTGTGTGTATGTTTATGGCTGCATAGGCCACACTAAAGGGACTGGCTCATTCCTTATACTATAGGTAAACATGGAAGTAAGTGACCCAAGTATCAAAGCATGCATAGAGCTAGTAAATTCATACTTTATTAGGGTAAATAACATGCCTTTGGTAAACAGACCAGATGAAGAGGCTTCTCAAATATACCCCACACCCAATGCTTGGACAATAGCAAGAATATGAGATCCCCTTCAAATAGAAACCTTGCATGGTAGTGGTAGTGTAAAAAGTCATGTGCTTAGGTGGCAGAGAACAGTATGGCAGTGAAATATTTGCTATGCAGAGTGTCACTTATCGTGAACATAAGAGAAGTGTACAAAGCCTTAAGTCAATGAAAAAGCATAGTACATGCTCTTAAAGAAGCTCTGTGTCCCAAGAACAAGAATGTTTAATAACGTCCCATGGGTTGGCACATTCCTATTTCAACTTTTATACTGAAATAAGGTACATTTGTAATCAGATTTAGTAGTATGTTCAAATTATATAGAATAGTGTTACTCATACAAACCAACTTTACCATATTCATTCATCTTTTCATCCTAAATAAATAATGCTAGCATTTGTAATAAATAAATGCCAGCATTTGTAGAGCGCACCACTACCTCAGGAGAGGTGTCCCGGCTATGGGGCCCGTCGGGAAGATTAAGCAAGCTATTACCCAGAGTCACATGGTGCTGGGCTAACCTGCCGCCGGGGATCGAACCGTAAACACTGTGGTCCGGAGTCAGGCACCCTGGCCGCTTCGCCACACCTCTTCCAATACAGCTGAAATAGATACTATGGTAATGTTGCATTTCTGGCGATAGCCAAGACATTTTGATTTATAAAAAATATACAGAAATCCCCTTACTTATAGGGGATTTTAGGAAGCCCTCTTCATTCACTGGTCTACAGTAGTGTCATTCACATTTTTCTTCCGCAAACCACAACATACTGCACAGAGCACCAGTCAGTCAACTTCAACTATTGATTCCTTTGGATGCCCAAGTACACTGTTGACACCCTCACATAAAATGGTCCTTTCATTGACAGGGACTGGTGGGATAATGTGCTTCTTAGAGTGAAAATGTCATCTCCTTTATATTTTAAAATGTTTTTGTAATCAAGGTTTACAAAAATATTTTTTTTAAATGCCGGAGTTAAAAGACTTCCAATCAACGCTCGACCTGTTTGCTTTGTCAATGCTTTTTTTAACACAGAATTTATAACCATCTAGTCAAAGAATTCACCATGTTCTTATGCAGAAACGCTATCTAGTTAATTATGTCTATATATAGAGGTTTATATTCAGTGGTATAAAAACCCATATTTCACAGCAAACCATGACATATGGAAAATATGTCACAGTTCTCTGTGTAATAGGGATTTCATCATTGTAAGGACAGTCCCCAAAACACTCGGCAGTGCTTTAACATTGCCAGGGCTACTAGGATTATCTGGAATGAAGGTCTAAATTATGTGGCACAGCATCTAAATTATGCGGCAAAAGCACAAATTATGTAGCACATTCTGTGGCAGTATGGCAATTGGTGAGGCCAGTGGATTTGTATGATTCTATGGCTGTCTTTACCGCATAATCATGGTTTAAAGCATCTGGCACTAAAATTGTATAATTTACATATTTCACAACAAGTGTTGTAACTTTATAGATAAAATCGTTGACCCAGTATTAGAACATATCAGGAGTTTGATGCAAGTATTAGAGATAATTTAGAACATATATAATTTTAAACAGACAATGCAAATTTACAGGAGGTCCAAATAGAAACCTTCTGAACAGAATAGGACTACCACCATTAGACACTTTACTACAGCAATATTTAAAATCTACCAACACAATAGGAGAGATTTCCTAAGTTATCAAAAACATGAAAACGAGGCAAAGGCCTCAAACCCCACTGAACTGCCAGTGGATCAAAATAAACATATGAACGTTTCATAGCCATACTGGTTGCTTAGTTTGCAAACTAGAAAAAATATTATATTGACACAATAAAATTACTAAGTTAGGAACCTCGGAATTATTTTCGACGAAGGTTTACACTTCATGGATCATGCCAATAAAACAGTTTCCACAGCACATCTAAAACTAAAGATGATTAGAAAAATTCGACCTTTTCTCCCGGAGTCACCATCAAAACATTGGTTACCTCCCTGGTATTTTCTGCTCTGGATTACTGCAACGGCCTCTTTCTCAACGCTCAATCCAGAGTAATAACCAAATTACAGACTATCCAGAACGCAGCAGCACGCCTGCTTTCTGGCAAAACAAAATATGAATCAATATCAAGAAGGACTACCACTGGCTCACCATTCGAAACAGAAACAGAATCCATTTTAAGTCCCTTTGTATCGTGTTCAAAGCGCTCAATAACCAAGGACCTCACTTTCTGAAAGAGCAGCTGCAACCATACAAACCTAGTAGAATGTTACGTTGAGCTACCCTCGGCCAACTGGTCATTCCTCGTACAAAGACGGTATCCTGGGGTGATCGACGCTTTTTGGTGGCAGCCCGAAGCTCTGGAATACTCTACCCCTAAACATCAGGCAGAGCCCCTCCCTCCTTCACTTCCGTAAGCTCCTAAAAACTTGGCTGTTCGATCAATGATTCCTCTTTCCCCACGCTTCTCACCACAAGTAACTGGTTTTTATTAGCGCCAAGACGCCCAAGGGTATATGCTGCGCTTTATAAATATCAAAAATAAATAAATAAATAAGGTAGCGCCCCTTGCACAGGCGGAGCCAAGAATGACCTCTCATTCCCCATACTACACCCTCCCATTTATTATCGAAAGGTTGCTCCCATCCCACTGGAGGGCCTCTCATTCCCAGGTAAGAAGCCTCATTTCCAGCAAAGAGGCAACGCATGCCACGATAGAGAGGCCTGACAATCTAATGTGACCTTACCGTACTCAGAGGCCTCTTGCTCCCTACTCCTACACATTACTTTTATTTTTATAATTAATGTGACATTTCCTTTTCATGATCAGAAACTAAAACCTTGATGTATCCAGTGTTTTATTACAGCAAGTTTTCTTCGTAGCATTTTTGTTTTTGTCATTGTGCGTCAACCCTGACACATACATACCCAGTGGCTGCACAGCTCTGTCAGGACACAAGAACCATGATCTGCACGTTCTCATGCACATGGCTGTGCCAGTGCACCTGTCCTGAACCCTGGCTTGCTCATGCCCTCTGCATATACAGTTTTGCTAGTGTAATTAACAACGACTGGTCAAGCACTGCACATACAGCTGTGCCAGAGTCGTTCAACACTCATCTGCACATATCTAGCGCATGCACAGCTCTGCTCCCATAACACAACCCTGACCTGCCAATCACAATCACACACACAGCTCTGCCAGTATACCTCCTCCTGCCCATAATGGTGTGCAGATAAAGGTATGGTGGTGCTCTTCAGGCATGACCTGCAGGTCCTCTGTGTGCACACACAGCTCTGCCAATGCATGTCAGTCATGGTCTAATTATCCCCTTGTGCACACACAGAGCTCTGCCCATGCTCCTCAGACCCACAACCCATCTTCATTGGGGGACAGCTCTGCCACTGCAGCCGTGAACCTTGTCTGCAGATTTCTAAGTTCTGTGCGTGCTCCTCAGTCACAACCTGTACATACCTACAGCTCTATCAATGTGCACAACCCGTACCTAGCGCAACCATTGCACCCTAGTCCTAACTGTGCACAATCTGTGCACACGAAGCCCTGACAATACACCCCAGTCCCCACCTGTACATAAGATGTGAAAACAACTCTTGCATTGACCTTCAGTCCTAATCTGTAGTTGATCAGGGGACACACAAATCTGCCCTTGAAAAAAGCCCCTCTATCTCTGAAAAAAGCCCCTCTATCTCTGAAAGAAGCCCCTCTATCTCTGAAAGAAGCCCCTCTATCTCGTCCTGGTTACTCGCAGGAGCCATGGGGGATGGAGAGTGAGCAAGAGTCTTAGGGACTTGAAGGTTAGCAACAGTCTCATGGATCCAGGTTTGGCTGTAATCTCAGGAAACTAGTAGTGAGCAGCACCTTAAAGAACTAGGGGGTGAACTTGAGTCTCGAGGAACTGAAGATGAGTAGGAGATCCACAAAACTGAGTGTTGAGTAGAGGCGTCAAGGAACTCTGATGGAATAGGAGAGACGAGGACCTGAGGGGGGAGTTAATGACCTTGGAACTAAAACCTAAGGAAGCTGAGGCAGAGCAGCAGCCCGAAGGAACTAAGGATTAGCAGCAGACTCAGGAATTGGGGTTGAACGGCAGACTCAAGGAACTGAGAGCGAGTAGGAGCCTCATGGAAATGAGTGTGACTAACAGCCTCGGGGAACAAGAGGAGTAAGACCCTCAGGTAACTAAGGGTGCACGCTTAAGGATTTGGAGGCGAGTAGGAGCCTTAGGGAACTGAGTGAATATATGCCTCAAGGAATAAGAGCGAGTAGGAGCTTCAAGGAACTAAGTGGGAAATACAAGCCTCAAGGAACTCAATGGGAGTAAGATTCTGAAGAATCAGGAGCCTCATGGAACTGCGGAGGTATAGGAATCTCAAAGGTAATGAGAGTTAATAGAGGTCTCAGGAAATTGCCAGTAGCAATCTCAGGGTGAAAAAGAGCCTCAAGGAATTGCGGAGATGAGGAACCCCATGGAACTACGATTTATCAGGTGCCCAGGAAGCGGAGTAAGAGCAGGGGCATCAAGGAACTATGGGTGAAGATCAGACTCAGGAAATTAAGTGTAGGCAGAAGGTCCAAGGAATGAAAGTGAGTAGGAACCTCAGGGAACTCAGGGTGAGCAGAGGTCTTGAGGACCTGGAGCCTGGATGACCAAAATTAAGATGAGCCCCGGATGGGAACCTGAAACTAAGTGGGAGCCTGTGAGTCTTGGACGTGAACTGGAGCCTCGATCTTAGTGTAAGCATGTCGATGGGTTCCTGGTGGAGAAGAGAAGCCCCATACCCAAGGATGAGCGTGATCCTCTTGGGTCTATAAGGATCGCCCATGATGATCAGGAGACTTCGAATGTCCTGTGGATCAGGCTGGCGTTCGGGTATCTGTGGGTGAGACGTTCTTAGAGATCCAGAGGTTTGTAGTGACCCAGTGGGAAGGGCACCTATTGACCTAAAGCTGAGCCTTAGGAGATCTGTAGATGTTTTCAATCTTTGCTAATGCTACTGCCTCCAAAACCTGCATGATGACACTAACAGAACAATGTTGTACAAAATGATGCGATTTGCGAATGTGGTCCACTTTCTTTTGCACTTCCCGGGGCTATTTTTGGTCCCAATCCTATCCTGGACGAAGGCGCCATAAAATGGCTGGTCAAATAACTCACAAAAACGTAGAGGCACAAAAACTGCCTATCACTATTACCGCGCTACGGATGCTTTGGTACGTGTGTGTGGACATTTCTTCACTGAGTGGCTAGCCAGCTCTTATTAGGGAATTATTCCACAGTGTGCTACAGAGTCATGGTGGCTCCGAGGCGTCACTTAGTTCAGGGGATGCCAAAGTCGCAGTCAACTGAGCTAAGTTCTGCTGTGCGTGGGAAGCTGCCCTCGCCTTTCCATGGAAACAGCTCATAACAACGTCAACAGATTAAGGGCAGAAGAACGAGCGAAATAAAGTTCAAAAAAAGTAAACAGAACATTAGACCTGCTCTATAATTATCCATTTATTGTCAAAATCCTTAAACATTCAGTCACAGGGAACTGCGGTTTTCTTTGTAACAACTGATTTTTGCATGTGTTTATGAGAGCATTTTTGAGCCATAGTAACAAGGCATGCACGTTAGCATAAACGAAAACGTGCAGTTTAGCAATCATTTAGACTGCTCCATAAATATCATAACTCTGTTTATTTGCCTGAGGGCGGTCAGCGCTCGCTATTCATATACTCTGATTCAAGACAGTGTTGAAGCCTAAATTAAAATGGTGTGTGGTAAGAATTAACAGAACAATGTGCGTGCGCCAACAAGATTTCATTTTTTTGCCAGCCACAGGGAATCCTGCTGAAATTCCAAATGTCCAGTCACAAATGGTTTCCACTGAATCCAATCCCTGGCCAGAGGTGCTGTGGAGAAAATTATTACACTTGAACTGGATATTGGTGTCTTGAGGTTATAGAATTCAATATTTAACTAGAAAAGTTTTCAGAGCTTAACTTGTTCTGGTGGTTGCACGCTTTGGCACCTGCACTCTTTTTTGAGGACCAGAATTTATTTATGAATAGCAACCTTTCACCTAAAATAAGAGAGAGAGAGAGTCAGAAAAGGGAGGAAGAAAGAGGAAGAGAAACATTGGAAGAGAGCGGCAAAGGTTGAAAGCATGGATAAAAAACCCTGCAACTGTCATGGTAAGAGGCAATAAGAGGGAGGTGGAAGAAAGACCGCCTTGGCCTTTAGCACCACTAGTGGTGGGCTCTTAGGGACAATTTTACGCCCCAGCACTTACATTTCTTTTAAAAAATAAGTGCTGACAATTTTTCACTAGCTTCCTATGGGAAACGTCCTTTAGGACGAAGCCGGAATCACGCTGTGCCTTCACAGCGCCTGCAGCAGAACGAATGCGCCTTTAGCACTCAATCGTTCTGCATGCAAGTTGTTACAACGACTTGCTTTAGGGGGCGCAATGGGGGCGTGCAGTTGGAATTAAAGTCCAACACCTTCCCTTACTGTTGCGCAGACTGGAGTTGGAATAGTAAATTAATCTATTTCCATATCCAGCGCCCCCCCAGGCAAGTCGTTAAAACGACTTGCATGCAGAACTAGTACATGCTAAAGACACATTCATTCAAATGCCAGAGTTCCTAGGCATGCGTGAAAAACGCATGCAGAATTCCGTCATACATTGGCTTCCTATCCCAATGCCCTCACGCACCACCAAAAAAACTAGACCGTAAGGGGGCGCCAGTAGAACCCATTCTTCACTGATTTGTGGAAAAGAATAAAAGGGAAAGTGAAGAATAACAGAGGTCTGAAGTGCACACAAGTGAGTGCGTGGAGAAATTAGGCACAAGTAAGGTTTTGCATAGAGAGGAGAAGGCCCACCATCCATATCAGCCTGCACTCAAAATGGGTTTTCCAGCATGTGGATTACATCATAGAGGTAATGTTACAGCCCCTTCCCTCTCCCCACAAAAGGTAAAGGATAAAGTGGGCACAAAGAAAATAGTGAAATGTCAAATGTGAAGGAAGAGATGAAAAGGGTAGAAGACCAAAACGAATTTATGCCCAAGAGGAGGTTCAAGACACAATTGTTGAGAGAGTTGTAAGATATAGGGTGAATAAATGAGCCGAAAGAAAGAAACACCTAAGCAAGTCTATCTACGCACCAGGATCAGGACCAAGATCTCGGTATCCATCATGACTGCCCCTACACTTTTTTAATTTAGGTAAAAGCTGAAGACAGTCCTCTTTAAAGAACACCACACTGTGATGCAATAAAAAGCCTCAACCATAACCCACCACCTCCCCCTATAGTAATTTTCTGATTGTATCTCCGTCTTCAACCCGTCACAGCTGTGCAAATACCATATATTTACATACATACCCACATAAATCAAAATGGCACCACTACAATAAAGGGACCCTTAAATGGCTTCGTGGTGACATATGTCACCTGATAAATCAACAAATTAACACATTTGATGGCAAGGGGTAAACCTCCTGTCCCTACCTGGACGTCTCCACTGCAACTGCTAGGAAAGTCGCCATCTAGCTTTGAATCTCGAATCATGTAACTATCACAGCCTTCAGTTCTCCTCATAGACTAGGAGAAAAGATAAGCTGTAGCAATGTCTTTTTATCAGGAGCCTCATATTACAGTTTGCAAGACTGCATGTCTACAGGGGGAATTTAAAAGGTCTGGCAGGACCTCCACCTCTTCCCTTTCATTGGAAGTTGTTAATTTGACCCCACACCATTCTTTAAAAACATTGGGAGCAAAATGTGTATTTACCAGACAGTTTTTAAACGTATCTCCTAAAACCAATTCAAATACTTCAGGGTTTGGCAGGGTTGAAGGGAGCATTACTTCGCTGCAGCAACAAATCATGTCAGTGTCATTCTATCAGGGTTTCTTCTGTGGCCATGGATTCCTCAGACCAACCAGTCCTGGAAGCAACCTCTTGTCCCGCAGCTTATTGGGAGCGTTTGCCTTGTCCCATGTGGTCACTTAGGTCCTGTCTACCTTCTGTAAGCAGGCATTCTGTATGTTTAAACAATGTACATATCTATAAATGCCCTGCCCCCACTACTATGCAGAAAGCCATATTGCCCACTGGCATGGCCATATTTTAAGTCTCCCTGCTTCTCAAGACTATAACTAGGATAAATGTAAATGTATTGCGACTTATATATCGCACGTATCACCCGAAGGCATCAAGGCGCTTGCCTTGGGAACCCGTCCTGGCTTTTCCCTGTGAGATAACCCCTACTGGGCATCCCCAAGGTGAAAGCCAGGCATCCCGCAGCAGGTGGGCCGCCGTAGTGGAGATTAAGCAAGCTATTGCCCAGAGTTGCAGCGTGGGACCCAATGATTAGAGTAGGCACCGAGGCGAGAATTATCGAGTCCGTGGACGTTTTTGGGCTCAGGACCCTGCCGCGTCGGGAATTGAACCCTGGTCCCGGGCCAGACCTCTGCATCAGGGTCTGTCGCTCTAATCAGTGAGCCACACTCCTCCACTAGGATACCCAATAATATACATTCCCTAGATAGAGAAAGGCTCAGTTAGAGGAGTAAATTATACTGCCCTTAAACATGTGAGCACACTACCCTTCCACTTCTGAGGAGAAGCTATGAAATACTGCTATTCGTGGCAAGCACAGTGTGAAAATTGCGTTGTTGCTTGGGGGGAGAGGGGGGAATCCCTTCGCTAGCGACACCACAATCCTTGTCAGGGTGAACTACAAAAGTCACTAAATAAACCTATGCTTAACCCTCTGGTAGCTTGGCACAAAATCAGTCAGGCTAAACTTAGAGGCAATGTGTAAAGTATAAATAATAAAGTGAAAACATGACAAGAAAAATCCCACACCAATTTAGAAAAAATATAGCAAAATGTAATACATGAATTAGACCAAAACAACAACAATGTAATCAATATAAAAGGACATATTGAATTTCAAAGATTTATGAGGATATTGTGCCTAGAAGCAAATAGTGCCAATTATAGTTATCTTGTTGCGCTGGACCAGGATCAAATCACAAGTTTAAGCGCAGGCCAGGTACAGGGTTAAATTTGGCCCCCTAAGACAGTATAGTGTGTCCTCTGCATCAAGATGCGAAGTCTGCGTCGGCCTGTGCTGCAATGCGTCAAAGAGGGGTCGAACAGGAACTGCACTGCGTGGTCCTGCCTCAAGATGTGTCGCAATGAGGGCGGTGTTGTCGAAGCCGCCAATCAGAGTGAGGCAGGCGTCAAGATGCGTCACACTGCATTGGGTCGATGAAGGCACTAAGGCTGCGTAGCGGAAATCTGCGTTGAGATATACTGCTGGGTCGGTGCTGGTATAGCCTCCGATCAGGAGCTGCAATGTGATGTCTGACGTCGAGGTGCGACGTGCTTCATTGGTTTGAAAAAGGTAACGGACCTGCAGCTGGTGATGTGAGGACTTGCGTCAAGATGCGTCACGCTGCATTGGATATGATGAAGCCACCAGCCTGGAGCTGATGCTGCCTGGACTTGGATCTGGATGCATTGCGCTGTGTCGGTTCCGATGAAGCCACCGATCAGTAGCCTGTTGTGTCTCTATAGCTTCAAACAGGAGGTCAGCCAACTGACCCTTGGAGACACTCTGGTCTTGGGATGTGGCCTAACAGCTAGAGTGGTCAACCTCAAAGCTTAGAAACCGGGTTCGAGTCTCAGCAGGGACGCTCAACATCCTGTGTTTCTGAGCAAATCACTTAATCTCCCCATGCCTATCAAAAATGAATGTGTCTGTCTGTAATGCTGTAATGCAACTGGTGCTCATGTAAAGTGCTTTGATACCTTCGGGTCAAGTTTGTCCTTTATAAATCTCCCAAAAGAAAAAAGGCAGGCCTCAAGCAGCAGGGATCTACCAATGAAACAGAAGTTTGCCCGATCGATACTCCTGTCACCTTTCTTTTGAATGAAGTATGGCTGAGCATTGAGGGATTGTCCCGGAATAAGGCCCCAGGTCCCAATGGGATTCCTCCGGACTTTTTTCGGGACAATATAGAAGTCTGGGCTCCAGTTCTGACCAGGGTGTTAAATTTTGGAGTAAGGAATGGGATGCTGCCTTCATGGTTTACCTCTGATATCCGATTTTCAAGAAGGGGGATAGGGATAATCCTTGCTGCTAACGTCCTATATCCCTCATTGATTCCACAGTTAAGGTCTTGGGTCGGGTATTATTAAATAGGCTCTCTGTTGGGCTGATACAAGCAACATTATTTTGTAGATACAATACGGTTTCCGCTTAGGAAAATCAACCACATAACAGTGCTTAAACCTTTATCTTTTAATCTCCAGATATGCGGTCGCCCAATCTGGATCCCTTTTCTTGGGCTTCATGGATCTTATCTCAGCGTTTGAGCAGGTGACCTGCAAGAAATGATGGGCCTTACTGGGCTCCCTGTGGGTTGAGCCGGTTATTATAAATACATTATTGACCCTCCATGCCTATACCACAGCTGCAGTCAGATATTCTTATGGAGTGGGTCTTACAGACCATTGTAATTGCACTAGGGGGGGGTTCGACAAGGGTGTATTTTGGCCTCTTTTTTATTCATGGTATACATCAACAGCCTAGAATCTGCCCAGACAACACTAAAGACTGACAGCCCTAGAGTGGGCAGGAAATCAGCACCAGTTATATTATATGCGGATGACGCAGTACTGCTGGCACGTACACCAATGGGATTACAGGCCTTTATTGATGGTTTTGTTTCTTTTATGAATGACTTGGATCTGTCAGCCAATTTCACAAAATCGTATGTTATGGAAGTTGGCACCCTGGCAACTCAATCTAAGATCTTTACGGCAGGAACCCACACTTTAGCTAAGGTCCCTGCCTTTTCTTATTTGGGATTTGTATTTGATGCAAAGCTAAATTGGAAACATCTGATGAAGGGGGATCTATGAGATATGAACAAATCAATGGGAGCTATTGTTAGCTATGCCCAGAGACCAGACACTTGGTCTCCGGGGGTGATTTTAAAGCTTTACCAGTCCTTCTGCCCCTCCAAGGTCTTGTACGGAAGCGAGGACTGGGGGTACAAGGCAGCTAAGAAACTACAGACTGCACAAAATAAGTATTTGAGACCAATACCGAAAGTCCCCCAGGGTACCCCAGTGTTTACCATACATGAAGAACTGGGAGTTAGGTACATAACTGACTTGAGGCAGAATTTAACCGTTTGGTCATCTTAGACTGTCTATCACTTGATCATGCACTCAAAATCCCCTGGTCACGAAGTATTATAGAGTCCCTCATGGCACTAGGAAGAGGAGATATTTTTCACAAATATGACACAGTGAAGTCCCAGAATCTGCTATTAGTAAAAAAGTTGTTTTTTAAATATGCCATGGCTATCTGCGAAGATAATGAGCTTAGCAAACCAGTGGTGAGAGGGCACGCTCTTTTAAAAACAGTCCAGGGCATGGAGACATATCTCTCCATTATAACAAGTGCCTCTGACAGATTTTTAATAACTCGATCTAGATTTAACCAGCTTCATCATCTTTTGGCATCTCTGGCTGGCTTTGTCCCACATAACGAAGAGAGAGGTCCCTGTGGCTGTGACGATAGGTCTCCACAGGATACCCTACATTTTATCCTTTTATGTAAATATTTTATTCACCCAAGGAGATTGTTTCTCAAGGCCCTTTTAAAAGATATGAGTTTTAGACAAGCCTGTGTTGCCCTAATGTATTTGCAGCTTCTGCCTAACAATGATATGGTTTTTGCAGTAGTACATTTCTTGAGAGAGACACTCAGATCCAGAAATTCTAGATGTGACTGAGGGCAGCTAGGGCCATGCGATTTTGCACACATTTGTAATGTATTTAAATTGTATTGCTGCTGTGTTTTACATTTTAATGTATTTTAATTGTATTGCTGCTGTGTTTTACATTTTGTTTTTATCTTATATGGTTCTGAGCACTTCCGAATGAAGATTATTATTATTAAATAAATTAATCAATACAAAGCAGTATTAAGATAGGGCAATGTTTTTCTTAGGAGACTGTCCTCTATTTCCTACACTGCCCCCTCCATGACCTGCATCGACAATGGCCAAAGCCAGACGTAGGTGAGCAATCATAACAAGTGAGGCTGCATTGCTCAAAGGAGATTTGGGAAGGTTCTTTTCTTCCCTTGAGAAGTATGGAGAAACATGTTACAGCCTTTTTTCCCTTAACACCTTGGCTGTGGCGCGAATCCCGCCATGGTGCTCAACATTCCGATCACGGGCGTGGCTCAGACGGCCCCCGGCCGTCGTGCGCACACGTCTACTGTGACTCATGACGGCCGGGGGCATTCATGAGCACGGAAGGGGTTACATTTACAAAAACCGTCAAAAGCTTTGAAAGGGCACCCATGAAATATTCCATTATTTTCATGGTCTGATTTGGGGGAACAGTGGAAGCAAGGACCAAACTGCTATTCGAGGTTCACCAATCACTTTTTTTTATTTTCCACAGGTCAATGACCTAAGTGTAACGGATATGCCCAGATGAGCGCACCATGCTCACTGAGCTATAGGACTCAAGCTTTACTCTACTGAACGATCTGGGGTTGCTTGTATTCCCGTTCAAAGGGGAACCGACTTGGCAGTTCAGCTGGACTGCTCGTTTTGGAATAGCACCATGGCTGATAGTGCATATAGGTTGTAAGCATATAGATTGTTTTTGTCCGATGTGGCAAGGTGAGCAAATAAAATGTGGACTGGAATGTGGCCTGGCTAATTATTAATGGCCAAAACAAATTCATTCAATCAATCAATCTACCCTTCCTTTCTCATTTTGATAGAACAGTGTCACTGTGGTAACAAACTACTTCAAAGACTAGCTTGAAGGAATAATGTGGTTAACATTACACTAGTGCCTTTTATTGTTCAGGCAGCTCATTAAAAGGATATGACGGCTCTCAAAAATTGCAAATGCAAAGATATGAGGTCCCTTGCTGGCCCAAATTCTTCCATCTGTTCAGGACTGCTTGGGTGAGTTTTCCTAAAGTAGGTGCAAAATTTCAGTATTCTAGTTTTCTGTTGTATTTTAATAATAACACTTAAGGCCCGATTATGATGTGATTCAGAAAGCCTCCGACCTGAGATTGGAGGTTTTCTGACTCACATCTCGGTTTGACTTCCGACCGCCTAATTACAATCTAGGTGGTCGAAAGTGAAACTGGCCAGTCATTCTGGCTCGATTCCGACGGGCTCCAGTCGGAGACCGCAACGTAATCCTATATGACAGCGTTTCTGCCATCGGGTTTACAATCTCTGTGTCCGACAGGCTTTCCATGCCAGGCTTTCTGACATGGAAAGCCAGTAGCAAAGCGACTTTGGTGGCCCCTAGCAGATTGGGGGCTGAGGAGGCACCTGTGGTGCCCCCTGAAAATCCCTGCATTGTGTGGCAGGCACTGTGAGGTGCCTCGCACACGGTGCAGGGATTTGCACAAACTCCCACTTTTCTATGGGAGCTTGTGCTAAGGCCGGTTAATGGCCGCGGCACAAGCTCCCATAGAGAATGGGAGTATGCGACCACACCATGTGATGTCGCATTGTAATTGCGGTATCGGGACCGCCAACCCGAGGTCTGTTGGTCCAGAGATCTAGGTAGATGCATCACTTTGTAAACCCCTGCGCCACATTATACCTGCACCAGGTATAATGTATGCAGGGGGGGTGTTCTGACTCAAGAAAGGGTCATAGAAGTGACGCAGTGAAATCTATGAGATTTCACTGTGCCACTTCTAACACTCAAAAGCGTCAAAATCTTACGCCTGCCTCATAGCAGGCGAAAGACTGACGCAAGCCCTTTCACATGGGGCTTGCCCCATGTGAAAGGACACCTTGCTGGAGTTGTGTCACTTTTGTGACACACTCCAGCAATGCGTCACTTTTGCGCCTACAGATACGTCAGAAATACTGACGTATCTGTAACTCCTTGCGACATGATGCGTCATACTGTAAATATGACGCATCATTGGTGTCGCAAGGAGGGCGCAATGAAAAGTGACGCATCGCTGTTTTCACGCAGCGATGCGTCACTTTTCATAAATGAGGCCTCATGTTTTTTGTTGTTGATGAAGACGTGTAGCCTTCCAGCCCCTCTGTGACAGCAACGCCGAATTTGGGCGAGTACTCGAGCACATAATTCACAAGGTTTTCGGGCAGGGCTTGTAGAAGTACAGGCAGCTTGAGCTGTGCTGTCTGCCTGCAGGGGGGAACGGAAGAGTCCCGCTCACTTGAAGTGAGTGCCTGTGATGACCACTCTTAGCGTGTTGATAACCTCCACGCATACTAACATGCCCTAATTTGTATTTTCCCTGCTTGCTGAGACTATGGGAAGGGCTCCCGGAAATACACGATAACAAAGTATTAACATCGTCTAGTTAGAATGGTAAATAAATCGTCCAGTATCATTTGGGTGTTTTTCTACTCGCACCCCCCCCCCCCCCCCAACCCACCCCTACCCAACCCCCTACCCCAGACATATAGCTACTCCCACGAAGCACAGAAAAGCAGGGCACCTTAATGTAAATGATGAGTTAGAGCACTGCAAACCACCTCAATTAATAAGCAAGCCAAAGAGGCCGCTATAGAACACCGGATTGCCAAATTCCCTTCCTAGTTGTGTGTATCATAAATGGGTAGCAACTGTCACACATTTTAAATATTCTGGTTGCATTGTAGCATTTTTGTACCTCGACTTCACAAACTACACAGTTCAGACCTCGATAGGGGTCAAAGAGTCTGAAAACAGACACACACGCACCAGGTAAACATTCAGTGACATTGACTGTTTAATTTAATTCTATCTTGACATGGGATGCCTGAAACTTAAGAGGCAGGAAAGCGTCGTGTACAAGTAAAACACGTGCACGCAACATTTGCGGCCTAGCTCCCTACTTCGAACCCCGCATGTACTGCATGAACCCACGCCAGCCGGATCACAATGGAATCTGTGATTAATGAATCATCTTTCCTGTAATTTTTTCCAATCACTCTTTGGCACTTATCCCTGAAATTCCTGTCTGCTTATGCAATGGAAACTGAAACCTCGCGCTGTTTGGTTTTTGGTCACAGATCCCAAGATGGAGAAGCTGCAAAGACAGTCCAGCCACTTTGAGAGATTGATGCGTGCTTATAGACTCCGGATAAAGGAAATACCAGGACCAGGGAGACATAACAGTTGGATTCCGGCGATACAGGAATAATGTAGCTTAAATACTGACATAAAGAGACTGCACAGCGAACATGCATATCTCGTTTTGATGACACACATTCTCTGGGACCGCCTACTATACATTACTTTATGGCCTCATACGATGATAACTGAGAAAGTCTATGATTGATCCCTTAAAAGTAATCCAAAAAAATAACGGGAAGGAATTGTTGGTTCACGAGTTAATGCATCATGTGTACCGGGTGGTCTGAAAGTTATCTATGTTCAACCGTTTCTATAAATTTCCCCAACAGTAGTTTTTAAATTCTCAAAGGTGCCCACCCCCTTCTGTTATGGTGCGCAGAATTTATAAAGTATTCGTACACCATTATATACAGCCTCCAGGTCCTGTCCGCTGCCAACATTCTAGGATCATGACTCTGCGGAACCGTTGACGGAGTGCGAAGGTTTGGGGTTACTATGGGAAGAAATACGTTTTAACATCTCGTCACATTAAGAATCCGCAGTGGGAGGCTGTTCCAGAGGCACACTGCCTCGGTAGAGGGAAAGCAGAGTGCTGCTCCCCATTTGAACCCATCCACTGGCTGGGGTACTTATGGCAGTCTTAAAACAAGCATTTGCAATGCAATAGGTCTCACATTACTGATAGATTGAGGTATTGGCATTGAAAATAATAATACAACGCCAATACCTCATACTTTCAGTAATGCAAGACCTAGTACATTGCAAATGCTTGCATAGTGAGCCAGGAACCAGCAGTGTATGTCTCAGTGCAGTACCGCAAGTTGCTCCTAGAGGTCCCTAGTGAGCAAGGCACCAGCACTGCTTGTCTACGTTCAGAACCACAAGCTGCCCTAGAGGTCCCTAGAGAGCAAGGCACCAGCACTGCATGTCTAGGTGCAGTACTGCAAGCTGCTCCTAGAGGTCCCTAGTGAAAATCAAACTTTTGGTCACATATGGTACTGGACCCTGCAGAACTTATGGTAAATCCACCCTACCCATAATGCATTGTATGCAAGACAGTGCCACAAGTACATTCAAATAGCGAAGTCCATATATACAATTAGTAGCTTTTTAATGTGGCAAAAAATTTAATATATTAATTCTGGATAATGTTGTACTCTATGTGGAGCTGATGAAGGGACATTTACATGCAGTACTGCAAGCTGCTCCTAGAGGTCCCTAGTGGGCAAAGCACCTGCATTGCTTGTCTAGTTGCAGTACCGCAAGCTGCTCCTAGAGGTCCCTAGTGAGCAAGGTACCAGCCCTGTTTGTCTAGGTGCAGTACCGCAAGCTGCTCCTTGAGGTCCTTAGTGATCATCATAAACTTTTGGTCACATATGGTACTGCACCCTGCAGAAGATATGGTAAATCCACCCTAGCCATAATACATTGCAGGCAAGACCGGTATGACATAATACATTGCATGCAAGACCGGCATGCACGAGTACATTCAAATAGCTATGTCCATATATACAATTAGTAGCTTTGAAATGTGACAAAAGAATGATTATATTTATTCTGGATTAGGTTGTACTCTATGTGGAGCTGATGAAGAGAAATTTATAGAAGGTCTAATATAAATGTGAGATGTGCTAGCCAGTAAAGTAACCACTGCCAACCTAGTTTAGGACCAAGGAGTGTCCTTTCTGAAGGCCTTTAAGAAAATAGTGCCTTGAGGCTGTAATTTAAACCGAGGGTGTAACAACACATGTAACACGGGGTGTCCTCATGGGTGGTTACAAGAAGAGATAAGGCCTTTTCATGATTGGATCAATCACAGGCATCCTGACATTCAATTCACTCTTACCAAAAGTACTACGTGTTTAACATTTCTTGATGTTGAAGTCAAACCCATTGACAATTAACTGACGTCACTTCAGAAGAAACCAACAGACAAGAATGCCATGCTACACTACAGGAGCTTCCATCACAGATGTTTAACCCCTTCGCTGCGGCGGGAATTCCGCCGCAGCACTAAGGGGGCGGGGGGGCCAAGCGGCGTCACGAGCCGCGGTTGAACTGTGCTCATGACGGAGCGGTTCCGTCATGGCCCCGCCCGCTCAATAGAACGTCCAGCGCAGGCGCGGAATTCGCGCCGCGCAGAGCGGGCCATGACGGAACCGCTCCGTCATGAGCACAGCTCAACCGAGGCTCATGACGGAGCGGCTTCGTCATGAGCATAGAAAGGGTTAAAGGACAATTTACTGTACGGACAACTGCTGAGAATGAGACAGAATTGTTCACGGAAGAAAGACTATGAAATTCATGCTGGTGCACTGTGCGATCAACTTAAACATCGAGAGTACCCAAAGAAATTGCTTAAACACGCAATGAAACGAGCGTGGTTTACACCTTACAAAGAAACCAAAACAGCAGTTGGATAAATTAGTTTGTGTATACACCTATGGAACTGACACCAACAAATTTTGTCAAATCATGAAAAATTTGGAACACCCATTACCACCACCACTGTTTGCAATGAGGAAAAGTGCCATCATCGGACAACAAATAGTTTGGGCGGAGATCGCTTCTCCTGGAAGAAAAAAAGACTTAAGATCTCAATGGAATCGCGGACCAATAGTGGGTCACCAGAAATGTGGCAATTGCTCTGTGTGCGAAAAACCATGGAAGGAACTGCGTTTTCATATAACATACAAGGGACATGGAAAGAGTTCTCAAATTGCAAAATAAAGAATGTGATATATGCCAGCATATGCTCATGCCAAAAGCTTTATATCGGCAAGACAAATCAAGAGATCAAACAGCGCATTGTGCAACACCACTCAAGAATCAAAACAAAGGTAGCTACTGCGCCAATGGTCAATCACTTCATTGAAAAGAACCATACTGAGAAAGAATTTAAATGAACAGTCTTAAATGCAATAACACCGAATCCAAGAGGAGGAGACACTGAATCCACATTGTTGAGGCAAGAGGCGTACCTAATCCTAAGATTCAATAGTACCATTTGCGGGTTAAATGAATTGTCTGAAATAGGCAGAACGTAAAAGACGCAAAGAAACCCCCCCCCCCCCCCGTTTGCCATCACTCTGTAGAAACTGAGTCGCAACAGATTTAAAGGTATTACATAGTAAGTCTCTTAATTGCTTGCAACACGCATAAGGAATCCACTGGCCGGAAATCTACACTGTTGTTTATCATCACTGTTCAATTTGAATGTAATCAGCTAGTTCTGATGCCGGTACACTCCAATTCCCAGAAAGCAACATTCCCATCAGCTGGGACTGCATGCTTTTAAAGCCTGAAAAAACGTAAGCCTGGAACCCAGCTTTATTGAGGAATCACACAGAGAATGCAGAAGACTCGAGATTCAGTCATATGAGCCAGTAAGTCGGCTAACTTTCTATGTGCTGTTGCCAAAGTATCCCGAGAAGCTAGCACATACGCCTCATGTTGCCAAAATTGTTAATTCCAGGAAAATAACAGAACTTAATGACAAAGGCACTGAATTCAGAAACAAACTCTGACCTACCCAAAGTGAGCGCCCGCATCAAACAGGGTTCTGAATCTTTGGCAAGTAAGTCACGAGGCTTACCGCAGCGCTGCTCTGCTTTTAACCCAAACAACTTGCTTCACGCACATGCACCTTTAATGTAATTTACTTCTCCATTACAGAACGGAAGCACTGTCCAGCCATGAGCCTACAAGATATTAGCACAGGCTCCCCAAATCTCAAGTAACCGGTACTATGTGTACGATTTTCACAACCAATAAATCATTTAAGAATTATAGGAGAGGTCCAATACCAATTGTTCTATATATTTATTTTGTTGATCCTTTAGATCGCACCCAGTCATGGCCCGGAAGAGAACCCCATAAAACGTGTTGGGGTTTGAAAAGCACTGGCAAATTTCAACCAGTGGGATACACTCATTAGATTTGAATCTCCTCTCAGGGAATAGCCGCCAGTTCAAACAAGACTATCCCTAGGAGTTAAAATAGTGTTCCGGCTGGCAGCAACCTTTTAATCAATGTTTCAAGAGGTTAATGAATTACCCTGTAGGTTGCTCTTTCTTTGTTGAAATCATGACTGGTTTTACAGAGTATATGTAATGTAATTTTCGTAAATTTGTGTTTCACAATATGAGTTGATGTATGTTTAAATATTTTTGTTTCCCTTGTTCTGAATATAAAAAAAAAATGATTTTGTTTCGAAATAATGAAAAATGTAGTAAATAAACACTCCAGACCAAAGGAACTAGTTCATGTTCTGTCGTTTGAACTAATGTCAGTGTTAATTGTGACGACTAGATAATTTGTTGTTTCATATATCACACCCTTTCTAGTTGTCGTAACAGGGCCAACCCCTCAAGGCATGAAAACATATTCTGAATACAGAATATCTCGAAGAGACAGCGCAAGCGCTGCCTAGTCGAGACCTAAAAGGAACAGGGCCCTGTTTGGCGTAAGATGTGTGATTTGGTCTGGAAGAAAACGCAGGCTAAACAAATAAAAGCCTTCGTGCACAATGCATAATTTGTGTTTTTAGCTTTTTAAACAGTCTTTGAACACCCAAGCTATTCCTGCTTCTGACAGTCAGATTCAGAAATACTTTATTTCCAAGAAATATATTCTTATAGAAATATTACACCCATTTCAAATTCTTAAAATCAACAATTTGAATACCCTAAAACAACAATGTATGGCTACAACATTCAGCCAAGCCTACTTATGAATTATTCAATTACAACTAAATATTAAGATTATTCTCTACTAAGACCCAATAGAATCCACCAACCAAGGTCTCATATGTATTTAAAACATTTAATAAAAATTAGTATTAAGAATATGACAAATAGAAAACCCAATTCATTCTACCTCAATCAGCATTTTAAGTGCAATGTGCGTTTAACCAATAGCAAACAATATATTTTACCCCAATCAGGATTTTAAAGTGCAAAATGCATAATAGCTTCTGGAGGTCAATCTATGGTCTCAAGTAAATGTACATAACCATATATTCAGTCCTTAACAGGGGCTTTCCTAAAGAGAGAAAGTTAGGAATTTCATACAAATTCAACCAGAATAGCGCTCCACAACTGTGTATCCCGTATCAAATGTAGTCATCTTTTCTCAGACTTGTAACAAAATGGAGGGAGCTTAGCAACTTCATATGAGAAGACCTAGAATAAGAAGTATGCTTGAATAAAAATATTTTGATAGACAGTAACTTTGTCTTATAGGACTTCATGCGTAAAAGTCAATGTTAAATTTGGAGCACTCCCCGAAGGACTAACTGCACCAAAAACTAGACAACAGACACACTACATTATTGTAAAGATTTTGATGTAAACTAGGTTTTCAAAGACAAGGATTTGTATTATTATCAGAAGACTGGGCTCATTTAAGTATACCACTGCCTGGGGAGAGCTCAGCATTCACTAGAGGATGAAGCATTGAGGCTTAGGTCTGTACTGCCCAGGATTCCCCACTTCCAGGGTCGTCATCCCATTATGTCCAGGAAGGTGGAGTCTGACAAGACTATTAGATAACTTCAGCTGTACATGGGGTATGCCCACTCTTAAAAGTGCATTCTTTAATATGTTTCAACATAGATGCTTTCCATTCATCTGCCCACACGTCTCTTGACCTATGTATTACATTTTCCTGATTTGGTGCACAGTATCAGAAAAGCCACATTCAGGTATTATCTCCTTAGATTTAACACCAAACTCGAGGTCTTGGGAGTAATAACAGAGTTGATGAAACTATTTGAATTTCTTGTTAAATATTGCTGGAGAGAAGGAGCCTCACTTTACAGTCCTTGGGTCAACAAAGGCATCTCTAAATGACTATTTGGGTCCTAAAAGTAAAAAAAGTCTAATGAATTGCTTAACACCATAGCCAACATGGAGAGACGGCGAAGCCCAACCATTTAGTTCCTCTATGGTGTTGAATGCATGTGACAACTTTAATAACGTAAACGATGCCACAATTACTATTTTTGTTATGCCTACTTAGAACCTTAATCAATCACAAATGGTTTTATATTATTGGTTTATTAGTCTTTGAGATGTAAATGTTAATTCTGAGAACATTTTCCCATACCATCATGCATGTGAAAAAGAAGAAAAGGAAAATCAAACTTAGGTACCACCTACTGACTGTGTGAATAGGAAAAATCTGCACACAGGAAAAAAAACGTGTAACATTAGAACCTTCAAATTCATATGGTTACTGCAGAGAGACCCTTTGACTTTTATAGAAAATGTTATTAAGAAAAAACGATATATTAATTTTTGTAGTGCTCCAAATTTGAAACCTAGATCAAAAGCTGGTCATCAGTGTGTACAATCTAGTGAGTGGTTAGTAAGGTATAATCTTCAATGCACCAACTGGGTTAAAAAGCTGCAGTTTTGTGTATTAGCGTTTATAACACATTTTCTGTATTGCCTTCTAGATGATTGTACAGTGGATTTAGGGAAATATGCCGTCCAGCTCCTTTACCTGAAGATCTGGAGAATACAAAAGACAATTAAAACAGTGCAACAACAATTGTAGTGAATCATGCTGAAGAACACAGAAATTAATTCAGAGTTCAACAACAAAGGGTCACCTTAAATTTCAGAGACAAAGGTCTCCATGGCTGAGACCCTGGGTAAAAAAGTAATACCCCTATCCCGACTTATATCTCAATTTTGTAAATATGCTAGTTCGAAAGCCAACCTAAAGTCCCTTTTAGCAGTGTCTCAAGGTGTACTACATGTTTTGTGAGGTCAGAGCACTGTGAGAGCACAAATGTCCAGATCCACCACAAAGTCCTTACAAGATAAATCCTAAGTGCTAGACTCTAGATCATGCAGTGAGGCATCTTCCAATGTCATATAAAGGGACTCTATCAAACGTGTTGAAACCGTGGATGAGGCCAGTTTAATCTCAATGCCCTTTGTTGCACCATTAGAGGTAACATTCTCTTTTTAACAGCTATCCTGACCTTCTAAACAAAATAATGCAAATTAAAAAAAAAATAGACATCATAAAAGCAAGGTAAATTACAAGATATTTAGATCTTGGCCCTAGTAAAAATTTCTGTGGAGTCTATATGGCTTTGAAAGTAGTAGTAAATACACCGATGAACAAGAACAGAATGAAAACATACGATTAGGTTTCACAAGCTATTCTCAGGAAGAAGTAGAGGTGAAAAGACATCTTTGCCTATTACGCAAATGCTTGAAATAATATTGACGAATGATCCAAATATGAAGTACAATAGGTCAACGAGTTTGGAAGGAAATGCAGCAAAAAGTACCCTATGGAATCGTCACTGGGGCTACTTCAAGTAATGACACCAGCAAATCTACTAAATACAGTTCTTTATTACATATCAATTAACCTGTGCTTGATTTAGGACTGCAAAAACATGTAGCGGGAAGAAGTCATGGAAAAACTTGTGGTATGAGCACAGGTTATATCAGGCACAAAGGTGACCTTCAAAATTTTAATTAATAGTGATTATGTTAAAGAGGTTAATGAAACTGGAGGGGTAGGAGTAATCTCCAGAGATAAATGTTTTCATTGAACATTAGAAGAGAGTCTGTTATTTCAATGTGACGTTCTGACCTAATTTCATGCACTGGGAAATGACCTTGTTGTGTTTTGTATTTTTATTCAGCTAGTCTCAATATTAATATGTATATAAAGTTAAGACAGAAATAGTAGCAGTACAAAGCAATTAAATTGTAACTTTTGTTTTTTTTAAAAAGCACAGGCAATTATCACTGGTAGAACTAACTTTATGATCAGAGATCATTACCACATGCATTTCCAAATGTTACGCTCCATGGCATTCATATATTTTCTGGAGGATTATCTGAAATTTTAAACAGGGTAGTCATCATCATCATCAATAACTTCATTCGGCGTTTGATTAACACCATAAAAGTACATTAAAAAATCAATTCATAAAATGTGCTGACCATTCATCCATTAATACCATAGAAGAGAAGAAAATCACAGTCAGCAACACAATGATTCACATAATACATAAAAACAGTTTGGGAGCAAAACAGTTATCCCTCCCCCAATTCAATAACAGTCATCATATTTCTATACTGGACCTCAATCTAACAGAAGACCTTAAAAAATTAGTAACACAAAATAAGGTCAGGGGTTCTTTTGACACTTTTTAAAAAAACAACGCGTCTCTTGCGGATCTAAATTAGCTTTCTTTAAAATTCCTCTTAAAAAACGGCTCCTGGGCATTAGATAAAATGGGCATAGTAATACAAAATGAAGGGCATCCTGCGGAGATCGTTGATCGCAGCCGCAGGGTCCCTTTGATTCAACTGACTCAGTGAACCCCGAAGCGTTTGATAGCACATAGTGAATCATGTCGAATCTAAAACGTGTTATTAGAAACCTATCATGTGGGTTATATACAAGAGCAAGATATGGTTCCTGCCCCCTGCGAGATTTCACTAGCTGATAAGCCTGGACTGTCTGCAGTTTCTTTGAACCGGATTCCCGTATTGCTTCTTTGGTTTTGAGAAGCTTTTCGGTTACTATCACTTGGTCCCGTTTAGTAACAGTTTGAGGGTTTGAAAATAGAGTTCCGCAACCAATTCCCTCTAGAGCCTCTTTCACGTATTTTAGCCAGGGAATTGAACTGCCTTTTTCCCTACCCAGGCAATCTGAAATTATTCGTTGGGTCAGGGTGGCTTCCTGACTGACCCATATTTTCAACCAAGCCACCACAGGCCTTATTTGTACTCCATCTTCCAAAAATGTACAGCCCAGTTCCTCATGTACTATGTAGGACAATGTGCCCTGTGGAACTTTAAGAAGCCTCTTCAGGTATTTATTTTCCTGTCTTTGCAGTCTATCTACATTCCCTATTCCCCACAGCTCTGCTCCATATATCGCTTTCGCGACAGAGACGGAGTTGTAAAGGGTCATCATTTGTTCAGGGGACCAGCGTCCTAAACGGCGACCAAAATTCATAATTCTACCAGAGCTTGCTGCTAGTTTATTTCCATGTCCCTAAATCAGGGTTTTAAAAGTTAAGTTCTTATCAAATAAAATGCCCAAATATAAAAAAGACTGGACTTTTTCCAAAGTCGTTGAGCCTATTCTATAGTTAAAATCTTTCCCCTTATTTTTAGAGCCCACCTCCATGACATATGATTTTGTTAAGTTGGCAGATAGATCTAGGCCGTTCATGAACTCACTAAACCCATCAATTAGACGCTGCAGACCCAATGGCGTACGTGCCAACAGGACCGCGTCGTCTGCATAGAGCAGGACCGGCACTGATCTATCTCCTATCCTTGGGGAGTCCACTTGTAAAGCATATTTATATATATATGGAAAACAGAAAGGGTGCTAAAATACATCCTTGTCTTACCCCGCTAGTACATTTGAAGGATTTAGTCAAGCCCCCCTCTTGATTATACCTCACTTTTGCCGTTGTGTTATGGTGGAGGGTTCGCAAGATGTGAATGAGACCAACATCAACACCTAAACCCAAGAGTATGGCCCACAGCTTCGAGCGATTTACACAATCGAAGGCTGCCGCCAGATCCAAGAAGGCTAGGTACACTTTTTCATTGCTTGCCACTGTATATTTTGTGACCAATAAATATAAATTTAAACACTGGTCAATGGTAGATCTGCCTGCCCTAAAGCCATATTGTACTTCTGTCAGGATACAGTTCTCTTCTTCCCAACACATGAGGCGATTCAAGATGGCCCTGCCCATTACCTTTGCAGTTAAATCTATCAGAGAGATGGGCCTATAACATTGTAGGTTGTCCCTATTGCCTTTTTTAAAAATAGGAACAATTATGGCCGTCGACCAAGAGCGGGGAAGTCCTGATGCTATGGCGGCATTAATAACTCTCGTCAGTATCGGGGCCCACAGTTCTATATTACTTAAATATAGGTCCGGCGGGATCCCGTCTGGCCCTGGTGCCTTGTTACGAGTGAGGCCTCTGATGCCCCCCTCAATCTCCTGTAGGGAGAAGGTATTCATTTCTATATTTGTCACCCTAAACAGGGTAGTCAAGCAAGGCAAGCTAGTAGAAAGCTAAACAAACACTTTGGAGGAGAGATCAATTACTAGTTAAACTGCACAACATTTCCTTCCAAGTTATTGACCGTTATGGTTATGTATGCCTTTCTTGAAATATTTCTTGGTAAAGAATTGCTGGGGAGGGATTAGGAATGCATGACTGGTTATGTTGGTGGATTTGCTTATGCTGGAAAAGCTCAAAACAATAAAAAAAAACTAATAGGCCAATGGTACACACAACTATAGTACATATACAAGTTGATTATGCTGTACATCTACTTGAAACTATCACTGCTAGGGGTAACACCCTGAAATGCCATCTGGGATTAATACCCCTATATTTCAGGCATGAAATATATCAATTTTAAAGATCTTCAAAAATTAGTCTATGCCATCAGTTCTATATCAGGGATAGGTTTGGCATGCCACATTATTACTTATATCAGTGAGATGGGTTTTATAACCACAGGGTAAGAGAAACAAAGTCCTAGCCAAAACTATCGTCTGAAAAGCGAGATCAACTCAATGGTGAATGCTCTTTGTAGACATGAACTGGACCAAATCTTGATTTACGGAGTATAGATATGATATACTGTATGTACAGTATAGCTAAATTAATTTGTCCATTATACAGTTGATCCACATTATAAATGAACTGTTAATGTACCATATGAAAAATCAATAAAAAGATGTTTAAACAAAAAAAGCTTTTTCAACTTTATCTGCTCGCAAAAGTCTTAACATTTTAAACAAACCTTTTCAATGCAAGTTTGAGGCACCCAGGTTTGTAGCACAAACAAGATATATATTCCCTGCCATACAACTCTTGAGGCTCTTCATGCCACAGAGACTTATCATAATATCAGCTGCATGTAATTTGCCACAGAGACCCGTGAAGGATCTAGATCTCCAAAGGAAGGATAATAAACAGTATTTTATGGAATAGCACGCATGAAAAATATAAAGGGAAACACTGGACATTTTTTGACAAATGGAACGGATCACCCTCTGACCACCCTCTACTCCACCCAGTACTTTAAGAACATTTGTACATCTGCTTTTACCGCTGGTGATATTACAATGTGATGTTGCAAATTCACTGTGTACATGTGATCATGAATTGGTAAGAGGTCAGAACCCACGAGGCTGCATTTCAAAAAGAAAGTAAAGATCATTGTGTACTCCAAGGGCAAAACATATTTGAAGGACAGTTTGCAATGAGAAGGATGCATTCATTTTTGAGGGTTTGACAGATAAAAGGAATGAAATCACCATCAGCCATCAAACTCCTTTTAGCATTTTGGGTAAGATTAGAAAGAGACTATCCAAGAATTAACACTATGTACAGGTAAAGCAGATACAGTTCTTTATTGATGAAAATCTGTTGAAGCTTTATTTTCTATCGATTGATGTAAGGTGTCCTGCAGTTAAGTTGAATATATAAATATATAGACCAGAAATTATATAAGATGTAAAGCTCACACACACACACACAAACGCCACACACACCCATCCAAATGTATCTAACCTTTATACTCTATGAAACATCAAGAATCTGATGTTTTGTTTGTCCACTTTGTGTGTTTCCTTGAAAGTGCATTTCATTAACTTGAAACATACACAAGATTTCCAGGTCCTGTGGGAAGCTTTAATGAATCATTTAGGGGCTGGATGAGAATCATAAATTCATACATTCATTAGACATAACATACACCACTGCTTACTGTTAGTTATTTTTCTTTTTTATTCCATTCATTACAAATCGTAACACAATAAAAACATAGCAAATTAATTAAACTGGTTAAAACATGTTAAAATAGTACCAAAAATACAGAAAGTCAGCATATGTTATACACAGCTTGACTGGTGTTATTATAGTGACTATAGATATATTGGTGCAGTGTTGGAGAAAGAAAACTTTTTATAATTCACTGGGAAAAAAGAACAGATAGTATATTTCATGAGTTCTGTAAATTGCATTTCACGTCAAAGAGGTGGTCATTCGGTCTCAGAGTTAGAACCTGTCTGCATTTTTCTCTTGACAGCGAAGAACAGACTAAGAAGAACTGTTGAGAAGTTGCTGTGACCACACCAGTAACTACACTGTTTGAAATTGAGCTTTCTGGTTGGCAGAGTATACACCCTATCAACGCAGGAGGAACAATCCTAGTGAGGGTAAATCAGATACACAACCTAAATTATCCTGTGCTCACCCTCTGGTAACTTGGCACAGAGCAGTCAGGCTTAACTTCAGACGCAATGTGCAAAGTATTTGTGCACACTTAAATTACAGCAATTCAGTGAAAACACAATGAAAAGACTCCACACCAGTTTAGAAAAACAGTGAATATATATCTGAGTAAAAAAATACCAAAACTGCATCAACTTCGATTGGCGCAGTGGTGATCATGCGTCTGTTTTTGGAGAAGCAGCTGCAGAACCAACTTCTGATGCCCAGGACTAGTGGGGGCACCTCAGGCAATGGTAGGATCACAGATGGCAGAGTACAGCAGCATCAGCAGAGTTGCAAGAAGTCTTTTGTGACCTTGAGACTTCAGAGAACCGGAGGCAAACCAAAAAGCCCTTAGAGAAACTTTGGTTTAATTTTGTAGAGAGTAGGTCCCGTCCCTCTCACTCCCAGGCAAGAAGCAGCAGGCAGCAGTCCAACACAGCAGAGCAGGTAGCAAAGGGGTAGTCCCTCCTACAGCACAGCAATCAGCAGGCAGCAGGCCTACACAGCAAAGCAGTTCGCAAAATGGTAGTCCCTCCTGCAGTATAGCAGCTCTTCTTCCTGGCAGAATGTCCTCAGTTTCAGCAAAGTTCTGATTTTGTGGTGTCAGGGGTCCAGTACTTATACCCAAATGTGCCTTTGAAGTGAGGGAGACATCAAAGATGCCTTTGATGATCACAATGTCCTTGCCTGTCCTGCCCTGGCTCCAGACTCACTACAGAGGGGTAAGCAGCTCTTTGTGTGGGGACAGGCACAGCCCTATTCAGGTGCAAGTGTCAGATTCTCCATTCCAATCTTCCTCAGGAAGACCCATCAGTCAGAAGCTGGGCCATCAAGATGCAAACGTCACACCCCTTCTCCCTTTGTGTGACTGTCTAGAGGGAATGCACAAAGCCTAGCTGTCACCCAACCCAGATGTGTATTCAGAGACAGGCACAGAATGATTAAATTAAGAAAATGCCAACTTCCTAAAAGTGGCATTTTCAGACTTACAATTTAAAATCTAACTTCACCATAAGTTTAAACTGTGAGTCCAGAGGCACCACACTCCAAATCTCTATCTTTACCCAATTGGAAATTAAACTTAAAAGATGTTTTAAGGCAATCTCAATGTTAACCTATGGGAGAGACAGGTCCTGCAGTAGTGAAAAAATAATTTTGCAGTTTTTCACCACAATGATATGTCAAACTTAAAAGTATGTGGAATACCTTTTAAATATACTGCAGCCTGCTCTTAGTGCTGCCTTGAATCTACCTTAGGGGTGACTTATATGTAATAAAAGGGAAGGTTTGGGCCTGGCAAGTAGATTAACTTGCCAGGTCGAAATGGCAGTATAAAGCTGCACACACAGGCTCTGCAGTGGCAGGCCTTAGCCATGTTTAAAGGGCTACTGAGCGGGTGGCACAATCAGTGCTGAAAGCCCATTAGAAGCTTCTAATTCACAAGTCCTGGATACATATAGTGCATTCTACTAGGGACTTATAAGTAAATTAAATATGACAATTGTGGCTAAGGCAATGTTACCCTATTTAGAGTACTGAGCATAAATACTTTAGCACTGGTTAACAGTGGTAAAGTGCCCAGAGTCCTACAGCCAATAAAAATGAAATCAGCAAAAAAAAAGGGGAGGAGGAAGGCAAAAGGTTTGGGGATGACCCTGCAGAAAGTGTCATATCTAACATACACCCATACATTTCAAAAGTTTACAATTCCACTTGTTTGCTGGCCTTCCAGGCTCTGGACTAGAGCTTGCCTGCAAGTTCTTATTTTCTATAGATTTATGACTGGCCGTAGCAGACCAGAACATAATATATGTAAAATTGCTTCTTTTCGGTCTGCAGAGAATCTACAATTTTGAGTTGACCCAATTAAGAGGTTGAGTCTTTAGTAGGGAACCCACCCATTCTGTAGGGTAAGAACCTCCGTTTTAGATCTAAAACAAAATTGGTACTCAAGTAACCTTTTTGTCTATCCAAATTGTATATATTTATCACCATGCACAAATGTTTTTTTTAGCTTTTGTTTTTAAACGAAACGCGATAGCTGTGAAGACATTCTAAATGCAAAATCAAAAATATGGTGCTTTAAGTATGAAAAATCTTTTGTCACCAGCACATAACATTTTATATAGTGCCTAATACCACCGTTTTGCCATCCACACTGCAGATAAGAGTTGCTATTATTACCCAATCTAATGGCACTCAATTTATTGAAGTGGGAATATTGGAAGGCAATGGCCTTGCAGAGATTTGAACTTCTGATGTGCAGAGTACACTGGATGTCAAGAGCAATCAATTAACTCACTGAGCTCTTTTGCTAATGACATATCATACACGTAAAACAGGAAGTACAGAACAATAACGCATTCTACCTGTAACACACTCTATAATCTGGTTGAGATACACGGTGGCAACCTGTCACATACCACAGGAGCATAAGGAATGGTGACCAAGATAGGAACCGTGGGATCCAAATGAAGCTTTTTGCACACTGGGAAGGACATGGCTTTTGTAGTTCGGACTGGACTGTTCCCACGGGGCAACAGGGTCAGAGCTGATTTGCATATCGCCATTGTCTAACCCAGGGTGGTGTGGAGTGCAAAAAAACGATGGATTTGGGCCCAGATCTTTTGACTGGGGGAATGTGTGACATTGATCCACATTCGGTCCATCACTTGTTGTTTTTGCAATTGCCGCCCTAAGTGCGCTGGGGATGCCCAGACGTGGGTCCCAGGCACTCCACACCACTTGGAGTCAAGCTAGCCGGGCTGATGAGAGGTGTTACCTCGAAACCGGTCCGGTCCTCGGATGCTTGATTCCGTTCTGGGAAGGACATGGCTTTTGTAGTTCGGACTGGACTGTTCCCACGGGGCAACAGGGTCAGAGCTGATTTGCATATCGCCATTGTCTAACCCAGGGTGGTGTGGAGTGCAAAAAAACGATGGATTTGGGCCCAGATCTTTTGACTGGGGGAATGTGTGACATTGATCCACATTCGGTCCATCACTTGTTGTTTTTGCTTTTTGCACACTGGCCATTGTCACAGCAAAGTCCAGTAGGCAGTCACCCAGGAAGCCACCAGTAAGTACTGCCAAAGGGACAATAATAAACTCAAATGCGACCTATATCCCGGGGACGAAGGCAACAGCACTTCCCTTTGTGGGAAAAATCTAGCACTGGACCTGCTCTTCTCACACAAAACTAATATGACAAGTTTGTGTTTTATCCATAGAGAACAAATACTTCTAGGATGTTCTACTAAATCTCAAGACGGATGTGTGCATCAACAATCAGAAGGGAGGTCATTTTCTTGCATGATACATGCAGAGGCATAAAAACAAAGTTATTGGTTGTGTCCAGATGCTCAACCCACTAAATATGTTGGAGAAACTACTTGACTCTTTACTGAAGCATCCAAATTAGGATTGGTGTTTATTAAAATAAGCCTACAGGCATCAACGCATATTAAAGGGTGGAACATGTGCGGGCAGATATAACTAATTGGACATTGTGCTTTGTCACAATGATGAAACACTGCCACGTTTTTATTTAAATGTTGAAGGCAACTCTGTAGAGATAACGACATTAGTCATAACAATACAATATTTATTTGCGTTATAGGGAGCATGATTATGAACCCATCCCAATGTTATGAATCAGGTACAGTTAACCAGTTGTGAAAGTCGGTAATGCCCCCCCATCCCCCCCCCCTCGATCCCTTTGATGGGCATTTGAGCAGAGGCGCAGCTAGAGCTTGTGGCGCCCGGGGCTATCCCTCATATTGCCGCCCCGGGTGGGAGGGGTGCTGGGGAAAAAGGACGGCGAGCACTTAAGAGGTCCGAGAGACATGTAGTATCGCTGCTAATAGTTACCTCGATCACGCAAGTTACATGCACATACATGACACGGTCCAAGGCTACACATTTGAATACACCGGTGACCGGCAGTACAAAGGAGAACACACACACTGCATGATGTATCTGGGGACTCAGAAAAACTGCATGTGACATCCATCAGAGAGCTGCATGAACAATTACAACACAAAAGGAGTGCATACCACATATCAGCCCTACATGAAGTTAGAATTTTTGAAATCCTATTTTATGCTGCTAAAGTTTTGAGAAATTTAAATTTTATGCGGTCTGAAAAATTTCCCAAGGTAAGTTTGTCTTACGAGTTTGCATTAAATTCTGCTATGTGTTAATTGGGGGAGGTGGTAAGACACAAAAAATTACAAGTATGTCGACAGAAATTTACAAGGCTGTTTTAGGTGAAGAAGCAGAAAATTGTTTCTTAAACTGTACGGAGTATGGGTATTACAAAAGGACCAGGTTTAAAACACTAAAGGCTGCTGTCAGAACCTGGAATGTCTTTTTAAAGAAATCAGGCCTTGGTAGGTTTAATAGATATGTTAGATTATACAAGAATAGGTCAATGCCTGCAGCAATTTTTGCGGATAGTACAATGGCTGGCTGGGATGAAAGGGGAATTGTTCAGATTGGGGACCTCAGAGGGATTGAAGCGATGTTACAGTTTACAGATCTCGTGACGAAATTCGACATTGATAGGAGATCTTTCTTTAAATATCTTCAGGTTAGGAGCTTTTTGGGGAATAAACAAGGAGGACCTGCAGGATATCAGAGTAATGAAATTTTAGAGAAAATACAAATCTCTGCAGACTGTACAATTAGGAGCCTGTATGCATGCCTGGTGAAAGGAAAAACAGATGATATGGAGAAATTTAGTAACAAATGGGCATCTAAATTGAGTATTCCAAAAGAATTATTTCAAGAGTCACTTGAGCTTGCGCGTACGGTTTTATGTTCGGCACCTTTACAATCACAGCATTATAAAACACTGTACTTCTTATACTTTACCCCAGCGAGAATAGCTAAATGGGGAGGTACTACGGGTATCACTTGTCCAAGGTGCAATCATCCAGAGGCGGATATAATCCATGTTTTCGCCACTTGTCCACAGCTGTACACTCTGATTGAAAATATAGAACGTTTTTTAATTAGGTCATTGAAGTTACGCATAATCCTCACACCATCAATATTATTGTTGGGGATGGATCAGGATGGAGGTATAGTACATAAAGGGTTTATCTTTGTGGCTGCTGCAGTTTATAGACTGACTATAGCTAGAGCCTGGTTAGATAAAAACCCACCTATCATGCAAACCTGGTTGGCTAATTTATTGGCAGCCTATAATTTGGAGAAACCTATTTATTCCAGAAAAGGGATAAGAGGTAAAATGAGAGGATTAAAAATATGGGAACCCATAACTAGATGGAAAGAGAATATTGGGCCTCAGTAAGATTAAGGGCTATCCCTTTGCTTTTGGTTTTTGTTGTTTTTTCCTTATTGTGTTTCTATACATATATCAATTGAATCGTTACTGCCGATCCTATGTTTACCTTATAGGCAAACAATATGAATTGTATTATACGAAATGTATAAATGTATGATGTGTAAACTGTGCAAAGTATGGAAATAATAAAATAAGTTTAATAAAAAAAATTCTGCTATGTGCGGTAACTCCTGGAACCACACTTATTGGACTTATGAGTTTTGGAATGAAAACCATGTTCCCTTGATAATGCTTTCAGGTGAAACCTGCTGATATCTATCAGGGGAAAACCGGAAGATGGCATTTAGGTGCAGTAAACAGCAAGATCTGGACGTTAGTCCTCATTACTGGGGGAATAACCACTCGTAATGAAGGGTATAGCAACAAAAAACAAAATTAAAAATCCTTCCCTTCTATCCCTCCACTATCCTTTTTCAATCCAAATAACAGACTAACATGTACACTACTCAAATAAATTTCCTATTTCACTATACTAATTCACCACTAATCCTTTATGGGTTCCGGAGTAGCATGCTAATTGCCGAAAAGCACATTAACACCTCAACGAGGGTAGCAAGCGCTATATAAATGCAAACCTTTTTACCTCTTCTACCCCTTCGGTATCCTTCTTAATCCAAATAATTGACTAACATATCCACCACTCAAATTATTAAAAATTACTTGCAAATCTCATTATACTTATTCACTACTAACACTGTATGGGTTCCAGAGTAGTGTGCTACTCGCGGAAAAACACTTCAACCCCACCATCAGATGTAGCAAGTTCTATATAAAAGCAAACCTTTTTTCCCTTCTCCATACCTTCACTATCCTTTTCAATCCACATAATCTGACTAACATATTCACCACTCACCTTACTTTCATATTTTCATTATACTAATTCACCACTATTCCTTTCTGGGTTCCGAAGTAACGTGCCACTCGCCAAAAAAGCGCTTTAACACCCCATCAAGGGGAGATTTCACAGATACAGGTGAAGGAGAGCGCCTTATATTGTTTAGTGGGAGCTCGACCACGCCCCAAGCCGTTAAAAACCAAACTAAGATTTGTAGATCTTGCCCTCCTCTTGGCGATTAGGACGATTACGATGAGGTGGAAATCCCCAAGAGCGCCTAGGGTAGAGACATGGCAGGCGGAGGTAGTGAGGTGGGGCCGAGCAGAATGTATTGCCCTAGAAAAGAGGAGGAGGGCGGGAGGCGGAAAACTCCCATGGCACAGGATTGGGAGGTTATGATAATGGAGTTAGACAGATTAGACCAGGCACTGTCCCAAAGCGAATGACAGCACATTATACCCTGAGGGAGGAAGGCTGAGTATAATAGACGCTGAGATGGAACGGGCGTGTTTAGGTAGGCTTATATCGATTATTATGGAATGAGAGTGGTCATCACCGTGTAGTGGAGACTGAATAGTTGAGAGATTATTGACACCCGGGATTGGTGGGTGGGGGAGGGATAGTTGGGGAGGGAATGTGTGGGTATGGGATATGTCCTGTCAATAATAGATGACCCTGATATTGGATATTGGATACAGGTGATACGACCTGGTTAAAGCGATTTGGCCCTTTATTACAGACTGGGAGTAAATTGGAAAATCGTGATGTATTAAATGCTCAATACTTAAAAATGTATGCTTATGCCCTGAATATACAATCACGAATAAAGTTTAAATAAATTTTAAAAAAAACACCCCATCAAGGGAAGCAAGCGCTCTATAAATGCAAGCCTTTTTCCCTCTTCTACCCCTCCACTATCTTTCTCAATCCTAATAACTGACTAACATATACATCAATCAAATTACTTTAAAATTTTCACTATAATAATTCACCACTAATCATTTATGGATTCGAGAGTAGCGTGCCACTCACTGAAAAAGCGCTTCGATGCCTCGTTATGGGTAGTGAGTGCTATATAAATGCAATTACAATACGATACAAAAAATAATTGCAAAATGCCATCAACACCCTCATGCAACCAGGCAAGGGATAACCATTTAACCAAATTTAAACCCATTCTTCCAAACTCCTGACCTCCACAAAGAACGTAGGTCCATATCAGTGGGTCAAAGGCAATATTGAAGCTACATGACATCAACCACATTTGGCCCACATTCTGGGTTAAACTAGACTTTAGGTTAAAGTTGTTAGATATATGAGGTCCTGCACCTCAGCCTCCTCTTAGATATGTTGCAGATTTGTTCCAAACCAAAGAGAGCAAATGCTGATTATGCAAGAAAACAGAAGCCAAGGGGTTCACAGGAGGAGCCCGAAAAAATTGAAAGGATATCAGCAAATAAAAGCGAAAATCATCATGTGTGCATGGGAAGCAGTCCGAAACACAAGGGAAAATGACTTAAACCCCATTATTTTTCACAGAACTATATGGACCTCACAGACCTCCCCAGTGCCCAGTTGACAATGTTCTTCTGTGCTGTAGTGTGACATTGTATCAGAGGTTGAGGTAGGCAGAACTAAGGTAAGAAGCCATGGCAGGAGTAGAGTGTTTGGCTTCTCGTGGGGCCTGGGCTTATCAGTTAGACTGAGTGGGGGCCCAATTCGGTAAAAACAGAGTACAGACCAATGCCCCTATGCCCAGACGTAGCCTAGACCTTTTTTTCCTTGAATTTTTCTTCTTGAAATCACTGCAGAGATACAGGCTTCAAAACTGGTGACTGATCATACTACTTGCTAGTGGTACAGTTTAATAGCAACAAAGCATTTTAGGAAAGGAGGGACGTAGTACTTCACATCTTCAAGTGACCCTTTGACATCAGTGACACCTTCATCAAGTCCTGCTTTTGTGACAAACAGCACTTTCTCGTGTTTCAGGATCCGCAGAAGCAAAGTGGTCTTGGCTAAAAAGCCAAGATTGGAAGGTGTCACTTATGACAATGAGCGGTTAACACGCTTACTACTTTCATAGCAGGATAGGTTGCCATCTTACAGATTCTTCCACCGATAGCAGGCACCTGATCACATAAAAAAATCCCAAAACGGAAGCACCGTTTCTGCTCCACTGCACCACTTGCCCACAGACAATTAAGATCATTCAGAATTGATGATGTGATTGTGCACCCAGACCAAAGGGTACTCCACCCCCCACCCACCCCCCAAGCTCTCTTCAAACGGAATACATCTGCATGGGCAAGTTCTCTGGCTGTGATTTGTAACGTTTTTTAATCTTAAAAATGCGCTTTTGTGTTTTCTAACTGGGATATTTTTTTTTTGCCGGAAATGCAATGATGTTCTTACACCGCTTTTTAAATTTTGTAAATATGTTAGATGCACGCTTTTTACATGTTTATACTTTTAATTAACTAATAAACTATTACTAGTCACTTGAACTGTTCATAGACATGACTGGATAACATGGATGCCCTGTCCAGGGGCTCTGGAAAAAAACACACAGACACACACACACACACACAGAGATACACACACCACACAGACACACACCACACAGACATATAGAGACACACAGACACGCACACACACACAGAGACGCACCACACACAGACGCACAAAACACACACAGACACATACACAGACACACCACACACACAACACAGACACTCACAAACACACACCACACAGACTCACACACAGAGGATGGAAGTCCTATTGTGCAGGGTTTCTAATAACTTTTCACTGAACTAATGTTATACATGAGTAAGACATCTTAGAAAGATGATTCTGTATTTCCTGCTGCAATCATTTGAAGGGAGGATACAGCACAATGCTACACCATCCATGTATCGGAGATGTGGGACACGGACACCCCGCTCCCCACAGACGCCACCCCTTTCCAGTCATGCATAGTTGCCAAGGTTTCAGATTGCCATGTGTGACATTTTCATAATTTCGGTCTATTTAGGAGTGACATTTCAACAACTATGAGTGACACTTTCTCACGAGCAAAATAAAGCAATAAAGAAGAGGGACACATAACAAATATCAGAAATTACACGAATTTGAGCAATGATAATACTAAAGAAGTTTTTTAAACTGCTGGAAAGCACCAGTAATCAAATGGCAGTAATATATACTTGTGTGGCAAGGTCAGGAGGTCAAAGACAGGCATCAGTCTTCCTGCAATTTTACTCAGCCAGCACCAGGCGGAGCGGCAGCAGCAATTACTGGGGCCTGGTTTGTCGCAAAAAGTTAACAGAATGAGGGCCCCTAAAATTGATCTGCTCAACTGATTTAACCAACCAGTTCAGAGTCCCAGCAAACTGTTGCTTTTGTTTTGCAGTTAAGTCGTTATTTGACAACTCCAGGCGGCGTTCGAGCTGTCATTTGCACCTCCACCTACCCGACCAAATAGAAGGCAAATAAATGCCAGAAAGGAATACAACACAGATATTTATTGCTTAAGTCTGAAATGGTGGCAATCTAGTCATAAGTCCATACTGGGGGCGGGGCTGTGCTCGCTTTGCAGTTCGGGCTGGACTGTTCCCATGAGGCACAGTGTCAAGACTGATTTGCATATGGCCATGTCTGAACTGGTGTGGCTTAGTGAGCAAAATAACGATGGATTAAACCCAGATCTGTGACTGGGGGTGAATGTTTGCCATTGTGCAACATTCCGTCCATCATCTTGATTGTTTTGCAAGACTGATTTGCATATGGCCATGTCTGAACTGGTGTGGCTTAGTGAGCAAAATAACGATGACTGTGGGTGAATGTTTGCCATTGTGCAACATTCCGTCCATCATCTTGTTTGTTTTGCTGTTCACCCTATGTGGGAAGGGTATGCCCAGACGTGGGTCCCATGCTAACTAAGCCACAGGAGTCATGCTATCCTGGCTGAAGACGGCTGATAGCCAGAAACCGGTCCCAGGATGCTTGATTCAGGTCCAGGGAAGACATGGCTTGGCAGTTCGGGCTGGACTGTTCCCATGAGGCACAGTGTCAAGACTGATTTGCATATGGCCATGTCTGAACTGGTGTGGCTTAGTGAGCAAAATAACGATGGATTAAACCCAGATCTGTGACTGGGGGTGAATGTTTGCCATTGTGCAACATTCCGTCCATCATCTTGATTGTTTTGCAAGGCTGATTTGCATATGGCCATCTCTGAACTGGTGTGGCTTAGTGAGCAAAATAACGATGGATTAAACCCAGATCTGTGACTGGGGGTGAATGTTTACCATTGTGCAACATTCCGTCCATCATCTTGTTTGTTTTACCAATCTTAATCCTGGCCTATTAAGGACCTGGCAGGTGGCTTCTGAAAAACCAAGCTTGATATGCACAACAGGAGCAATGTAAATCAGAAAAGCGAAACATGCTCTTTAAAAGGTTATTTTAACAATAATAAGCGGATTACGTCATTGCCTGAATGTTTGAATTTACACCACCATTAATTCTACTTTCACAAACAAATTTCACGAAACATAACAATTTGTTTGGTAAATATTTATGTTCTGAATATATTTCTCAGATTTTCCACTATGGAGTTATCCAAAAAGTTTAAAGCAACACTGGAAGAACATGCAGGTTATTGGACATACAGTTTAATTATATTATTAGAAGAAAAGCGGAAATGGGCCCTGCATCTTTGTTTTTAATGGCTCACACTGCGCCAATTTTGTTAACACCAAGTGTCCTCACAAAATGGAAAATGCTTCTTTGGCACCTGTGCTTGCTCTTATCTGAAATGCAAGGCTTGAATGTTGTCCTTTCCCTTTGTGTGCATGCAATGTTTTGACTTTTTTTCTGTAATTGTGAAAGGTGCCAGAAAAAGAAGCACATTTCCATCTTGGGAAACAGATGTAACATTGATAAGACTGGTGCTTCATTAAAGCCAATACAGGCAGCTACCTTATCACATCATCACAAATGACAAAAAGATGTCATAAGAGCAGCACAAATGACTTCACATGTCGCCTTTTTGCTAGGAGAAAGCTAGCACCAAATGTAAATCTTGGCCTGGCAGTGTACTTCCAATTTGAGTTTTCTCAATGCCCAACGGTCACAGTGATGATGGGCCTAATATTTTTGTGCTCCATAGTATGCCGAAGTGATTTCCGGCAAATTCCACAAAATTCGGTTTTGCGTACACTAAAGAAAAAAGACCCAAAAATCTAGAAATTAACGCTCTTTGGCAGTTCATATGGATCACACTAGCAACATAGGGTATAGGTAGAACACACAAACCATACAAACTTCCCGTTTCATGTACAGTTCAGGAAATTCTTGTGGTTCTACCTAGCTCTTTTGCTAAGGGAACTTCAAGTCCCACCCTCACCGTGAAATGTGCCTTTGTCTTATGTTTGAAAAAAATGGGTACATTTCACCCATTTCATAATTCAAGCCTGTGCCACCTTAACTCGAACAATTATCATCCGTAAATTGCAGCATGAGGTTTGTGATTTGGAACAGGAAAAAAAGGTCAAAACTAATATATAAAACAAAGTCCTATTACAAACCCTATCCTATGGTAATCTTTTGTCAGCCTGTGAAAATCAGTGCCACAGAGGAAAAACAACGCTTACACCAGCTAATATTGATAATAAGCCAATGTAAAACGTCAAGAACTTGAGAAGACATTCCAAGGAATTTAGTCAGATGGAACCAAGCCATGGGACTCTAAATTATGTTTTTCTGATGAAGCTACTTGCTGTGGACATCCTATGCCCGCTCACAAACATTGGGGGTGGGGGAAGCTATGCATACTGATTCATGGCTGAAGTAGATGCGTGCTGAAATCCGAGGGGCCCACTGCACATAACAGAGAATAGTATAGACATACAGACATCCAAAAAGGTTGACTGCCACTGAACTCTGAAGTTAAAGTTATTATTAACTGGTAATGTTATAATGAACCATTTACTCCTGCCGATATTCATGAATGTGAACTCTGAAGTACATGTTACTATGATGTACCATGTGATGCATTATAAGCTGCAAACTAATAACATGCATTTTCAATGCAATAGGTCTCGCATTTGCGAGAGTTTAAGCTATTGGCATTGTAAATGACAATACCTTTTATGTATCTGTTTTTATAATTAACACATAAATAAGAGGCATTGTCATTTAGATGCCAATAGATCAAACTCGTGAAAATGCGAGACCGGTTTCATTTCAAAGAAGGGGCCGCCATTATCCCGGGCTGCTGGAAAAGTGAAAGTGTGCATGGCGTGCTGAATGTTGCAGGAAGGCATGTTGTGCCTGCAGTAGGAGAAGCCTGTTAAAGAAATTAGTGCCTACAGAGTACAAATAAGACATGCTGTTTAACAAAAGAAGTAAAAGGGCCAGTCCTCATGGAAGGTTACAAATGAAGGCAAGGGAGTACTAAGGATGGACTAACAAACCTATGAACGAATCAGAAGCCAACATTTACAAAGGACAATGACACAAGCCAATGAAAAATATGGATGGAGAGTGGGCGGGCTTCAAGTCTATACTCGAATAAAGCATGCCTTGCAGAAAAGCGCATGCGCTGTCCAGGCTCGCCCTACAAAAAAAATATTTTAAAAAAGATACTTGCTGTGGAGGTATGTGAAGTAGAAGGACACTGCGGACCCTGCTGGAGTGCAGCAGGACAACTGAGGGAAAGACAGTTATTTGGAAGAAATTTCCCAGTGGACATGACCATACTAGTGCTTAACCCCTTGCATGCTCATGACGAGCTCAGCTCGTCATGAGCTCCAGTGCTCTGGTGCTCATGATGAGCTCGTCATGGCCATTAGAACGCTCGCAAGCTGGGATAATTCCCCTGCTGTGCTGAACGTACTATTGAAACGGGTATGGCCGTGACGAGCTCAGCTCGTCATGAGAACAGGAGCACCGTAGCTCATGACGAGCTGAGCTCGTCAACAGCAGGAAATTTATCCCAGCAGCCAAGGGGTTAAGGTAAAAGGGGGGGCATGGAATTTGGATTGAGTCAAATATCAGCCAGAGTAAAGTGAGGCAATAGGTGCATGTATGTTGGTGCATCTATGTTGTACTTGTTACTGCTAAGATATAAGTGACTTGAGAAATCCTTTATCGGGAAGCAGCTCTTGGATTGTAGGCAACTGCTACCTTATGCAGATACACAAGTCATAAAAGTATAGATATGTCTCAATGGAAGGTATTTGCCCTATAAGAATGCTCCTGCGTGCCTGAAGGACTACATGGGTATCTATAGTGTCGGTTGTCAAGGGGTCAGCTTTCCTATATCCTATACATAACACTATGATGAGCACTGGTGGAAATATTGGGAGTTTCTTCAGATTACTGCTGGACTGTAGCAGGTGGACTAGCACTAGGTTTTGCACTGTAAGGTAAAATAAGAACCACTGTGTGATGTTCTGCTAAAATTTCCTTTGCCAGGATTGTAGGGCCTGCAAGCTATGACACACAAGGGACTGCAGGCCTTGCCAGGAAATTGGTGCAGTGACACACGTTATTATCCCTTAGAATAAGTGTCCCAACACACTGACAAGAGATAATAGCAGCCTGCAGAGACCTTTGAATGCTTTGCACTTTTCGGGGATAACAACAACAACATGATAACTTTGGTGATTAATGCAACTGATGGAGAGATCTGTGATTTGTCTAGCGATATTTTTGACACTTGCTAAAGGAGCAAAGAGGGTCAATGTTCCTCCTGCAAAGCACAACCGTAGTATGCATATCCCAGATCAGTACTTTTTGGAGATAACTCAGTAAATACTTCATTTATCACAGTGATCATTTTGTTACTTGCACTTCACAAGTTACCATCCTTTCAATATAGCACAGTGCGCTGCGAAATGGCATCAGAGTGCTGCGTGCAAACTGCAAGGCATAAGCTTAAGATCATTTGGCTTCTTTCTCAATCTTTCATCATTTTAAGGTTGCTAAAAATGATATCTCTTGGTAGAAATACATTTTTATTACTATAGATAAGCTCAACTACTGTGTTACATTTTATATCCTGAGTTTGTGGGACAGATCTACAAACAATTTCTTCCGGATTTTCATCACAAAAGTGACATAAACCAATTACAATGGGTTATTTTGGGATTTACTTCCAACTCAAATCCTGAATTTTGTTGGAAAGTAACCCAAAGTAACGTAAAATAGCACTATCCTCTACTTTGCACTACTTTGTGCCAAAGGGACATACAATAGGCGGTACATGGATGTTCCCATGCAACCACCCATGGATTTTGATGCTAATCCTCAACTTCTATCATTGGTATTTGTGTCAAAATATATCACCTCCTCGAAGCAGGAGTAACTGTTCAGCACACATATAAAGTGTTAAACTTTGTCCAAGCATAGAATGTACTGGAAGGGAATCCTTCCAGTAGAAAACCTATGCTAGACATGAGATATACACCCATTAGCTATGGTGTGCATTGGCACAAGGCAGCCTGAAATAAGCAAGAACTAGGGGAAAGAGAAACAGCACCATTTCCTAGTAGAGATGGCACTGTTGTGTTCTCTCCTTTTCCCACAACACAGTGCAGCACCTTTGGTTACAATGCTGTGTGTTGCATGAAAAATGTGTAAACCTACTCCTTCGTTTCTCCAGATGAATCACTCTTAACATATATTGCCAACTAGCATGGGTGACATGCGACACCTAGACCTTGTGGTTTTCATTGTCTTATGTAGCATTTCCTATACATTGATTTATAGATTCATTTATTGTTGCTTTATATGTGTGTGATGTAAAGCGAGATAACACCCCACATTGCTATGACTAGCACTATAAAAGAAAACAAATGTGAGCGAATGGCTAAGGAGAGATGAGAAGCACCATAGGAGGGTAGTAGCAAGGGAAACCATGGAGAAGGAGGCCGTCCGGGCCAGGGGTGTACCAACAAAGATTGCCACACTTGGCACCACCAATGCTAAAGTTGTCCCTTATTGTAATCATCTTAACCAGTTCAGTGCTGATGACGAGCCCAGGTTCGTCATGCAGCACAGTGCTCGTGTGCTGGTGACGAGCCTGGGCTCGTCATGAGCCGTGGAACGCCACACGCGGGGATAATTCCCCCGCTGTGCTGAGCGTTCCATTGCGCAGGTGGGCTCATGACGAGCCCAGGCTCGTCACCAGCACACGAGCACCGTGCTGCATGACAAGCCTGGGTTCGTCATCAGCACCAAGGCGCCGTGCGCGGCCCCCCCTCCCCCCGTGCCGCGGGGGAATTAGCCCTGCGGCGAAGGGGTTAAAGTGTATTTCTCCATTATTGTCGGTGGTAATTTAGTGAAAAGTTCCAGTATTTCAGATGATCGTTTGAGATATGGATACCCAAATATCTGAAGTGACCCTGTCAGCTATTGAGTGCCAGGGCGCTTAGGGGCTCTTAATCATGTCCCTTGAATGAGTGGGATGAAACACAATTTACTCTAGTTAGCACTAAGGCTGAAGGCTTTACTATACACTCTAAGCATATGCATTAACCGTGGAGCTGAAAGATTAGGTTTTTGCAAATGCAACACACCATCCGCATGTGACGAAATGCGGTCCTCAAACCTCCCTCCCCCATCTAATCCTTCAGACCTCTGCTTCCCGTCGTATCTATTCCACAAGCGGCTCCATTATTGGGGCAAAGAGGATTTGGGACAAGCAACTTATCTTTCTTGTGCACCGTTTTATAGAAAAGGTCTGAAGAGCACCTCGTTCATCCAGACTCATGCCCAAGGAGAACAATGCAACAGCTGAGACAAGCACAGAAAGTCGAGGTTGTTCCTCTTGCATCTACACTCTGCGTCTTCCATCTGTCTCCCCGACAAGGCCATGATGTCCTGGATTCATTTTAAATTCTCAGGTATTGCAACTCAAAATCATCTTCCACTGTAGAGATATGGTTGTTAGCTTCTTTGGTACAGTCTGCGAGATTACGAACGTACTGTCAGAGAAGCAATACTTAAACACCTAGGCAACCTATCTTCTCTCTGAGAGCTCGATGAATGTCCTGGATTGCTTGCAAGATAGTGGCTGGGGATTCGTCAAGAGTGGCTGGGAAGCCATAAGTAGGTTTTCCGAAATACACAGTATGTGGGGCTCACACTGTACAATCTACCTCTGATCCACAATGTATTGCAGATGCACTCGTTTTCTACAAGCGTCTCAAATGAGAACTAATTATGCAAACTCTGGGAATGCCTTCCTGGGGAGCAAACCACATACCTGGAGTACTTTGGCTAACTTATATCTCGTTTTCCACATTGTTCCACTAAACTTTGGCTAACCACAAAGGAAGACAATATATCACATTAGTGCTATACCAGCTATCTCTATTTGGTTTCTCCAGCATGGCTCATGCCACTTTGTTCCAATAGGGTATGCTCCGCAAGGTGTTGTCTTGCTTTTAATGTGTCTGTCGAAGCATTTGATCCCAGGTAGGCCATCTCTCTGTAGGAATATTATCGTTGGTGGCTGAACAAGTCCTTCCTATGAACTACAGGTCCCGGGGTGGCTGTTCGGGGCACTTGGCTATCTCACCATAATGTTACAAGCTTGATTCCAGTAATCCAGTCAGAGCCGGACTGGGAACCCATTGCAGCCCTGACAATTGTGTCGGACCAGCCCTCCCGGAGTGTGGCGGGAGCAAAGTGTGAAGCACTGCTGCTTTTGTTACTGGGGCCAATATAACAGCATCCACTGCAAACCCACCCCTCACAGCTTCAAAACCTGCCCCTGCCCTTCCGGCATCCCAGGAAATGCCCTATGTCCTCTATGGCCAGTACGGCCCGGAATCCAGTGGGTCAAGCAGTTGACCGGAAGGGACGATTTGCGTGGTTTCATGTAAGCAGAACCATGTCTCCCTTCCTAACATTATTACAATGGTACCACATGTTTGTTCACTTTAAGCTATTCGGAATGCAAAAGGCGCTGCTTCATGCCTGTTAAGGAGTGATGTTGCCGAAATGCACACAAATTAGAATTCTTTTTGTATTTCTTTGTAAACATGCTGGTCATGGATTTCCTAAAAATTGCACTGCTGGCAGCCGAAAAAGAAGATTATCCATGGAAGCAATGACTCACAAATTAAAGCTTCTACATCAAAAGTAGTTTACAGACAACACGGAAAAGCATGTCTAAACAAGTCTTATTTTCAAGGAAACACTGTAAACAAGGTCAAACTAATTTGAGATGTTGCAGTCAGACATTTATGAAGCTTCCATCCTAGACAAATCTATACAAAAGTTTTCAAGGTTTTGTTGAGTTTAGTTTTAGTTGAGTTTCTCTACCGGACATTAAAACTGATCAGTTACAATCTTTTTTTACAAGATTATGTTCCTCATATTTGTTGTTTTTCGAAGGATGGTCATCAGGCTTTATTCGTTTTCAGTTACTATTTGTATCCAACCAGTAGAGTCTTCTTCGTGTTTTTTCCACTGCACATACACTTTTGTGTCCAAAACCTTACATGACGCCACAAGATCAAGAAGGAAAGGATTTTATTTTGTTTCATGTTTGTGTGTAGTTCTGTGGGTTCCCAAAGCCACTCGAGTGTGCTTCACAACAATATCAACAGCATTCAAATATCCATAAAACACCAGTGTAAAACATGATTAATGCAAACAGCTTGGGAAGGGTGAACTGGCCAGGAGAGGACGAGGAGTGAGGTTTATGCTCATTCGATCGGACGTGGAGTAAGGTTTATACTCATTCGATCGTGTGTTTACTGTTTACCTGTTGGCGGTAACCCGCTTCATTCCTCACACTGACATGTCCAATGCCAAAATAGCTCCAGGTAATGCAGAATTGATGAGGACAAGGGATAAACAAAATGGCATCCTTCCAAACTAAACTTTCAAGTACCTGCTTTCTATTACTACCAACTCCCAAAAGATGATCCGTTTGCTTCCTCTAAAACCTGCAGTCCAATTTTCTATACTCTTTATTCGGGCTACAGGACGCCAACATATCTTGGCCTCCCGCGCTATCTTCTTCAACACCTTCAGCTCACCCAAACACTGCAGCCCAGGCTCAGTTAGATCTTTATATCTGGATCTAGACTACAGGAATAGTAATTTTTAAGTGAAAGAAATACACTCATGCTGGCTAAAAGTAAATCAGGTGACCAGTAGTCCAAAGATCAAGGCACGTGCTGATGGGCATTGCTTTCTTTGGGTAATACTTGTATAAGAGCAAAAACCATACGAGGCACAAAAACAGAGTCCAGCATGTTGCAGCCAGCAGGCAATGAGTAGATGCTGTGCTCTTGCTGAACTTAAGTGTCATTAGCTATGTATGTACAACTGCTTTTATTCATGGATGCTGTTTGGCTGACTGCCTGCTTTATCTATTAGATAGTGTTCAGCTCCTTGCATCATAGGTCTCAGGTACTTTTCAGTTCCTAGATGCCAAACAAGGTTAAAGGCCAAAATGACTAAACTGACCTGAGTGTCAGAACATGGGGAAAAATAAAGTGCTGCAACCTACCAAAAACAATCGGAAACATAAGCAAAACAACCTTGAAATGTTTTAATAAAAAAATGGCAATGTTTGTCCCACAGGCAAAAGACTAGAGGTCAACTTGTTGGAAGGTAAACTATTATATACGCAAAATGCCACTGTTTTGACAAGTTAGAGTTTGTAACGAGTATTACAATATGGTCAAATCTATTAATCCGTTACTATTGCGAATGTATACAGTGGGCATGTTTGTGTGCAATAGGTTCTACAGCAACCAACTGACGTAATGTCAATGCAGAGACAGCGGACTCTCATGTATTCTGCTGACCTCCTCTTGTATGTTTTGACAACGGCCCAAATATTGACTGGACAAGTTAAAATTATATCTGCATATGTACCGACAAGAATTATAAAAATGAATAAAATTGTGTGGAAAAAATAATATACACAAAATGCCACAGCGCAAGAACAGCCAGACTAGTATAAAGATTTTAACAAGCACCAATATCTCCATCATTTATACTTATACATGTATTTTCAATCAAGAGATAATAAAAATATGTTAACCATGTCTTCAAAGATCTTGCAACAGTTAAATCTTTAGTGCAGTCTTGGACCTCAATAGTTTTAAATTTTTACTCCAAAGGTGGAGGACACACTTATAAAAGACTATGAATGGATTTTAAAAATAGAGTCTCACACATTAAAAGAATGCTCAAACCTTGCAGTAATTCTTAAAAAAGGCTAAATATATGTAATGTAGTATAATGATGTCTTGTAAAGTGCATGAATCACCCCACATGGGGTATCTCTGCGCTGTAGACCGCTGGGGAACCCGTCCTGGCTTTCCCTGTGAGATGGTCCCTACAGGGTATCTCCAAGGTGAAACCAAGCATCCCCGGCGTCTGTGGGGGGGGGATGTTGTGGAGATGAGGCAAGCTAATGCCCAGAGTTACCGAGTATGTTCCCTGGTTAGAGTAGGCACCGAGGTGTGAATTATCGAGTCCGCTGACCCTGGTCCACGACCCTGCCACGTCGGGAATTGAACCCTGGTCCCGGGCCGTCCTCTGCTTCCGGGTCTACCGCCTCTAACCAGTGAGCCACACCACTCCACTATGGATGCTCCTGCATCGTAACCATGTATTGTGGTCCTCACAGCCAACTGTAAATGTTTACAACTATTTTAGCCAGTCTCCTGTAGCCACTGATGAAGCCCATTAGTCATAATCAGAGATTTTTTTACACAGGGCTCATCAATGAATACCGTTATGTGGGCAACATGTGTAGTAAAGAAAAGAACAAAACACTGAACAAATATTACTGGACCAAGAGAACAAGTTTTGGTATGGTCCGCTAGGACAAGGTACTTAAGAGGCCTTTGTTGATACAGTGTTCCAAGCCATGACTACAGGTTGTATAATCCATTCACAGAGATTTAGGTCCGAACCACAGACCAGGAATTGTAATGAGGTGTAAGACATGTTATAGGAAGAAGGTATATGCTACCTTTAGGTATTGCATTGTGTCTGCAACATATTGGCGCTGGTGTGGATAATGAAAAAAGATGGTCAGCCATATGACCTTACAGGATGGTGCGCCGAAGAGGCAGAACATTTTAGGGCAGGAGATGGATTTCTATTGGCCGCGAGCAAGACTTGAGATTTAGTAGGCATTTGTGGATAATTATAGTCATACTTCGGTTGTGCCTGCACCTAGAATCAGCTAAAAAAACATTTTAAAGCACAACACCATGCAAAGAAGTATTGTTGTTGCCTCTCGCTTGGAATCTTTTCTGAGATGCATATAGAAAGAGAAATCAAGTCAGCCAGCAAAGAAAGTAATATATAACTTACTTTGCAAGACAGTAATACTCTGATGAAATACTCTAGTGAAATCTGTTTGCTGATATTCCTTGATTTCTAAAGCGGTGGTAAAAATACGAGACATAGCAGATATTAGAACATTGGAATGTTGGGAGCTCCATTGCAGACAATGGAGTGCTCCCTGCTTCTACGGGCCGGTAAAGGCCCACAGAGCAACATTCCAATGTTCTACAAAGGCATCTAGAAGCTCGAGGGGATTTATATCCCCTCGAGCTTCGAGAACCCTTTGTTTAAATTGTTAGAACATTCTGCCCTCTAGTGGCAGAATGTTCTAATAGCCTTATAGCCCTTCGTAGCTGGGCTATACCGGCTATTAAAGTCCTGCTGTCTCGTTAAAGTCCCTCACCTTCGGCTCGGGCCTTTAACGATTCAGCGGGCCTTTAATAGCCGGTATAGCCCGCTACGGCGGGCTATAAGGCTATAATAATCTCTTTCGAAATCCTAAGAGGCTACTTTGATCAACATAACTTGGATCTACAGAAATTTGTGATCGCAAATCTCCGACAACCTATCTGTGGGAAGTATAGATTCCCTACAGAAGGACGCTGCATGTTTATTGACTTTGACCACACCAGCGTTTTGTCTCCTGAATTCGGAGGATTCCAGCTATTAATATAATATTTCCAATAATTGTTTACCTTTTGCATACTTTTCCAAGCTCATCAGACACAGCTAGAACAGGAAACTATGGAAGGAAAGTCTTGGGTTTCACCGGGCAGGAACATTTGATTATTTAGAAATTGGGTGAGGTTGAAAATAGTTTGAACTATCTAAACCCCTTTGTGAGTGGGATTGGGGATCCACAGGACAATTGTTGAAAAGTTAAGCACACCTACCGGAAAGACCCTATCTGTACAGAATATGTACAGCAGTAAGCTGCTTCAAGACTCATAGGTAATTCGACAAAAGGACAATTTCAAAATGCAGTGTACACCAATAGAAAAGAATAAGATAATTTGATTAGGTTGTGTGCCACCAAACTGACCACAGATGTCAGAAATACAATGCAAGAACATCCCCGCATAGCATTTGGGATGAAAACATGTCTGGCTACACAGATGAATACAGTGTTTAGAGGGAAATTAAGTATGTGATGCTGTGGCTGGTATATTTCCTTGGATAACAGTTCAGTAGCTGTAATACAAAGAAACACTTTAAGTTGTCAAACATCACTGAAATAGGAGTTGTTGCTGCAGTCTAGGGGATCCCAAAACTCGGAGCTAATTATAAACAATCTGAATGTTTGAAATTATAAATGAGTCCAGATTGTGCACCCTGGGACAAGCACAGAACCGAACCTGTATTAAAAGTAAAAGCGAGGGGGGTACATTTTTCAACACTCTTTGGGACCAACACTGTCTGCTGTAGGGTAGGATTCAACAAATCTGCAATCCTTGGAAAAGACATAACTCCACATATGGTGTCCTCAACTGACACACGCTTACCCATTTATGTCTTGGGGATGATGGGTGCATGGCGCAGCAGCAGCTGCCACTAGAGGGTGCCTGAGCCACCCACATTGTTTTTCGAGTTTTGTGGATGAATACTTGCCAGCTTGAAGAACAATCTCACTGTGTGAGGAGGGGGTGGGGCCTTGTGCAGAGTGGTACCAGCGAGGCACTTTTTAACCCCATCCCGCCACAAACCTCCCCCCTCCCCCCCCCAAAAAAAACTTGCTAGGCCGGTGCCAATGTCCCTAGGTGTTTTCACACCCCTTACCCCCTAATGGATGTTGGCAGTTCAAAGTCTCGGAAAACAAGCTGGAAAACCACTATTTGCAGTGGTTTTCAATTCGTTTTCCCTTCCACCATGTGATATTGGCTCCTCACAGGGAGACGATATCGTGTGTCACACGGTGTCACCGTGTTATTTGGCAGGTATGTGGATGGTAATTTCAAAGAGCAATTACCATTCAAATACTTTTTTTGTTTTTGTTTCCAATTAAATAAGGGCTTTAAGCACATGCGAGGTGCTGCTTGTGCCTGGCTGTCTCTCACATTTGCTGTCAGCAGCCAGGCACTTTCGAGTGGGGCAGATGCTCTAGAGAGGATGTATCCCCCAGCATTCCCCTTTAAAAAAAACATTCTATGCTGACTAAGGGCTGGGCTAGTGCCAGCCTTGGCCTGCAATGTTCGGGGGTCTGAAGAGACCTCCCATTCATGACGCACAGCAGTGTCATATTTTCAAGCAGTCCACAATAGGTAAACAGACACACTGTTGTGGTGCCCAACAGCTCTCACAGACATAATAGATGTCGGGATATTGATCAATGCTTATTCCTTTTCAGATTCATCTATCAGTTTTAACGGGACCTTGCCAGATTTTTCCACATGGCCACAGGAGTATGTGGACCAGTTTATATTACTATTGGAATTGAATGACACCCCAACCAACGTAGAGGGGGTAAGCACCTTTTAGACATACCCATGGATGTTTCTCTAATACCTACTCTGAGACTAGTGCAACATCCTTACACTCTCCCCATTTAATTCCTAGGGTACTACGAAGGCCCACCACCCTACCTAGGGTTGCCCCACCCTGTCCTGAAGAAGACCCGCATTGCCAAGGTCTAACCTCCCCGCATGGCCGCAAGACTGGTCGAAACGTCGACGCCCCCTTTTTAGTACAAGCCTGGACCTAAAATCCATATCTAGACGTGCCACATCTAAATATTATTCCAGGAAAAAATTGTAATTAGAAACAGCCTACTAGTATTGTGGCCAGGCCGCCAAGGACGGTGATTCACAATCAGTCTGCCCTCTTTTTATCCATACTAATTGTTTCCCTATGTCACTTCCATGATTTTTCTTTTCTCACCACTGCACATCTGAGCACCCTTCTTTACGCACGTTCCCCTTGGAGCAACCTTAAATGTGTAAATATCTTATGCTGAGTGTTTAACAATTGAATTGCCTCACCAGTTGACATGAAAATTAAATGCATGGTGAAATAGAGTTTGGTATGTTGCAATCTGCTGTTCTTTGTTTTGCTTTGAGTAAATTATTAAGTATTATGAGCAGATGGAATGTTCTTTAAACATGCTCACAAACAATCTATTGAATACAAAAGGTTAACTTATTAATCTTTCCTCATACGAATAAGGTAAAGGACCATTGTCTTTTGTATAATACTTGTTCTAAACACTATGTATCTTTATTATGAGCGGCCCAGAAGGGTGGGTGGTATTTATTCATTGCATTCAAAAAATACCCACACCACAAGGAGTGGCATTTACCAAGTACAGTAAGCACTTCTAAATCTAACTTTTCTTTACAAAAATGAAGAATTTCTTGTAGAATGTCAGGCAATTTCAGCACGTTTAACCTGCCGTAAGTCACTAGCAATAAACTGTGGGTGCAGTGTTTACTGTACATCTCGTTATTCCAGTCTCTGCACAAACTTGGGTCCTGCACACAAATTGGAATTTAACGACTCACTCGGAATAGGAAATATAATGCTCACAAGGCTAAAAACTCAATATAAAAGTATCTTTTTATATGCCAAAACGTTGTATTGAGACGAAATGTTGAGGGGAGAACAAAGTACAGTACAGATCGATACAGTAACCATGTCCTTGATGAACCTCGAAGTATTGGACTGTTTACACCTCACAATTCAAATAAGGCAAATTCAACCGAAAGAACACTGATATGGATAATAATGATAATAATAATAATAATAATAATAATAATCTTTATTTGGATATAAACATCCTTAAAGAGAGCGCCAACAACAATACGCGCTATTAAGACAAGAAAAACAAAAATCTATTAAACAGTGATTAAAAGCAAATCTTCCCAAAAACTTTCAAACCTAAGATGTTTGTGGTACTATCAAGTTAACAATATTGGGATTTTAAAAAAAAAACATTTTTTTTAAATGATATGGATAGATTAGGCCAGTGCTTCTTAACCTTTTTAGGTCTCGGCCTGGCGAAAGCAGCACATGCGCTGCTCTTGCCATGCAGAGGGCTTCTTGGAATCAATACGGATTCCAAAGCCATGTCCCAGCTCTGCATTCAGTTTTCATTTGTGCGCGTCATTTGGCGTCACGAATTATGCAAAAGTCAGTGCAATGATTGCACCAGAGGCATTTCAATCCCTCTTTGTTGCCACCCTGTCCCCTTTTGGCCCCGCCTACCGGGATTGGATCTTTTACCAGCGGCATCAAGACTATGGCCTTTAATTACTGGGGAAGCACTATTTGTTTTCCCTTCCCTCTCTGTCTCTCTCCCCGAGCAGACCCTTCCCTCTTTCTCTCTCAGAGACACAGCTGCTAGTTTTAAGAAGCGCCTGGTAAAAAGCTAAAATACAGATGGTGAAATACTGTTTACTCACCTGACCTCTGACCTGGCCTACCCGCGGTGACAAGTGGAGGGGCATTGTGCAAATACAACTCAGTCCGACCTGTCTCCCCATCCTCTGGGCGGCAGCTGTCCTGAAGCCTCCAGCGGAGGTGGGGGGCTAAATGCTGAGTAGACCTGGGGTGTTGTTCGTGGAGGGATGTGAAGGGTGCTGGGTTTCTTAGGCACTACTTATGTGAAGTAAGGGATTACGTACTGGAGGGGGTTTCAAATACAGTAAGAATCACAAAACGCATGTATAATAGTGCCACCAAGCTTCAATTTGGGAAAACAGTTACATGTTCGGATCGCTGCGTTATTACTGATTGAATGGATGATTCTGCCCCAGCCACAACGGCTGCGTCCCGGCAGAGTGGCCCGTGTGTCATGGGCCCCGGCGCCTGGAAGTAAATGTGCCCTTCGTCGCTGTTTGAATTATAAACTACAACTACAACAGTAATCCAGGTTCACTGGACCCTTCGGCCTCTGCTCCCCGTGCACGGCGCAATACTGGTCGGCCTTTCCCAGTGTCTGGCCGCAAAACAAATAAATGAATTGAGATTGATTTCAACATGAAATTATTGTCCTGAAGAAGGTGACGATCTTGTTTAACCGAAACGCCGCATCGACAATTTTCTTCTTATAACATAAATTGTTTTATTATGTATTGTATGTTTTTTTTTAATAAATTGATGTTTTAATCAAAATAATGAAAATATATAATGTTTGATAAATAAAATGAGATATACAATCCATTCCTTTGCCAACTTGTTGCCCTCATTGTATTCTGCTTAATCTATAACAGTGTATGGACAAATGATAAATCATATATGCAAATTTGTTAATCTGTCATGACTCTATTCCATATTTATCACACCAGCGATTAATATAACCGCTTTAGAATAGATGACCGATTGAGATGTTTTCCTTATAAAACAAGGAGAAGGGACCTGTGTATTTGTTGACCGCCACATCACTGACATGGTTTAACCTCCCCCAAAGAGGCTCACAGCGGACAACAAGCATTGAAAATGCAATAGGTCTTGCCTTTGATTAAGTTAAAGCCATTTGCTTTGCTAATGGTATTGTATTGCAAAGCAAATGGCTTTAACGTAAGCAAAGGCGAGACCTATTGCATTTAAAAAAATATATTTTTTTATTAACAAACCAAACAAAAATTAGACATCCGGTGACATATACCACTTCAAGGTTCGACATAGATACAATTCCATACTACAAAGTAGTACAAACAAGATTGAATTTAGGGATCACAGGGACTCACGTGCTGCCACCTCTTTCGGAGCAACAGGAGGAGTACAAACATCCCCACTGTAACTATTCCAGTTATCCCAGACCTTCCCCCACTTTGCAGGGCAACCTCTGGCAACATATACCAATCTCTCCCTATACATGCACCAATCCAAGTACTCCATCCACCTCTCGACCCGGGGCGGTTGGCTAGCGCCCAACAGCTGAGAAATATTATGTTTGGCGATCATACACGCCAGAGTCACCTACTGCCGCCCATACGTATTCAAATCCGTAGGCTCCCAGACGTTTAGAATACACCTTCGAGCTTCCATCACTATCCACCCCTAGCACCTCTTGCATCTTGTCATGGATTTTAACCCAATATTGCTGTATTTCGACACAGTGATACAAAATATGCATAAGAGTTCCAAGCTCCCCACACCCCCTACGACACTCCCCCGTCTCCGCCCGACTCAAGTGGACCAGTCGGGGACCTGTAACATATGACCTATGTAGAATTTTTAATTGCACGAGTCTGAGTCTCATTTGAATTGTCACTACCTTTGGGGAGGAAACTGCCTCCCTCCAGTCTTCATCGTCTAGTTCTAAACCATATGTGCCCCATTGTGCCCTAATGGTTGCCAGCGGGTCCCCCATATTGTTAATGAGTTTTTTTTTATAGATTAATGAAATGGTCTTTTCCGGGAGGTGACCGTCTAACACCCGGTCTTCTAAGGGTGAGGCTTCCGGAAGCGCGGCAGCCCTGGGAACATGCGTGAGTAGTGCATGTCGAATCTGGAGATATCGATATTGCTCATTCTCGTGTAGGTGATACTTGCCTTTGAGGGCCCCGAAGGAGAGAACCGTGTCCTCTCCCCAAATATATCCCGATCTGCAAGATCCCAATGAGATCCCATTTGTCAAACCCCTTTGTTTTTCATAGAGTGCCCAACTTCTCCGAGTTCCATAGTGGGGTTGCACGGATCAGTCTACCGTCCCACCCTAGGTGCCGATTAGCCGCATGCCACACCTGCACCGCGTGGGCCGTCTGACCCACAAGGGGAAATCTGCCGGCTCTAGCGTACAAGGCCCTCGCAAGGTCTCCTCCTGGCACCAATCCGCGGTCCATCGCATATCCAGGGTCCCCAGGAGACCCATAAATAGCGTGGTTCACCGCCGCCAACTGGGAAGCCCAGTAATACTTCCGCAGATCGGGCAGACCGATCCCCCCGTCGTACCAGAAAAGGGAAAGTTTAGAAAAAGCGATACGAGGCTTGCCTTCCCAAAGAAGCTGCTGTTGAAGGGCTTCAATTTCTTTGAAATAGGATGAGGACACCGGGTCCATAGAATTCTGGAGAGCGTATAGGAATCTGAGAAGGGCCATCATTTTGAAAAGCACCGCCCTACCGAATAGGGAGAGCAGCAGCGCCTTCCACCTCGCCACATCTTTCCTAAGCCAGGCCAGCGGGGGGCACAAGTTGTTGGCATATCTCAACTTCGGATCTAACGTCACATAAATGCAGAGATAGTGAAATCCCGACGTTTCAAGTTTTAGCGGGCAGGCACTGGGGACCGCCGGGGGTTCTCCGCTAATGACAAAGAGTACTGATTTTGACCAGTTAATCGCGAAACCAGAGTACCTCCCAAACATGGCAAGCAGACCTATTGCATTTTTAATGGTTGTTTACTTCTGTGGACTCCAACATAATCGTTACTGGAACCTGGGGACCTCCACTGAATCCCTGATGGAATGCAGGGACCTCCACTGAGTCATTACTGGATGTATGGCATCCCAGCCTAAGCATTTTCAAGCAGTCATTAAGCAAGTACGTAAATTGTGAAACATGGCTTTTAATTTAGAAACAACACAAAAAAAATGTTGTTTTCATTGGAAGATTGGAGCTTTTTTAAATTCAATCAAAGCCACTCATCGTCCATATTATATTACGTCTGGTGCACTTGCACTACTTTCATGAACCAATCTGATGATACTAACTTAATTGTTAGCCTCCAATTTCAAATTCCTTCACATTTATAGACCATTTTAAAATGTTCAATTTTACCTTTTTGCTTCATTATTGACATGCACTTTATTATTAAGTTAATATTATTTCATTTTCTAAGCAGTTGTGGACCCCTGAGTAGTCTTTGCAGACCCCTTCTAGGGGTCCCTGGAACACATCTTAAGAACCACTAACATTCTCATCTTGTCTAATCCAAAGGAACCATGAGGTTAAACCACTCTGTACTCTGAAAATGTACAGATCATAAAAAAAATCAGAGCTCCATAGCTCAGAGCATAAAAAACAGTGGTGCTGAAAATCAAACGTTTGATTGAGCGAGCATAAAATAACTAACAAATATCCGAGATGTAAGTGTAGACCTATTCAAAGGCAATTAGCGAAAACTCAATAGAGATCTAAGAAGGTATCACCTTCTGCAAATGAGTATCCAACATATTTCACAAAGGTGCCCAGCTATTGATTAGCTTAGGGTGTAGAAAGGTAACTTTGTCTGCAATACATAAGGAGCATAACCTAGCCCACCATGTGTGGGTGGAAATGTTTCAGTCTTTCGCCTGCCATATTAGACAGTTGTGACACTCATAAGAAGTAAGCAAATCTATAAGCAGCATGTACACGAGTTTTATGGCAATAGATGGATTGCATTCACACCTAACAAAACATTACTGATTCTAGTACAATAGTGCACTAAAATAATCTTGGCTAAATAATCGTAAATATGTACCAATATGGGCGAATCAATTTACATCATAAAACAGAATCAATGAAATTGGGTTTGGAAAGCCAGGAGGGTGTCCAGAATGATCTAGGTATTGATAGGAATCTTGTCTGTTCTACTGCTGAAAAAATATTTGCAATGTAGGGAGATGTATGCATCAGGGACCAATGTGTCTTCTACAGGGGGTCCTTATGAACGCGGATTAAAAGCTTATTTGAATGGTGTTGTGTTCAAAGATTACATTTTGAGAAAGTAGAAGGTAAATGTGTATATGTACTAGAGGATTAGGGCCAGATGTTGTAAGAGAAAGGTAAAAAAAAAAAGGTCACAAATTCAGTAATCAGAATTTGTACAGCACAACACTGTCAGCCCTAACTAAGGGTATCTGGACACGGAGGGTGCAGTGTCTCTGTCGAAAAGCCAAGTCGTGAGTGTCTTTCTGAAGTCTGTTAGGGAGGGTGCTGTGCGTAGGTGGAGTGAGAGGTCGTTCCAGGTGGACCTCCTGGCAGCGGGATAGAACTGGCGGCTGTGGGAACTCAAACGCAGTCCAAGCCAGCGAGGAGCTAGGTGGGAGCATGAGAGCAGTGCTCATGGCCAACGGTCAAGGGCTGCTCCCCTGAGCACCAACATTTGGTCACCAGTCTCTGATTTGGTGATCTGCCTTATTCGTTAATAGGTTGCGTGGCAATATCTCCCGTCGAATTGTGTTGCAGAACAACTTGCATAATTAATACTAATTAAGCAGCTCATTATTTTAGACCCGCTCCCCGCGATTGGCTACAAACACAGGAATGGTGGTCTGCGGTCATCGCATTCTCAAAAGGGAAACACATTTTTAAAAAAGTATTATTAAAAAGTAGCTTGTGGTGCTTTTCAATTTTTTTCCCTGTTTAGGAATAATACAATGGGATGTGCAGGTAATGGTGCTCTGGACCTCTGACTGCTCCTCTCATCACTGAAAGAATTCGCAAAGGAGAGAGTGTCTCAAGAGGTACATAGGGGCAAACCTATGATCACCTCCTCCAAGTCGGATGCAAAACATTGATGAATACCACTGCGATACGCAATCAGGAGGGAACATCAATTAGACACACACTACTAATTGCAATTTAGAAAGAACCGCAAAAACGTTTTTGCGAGTCTGAGTCCTAAAGGCTTTTCGGTCTCACAAAATGAGTTTAATACTTACACACCTATAAAAAGTTTGCTAATCACACAGAAAAGTTTACGAAGTAAACTGCTAACAAGTGTGTGCATTTTACTTAGAAATAAGACTGATCAAATAGAACCATAAGGGTTTCTTTTTCCTTATATCCGCGAGACCCCATGGACCTTTTATATGGGCGAGGCACTCTCTTCAGTCAAGGCAAGTAGCAGTCATTGGCAGCGTTCACAACCATCGTAAAATGGTCTCCCATTTGTAATGCACAATTATGATGAAAACGGGTCCAAAATGGTCCATATTTACCTGCACATAGTGTCTGGCGCCTTACTACAATTATTACGCGAATTATCCCGCTGCCATGGTGAAACAAAAACAGCAAACTGTTGCTGAGATGGCGAAAGCTGCTCAGAGTGGTGCCAAGAAGATTTTGTACGAATGTAGGTGAGTAATTAAATCCCCGAACAAAAAGTGCAACAGATGCGGTTACAAAAGCTTCACAAAAATGATGTCATACGGCCCGGCGCTCAAACCTTAAACTGGCAACGGGTGTTTCTCCGCGTCACGAAGATACAGTTACCGCACGCTGAAGCATTCCAGGTTGAAACCGATAGGGTTTTCCGGAGCGTGACCAGACATGCCATTTTCAAGAGCGATACGGCATTGTATCCTGCAGGGAGGCCTTGGAAATAAATTAATCCTGTCTAATTAAAAGCCTCTTCTGCCAATCTAGATTATTAGGACAAAAAATTAGAGCCGAGCCACCCGTAATACAATCCAGGCGAGTTTACAGAAAAACATTGTTTCCCATTTTTTTCGGCGGTGGCCTTGCTTACATATCATTCGACTTTAGAAAATTACAGACCCTAGGCTTCATTTCAGTCTGACTTCACTTTCAAGGAATTCTTCAATTAACTTTTTTTACGTTGCTTTGAGCTCTGCATCCAACGAGAAAACAATTTGTGGTTTCTGACTCCTTCCTGTGCCAATGGCTCGCATCCACATTTGACTTTCAGACATGATGTCTTCTCATCCCGTGGCTCTGTTTTATGCGGAGCTGCTGGACAGGCGTCAAGGAACATGGTATTTTTGGGTGTGTCAATCAGTGGCGGCTGCTGTGGCATTTAAGTGGTGAGCAGCGCGGGAGTAAATAAAATAAAAATAAATAATGCCTACCTGCATTCCGCAGAGTTGGTGCTCTTCAGGCCTCTGCTCCTCGACTCCTAGCATACCACAGGGTCACCTATGCTAATCTAGATGCTGCTCATAGGCTGGCATTACCCAGCATGAGAGCAGCACCGTGATTGGTGTGGGCGCCATAGTTAGCTGCTCATCAAGGGACTATGACACTCTGCGTGCTCTCCACCCGGCTGGACAGCACGGCTCGGGTGGAGAGATCTAAGAGCGCGTCAGCCTTAGATGGCCGGCTTAACCGCCATGCGTACTTGAAGCAGTGTCACCACTTCTGCCCCTTCCTGCTGCTTTGTCGATGTGAATAGATGGCCCACCCTCAGCTCAATGCAGGAAGTAAGCTAGGAAAAATAAAATGATAAATACATTTGTTATATTCATGATATTTTTCAATGTTCACTGCTCAAAAGCAGTGGGGCCACGCTCCTCCGCCTTAGCATAGGAGCTGCCACTGGGCTCAATGCCCAGCAGCTGGAGAGCCAGAGACCTATCGCTCAGCCTTTGCTTCCACTGACAAACCCCACAGTCACTATGAAATGGATACAACACGTGCAGATCAAAATAAACGAGGTAGCCTATTATATTGGTTGCTAGAAAACAGCCATGTTTTGCAGTTGAGCCTTAGCATATTGCCCAATTTTTATATGACTGGGACGAAAAAAAATGTATGCCGCAGGAACACCTTCACTGCCACAAGGTCTGTGTATGAGGCATGTGCTTCTATACATACAAATTACAGTCTTCAAGAAATAACAAAGGTGAAGCTGTCTTTAATTACACATAATCTAAAAAAACTGTATTTTGAGCAGTTAATGTGTGAAATACCTCATTACTGGAGCGATTTGCACAATATTTAAATTACTGCAACATATCAACAAAAGAAAATAAATTTCATTCATCAAGGGGACCATGAGGCGAAGCTCGGCCACATATCCTCCCAAGAAGCAATCACAACTGCGTTTGCGACCCTGGGGTATAGTTAAAAGGGAAAGGTCCTTCCTTGCCCCAATCTTTCCATGAAGCCAGTCCCAAACTCACATCCAGGATACTTCACGACTTCAGCCCAGAGAGAAGGGGGTGCACTCTTTGTGGGTATGTTGGAAACACCCACAAAGTAAGAATATTGTGCAAATTCACAAACATGGGCTAAGCATATTTCCACTGAAAAAACACACTACAAACTCGGTTTGATCGGAGGAGCATCGCCCCACTTTTTAACCCAAAGATGAAAAATTAAATGGAAATATGTCACCATTTTATGTTTCATCCTCCTGTCCTGAACCGAGCATTAGGACCGGGGCGGCTGCTGAATGACAGCAGCAGGGAGGAGGGTGGGCTGTTTGTGCACTTTTCAAAGTGCACATGTTCCTTTGGGCGGCCGTCTTGCGATGGCCAACCAGACATGCGCACTTTGAAGCCTCTAACATTCGAGTAAGTGCAGGCCTCCAAGGCGCTGGGGTGTACTGAGTAAGGCTGCTCCGTCAAATCAGGGCGCTGCTCTCACAGCATGAGAGCAGCACCAGGATTGGTGCCCACACTGCAGCATCCGGTTCAGAAGAGGTCCAGAGCGGAGGACATCATTTCAGGCACTTTAAAAAAATCTATATATTAGCGTGCGTGTCTCCTCTCCCCCCTCACTGTAGATGCCAGCCACAACTGTACAAACCAGCACTGGCAAGGTCAGTAATTGGGCATGGCTACCTTAGGTAAATGCACTTTAATGGCCACATATTGCGTGATATATGTGGGTGAAACATAGGATACACATGTAGATGCAGTGTTCAGAGAGAAACTCATTTACTATGCATCGGAGGAAAGTATGGAATCATCACGCAGAGGAGGAGGATCATGTCTGAAATTGGAGAAGCACAACCTTGAGGACTTTGGCATGCCGTGACATAGCATAAGTTTCTCCACAGGTTCAAAGCGATCTCCAAGAAAGATTTCTCAGGACAGGTACTAAACTAACAGGATACAAGGAAGGTCAGTGGTAAGGATCTTTTGTTTAAGTAAATTAGAAGCAGCTTACTTTCCAAATCAGGTGATGCATCACTAGCGTCAGGACCTTGGTAAATCCAGATGGGATAGAATATATATATATATATTTTTTTAAAGAGTTTTATATAGCGCGAACTTGACCCGAATCGGGTATCAGAGCGCTTTACATAGCACCAGTTGTATTACATGAGGACACAAAATTGAAGTTAAGGGGGAATTCATTTTCCGCCTACAGTGTACTCCGCTTGCAACATTGCTGATGTTTCCAAACAGAGAAAGAGATAGGAAAAAGTATCCATACGGAGAGAGTATGATTCCAATCCAGTCTCTCGGCTAGAGTGAGGAGAATGTGTCACAATCACCATCTTTTGACCTTTTTTCTATAAATGGACATTCATATGTTTAGAAGGCATCTAGCTGCTGGCTGCAGTTTCAGTAGTTTCTGACATTCTGATCTAATTAAACACTATGACAAATTCCTCAGCCCTCTTGAATAAGCACGGTCAGGTCAGAGTCCTGGAGAGGATTCAGACTGTGGAAAGGTATTCAGTATATATGTGTGTCTCCAAGGTGCACAAGTTCTTGCCATGTCTTTGGCCTAGGACAGCATGGGCTCTGCGTTCCGCTGACTTACTACTGGAGTGCTGTGATGGGTGACGTTTGATCGAGCTTGAGGGACCCTTTTGAAGAATGAAGCGCTGCATTCCACTGATAGGCAGCAGAGACAAGGACACTGCTGGAGCAATCACTCTCATGAGCTGTTGCTACTTGGAGACAGGAGAGGGAGAAGCAACAGTCTGGCTGCCTCAACTCTGCTGGTCTCCAGAAGAATTTGGCTAAGAAACAGCCAGACACCTGGTCAAACACTATCCAACAGCAGGAACAGGGGAAGCCAAGCCATGCCTATGCAGACTATGAGACCACTATCGAGTGGTAGGGCATTCCTGCCAATTTTCAGAACCTAAAGAGAGCACCTATGAAGCCAATAAGTAGCCGGCACCCATTTCACATCCCTCCGACAACAACATCCACAACAGTGACCGTATCACTGCATTCGTCTACCTCCACACTTGGAAGGGAGGTGCACCGGCCCAAGTGATGCTACATTCAAGGCCGGCTTTAGCGCTGGTGGCACCCGGTGTGACAATCAGTTTTGGTGCCCCTACACACACCCCATGCCTGCCTCCTCGGATTCTCTCACTACCACCAGGCAAAAGTGCCCCTCATCTCGCCAATCATAAGTTATTGCTAAAAGCAGCCCTCTCCCACCCCCGCGGTCAGCGCCCCCTCCACAGGTCAGCGCCCAGTGCAATCGCACTGGCCGCACTGCTCTAAAGCCGGCACTGGCTCCATGGGACCAAAATGGCTAAAAATACCATGGATTAACTCAAAGGTGTGTTTTCTGGGTGTGGTACAGGTCTGCTATTACAGCAACGCAATGCAGAATGTGCTGGATACCGCAAGGTGGGGCTCATTTGCATGGGGTGTGCTCTTTGCAATGGATCTTCACCAAGACACATACATACACTGAGAGAGCATTTACTATTACTAAACACTAACACAGTAATGTGACAAAGGTGAAAAGTTACAGGTGTACCTTTTTTTGGTCTTATGACCTTGTATGAAATGGGCCAACAATCTTTCTGTATGTAAAACGTCAGGCACCAAGTGGTCCTGTTACAGAACATATGTTTTACAGAGCGCCCACTGCCACAGTTCGGGTGAATGAGGTGTCATCTTCGGCATTCCCCATTGGTCGGGGTACAAGTCAGGGGTGCCCACTCTCACCGCTTTTATTTGCGCTCAGCCTGGAGTCGCTGGCCTGTGCCATTCATTGCCACCCACAAATACGTGGTTTTAGAATTACCCCCACCGACGTGGAGCAAGAAAAGATTTCCCTTTACGCTGACAATGTCCTTCTTCATGTCACAAATGCCGGTCCTACTATACTATGTGTGATACGATAGAAGAGTATGGGAGGCACTCTGGGGGTGGCATCAACTGGTATAAATCCACAGTATACAGCCCAGGTGAGATCCCGCCGGGATTGTCCTTGCCTGGTGATTTGAAAGTGGTCCCAGACGGATTCCAGTACCTGGGTATTTTTATCACTCCACAAAGAGATATGCAGGCAACGTAACCATGGGAAGGTAATCACAAAATTCAAGCAAGACGCCAAGAGGTGGAGGGCCTTACCCTCTCCTTGCTGGGGAGGGCACCTTGTATTAAAATGATTACTTTGCCAAAATTACTGTAGGCACTCCAGAATGCATACCGCCAGCTCCCAAGGACGGTGTTTAATAGGCTAGAGGGAGATATCCGGTCCCTACTGTGGCAAGGATTTCACCCCAGGGTAGCTTTAAAAGTGTTGCAGCGCAACCCTGACAATGGTGGAATTGCGTTGCCGGACATCAAGGCATATTACTGGTCTGCCAAGACATGGGTCTCTTGCTCACTTTGCCACTGGATTCAAGCTAGCCTGGCTGATGACGGCTGATTAGCCAGATACCCGTCCCAGGATGCTTGTTTCCGGTCCAGGGAAGACATGGCTTGGCAGTTCGGGCTGGACTGTTCCCATGAGGCACAGGGTCAAAATGATTTGCATATGGCCATGTCTGAACTGGGGTGGCGGAGTAAGCTAAAGAATGATGATGGATTAAACTCAGATCAGTTGACTGGGGGTAAGTACTTGTAATGTTCAACATTCCGTCCATCATTCCCTTTCGTTTTGATTTGTTTGCCCTAAGTTGGCAGGGTATGCCCAGACGTGGGTCCCTTGCTCACTTTGCCAATGGATTCAAGCTAGCCTGGCTGATGACGGCTGATTAGCCAGAAACCGGTCCCAGGATGCTCGTTTCCGGTCCAGGGAAGACATGGCTTGGCAGTTCGGGCTGAGCTGTTCCCATGAGGCACAGGGTCAAACTGATTTGCATATGGCCATGTCTGGACTGAGGTGGCGGAGTGAGCTAAAGCATGATGATGAATTAAACCCTGATCAGTTGACTGGGGGAGAGTGCTTGCAATGTCAACACTCCGTCCATCATTCCCTTTGGTTTTGCTATATTACTGGTCTGCACATCTAATTCCTATCAACAAATGGTTACACAGGGCACAGGATCATCCCACATACAGGTTAGAAAGGGCTGTGATGGGATCCCATACACAGTTGCACTACCTCTACTGTAGCAACGGTAAATCCACACTGCTGCTAGCAACACAAGTTACCCTGGAGGAGTGAGATAGAGCAACAAAGGCAGTGGGATGATCAAGACGAATTACAAAGAGAACACCACTTTGGAGGGAGGATAGTTTAGTGAGCTGAAAAAATTAATGGGATTTAGAGCATGGGACCCGTTGAGCATTTCCATTATAATATTGTGGAAAAAGGTTAACTTAAAACCTGGTCTAATCTCAGAACAGAGAATGGACTCCATAGATCTAAGTTTCTCAAATATGCACAATTACGCCATGCCTGGCAGGCAGAGGGAATATTGTGCATCAACTTACCCAAATATGCTCCACTAGAAGGGAGATTGCTACAAGAAGAACTTGTAGAGAAGGCGGTCTCCACCACCTATAAAACAAACAATAACATACTAGACAACCTTGGGAGATTATGTGAGAGGTGGGAGAGTGACTTAAGAAGCCTGGAGGATGTGGACTGGGAGGCCGCCCTTATGCACCCCAGGGAAGTGGCCATTAAAGCTTGACTGTGCCTTATCCAGTACAAAATCCTACATAGGATATATTATAACAAACAGAAACTACATAAGATGAATAAGTTGGTGCCTCAATACTGTCTTAAATGCAGGAATGTCAAGAGAGACTTTTACCATACGGTGTGGGATTGTCCCGTGTTGCAGACATACTGGAGGGGAGCGGTGGGGGAACTGGAGAGGACCTTGGGGGTCCTCCTGCCAGTGGACCCTGGTTTCGTCCTTCTGGCGATACGGAGCGAGGTTGATATTATAACAGCTAGAAATAAAATTATCCCTTGGTAGACAATTGGTACAATTCATAGAATTTGAAATTATCTACAGTGATAAGTATCACGCAATATTAACCCATACGTTGAAATCTTACCTAATTTAAAATGTAACCAGCCAAAATCTAAAGTAAAATGTTGAGAAATATTTTTATTAAAAAACAGAAGTTTTTTGAAGTGTTTGAAATTAAAAAGTGTGAACATAAAATATACAATTCATCACAGCCTAGTCATATATCAAACAAGGAAATATTGTAAAAATGTGCATAAAAATGATATTTACTTAAACCAAGAGCATAAAAACAAAGTGTTCAAATGTAGAAACTAATAAAGACACATCTATACCCCAGTACCTATCTGTGACAATAAACAATCAAACAGAGAGACAAAAAACAGACAGTTCAATTTGTCATTAAACGACACATCAGGGTCAAAATATTTTAAAACCAATCCTAGTGGCACATTATTTAGCTTATCTTTAGGAATGATTATTGTCCCAAGGATAGTGTCAGACAGTAGCGTCAACTCGTTCCGATGGCTTGAGCTTATTGTTCCATCTTTTTCAAGACAAATATATGTCTCTCTTGTTGGGCACTGGTGGGTTGCCTGCTGATATTGATCCTTACTACATGGTATTGTTGTCTTGATGTTCTGTTTTCATAAGGCATGTTCATCACCTTTAGTTTTGCGAATCTCATAAAAACAAACAGCCTTTGTTTTTTATGTTTCCAGTTACTTAGGTCCTTTAGTGTTTAAAGTTTCGCTTTCCTCGAGGAAGACGTACCGCACACCAGTTGGAGGAAAGCCGGACCAAGCTTACGTTAAACACGACAGAGGGGAAACCCCATGGATAGAGAGCAGTCCGAGGACTCAAAATTTTAAAATCGTTATAAGGACGGGAGAGGGACGAGCAAGGCTTTTTTAACACAAAAAACAAAGGCAGCAGACTGTCAGAAGATTATCGAACAACTTAATTAAAGGACACCATAAAACTACAAAAACTATTGTCTTTAAGATAAACCAAAAAGGTGTTTTAAAAGCGAAACTTTAAACAAGAAGGGACCTAAGTAACAGGAAACATAAACAAGCATTTACAATGCAATAGGTCTCGCATTATTAAAGTTTGAGCTATTGGCATTGTAAATGACAATGCCTTTTATTCATTTGTTTTTAAAACCTGCAATTGGTGCATAAACACGCACTTTAAACGTATAGTCCTTGCTTACGACGAGCAAGGCTGGCAGTAAAAAAGACTGCTAGCCTTGCTTCTCATAAGCATGGACTATAAGTACAAAGTGCTTGTTTACGCACTGATGCAAATGAATAAAAGGTGAAAAGGTGAAGAACTTTGAACTGATAATATCACATCATGCAGCAATATTGTTGAAACATTATAATAATGGGCTCCAGCCTGGGTTTCGATGTGTGTGGTTTGGTATATAAAAAACAGAAGGGGCTGGCCAGTAAAATATTTCTATGCTTGAACTGAAGTCTGCCTTGTTCACCTTCCTGAGTGAGAATATTTCAAGCTTTCCTGAGCGTGTCTTACACATCTGACAAGTGTGGAGAGGTTGTGGCCTAGCGGCCAGAGTTGCCGTCTTTGAAGCTGGGGAGCCAGGTTCAGGTCTCGCCATTGGCTCAACATTCTGGTATTCTGTGAAAATCACTTATTCTCCCTGTGAGTACCAAAAATGAATGTGGCCTGGTGTTACTTAACTGGTGCTTAACATAAAACGCTCTGATGCCTTAGGGTTGATGTGCGCTATATGAAACAAAATAAAAAAGGAGTGCAGTTTTCACACCGCAACCGTTCTTCATTCTCATCAATTTTCCACTGAGATACAGCATAGGGAGGGTGGTCGGCTTTACCCAGACTGTCAGTAAATCCATATCCAGAGTGCCAGGCAGGACCGAACGGCGGTGTGACCGGATTGCACGCGACCAGGAAGAGGCGAGTTTACTCTCCAAAATATGGGACTTACCGGAAATAAGTTGGTTGTGAACATAATTATGCTCTCTGGGCAATACATGGCACATATGATCTGGTGGTGTGATTAGTTCATATGTAACCAGGTGACCAAGGTTCCCCTTCAACCAGCCACACTTCAATACACTGTGTGATCCTCGGCAAATTAATTATATCTGGTGATCTCATATTGCTCCATTGCGAGATGGCAAGTGAGCCTCGCCTATATCAGGTCGCTTTGCACTGAAGGCCTTGGAGGTAACTTTTTGTCATAATGAATCCCCGCCCACAAGAACCGAAGTGTAAAAGCAATGAATGACCTTTCATGTGGAACATCTCACACATACAAGGAACAACTTTAGGGCCTTTGATTCGTGGTCTCGCAAAAAGTGGGCTCCTTATATGCACTCTTTTTCCATATCGCGGGCACTCACAGCTCACCACCACAGATTCATTCTCTGCCTTCTGTGATTCATAATAGAAAAAAAGACTACAACTACCACAATGCAGCTGGGTTGTTGGCTTTAGAACCTGTGTACCTGGGTCAGTGGTCACATGATTAAAAAAAATTGGTTTAAGGTGCTCAAATCGTCTTATCTTCCTGGGCCTCCAATTGCAAAAGATAAACAGTCCATAAAAAAAACTACTGTATGGTGTTATGTCAGAATTAAATTCACACCACACATGTGTTGTATACAGTACCTAATGTTTAAGTTATAAATGAAAAAATACAAAAGTAGTCTCCACAGCGCTCTGGGCTTCCAGGCACTATTTCGGCGTAACGTCAAATGGCAATAATAAATGTTAAGCAAATTAGTCATGCTCAAATTGGTGAGAGCGCTGACAGTACACCAGTATAAAGTGTTCCATACGATATTAAGTGCCGTTTGCATATAGCGCCAAGAGGCCGAACGGCGAGAGCTGAGCTTCACTAACACCCGGCGAACTCCGAACAAATGTTGAAATTATGTATACATTGAGCGGTCCAGAACCCCAGACCCCCACCCATACTCACTCCTCTGGCAGGCATGTGTGAGCAGTCAACGCACGAGGCTCGCCCCGTCCCTTCTCACAGCCCCGGCCCCTGGTACTGCCCCGCTCGCCGTGTGTGGGCAGGCGAGCCAGTTCAGTGCTGCTCAAGCAGCCATAAAATTGCGATGCTCTTCATGCAGCACAATGACTTAATCAAGTTACAGCGGAGCCCCCACCAGGTAGGCGGTGAGACTGGCCTATTGTGTGTGGGGGGAAAAAGAGCCCCGCTAATGTGATTGCGAAATAATTAGATGGCACTTCAAAGCAGATTAAAAGAGAACTTTGAAAAATGTTTAAAATATAAGTAATCCTAACGAGGAACACAAACAATATTCATTCACATTTTTGTTTAAATTAATACTTATATGAGCATGAGGAATATAAAGTTGATATTTACAAAAAATGAAAAAAAATACTAATAATAAAACAGAGCTTCCAATTAAAACAATATAATTTAATGTCCATTTTATTTTAGGTAAATCGTGAAAAGAAAGCTGCACTAGAGTTTTGCACACACAGCCTTTTTAATGTTTTTCCGTAGGTTTACGAGCCACTACTGATATCTATGCAACACAAGAATACATCATTAATTACAAAAGTTGAAAAAAAAAGTGTAGGTAAAATAATGTAAAAACGCGACATTACGTTTCCCCCCTCCGGCATCTATTACAATAGAAACTCCAAACAGCACCAGCAACGCATATTTTATATCCGCATAAAGGTTGCTTTGCACTCAGAACACCGCTATGCAAAACGCATATTGCAAAAAGAAACAAGCCGGTAAGCCTTTTTTGCTGAGTCGTGCCCGCCAGCAAATGAAAACACACATACCTGCAGCGGGGGCCCGGCATTGCAAGCAACGCAACAGTTGCATCGCATACTGGGGAGGAGGAAGGCGATCCCGAAAGTGAAAGCGATCGGGGGGAAAAAAAAGCGAGTGGTGCGCGCGCACCTTTCCTGCCATATGCTTTCAATTATCACGCCGTTCTGGGCACGATAATTGAAAGCATATGGCAGCAAATGCGCGTAATGGACACCAATAGGCATGGGGTGGAGCTATGCCCCCGCCTCTGGCCTATTGTGTGCTATTTTCGAAACGAACCAGCTGGGAAAGGCCAATAGCAGGCTGCAAAACTAAAAATACATGCACGAGCGTGCTCAATTCCTGGGTCCATTTCGTAAACCCGGACAAAAGGACTCTTGCTGCGCCGTGCAACGCAGGGCGCGAACCCTAAAAACCAGGCTGTTTGTTTTTATGAGATTCGCAAAACTAAAGGCGATGAACATGCCTAATGAAAACAGAGCATCAAGACAACAATAACATGTTGTAAGGCTCTATATCAGCAGGCAACCAACCAGTGCCCAACAAGAGAGACATATATTTGTCTTAAAAAAGATGAACAATAAGCTCAAGCCATTGAAACGCGTCAGCGCTACTGTCTGACAATCCTTGGGACAATAATCATTCCTAAAGATAAGCTAAAGAACGTGCCACTAGGATAGGTTTTAAAATATATTGACCCTGATGTGTCGTTTAATGACAAATTGAACTGTCTGTTTTTTGTCTCTCTGTTTGATTGTTTATTGTAAAAGATTGGTACTGGGGTATAGATGTGTCTTTATTAGTTTCTACATTTGAACACTTTGTTTTTATGCTCTTGGTTTAAGTAAATATTGTTTTTATGCACATTGTTACAATATTCCATTGTACGATATATGAATAGGCTGTGATGAATTGTGTATTTTATGTTCACACTTTTAATTGCAAACACTATAAAAAACTTCTGTTTTTTTAATAAAAATACTTCTCAACATTTTACTTTAGACTTATGCTGGTTACATTTTAAATTAGGTAAGATTTCAACGTATGGGTTAATATTGTGTGATACTTATCACTGTAGATTATTTCAAATTCTATGATTGGAACCAATTGTCCACCAAGGGATAATTTTATTTCTACCCGCCAGTAGTACTCTACTCCCCTGGTTGGTAAAAGGGGTCTCTATCTTCCTTTTTCTGATATTAATACAGCCCAGCTACTATTTGCTTAATTGGGTCTGGCAGTGGCCAAGAAAGGTGTGGCTCAGTGGCGGGCAGTGGAGGAGATTCCGACGATTCAGGCGTCCCTGCAAACAGGGGATATTCCTTCACAATGGAAACTGGCCGCAGTCAGACCACTACAGAAAAAAGTAATACCTGACCCCACGACACTGTCTAACCTGCGCCCCATCTCCCTCCTCCCCGCAGTATGCAAAATCACCGAATCCCTTGTCAACAAACAACTGATGGCCCACATAGAAAACAACAACATATTACATCCGTGCCAAGCCGGTTTCAGGGCTCACCACTCCACTGAGTCAGCGCTACTATCATCAGCAGAAACCATTCGAGCTGCCTTAGATCAGGGAAAAATGGCTGTCCTGATCCTATTAGACCTCTCTGCGGCTTTCGACACGGTGTCACATGCTATCCTGTTACACCGCCTGACCAAAGCTGGCATAGCAGGAACCGTGTTCGAATGGCTCAAGAACTATTTGGAGCAGAGACGACAGGTTGTCATGCTAGGCAACTTCCTTTCTGAGGAGAAGCTCCTGACATCTGGGGTGCCGCAGGGCTCAAGCCTGAGCCCTACCCTTTTTAACCTTTATATGGTACCCTTACTGGAACTTATCTCCACCTTTAACATCAGTACTATTGCCTACGCTGATGACACCCAACTCGTGTTGACCCTTGACAAAAATCAAACTGACGCTGAACAAACTCTGAAAGAGTGCTTAACACCAACCTTTGAGTGGATGACCCAAAATCATCTAAAATGTAACTCAGCCAAAACTGAGATTGTTCCTTTTGGCCTCAATAACTGTTTCTCCCCAAAGGACTGGTGGCCGGAAATGGTGGAAGCCCCCCCCCAAGACAACTAATTCTGTTCGAAACCTGGGCATTAAGTTCGACAATACCCTCTCTTTCAGTCTACAAGCCAAAGAAGTAGCTGGGACTTGTTTCAGAACCATCAAAAGCCTTAGGAAATTCTTTGATTTCCTTCCCCTAAGTGCCAGGCGGACAGTGGCTGTAGCGCTTATAACGTCCAGACTGGACTATTGCAACAGTCTGTATGCAGGGCTGAATAAATCGGCCCTGCACAGACTGCAAATGGTCCAGCACGCAGCAGCCAGGCTTGTACTGAAACTACCCAGAAGGTCCTCAGCATCGGCAGCACTAGATGCACTGCACTGGCTCCCGGTGCATAAACGCATCCTCTTCAAAGTACTCACCATTACCTACAGAGCCTACCACAACCTAGGCCCGCTGTACTTGAGGAAGTACTTTCAAGCATATCAGCCGAAACAAACCCTCAGGTCATCTACCACTAACCAACTTCAAGTCCCTAGATTCAGGTTAACGACCAAAGGAGGAAAATCTCTTGCAGTCATCGGAGCAAAGGCCTGGAACAACCTCCCCTTGTCTATACGCCATAACACAACAGAACTTAGTTTCAGGAAAAACCTAAAAACCTGGATCTACTCCCTCTCAGAATCAGACTATAAAGCATTGCTATGATCCTCTCCCTGCACGCTCACCAAATTATCATTACCTCTCATCTCTATTAAACATCTTGGAATCGCAGCGCCAAGATACTCCTTGGAGTGGTAGTGCGCTATATAAGAACCCAATCACAATCACAATCACAATCACAATCACAATGGAGGAGAGGAATGGAGCTCTAAATGGCAGCTTAAAGTACAATATACACCAACAGGGGATGCCCACGTACGTTTTATAAGATAGGGTGCTTCTGGAGACACTATCATGGGTTAGGCCTGCTGGACAATGTGCCTGCACCCACACTATAAGCCACCAGCCGAATCAACACCATTACTCAGAAGAGTTCTCACTAGACTAATTAGGCATCTATGTGTTCATGTTGAATTCCTGGTTGGGATACAATACTGGGGTTACCAAACTGTTGTGCTATCCGATGGTCATTCAATGGGGCACATTGATGCTGACTGTATGCTGTCCATATTGACTGTAACTCATGCTACACAAGTTAATGTTTTGATGACACTATGTATTTGTTGTTTGCAACATGCATGAAAAGTAAAAAACTGTTTGGAAAAAAAAGAACTTACAGGGTGACCTTAGCAGTCAGATGGTTGTAATCGGAAAAGACCATGTTCAGGTAGCACAGCCTCCTTCTGGAGGATGAGACACAGAACAGGCCATCCATCCAGTTGAAAGTCTTCTCTGCATATTACGAGAGGAGTATTGCCAAGACCATTTTAAGTGTGACCTTTTTGACCACGTGTAAAGTGGATCTAATATTACTGTGCATCTGGAGCCCCTGAACAAATCCACTCTGATCTGGTTGGACCTCATTAAATGGAGTGGCCTAAATCTTAGTATAGCGCTTTGCATTGATATTCAACAAGGGAATTTGAAGATATACATAAGTGCATAGGCGAGGGTTATTCCCAGGCTTCCAAGTAATTGGTTGATTGGTTTAATTATTAAATTGTGTTCATTAATTTTATTTTGATCTTTTTATTTTTCATACTTGCATGTAATAACTGATTATTAAGGTTTTTCTTTTTATAGTATTTCCTTTTTATTCCTTTTAATTGCTTATCAGTGTACATGTTTAAGGGTAATAGGAAAGGAAGTGTTTTAATCCAAAATATGTTAAAGGTATTATTATATTTTATTTGTAGTATAAACTAGTATTTTGTAAATTTGCTTTTGTTCTATATTTAATGAACAGATGTATTATTTTAAATGTGTTTTTTTGTTCTATATTTAAATGTTTTATTTAAAAACTGCCATAGTGGGAATAGTATGTTTTACCCAGCCTCAAAAAAATACTTTCTATAGTTTTGCTAACGGAGTGAGAATAGTAAATCGGACCCATCCAAAATCCAACACTTTACCTACTTTTGCTTAAATTGGAGTGGAAATACTAAATCGAACTCCTCCGAAGTCCAACAATTTCCCAACAGCTGCTCACGTCGGAGGATAATAGTAAATTAGTAAAAGCCTACAAAGTCCAACACTTTACCAACTGTTGCTCAAATTTGGAATGTGAATAGTTAATCTGACCCCTACAATGCCCATCAATTTCCTTACTGTCACTCTTGTTGGAGTGGGGGTAGTAATTTTACCTTGCCAAGTAAAATCTTTATACAATTTTTTGTTTGGGTGTGTGTGTATATATATATATATATATATATATATATATATATATATATATATATATATATATATATATATAAAGAATTAGAGCCTTTAAATACCATGCCTATTTCATGTAAGTAAAGAACCAGCAGTCCTTTATTTATTTTGGTGACTGTTTAATTTGTCTGTTTTAAGTGACTCTAGCCATCTCGTGATCATGACAACTTGTTTGTCGAAACGTGTTGAGAGGTGTTTATGCAAAATAAAGACTATATTTGCAGAAGGATAATCTACTGGAGTGTGCGTGCCTTCTGTTGAATTTTGCAGAAAGAAGGTGTGTGTGTGTGTGTGTGTATATATGCAGTATGCAATTTGTATGGGTTAATTTATTTTTATGTTATTGTAGACATTTCAAATGTTTTGATATCGTGTGTTTGATATTAAAAATCATAATCTCTTTGTGTTTAAATAATAAATGTATATTTTTAATGTTATGTTTATTATTTTTTGCAAGTATATTAAGTATATATTTTAATTTTCGAAAATATTTTTACATTGCAAGTATATATTTTCTAATGTACTGTATGTAAATTAGTACATGTTTTAAAGGTAATATAGTTAAAATTTGGTTTACCTACCCATTTTTTGATGATATTGTAGTCTATACTTTTTTTGTCAATATCATTGACTTTACATGCAAAGCAAATAAAGGCAATATATTGCGTTCTCGAAAAGTGTTTTGGCAGTAATTTTGTCACAAATTGTTAGTAAGACAACCGTAAAATGTAACAAGCGATCCTCTTTGGGTGTTGCTGTTATGTATAAAATCCCAAACAAATATATTACAAAAAACCTTGAAAGCTACTCGTTAAGTTATACTTTCTTCAATGACCCATGGCCCAGAGGCAGCCATGTCAATGGTTTAAGTCACTGCGAGTACCCAGCGGATTAGTGCATGCTGTGATTCAATATCCAAATATTAATTACCTCAGTGGGTGGCACATGTGCAAGATGTCGTCATGGACACAATGTCCAAGTCCTGTGCCTTTATTTATCAATCCAATGTACTCATGAAAGTCCTAGATCACTCCACTCAACTAAACCAAACCAATCATACTAGGGTTCTAGATTACATCGATTTGTTTAAAAAAACTGAGCTGGAGTATTGTGCCTCTCCGCCTCCCCGGGATCATATGGAGTCATCTGAAAATGTATCCAACAACCTATTAACATAACGTGTTTTTATAAAGCACACACTCTAGCTGAAGGGTGCCTTGGTGCAGAATAGCTGGTGTTTATTGTCAACCAACTCAATGCTACTCCATTTCATTACTGTGGGAGGATGAAAAGCTGAATTACCTCCTGGAGTACAAACCTGTGTCCATGAACAGATTTCTTCGCGTATATATCCTCAGAGACTGTTAACATGGTTGTTAAGTAGTCACCAAACAATATCTAAAATTTAGGCTCTAGTGAAAGATAAAGATGATCTAAAGCACACAAAATGGGGACCCCGATGTTAAGGAAGCTGCTTTATTGTGTTGGGAGCATTTGAACAGTGTCTCGTACCCCAGACAAGACCTCAAAGGGCTTTGATTTTCATCTGTTTTGGGCACCCTTTCGAAGGCTTGTGGTTGGAAAGTATTAAATGTATTAAATCGTTTGTGGAAGATGCTGGTTGAAGCATGTGAGATTCGAAGATGTGATTCAAACATGATGAAGAGTACATTGCAGCGGAGAGAGAGAAAGGGGAGTCACAGCTGGTTATATCTACTTACCAGTTGTAGGGATAAGCAATGCTTACGAAAGACAAATAGAAAGGCCCACATATTTCACCCTGAAGTTTTACATTTTCAAGAACTTTTTTCTGGACAAGAACATCAGAAAGTAGGTTTACATGGTCATGCACATTACCCGAAATAATGCGGAGTCTGGAATGTCTTTAAAAGGGCAAATGGTGCTTCCATTTTACTAGAAGAGAGAATGTTAGATACAAATGGCAGGAAGAAAAATTATATCAGACGATAAAAGTCATTTTTTGAAGATCATTTATTAATAAATACATGAGCGTTTCTAGCATCCTTTTACTGTTGGGCTAATGAAGAGGACTTGGGTCAAGACCTTGTGCTCCACTGCGACCTATACCATGTGCCAAAAGTATTTAATATACGCCTTATCATAAAATGTCAGTCTCAGGTAGGTATGTGATTTGGCTGAGAACCTCTAGGAGAATATGCAATGTGTTGCAATTAACATGAACAGTGACTCACCTATTACTCATGTGCCACTAGTTAAGGCATGCTAGGGTCTTCTGTTTGTAATTTCATCCCCATGGTTATGAATCTTTTGATAATGGAGATGAAGTCATTGTTAATTAATTCTGAGTCAAGCTACATTTTTAAGGAGTCTGAATTTATTTAAAACATTTAATATGGTACGCATACGTGTTTTAGACCACAAATATGAATACAAAATAGTAATTCACTATTTTATATTTTATTTTGTTTTACTGTCTTCAACTGACCAATTTGATCAGCAATGTTTATTAAGATCATTGTACAATTATCTAAGCTATGAAGCGCTTGACTGTCATTCTCTAACAAAGAAGGCTTTTCTAACAAACTTTAAAACATCAGAAAATATTTTTAAAAATGTATTTTAATTCATGGTTGATTTACAGCCTAAAACACAAATTTGTATCAACCATATTACAGATTCAGTGATGGTTAACCTGTAATTATGGATGAGATTGTTGGCTCAAAGGGAAAGGATTATTTGGATTGCTAATACCTTTATTGCCTTTTGACAAATCTGAATAAAATCTCCCAACAACTCGTCAGTCCAGATATAATTCTTCTTTTAAAGTTCTGCTCAGTTTAGCAAAGTGTAACAGTCACCAATGCTGAACATAGTAATTTGCCTAGAATGTCATATCTGCATGACAAAAAGCTTTGAAGGTTTATTATGCATACTTGATCCTGTTAGTCAAAGATGATAGCATTTGAAAGTATATTGGCTCCTAACTGATTCCTGGGAGCTGAACATTCTGCTCTAGTCACTATTTTCTGACATCCGTAGATCAAGCTAGCAGTCATCATTTTGGAAACACTTCCTTAGAACTCTAAAGTTCCCATGGTCCATTCATGGTTGGTTCAGGTAGTCCATTTTTAGTTTTCGCCCAAGACAGCGCACCTGCGGTCTCAGCAAAATATTTTTTTAACAAAAAAAGTTCACTCACTGCACCCTCCTGAAAGCGGATCTCTAAACCACTTTAAAAGTGCAGGCAGGTTGCCGCCTGTCCTGTGAAAACACTTGTGCCCCCCTTCCCATTACTACTACATCCAGGCCCAAGAGGATGGAGTCTATGGGGCCGAAAAAGGGAAGGGGTGTTTATGTGCACAGCAGTTACCACTGTGGGCACTACTGAAAATTAAAGAACTCGCAGGAACTTGGAACAAGAAAGTATGGAGCGATAATGGGGTGGTTCCGTGGGGGATCTGCATATGGATAATAGTTTAAACACATTCCCCGAGTTGTGTCCCACATATGGGATCCTGGCTGGACAATTTATTGCATACAAGGCCATCAAGTACACCTGAGTTGGGGACAGTTCAGTTCAGTCTCAGCAACGTTGAGGATATTGCGGTGCATCCTAACACAAGGACACAGTAGGAAAGCAATCACCACATTATATTTTGCAGCGTTGGCACAACAGAAGGAATTGGCATCAGATGTGAAACTAGTGTGGGAGCAAGACATGGGTGTGAATACCCCAGACAAAAAATGGAGTGGGTCAATAGAATTTGTGAAAACAGTATCCCGTAACCCCAGGTTTAGATGAACCCAATTTAACTACTTACACCAGACATACCTTACACCACAGCGTATGCATCACATGTATCAAGGGGTGCCATCTTATTGCTCCATATGCTAACAGCAGGATGCCGGCTTTTACCACATAGTGTGGGAATATCCAGCCTTACGGACAACATGAGGTGATGCAACATGTATCAGAGTTTACAGAACCAAGTTTTACTCCTTCACCGGAACTCTTCCTATTGGGATTGATGGCAGGGTCAATGAGGGGCAACTATGTGTTTAAATTCGCCTCCCTAGGGCTGATACTACTCAAGCACATGATAGCCAAGTCTTGGAAAGCAGCAACGACCCGACTTTTAAGAGTTGGTTAAGGTACCTGCAGAAGTAGCCTCTGGCGGATGCGGAGCTCAGGACAATCATTAGCAAAAGCTGGAGGGAAAATATCTGGCATGGCCACGTGCTAACAGTGGAGGCCAAAAATGATGAAAGACTGTGGGGAAAGGGACAGGGAAACGCATTGTCTATGATTTCGGAGTTGTTACAGCAATATGGAGGGGTGCTACGACTTAGCACATAGAACAGGAATATACTTGACATAGTAGTTGTGAAACGTATTCAATTACTGCTACACCCCCACCACTCCACTCACCTGCTGCAAAAATATTGCTTGTGTTTGCTCGTTTATGCACATGTGCATATAGAATCGACCTTCAATGTAACAGTATGAGGGTGTTTATCTTGTAGTACATCAAATCATAACTTATTTTTTTTTTACTTTATTTTTGCAATTTATGTAACATACACCAAGAACCCCCTCAATTGACATCGTTACAACACATGTACACAATTCGACAACCTCATTACGGCACTTGTGGACATAGGCATCATCTAGAGAGGTACGGACACATGAGGATTAACAGATTAGCAAGAAATAATCTCTAGCGGTCCCCCCCTCCCTCCCCATCAGACCCCGACCCCACTGGCGAGAACAATTCGTCACTTGCCCCATCAGACTCGCTCTGAGAAGACCGCCCCCTCTCCACCAGTCCCGAGGTACACATGATTCGCCAGACGAGTAAATCGTCCTGCAGTTTCTCATCCCTCCGAGTGAGTTGCATATGAGTTTCCTCGGCCAGGGATCATTCTCTCACATCTTTAAGCCAGGTGAGCACCCATGGAGCCCTCTGTCCCATCCAAGTAATCGCTACCCTGCGCCTGGCAAGCACCAACATTAATTGCAATAGTTTATAGGAGAGTTTCCTTTTCTTGGGCTTGGGAACTAACGCCAGTAAACAATGCAAGGGATTCATTGCTATCTGAAGGCCTGTAGTGGTAACTATGTGATCTACCACCCCGGCCCAGAAACTCCTAATCAAAGGGCAGCCCTAGGCTAAAAATAATAGCTTTGAACATTCACACTGTGTTAGCTTTGGGCTTCCTTTGTTTATTGCTGGGGATTGGTATCTGCTTACTGTTCGGGTTTATTTTGTTATTTGTTATTTTTTCATCCATTGACTGACACACCAGCAGTGTGACGTATTACCCATGAGTAATTATAAAACACTAATGCTTCCTCCCTTGGGGAAACTGAATGGAATAGGTTCCAGAATCACGTGACGTACTAATGACCCAGCAGATTGTTATGTAAAACAATCAAACATTATTTAAAAACACATCGTTTTCACAGTTTTCGTTAACTTCTCTGGGAGTCCATATAGGCCAGTTGGTCTAGCCCTTGTGTTTTGTGTATTCCAGGAACTGTTCAGACAAAGTGAATGCTTTCATTCCGAGTCTTCTATAGCTCTCAACAGTGTAGAACCCTTTCTCTATGTCTGCACTCTCTGACGAGGCCTGCTTTGTCCAGTTGAGCCCCTTTCCCCTGAAGCAGTCGTATTAACCTCCCAAAGAGTTCAGATCAGGTCTTGTGGCCAGCAGAGAGGTGTAGACCACTACTTTGTGCACAGCACCTCAAGGGTGCTCTGTGAGTTTGTGTGCAGCACCTTCCTGACCCGGATCTGGTTCTCCAAATGACCCATGTCACTGTTCTTCCCGGATAGTTTTCTTCCACTCACTCTGACATTGCTCCTTAGCTATGGTTTCTCCAGTGGCACTGCCCTAGCTTCTGTGTTCCTTTTCTGGCAGGGCCTTTGAGGGTATGAATACTCCCCAGGGTCCTGTGCTCCTGCCCTCACTGGTGCCACCTTGGGTACTTCCTCTTTTAGCATTGGCATGCCTCACACTTGTTTTTTGCGGTCAAGCTGCCTTGCCAAATGACAGTCTGTGCAGCTGCTATATTCCAGCAGTTTCCAGGGGAGGTCCAATTTCCGTTTTGGGTTTTGCCTCAGATCTGGCAGTGATCCCGCTGATGTGCACTCCCCTTACAGCCTCTAGACTGCCATCTTAGCCACATCCTACGGTGCATAGAAATGGAGGGCACGGGGGGCCACGCTCAGCATTATCATTAGAGACTTAAAAAATGGTTCAATGTTAACCGGAGAGCCAGGTTTTTGTTTTCTGCTCCTTGATGTGCCTGCTAAGGCAACTCTAAGGATAGGGTGGCTGCTTTACAGGGGCTGAGCTGCAAAACAGTCCCCCGCCCATTGAGAGCTCCTGGAGAACTCATCCTCTGTGTCCTGTGCTTGCGCATGTTCCATTTTTCCATAATTTCATAGTGCATAGACAAGGAAAATGAACATGTTGTCTAGCACCCACACCCAAGGATCGCTGCTCAGAAAGACTATACCACTCTTTTAAGCACCTTCCCAGGCAGAAGCTGGGGCAATTGTGTTCAAGAGTCAAGATCATCTTGGGTTTCTGTATGTGTCGTACGCAGGTCTTTAAGTGGGCTGAATCCTGCCGGTGCTCAGCACCGGCAGGTGATAAAAGCAGGTGCCGAAATGGGTCCTTATCTGGCTCTCCATTTTTACCTTTAGGGTATATAAAAAAAGCTTAACTCTGCGATAGTACCATACAGTGATGAAGCAAAGGAGGAGGGGGGGGGGGGGGGGGTCTGCATCGGGCGGCACAAGTTTTGCGGGGGGGAAATCTTCCCAGCACCCACCCCCTGTGTTTCCCGCAACACAGGGACCGCCAAGGGCGGCCAAAGTGCTAGCTGCGCCACTGGTACCATACCTCACTGTTTTTGATGTAACTTCAAGGAAACTCATTTTTCAATTTTATAGAGCGCAAACATGAGCACAAGCTACATAACACAAGCACAAGCTCCATCCTGCTTTCTCAGCTCGAAAGTCAGCAACTCTAGCCTTAGCCACAACCTCGCCCACAAGAACGGAAGCATTATCAATATTATATACAACAAAGTATTAGTTGTTGCTTATTTATCTTATGCAATTTACAAACCTGACAATAGTCCTGGCTTGTTGCAAGTGTAATGTTTTTAGTTGGATCAATGGACAGAAACAGCAAAATACCAGTGGGGTGGTACACTATTTTAAGTACAGATTTTTAGCTTAAGTATTTTAAGCCACGCCCTTGATTACATCGGCCATGCGCCTATGAGAGACCCCCCCCCCCCCCCAGTTTTTCATCCCACTTAAAGCCCTGGCTGTAGGCATGGGTAGGGCCATTCCTTAAGAGCTCAAGGAGATTTCATAGAGGTATTTTTAGCAAAAGGAGGAATTGGGGTTATTTAAACAAATCATATCATACATAAACATAAGCATTCTTGCAGTTCATCTGCACTACTTTGATGGCTGAGAGCAAGGCATTAGACAGGCAACTTTCAGACTACAGGGGAGAACGTCAGAACAGACAAACAGTAGATGCGATGAAAGGTAACTGTTTTAAACAAGTATTTGCAAAGCGAATAGGTCTCGCCTTTGGCACTTATTGGCTTTGTCAATGTTTTTTAACGATGCTGTACAGCATCACCAAAGCGGAAACAACACTGGGGGTGCAGGTGCAGGGGAAGCAACATTGGGGGGGGGGGGGGGGGGGGGGGGGGAAGAAGAGAAAAGCAAACGGGCAAAAAAGAGAGCAACTTGGAGTGTGGTGGCGGAAAAGAAAGCAAGAGAGCAAACAGGAACTTGGAAGGCAGGAGCACATGGGTGGGAGAAAATGCAGGAGGGAGTAGGGAAGAACCAATTGGGTGAAAGAGCGACATGGAACACGAAGGAGAGAGTAGAAAGCCCACAAGAGGAACTGCTGGAAAACACATGCACTCCTGAGCAGTGCTCAAGACCAAAGCAAAAAATGTGTTCCCTAAATGTGAGCAATGGAAAGACACAAGTAAATTGGCAATGCTCTAGGGGAGGGAGAGATACAAATGGACAAGGTAAGCCATTGAATAAAAAGCCGGCACATGAGAGTGCCTGTAAAGGCAACCAATGGTAAGCAATAGGTGGGTTGCAAGTCCCTCTATGTTTTTGATAAGCTCACAATATGTCATTCATAACCAGGCAGCTGAGCTGTCTGGAAGGCTCGATCTAAAAAGTTACACGCATTATACCCTGCCAGACTCCCTCTAGCTTCGTGGACTTTCTTTAACTGCTACACACAACAGATGTAGGAAGAGAAACAACCACCCACAATACAAAATGAGACAAGAGAACTCAAAGAAAAGGATACCACAGCCCTTATCCTAGTAACACCTATCACCCCTGTCACAAAACCTAGAAATATTCGCTGAAAGAAACTGTATAATCCTTTGGGAATGATGATTAGTCATTGAGCCCATCTACTTGGCTTTTCTCTGTCATGCACAAAAAGCTCACAATGAATCAGACCAAGGGAATAGGGGAGTTGGGAGCCTGTAACTCTGATTAACAATAACAATTATATAAAGAACCTGGTCAACTAAAGCCTATTGGTGATAATATATAGACAGCATCTCACAACGGAGTAGTGTTCTTTCGCTGGTGTTACAGGTTTAGAATCTGACCGGAGTATATTAAGGTATGCTGCCTCCGATCGTGTCTATTGGAAAGACTATCTGCGTTTTGATCGCTCTCTGGTGGGGGCTTGTGGGACTATTGCAGCCATTCCGGAGTCAATCCACATAGGTGAAACTCCCCAGCGCCCCAAAACAATTCTGTACGCAGATATTATAGGAGTGGGAGTGGGCTTCCACAGGGCCTCGGATGCATTCCAAGATGTCTGAGGAAGTATGTAGGGTGGCAATGGGCCTGTAAAAGTAGCCAAGTGATACCATCTTGATGTTGCTGGGCTTATGCCGGCCTTGAGACAAAGCCCTAAGCAGGTTCCCTGGAGCTCTAGGATTACGAAATGAAATGAGGACACAATCGCCAGGGTATACCTTTTGCAGCTTCCCCACCCATCGCACCCTTCTGGCCATTAGGATTTCATTAAATAACAAGTCTCAACACCACATATTGTCGTGGATCTAAATGTGTGGATTTGGAAATAAAGTCCTCGGTCGACTCTGTAACACCATGGCGCAGTGTTGGCACATTTGCCAGCACAATAAATTAGGGGCACGTTGCTGGTGGCAGATCGCATCTAACTGGAAAAGCTGTGAGCATGTCTGATGAACTGGTGGTAATAGGGGTGTTTTTGGACAGAGGAGGACCCTCATTGGTAACCCTGAGCCTGGTGTGCTGAGGCAGTGTGGGCAGTTGGGTAAGATACAGCAGGTGCTTCAGTCACAGCACCCTCCCTTGGGCCCAGACCTTCCCTTGGGTTCACGATGTCTGGCAGTCGAGTCTCTTGTTATTCCCTTACAGTTGTAATATGGGTGGATATACGGACCACGCTGGGGTGCCCAGATGCTTGATTATGAAGTAGATTCAGTATTTTTACCTCGATAGACTCAAGGTGATCAAACAAGACTTTCAGCTTAGCATCCAGGCATTTTTCAATTATTTTACCAAAACTGTCTGACCTCACCTGAAGACTGTCTGTAGAGGGCCCATCACAGCTAGCGGAATCATGCCCTATATGGGCCAGGTGGGATCGGGAATTACTTGATTTGCCGGTGTTGGCTTTTTTTGTTTGTCACTTGGAGATTTAGGAGGTTTATAAGGGGGCTTGGTATGCAGAAGGGCACAAGAAGGGGATAAAACCACAGGTGATGGAGCTAAAGCGCATGGGTGAGACCCCACATTAGTAGCCTCACCCGCAGCTGCATCTATTTCTAGCTGGGTAATGGGCTCAGGAAGAAAGTCTTGTCTTGTGACCAGTTGGCGGCAGGAACAAGAGAAAGCCTCCTTTCACAGAGAGTATTTCTTTATCAATTTTTACCACAACCTTTTCAATGTAGCCATCAAGCATGGTGGTCTTTCTTTTGACCAAAGATTCCTCTGTTCTCACCTCTAGTTTTCATTTGATCATGTTTCCAGGGCAATCTAGAGCTCAATGAAAAGACTCCAGAGGCTTTCAAGTGGTGTCAGGACCAACACGCAAGTAAGGGACATCCTGAGGTGTGAGTCCTGCTCCTTGAGCTAGCAGCCGGCTGGAAAAAGGGGTGACCAGAGCTGGGAAATATGGTGGGAAGAGACCCGAGCTTTTCTCCTCCCCTACCTGTATATCCAAGGCCAATCTAACTTGGGTCAAGAAAGGATTCCTAACTAGGAACAGAATGCGTAGAGAGGAATCTAAAATAGCTAACATTTCTGTTGCATGCCAACCTGCAATCCACCTTCATTTTGGAACAACATTTGTCTTGGATGGATAACACTTGGGACAGAATATTGTTAACCAGATTCAGGCTCGGTATAGTAAGGTGATAATTAAGTTTCCCACTGGACCAATTAAATTGTACCAACAAGTCAATCTGTCCCTGCGACAAGTCCTCTCATCAGAGTTTGCCTCATTTTACTTTCTTCTGTAAATATTATAGGGCCTATTCCAAAAAGATTTTAGCCCATTACTCGGAGCCTGTGGCATCAGAAGATATGCAGAGGCTCTGTTGCACCTGCAATCATTGAATTTCCCTACCCTTTGTTGTTCTGTCTTTCCCTTTTTAAAATGTGCACATAGCAAGAGAAAACAAAAGTTTTTTACTAGATTGTAACTGCGTAGCGCTAACATTTTGCACATTTTTACTCCGAGTGTTTTATTATGTATTTATCTTTTTAATCAGTGTCTGACTGCAATTTATTTTTGTGTTAAGGATGCTTTGTAAACTTGTTTTGTGCTTTTATGGCTGTGTTATACTGTCGAAATAAAGATTTTTGAAGAACAGCCTACTGAGTAAAACCATTGCAAGACAAATTAAACCGAAGGCACTAACTGTAGTTGAGTACTATTTTGTGTGGAATGTATATTAAATTAGAACATTGGAATGTTGAGAGCTCCACTTACGGCAATGGAGTGAATCACGCTACTACATGTTGGTATAGGCCCTCTGCTCCAAGACTCCTATTTATTTAATTATTTTTATTTAAAAGGTTTTATATATCGCTGGCTAGGCCTGATGGTATCAGAGTACTTTACATGGGTATCAGACAATAAATTGCAGGTTACAGCTTTACAAAGGTTACACAGTTATTAAGCATGGCAATTTTAGTTACAAGTAATGTTGAGACAAACAAAAAGGAACATATAGGTAGGGGGAAAAGCTGACATGGGGAGATATTGTGGGGAGTGGGGGGGGTAAGAGCAGAGGAAGTAGACAGAGAGTGGAGGAGGGAAAGAGGAGGGGAGAGTTAGAGACATGGCATGGCAAGAGGAGGGGGACGGTGACAGGGACACAAACCGGTAGACGAGTCAAAGCTGCGCCCAAAGTTCAGAAGCTGTGATCCCAGGGGGAGTAGTATAATTTCCCCATCTCTGTTGCGAGAGGCTCCCTAAGCGCAGTGGACTCTCTCAGAGGGGTCTCTGAGACTCAAAGGCATTTTTACTGGATCCTTCCCCAAAAAGGGGAGAGGGAGTGCTTTGGCAAGGGGTGCCATACCATACCTCAATTTTGAGTGGCTCCCTTGGCGCTGTTGACTCTCTAAGCGGGTATGCTGAGACTCCAGCGTATATATCTTGGATCTTTCCCCAAAAAGGGGAGTAGTGCTTAATCAAAAGGGCACAAAAGGACAGGGGGCTAGGGGGTGAAGCGGGCAAGGGGAAAGATTCAGGTGAGAGGGGATAGGAGCAAGGAAGTAGACAAAGAACAAAAGAATGTTGAATAGGAACAGATAGATAGGAGACAAGGGAAAAGCAGAGTCACAGAAATACGATGGGGAGGTGGGAGAGATGGGGAGAAAAACTGTGCCCAAAGTTTGGCTGGGTAGGTGACTGTCAGGGTGTGAACCGAGGCCGATCTCCTCAATATCTGAACAGAGCAGCTCCACCGGGCGTCAGACATAGTGCTCGGACTCCGCTGTCAGGATGGGGATCAGGAGTATGCTCAGAGATTGTCATTGTGTGTTGATTAGGTAGTGGTCACTACCACCCCTCGTTCACCTTAGCTCCATTGCTACCTCTTTGGTCATCTTACTCTGCCCCAGGCTCCCAACAGGCGCTCCGGCCCCAGGCACGTTCTCTACCTAGAGACGGTAGCAGCGAAGAATTGCAAGACCACTGCTTCCCCATTTTGGTATTTGCGAGGGCGTTCTGTATATTGGTCCTGGGCGTGGATCAGGCGTGACATCTACCTCAATTTCTGGGATGCGTCCCCCGCAATCTGGGCAACCCTCCGTGGATTGTCACTGTCTGTCGAACTTCGCTGGAGGGTCCAGAGTTGCAGCATGACACTATGGGGTCTGCTCCAGTGATTCCTCCAGTGAAGCGGCGTTCCCTCTATAGGATACATAGCGATTTCGTAAGGGGAAGCATTCCCCACCAGCCACGGCCGATGATATGCAGCATCGGCTCTGAGTATTTTACTGACCATTATGAAACTCCGTCAATCGCCGACTGATGGGCGCCATTTTAAATGAGCGTTCGGTCTCTCTTTTTTTTTTATTACAACACTCTACTCTCTGTGAGAGGAATGTTCTGATAGCCTTATAGCCCCTCTTTATCTGGTTATACCGGTTGTTAAAGGCCCTCTTCCTCGCTATAACTCGGGCTCAGGGCTTTTAACAAGTGGTATAATACTCTGTGGGAGGCTTTAATGCTACAATATGCTATTTATATCCAACATGCCCCTAAGATGTGAGAAAGAGAGAATTTTGTTTCTTACATGAAATAACTACAGTTTACAAAGGGCTACTTTCAATACTTAATTACATTAAAATATGATAATTGTTAAATAATAATGGCCCAGCATATGCGGCATACATTTCCTGCAGGAGAAGAAAATACGGCATAAACAGCTTTTAAAGAGCCTTATAGCCAATGTGCCACATAATTTAGTCCTGCCTCGTCACGTAATTGTAGCTGTCCCAACTGTAAACCACAATTATTTACATCTTGTTTCCGTGCTTCTCACCACAGTAGGGAAATTGAGTATCCACGTTTAAAGCTGCATCACTAACATGCCCTGTGGCTTTTCCATATGAACAACAAAGTGTGCAGGGCCATCCAGAACAAGGGTGGCTTTCTGTTGAAGTATCACTTATTCTGCAAGTCTCAAAACAGGCCAGCATCTGTGAGTGACCACTGCAGGCTGGAAAAAGACATTACAGGAATACATTTTTAGTTCAAACAAAATGTTTCTTGCGTAAATTTGCTCCTGGGGTTTTAGCCTACAGATTGATCACATTCGTCCCCCGACTTTAGGAAAATCACTGGAAAGCCAGCACGAGGTGCATGTTGTTCCAGAATGTTCCTCGCTGCTCATGGCCTTAAAACCATGCCACCGCAGCATTCCGCTCTACGCGCACGTACGTAGGAAACACGGAGATTACAGGGAGAAATTCTCTCAACTCCCAGGAGCAAATCCGCACAAAGGCCGCGTTGGCCTGCCTGAATCATGCTTCCGCCAGCAAAACCAGCCTCCCATTTGGAAACCACAATGTTGCAGAACAAATGACATAATCCAACAATAACGCCAATCTGCACTTCATTTTTTTGTTTCTTTTTGTCGGGATAATACTCGATTTTCCATGGCGATAGCATGGATGGAAACTTTAATCAAATAAGAGGCTGCATGAGAAGCCTAACGTTATTCCGATGCACCGAGCCATAGGGCGCCAACTAAGGGACACAGTATGCAAATATTTTCTAATAATCAAACCTCTTGTAGTCAAGAGTTCTGATTATGTGCCTCTCGACCGGCACAGTTTGGTACTGTTATGTATGGATGTATCTACTTGGTTATCACAAAGATCAGCAAATGTTTCATGTCAATTTACAAGACATATATAGGGCACAGGATGGGTTCCTGTTTCTATGATTCAAATCTATCAGAAGAAAAGTGCATAAGCGGGTTTAATGGCAACGTGTGTAGGTCCGGCCTAGTTACAGATTTGGCGCCCTCATCAGCCTCAAGTTTTAAAGAAAATGCACAATAAAAATACAAATATGTACATAGAAAAGGTTCGGGGTGGCCCTTTTCATTGATTGGTCTATTTCCGTGTTGCTGGCGTTGCTCTTCTGCACACCGCATAGAGCATGGGGTGATGGTTCAGTCCACTTTAGCTATTGGCTCTCTGCACTGAGTGGCAACATTTTGCTTGTGCACTTGTTCACATTCACCTAAAATATAGGCCAATTCAGTCCTCGTGCAGGTAAGCCAAACTCTGCTTTAATTTCTACTTTCATTACATGTTTTGTTCAAATTTGTTTGAGAAGGTCATTTCTACTTTTTACACTCTTAATGTCTATTTTATATGTTTTCAAAAAAATAAACTCCATTTGCTTGGCAAAGCCAGACGTGCTGGCATTAGCCATGCATATTTATGTCTGAGAGACTGGCAAAACTTCTGCTCTTCTTTCAAAAAGGCAATAATGTCACAATTCGTATCCATCTTCAATGATATATTTTGCCAATGCAAAAAAAAAAAATGTTTTGTTTTCAGCAGTAAAATAAAAGGATGTCGCTGACGCTCCATTATAAAAACAGTGCATGGATTTGATACTGCTGACCAGTGGCGGCCGCTCCGCCAAGACGGAGGAGCATCGCCCTATTGCTTTTCTGCAGTGGAACAAAGGGAAAACAAAATGATAATAACGCAAGTTATTATCATTTTATTTTCTCTTACTTATGCAGCTTTGCGTGAGGGGGCGGGGTCAGGGGAGGAGTGGTAGGCAGCACACTGCTAAGTGCGCAATGACAGCTTGGCCGGCCCTCTCGGGCCACCCAAAACAGTCTTGCGCACTTCGCATGTTCTCCATGCGGGCTGCATCGCAGCTTATGTGGAGAACATGCCCAGGCCTCAATTCAGCTTAAAAAGAGCGCCAAAACACCACACCAATCACAAAGCTGCAAAGGCAGAGTTGTGATTGGCTGACTGGGACTGGATGTACCTCCTGCTGTGGCAGAACGAGGGAGGACTACGGAGGAGAGATGCAGCGAGGAAGCGGCGAGAAGGTACGTTTTTATTTTTTATACCCACGTTCTCCCGCCCCACCCCCACCTCTGATCCGTGCGGGCCGCTGCTGCTGACTCAAATAGTTGGTGGGTGGATGGATGATGTTCTCATGAGCATCACTAGCTGCTTTGGGCACTTAATGTCACAAGTGCACTCGGGCACGAAAACCACAGTCTAGATTAAGGTGCACTTGAATGGTTGTGATGGTGGTGTGGACATAAAGGAAATAAACCACACGTGATCCTCTGATAACAGAAGTATCATGGAAAGGGTGACTTTACAAAATAATGTTTGGTAAACCAAAAAGCTTTATTTTAATGCTAAATATGTGGTGGAGGGGAGTTTGTTCCATGACCAATTTTATTTATGTTACACAGTTGTAAACTTAAACTCAATAAAAAAGAAAATAATGTCAAAGGCACACCAGGAACGACAAGTGTAATAAACAGCGGCGAAATGGGAATTTGTGTATAACATATTATAATTAGAACTTGGCTCATCTAAACGCTGAAGAGTAAAATGCAGTCAAGTTCTAAGGATATTCACAATTTACATGCTATGAATTTCAGAGGAAAATATTTGTTGATCATTCTTAAATCCAGACTGGATTTATCATTCAGTAACTCAAAGAGCAATCTGAGACTGGTTGTTCCTAAAGCCAGGCTCCTGAGAAAAACGGGCTACAATATACACTCTTAGGAAGGCTTTTTCGAATGATTTCACCATTGACCTTCTGCAAATGCAAGCTTTATTTACCCCCGTATGCATCAGTTTTGTCTCATTAGTTTATTGTTTCTCAAAAAACGATATGATATTGGTGTCTTTTAGGGGTATTGCTGGATCAGTGTACAGAGTAAAGCAACTAGTGTTGCAACTATAGAGAGATATTGATCTATCTACTTAAAGTTGCGGCTGAGATTCAGATTTGTTTAGACATTTCACTAGTGGAGACCTGGATAGGGATTGTGCTGGTTAGTAGGTTTAGATACTTGATTATTCTCTTATAAATAGGACTAAATAGATCTGAAAAACAGGCAAGTGCAAATCAACCATAGGTGCTTAAGTGCAGTGTTAGGCTTAATACAAATATTATGTAATGTTACCTACATTTCTACAACTCGTTCGTATGGTCTTATTGCACTTTTGAAATTGAGACACCCTTTAAGGTTCTTATATTCTTATTCACTGCAGAACATGGCGTGGCAATATTGTATTTGGTTGTGCTTTTTTTAAGCTTAGAGATGAACCGTACTGGATTGTGGCCGGATAGGCTACACTAGTGTATTGTTTAGATCCTATTGTATAGTGTCTGAATAAATATACTTATGGAATTGAAGGCAGCATCATTTTATGGGTTTGTATGTTGGGACTTTGGTGTTTATTTCATTAACCTGGTGCATAGTGTAAAGTACATCAAATGCACTAACATGAAAGAAGTTAAATTTAGGTTTTATACAACTCAACGTACACGAGGAACGTCGTCCAAATGATTCTTTAAAAATCGAACAGCATTCTGTGATGAACAAAATCTCCAGTAGATCATTAAAGAAGATGTGTGAAAATCGCATACAATCGCTCACTGTGCACAATCATACCCCATGTATGCACTATTTAGGTAGCCTCCATAATACCAAATATTGAACGAATGTTGAATAGATCTCACTACAGGTTTTTTCCTAAACCTCAGTTGCGAACCATGAAAAACATGCTTTGAAAAACGAGCCGAAACACACAAATGCCTGTGCACCCATGATTCTTTTTAAATGATACCATTTTCATTGGAATAACTGAAATAATGAAATCATTATAACGTTAAAATAATCAGTTTTAGAAACAAACAAACCAATTTGTAAAATGCAAATTTCTATATTAAAGACTTGTTTTGTATCTGAAGAAGCATTTCACGAATGCTAACTTTGAGGAGAAGACTTTCGATAGACTAACTTACAGATGTCTTAGATGAATAAGGAGACAATGTATTGAAGACAAATCCAGGTACATCCTAATCACGTGCAATCAAAGAACATTTCACATTTGCAAAACAGTTCAGAACAATCATAAACACTTATTTATCTTTCCTGAAAACCTATTTACCTATCTCCATATTGCCTTAGAGACAAGTCTTTTATTTAACTGCATAGGTAATCATTAAATCTTACTACCTCAAAATGAAATTATATATATTTTTACATGATATAGCCAGCTTTACACAGGTGCAGAATTGGAGAGACACTGTGATCAGTAGGATTACATTCTATTGAAAAAAATGTAGTAAGGCCCAAATAAGTCCACAGGACGGATGATGGATGGGTCATAGCTTTTAGACTTACATTCAAGCCGAAAGCTCTGATTGGTAGTCTTTCAACTTTGCTTATAGTTTACTTGCATTCTAACCGTTATATTTTCGGACCTCAAAGTAAGTTATAAGATAATATTCTGAACACATCCAAAACTACTGGACTCTCAACTCTGCATTCAGGAACAGTTAGTAGCCTCCTGGGTGAGATGACTAACTATTTTACTCAGACAAATGAATAAGTGGAGTGGTGTGGCTCACTGGTTAGAGGCGGCAGGCCCGGAAGCAGGGGTCGGCCCGGGACCAGGGTTCGATTCCCGACGCGGCAGGGTCTTGGGCCATGGTCAGCGGACTCGATAATTCTCGCCTCGGTGCCTACTCCAACCATGGGTCCCATCCAGCAACTCTGGGCAATAGCTTGCTTAATCTCTACTAACGGCGCTGGCCGGGGATGCTTGTCTTCACCTTGGAGATGCCCAGGAGGGACCATCTCATAGGGAAAGCCAGGATGGGTTCCCCAGCGGTATACAGCGCCGTGACGCCCCTTTGCTGGGGCAGCTGTGCGCTTTACAAGTATACGACATTTAACATTTACCTCCGATGTCTGCGTAGATATTTAGATCTCAGTCACCTTCCCCTACAATAACTACTCTTCCCTCCCTCTTCTTTCACTGTGGAGAGACGCATAGCTAGCTAAAGGACTGCTTAGTTGTAGGGTGGGGAGTTTAGTGTCTGAAAGAGAAAGAATTATATCTGAACCTCTCCGCACTCTCTTTTAACAATCAGAAGACGTAACAAAATAGGGGAAATATTAGCGTAAATGTTTTCAAACACGCCTTTGCTAATTTTCTTAATAATTTACTTATCTCTTGTAAAAAACAAATCCCATGCAACTACTTTACTGCGTATGGCCCATTGGATTTATCAGTATTGAATCTCCCTCCTTTTCAAAGACTGTATATAGCCATTGAAACCATTTGCCCCTAACTTATTTTATTGTAGCAATCATAGAGGGGCTGTCTTGGCATATTTCTATGCTAACCAGCCCCCTAGTCTACTTTTGTGGTTAGTTTTGGTTGTATAGAATGTTTTTACTGGTTGTTCTCTTTAAAGCCTGTAAATCAAATTTAATTAGCCATTTGCATTAAACAGTTTTCCGATAGATGTATAAAATGTATATAAACTGTTTATGTACAAGATGGGATACATTTACCAGTACCATGTAGGGTAAACACATGTTTGTACCTCAAAGTGATAAGATACAAGACCAGAAAAATGAAATTATGAAAATCAGAATGTATCCAATGTATCAAATAGTGCATTCACTATTTTTTTGGGCATAAATGTTCGTTTAGTTTGAGTGATAATTGAGACTTTAAAAAAAATAGTAAAGTTGTCCAGGCTACCTTGAAAGAGTTACATTTAGTTTTTTACGCATATTCAACAACAAAGTTTACCATCTGGGAGGTGCAATTTTCTGTCTGGGTAAGAATTGCAAGCAGAGTGAGATTTTAGTACACCTTTGTCTCCACCTGGCTAGGAGGTTGGTGGGCATATTTAGCACCTTCTGGGAATAGGTGCGTCCGGTGAAAAGCCTGGTGTTATGTGCCGGTTCGGGAGGTTAATAGGTGGAGCGAATATGACATTGTTGGGCTCCTAAAAAATGGACTCTGAGAACTCGGAAGGGTGGTGGTCTATGAAGTGGAAAACTTCAACATGACAGGGCAATACCTTTGATGTGGTTGGGTTGAGAGCTGAAAGGAGTGGGTGTTTTTTTTTGCTCTTGGTAAACAGGATAAATCCTCAGCTTTAGTTTTATAGAGGCACTAGAAATCAAGTTCTGAATGAGTTAGAAACAGGTTTTGAGTAAGCAAATATCATGAGCAGACAGGATTTGTCAGTCAGAGTTGTGTGCCAATGGCTTATTGATGAATTTTGATGCGTGTTCCATGTAGAGGTTGAAGTTCATGAGAAGTGCCATGGGGTACCCAGTCAGGGTGTTGTGCGATCTTGAGGTTATATCTTGATTAATTAGAAAATAAATCAATTACAAAATAAAATAAAATACATACAAAAAATTAGTGGCTATGGGTGAGGGGGTGGTAAACACTCTTAGGATTGTTGGGTGTCACTGATGTGGGTTATGATCTTGTTTATCTACTCTATAAAACAAGGAAGGATGGGGTTGATTTTCGACATTGAATGTGGGACTGGAGGGTCCGTACAAGGTTTACATTTATTTGACTGCTTAGACAATCACTTTGCTTTTATTGGATAGTTCATTTCTGGTGGTTTTGTAGGACATGAAGTGGACTGATGCTTTACTTCAGACAAAACATTTTTCACCCATAAACAAGAAACTTAGCATATCTCATCTTTTCTTTCATAGAAAGTATTGCATTTATATGAAGAACATTCTGTCTTGCGTATATTTTAATATATGTGTGTACAATTTAAGTGCATTCTTTAAGTAAGAAGGATAGAATTAAGTATTAATTAAAATAAAGCACATTTGAAGGAATCTGAATGCTGTTACAAAACGTTATAATCAAGCCAGCAGAAGATATGGAAGAGGGACAAGAGTATTACTTGTTAAAAAAAATGCAACTTTTTTTCCGTTGGACACATCAGGATATTGGCCGTGTCCATCTCCCTGACTTGCCTGCCCCACAGGCCCGGACTGGCCGTAGCGGGCACCGGGCAATCCCCCGGTGCGCTGCACGGGTGGGGGCCGGTTTTGGGCCCCTGGGGGCCGATTTTGTTACAGGGCCGTTTTTGCAGCGTCGGCCCTGTAACAAAATCCGCCGAAAACTGGCCCTGGCAAAGAGCTCGGCGGCACCCCCGGGAAGGAGGGGGGGAGGGGGTGGCCGAGCACTTTGCCAGGGCCGGTTTTGGTTCCAAGTCCGGCCCTGCTGCCCCAGCACCGGAATAGTGCATTCTGGGATTTGCAGTCCGTTACTACACAATGGGCAGCAGTAAGGGTGGTGTTTTCACTTGGAGGGGGAGTGATATGGTCTCAACCAATCAGCAAAGAGAGGGACATACTTCCTCCGGGACTGGGCACGCCTCCTACTATACTTACCGGGCACAGAAGAAGGCTCAACAGCCGAAATGCATTTACCTGCCATGTGTATTCTACTGAAATAAAGTGGCCTCCTTGATGCTCCCCCGCTGTGGCTTCCACTCTTTTCTTGCAAAGGAGGTGTTCGTGGATATATATATATATATATATCTCCAGCAAGGCTTTTCGGGAAGAACCCAAACCACTCAGCGATGGCGGGCCGTGGAAGCTCATGTGTTTTCACAAGTTTTATTTACTTTTAAATATGCTAAATTTTTTCACACTTGCAATGAATTGTGTTAAACATTGTATGAGATGAAACTATTTGTTTGAACAATGTAACAAGATTGTATTTCTAAGGTTACAACAATATTGAAATGTTTTGATTACAATGTGAAGTCTGTTGTCAGTATTTACACGGAAGTGCGTCAGAGACAGCACTGTTTACATTCACCGCAATAAAATAACCTGGCACCAGCTATATACCGAGTCCGTGTCCCTGCTTGTGCACAATTGCATTTGGGAGTTTCGATTTGGATATATTTATATATATATATATATATATATATATATATATATATATATATATATACACACACACACATATTGCATTTCTTGAAATGTAAACAAATACAACTGATGTTACTACTAGATAGAGAAGTGAAGGAGACTGTATAGAAACTGCATCTCTCACAGCAGAGACTGAAGCTATGCTAAGGATTACCTTGGGCTTGCCTGTTAATAACAGCAATACGTCACTTCCCTTCTCAAGTCTGATTATTTGCACCCGTAAACTGTTCTTCTAGATGTGTGCCCAGATGTGAGTGTTACAGAATGCCCTTTTCCTCTGTAATGGGATTCAAGTAGCCACAATAACATCTCTTCCTACCACTATGCTGAAATCATCGAGTTGTGTCTGGGGGTACAGAATATGGTTGAAATTCATACCTTGAAGAATTTCTACCTGCACCCTCTTCAAATGGAAAAAAACATACATACAGATATGGGAAACGAAGAAAGAAAGAACATCAGTGAACACATTGTGAAAATCTAAATTGAGTGCAAAGCTTCATAGAGACAAAGTAAAAAAAAAGTCCTTCCTTACTTTTGTACAGGAACGTATGGAGGGTCAGTCCCTATACTGGGCACTTAAGAACAGCAATGCATGCATTAGTGCTGGTCTTCTTAACTATGGTTACTCACTGCTGATGGTAAAACAGAATCATTCCTGTATAGCCTCAAAGGACCGTTTCGTCTTTGGATTTCCCTAGAGGCACATATTCAGTTAAACAGAATAAAGAACTGATCAAACAAAGAAAACACGCCATGTGCCAGATAAAGCGCTGGTTTGAGCAAAGCACCAGAATACACCAGGATTATACATACTTATGTAGTACGAGTCAAGGTCAAGACACCTTGCAGTCTTTTTCCCCCAAGGAGCCAAAAAGTTTGGATAGCCTAAATAAATCCCAACATAATCTTTTCTAAAAAGCATACTGCCTAATTTAATACAAATCTGTTTTCATTAGAAAGTAATAGGACCAATGCAATGTTAGCGAAAAATATAATAATTGCAAGAAAGTGTGCGTTTGTATTCTTGGTCTAGCTACTGAATATGTAAACAATTTCCATTTAGATGTACTATACGTTAAAAAAAATTTAGATTCAATACCACTTTATTTCGATTAATTAAAATCATAAAAAGTACAATATACAAATCGATTTGGGGGTAGATAAAACACATTAAAAAGGACACATTTTTAGGACATTTTTTTTAAATAATTACATTACAGGTTTAAAACATTATATTGTCAGTATGAATTAATTTATCTACACCAACAGTGTTATTAGGGCCCGTCATGATACGTTTCCTGCGGCGTTAAATTGATCTAACATGTAAATCCTGAAAATGTAGCAACGATCTGGTCCCCCAAGGCCTACGTTGGATATCCTTGGTATCTGTAAGTTCTTCACTGTAAAAACATTTACAAATCAGTTTTTGTATGGCTCTTTTACATTATGAAAAGGGATAGCTGGTAGAATGGGGTGCATCTTGCCAAGGTACACACAGATCTAAGACCATAGACCCCTATGTGAATCTTTTAGGTTAGGGATAGTTTTAAATCCATGTAAGCAGTGACAGGCCCGTGCATGGACGCAGAGCGGTTAAAAGCAGTGGGTGCAGCAGAATTAGATAGGTCACATTACACAGTAGTTTCAAGAAACATCTTGTGGTTAGTTAGCTGAGCTGTCACACGAAAATAGGTTCTATTTCCCTTCAGTTTCAGGAAACTTGACGGAACATTTAAGTGGTCAGTTCAGAGGAGCCATTTTAGCAAATAAGTCACAACTAGGTCACCACAATCTCCATCTGCTAGGGGAACGAGCAGAGATGCACCAATCGCTTAAGAGCCCACTTCCTCTAAAGCACTGCGGTCTCTTACACCTTTTGTTTAAACATGTGCATAGGTAGTAATACCAATGTACCTAATTTTCTTTAGAACATAGTAACACATGTGCACGCTTCTGCCTAGGCCACACTTTCACACCTAAAGGTTAGATAGCTAGGCAACTGAAACTATATGCAAAAGGTCAGACAGCTTGGCCCAATCAGCATTTAGCAAGCTATAACCACACACTGTGCAGTCATACAAATGTATATTCAATACTGCTTTAATTCTGAGAACCCAAACCCATATTTGGATTTGCACACTCATCATGTGAGGCTACACACACTTACATGCACTTATGTTTCCAAGAAATGACCACATGTTCTGATGTTATCTTGTTTGTCCTGTGTCAACATTGCTTATGCAAATGATGAACTTGCTACCTTTTCTTTTGCGGTTTGAGAACTTAAATACCGCTGCTTTTGAGCTGAACTTCAGACAACAGGTTTCAGTCTCTCTGAATCTGACTGATCTCCCCAGCTATGAAGCTGTACTTAATTAAACCGATATTGCTTTGTCAATTGTGTCTTTGTTTTTGTTTAACAGATTTTCGTCCAGCATATTGGCGAGCTTCTAGCCAGGGGTTCTACTTAGCCTCACCGTTTGCCACCATCGAAAATACCGTCTGTTCTGGTGGAGTGACTTTATGCAACTTAAAAGAAGGTAAGGAGACACCGATTTTATTGAAGTCTCCTCCTTTCTCTGGGAGGGTAAGACTCAGGAGTATGGCATCATTACGATGAGTCCAGTGCAGACTCCATTCCTTTTTATTTCAACAAGTAACATTTGACAGTGTCATATAGATTATGTTGGTGTTTACATGCAAGATAGTGTATGAGTAGTAGTATGAAAGCTTTATTCGATTTTGTTTTTTTTAAATCATAAAAGCGTACAAAAAAATGACAGTCATTAAAAATAAATATGTGCATAAAAGAATAACATAACTTCAATTTAAAAAAAGACATAACCTCAACCTCAGAGTTCGGTGGTGTGACATGTTATTCAAGGGGTTTATCCCTATCTGGAGTAAGATACACGGGTTTGTCCTTTAAGGTGAGTAGACTCAAAAATTACGACAGATGTACAATGGATCAAATCTGTTAAAAACAGAGAAACTAATACCACTGGGTACCTGAACTTCCCCACCCAACGGGTGGTGGTAGGCTATTGTTGGTCCTAACCGGGGGATATTTGGCATACAGGGATAAAAGTCAAGTAGATCCCAAATATGTATTGGGCCATCCCCTTCTTGGGGTGGACAAGATCTTAAGTATGGTGCGATGTTCCGGTTCCTGAATCTAACCAGTACCAAGTCCCCTGAGATGTTTTTTGGTAGTGGGCCCAACCAGCCCACCCTTCTCACACTCAGGATTCCGCCGTCTTTGTCCGGTGGTAGGGGTCTATTTCTTCCCATCCAGAATATAACTTTGTTCAATAGGTCCTGCTGTCTTTCAGCTTTTCCCATCGCAAGTGCTGGAACTCCTGAGAGGACAGACACATATGGCGCGGCTTCTGGCGGGAGGTGTATGTATGGTGCTTTGCGTACTGTCTTGACCTCTGAGGGCCTTGATATAACAGATTTCAAAGGAGCTTTGGAAGTAGTTGAATCTGGGATTGTAGGGGATTGTAGGGTGACTTGCATGCTTTTGTGGATGGCAGTTCGCTTAGCTGTTGGGACAGTGGTAGTTGGCTGGGGTCGGTTCAATGTTACTGGATTATCGATGGGTTTCAGGATAGCCGTGATTTTGTTCTCTAGACCCGAGAGCCTTTCCCCTATAGCGTTGATTTTTTCTGTTAGTGGGGAAATGATGGTTTTAACAAGTTATTCAATCTGAGTCAGAAGAGAGATCTGGGAATAAGATATTGAATCATCCAGTTTGGCATCAGTCTCCATGGTGGTAGGGAGATTATGAACAGACAATGCGGGGCTTACAGATGGTTTATGGGATTTGGATTGAGTCCTTTCGGCATTGTCCTCATCATGCTTTCTATTGACGGGTAATAACCATGAGAGTACAGAGGCTTGTGTGTTGACTTTGTTCAATAAAAAGGGGGATTCCTGTGTACTGCCTTTAGTGTTTGTAGTACAGGTGCCTTTGGCGAGAGAGGGTGCATCCACACTAACATACTTTGTTTTGCATAGACTGTTTAGTTCATCCCACTGGGACAGGTTATGCATTCTTGGGGAGTTTAGTGGAGGAGATAGCGTACTAGATGGAGAGTAACAAGGACAGTTTATGTCTGTCACATGAACAGTCGGCAGGGAGCTTGTGGTAATCGTTTGCTGCATTTGCACCACTTGGCCTGGACACCCCTGCGCAGGTGAGCTTGTTCCCCCCTTACAGGGCATGATCAAGTGGAAATAGTGATGTTACAGAAAAAAAAAAGTTAAAAATAATGTATGTACACTATACCTCCTTTAGCAGAAGTTACAAGGGGGGTGGCCCGTCCCATCCTAATCGGCCCACTGAGGGCCACAGAGGGCCCGCCCTTTGCCCGGGCTTAGCCCGGCATCCCGCTCGCGTCCCGCGGAGCGGAGCTCTCCCTTAAGGTGCCCCCTGGCGCTTCCCTGTTGCGTGTGGAGCAGCGCCGCCGCTAGGGCCGCCGGGATATGTAGTCCCGGAGCGGCGGCGCTGTAGGCTGGTCAAGTGGACTCCTGGCGGTGGCGGCACGAGTGAGGGCTTGCTCTCCTCCCCCCTCCTCGGTGCCGGTAAGTTTTTAGTGCCCCCGCGCTCCACCGAGCGGAGCTCTCCCTTAAGGCGCCTCCTGGCGCTTCCCTGTTGCGTGTGGAGCAGCGCCGCCGCTAGGGCCGCCGGGATATGTAGTCCCGGAGCGGCGGCGCTGTAGGCTGGTCAAGTGGACTCCTGGCGGTGGCGGCACGAGTGAGGGCTTGCTCTCCTCCCCCATCCTCGGTGCCGGTAAGTTTTTAGTGCCCCCGCGCTCCGCCGAGCGGAGCTCTCCCTTAAGGCGCCTTCTGGCGCTTCCCTGTCGCGTGTGGAGCAGCGCCGCCGCTAGGGCCGCCGGGATATGTAGTCCCGGAGCGGCGGCGCCGTAGGCTGGTCAAGTGGACTCCTGGCGGTGGCGGCACGAGTGAGGGCTTGCTCTCCTCCCCCCTCCTCGGTGCCGGTAAGTTTTTAGTGCCCCCGCGCTCCGCCGAGCGGAGCTCTCCCTTAAGGCGCCTCCTGGCGCTTCCCTGTTGCGTGTGGAGCAGCGCCGCCGCTAGGGCCGCCGGGATATGTAGTCCCGGAGCGGCGGCGCTGTAGGCTGGTCAAGTGGATTCCTGGCGGTGGCGGCACGAGTGAGGGCTTGCTCTCCTCCTCGGTGCCGGTAAGTTTTTAGTGCCCCCGCGCTCCGCCGAGCGGAGCTCTCCCTTAAGGCGCCTCCTGGCGCTTCCCTGTTGCGTGTGGAGCAGGGCCGCCGCTAGGGCCGCCGGGATATGTAGTCCCGGAGCGGCGGCGCTGTAGGCTGGTCAAGTGGACTCCTGGCGGTGGCGGCACGAGTGAGGGCTTGCTCGCCTCCCCCCTCCTCGGTGCCGGTAAGTTTTTAGTGTATGAATTTTATGACAAAATATTACAACATCCTGGAAATAAGTCGATAAGTCCAGAAGATACAGGAAACTCGACTATGTAGTTGAAAGTGGTCAAAGGAAGAGTAGGACTTGAGACTGGGTTTTCCAGTGTATGTTTTGTCATTACAATAAGGAGACGGCTGGACCAGTGTCTGAAAACCTTATTCTGAGTGAGAATAAAACTTAAGAGTCAACTCTGCAATCCCAAGACCTTAGGTCTGGAAGTCACAATTTGTAATTCTAAATGTTGAAAGTCTATCTTCTCTTTAAATGTGGAGGGAAGTGACCAATGATTTTTTGCCCTCGTATGAAGTTTAGAATTGATAAATATTCATATGCATATGTAAACAGAAATGTGGCCACAGAATGCCATTTTGCTATTTTATTTTATAAGTGTATAAACTTATAATTTCCTATTTTGTGAGGAATATCGGAGAATGTTAGGAAAGGACATTTAAGTAATTGACTGAGTTAGGCAACGACTCAAGAGTTCGCAGGTGATAAATCACAACAGGTCCCCAAATTATGTATCCTTCTTTATATCAATCAGGTTGTAGACTTCTGCAACTGCACTGACCCCAGTAGACTACAAATACCAGTGCCACATTTTCCTTTAATGGAAGAAATTCTTGAACATCTAGGTACTGAGACCACATCGCCTTCGAAGGACAACATACATTGATGTGATAACAGCAGATCTGTTAGATAATTAGCTAAGCCCTCTAAAGAACGGATTAAAATAAATTCTAAATTAAGTGTTCTTGCCCCCACAACATTCAACAAGGATATTGTGATTAGATGGCAGAAGGTTGTAGTAATACAGTGGCCTAACAGTGGAGATAAGTAGTTTCACAAGATTACCACACTAAAATGTATTTACTGAAATCAACAAAGGTTAAAGAGGAGTTATGTGTAGGTCTTCAAATAAAAAAGCTTTTGTTTTAAAACTGAAAAAACACTGATATTCAAAGGGTGAAACAATATCATGCCTCATAGCTTCAAAACTATCTTATTTTGCAATTGTGCCCCTGCAAAACCCTACGGTGATACTGTTTGTGAAAGACGAGGTGTCATGTTTCTTTTCCATGGAATATATTCCTCAAAAGTGTGTTTATGTTCCAACAAAATCTAGAATTGGGCAAGCCCTTTGCCCCAAAAAAGGGGTAATAAACCTTGGCATTCTAATGATCGACAAGCTAACTATGGCTAATGAAGGGACTGCAACCTGTGATACCTGTTTTGATATTTTTCACCTTCTTAGGTCGGTGTTTTTCTGGCCTTTGTAAAACAGCGGGAAGACTATTGTACAAGCTATCATAACCAGTTGACATGAATGAGTCCCTTAGGTCACAAATGCCGAGGGTGCAAAATATACCAGCATGCTTGGTTTGTTACCTTCCAGCAGGTTCTCCCTCAGGTCCAGTGTTGAGGTGTCTACATGGGCTTCGGTCAGAAAGTGTTGCCTTTTTAAGCTGTTCTGCCTTGCACATAAAGCCTTGTATGGGGTTGGGTCAGAAACAGCTACTTGCACTCCACTAGGAATCTCTGATCATCTCATACTGCGCTTGCTACTTCTCTCAGAATTCGGACAACTCAAGATAGTTGTTGTTCTTCCATTTCTTACAATGCCCCATGCAATAGTGGAATAAGCTGCCCTTCCAGAGTCGCACCATGTAAAAACGTTATTCCTTTAAAAAAAATTGCTTGGCTATATACTTCGCATTCTGACTAGTCCAGCTGAGGATCCTACACCGCTCATACTATGCCTGCACAGCCCTAATGAAGATGGGAAGGACAACGATTCTTTTTGCCTGAGGGGATGTGGGAACACAGATAAAATGTTCCCTATCGTGTGGGACTGCCCAGTAATACTGGACTTCTGGTCGGCGGTGGTCCAATGTTTGAGAGAGGTAGGAGGGGAAGGCACGTCTCTGCCAAGCAGGGTCTCATGAATATCTGGGGAGATGCAGAAATCATAAGGGCAAAACAGACATGGATGACATTAGGCCTAAAAGTGGCTTTAGGACTCTGGGCACTTTACCGCTGCTGACCAGTGCGAAAGTGTATGTGCTCTGTGTTCACAATGTAAACGCATTTGGCTTCTCCATGATTGGCACATATGATTTTCTAATACATCCATAGTACAGTACACTCCATATACCCTGGGCCTGTAAATCCAATACTAATAGTGGGCCTTCAACACTGATTGTGCCTCCCTTATGAGTAGACCTTCAACCTGTCTCAGGCCTGCTTCTGTAGGGCCTGTGTGTGGCAGTTTTAAACTGCCTTGTCGAACTGGAAAGTTCACCTACTTGCCAGGCCCAAGCCTTCCCTTTTACTACATCTGAGGCAACCCTGAGGTAGGCCATAGGTAGCCCAATGGGAAGGACGCAGTGAATTTAAAAGGTAGAACATGTATTATTGAGTTTTACAACTCCTGGTAGTAATAAACTGCTAAATTAGTTTTTCACTACAGCAAGGACAATTTCTCTGACAGGTTAGAATTAGAGCTGTGTCGTAATACTTTAAAAGTATAACTTCCAATTGGGAGCATATAGAAAAATGGAGTTTGGTGTATCTGGCCTCGCAATTTAAAAACACATCTTTTAGTGGAGTTGGCTTTTGAATTGCGGGTTTGAAAATGGACTTTTAAGAAGTTGCCATTTTCTTGCTTTAACCCTTCTGTGCGCTGCCTGTCCTTAGAATACACATCTGGGTTGGATGACAGTTGGGCTTAGTGAATTAGCTCTAGACAATCACACACAAAAGGAGCTGAGGTGTGACCTGCATATCCTGATGGTCCATCACCAGGCTGATGAGTCTTACTGAGCTAGAGTGGTGGGTGGAGCTGACACTGGCTCCTGAATAAGGCTATGCCTGTCCACACACAAAGACCTGCATACCCCTGTAGTGTGTCTGGAGCCAAGGCCAGGAAGGGCAGGGTCTTTGCACTACAAAGACCTTTCTTTGAAGACTCCCTACTTTAAAGGCTAAAATGGGTATAAGTGCAGGCCCTCTCACACCACATACTCAGAACACTTCTGGACTGAGGACATCCTAAAAGGAAAAAGAGCTGTTGTGCTGCCATGACGGACTGCCACTTTGCGGATTGCTTTGCTGTATTGGCCTGCTGCTTCTGTCCTGGAAGTGGGAGGACTAGACTTTGCTCTCTGCACTCTACTTTCCAAAGTTTATCCAAGGACTTGATTTGAGCTTGCCTCCTGTTGGAAGTCTCGGGCCATCAAAGACTTCACTGGTAGCTGAGAGCCCTACTCTGGCAAGTGGTGCCAAATCCAGTTCCTGGGCCCTTGGAAGTGAGTTTGTGCTAAAAAGAAAAAAATCAGCACATCGACTTTGAGCGCCACTTCGGAACCTGTACCACTGCCTGCACCAAAGCTGTGGTCCCCGCTCAGTGCAACACCCACGACTTACAAAGAAGATCTTGCGCCTCCGCAGCACCTCTAAATAGTTGCCTCCATGTGAGTCTCTAGTACTGCATCACCGACATCTGTGACGCCCAACTCTGCTGCAGCACCTGTGGTCCCGTGGTGCGACATGGACGCTTCAAAATCGACGCCTCCCGGCTTGACCCGCACCACCCTCTGAGCCGACACCTTGGCGCATCACTGCCCCTGCATCTCGCATAGTCCCCAGCCGTCAGAAGCTCAATGACTCTGCACCGCCTCCAGTAATAGGTTGCTTCACTTGCTTTAGTCACGCCTCACCTCCGTTGTGCAACTCACCATCCCAGAGTGCCGATACGCCAACGACCTGCAAAGCAGTAAGGAACCGATGCCGCAACTGCCTCACCTACCAGTTGCCTTGCATCGGCTTTGATTCGCAATGTCTCCATGGTACTGTACTGGAGCCTGCGCGACTCCATAGCTAGCCTGCGCTCCATCACAGTCAGCCTGAACTTGTGGACCTGTCCCCATCAAGCACATCGAGGTAGCCCTGACCAGAGCTATTGTGTTTCTAAGTGATATAACTGCATTTAATCTTGAGAAATTCATAGCTTGACTTGTGTATGTTTGATTTTTTTTGTTTTGGTATTGGCTATTTTTCGAAACTCATGTGGTGTACTTTGTGATGTTTTCACTGTGTTACTGTGCAGGTGTACCCAAATACACCCTCTTTAGTTTAACCTGACTGCTCTGTGCCAAGCTACCAGAGGGTGAGCACAGATAAATTTGGTGTGTACTACGCTTACCCTGACTGGGGTGCGGGTCCCAATATGGACAGGGTACATACCTCTGTCAGCTAGAGACCTCATTTCTAACAGGGGAAAATCTGGAATGGGTGGAATGTACACAGGGACAGAATATGTGATGATATGGACATCACTGGAGAAGATGAGCTTTACATGGCCACCGGACAATGAATGGGGGGACTGTGAAGAAGAAAAAGTGGTTAAAAACCTGGCTTTTTTAAATTACCTCTTCTTATTGAAGAGTCTGCTATTAGTCCTCTGGTCACTAGGCTTTGGCGCTGGGATACTCAGTTAGGAGTGAGCTGTTCACGCTTTATCAGATGCAAATACAAACAACAAAATTAACAAACAAAATTTACCTTTTGCTTAGAATGTGTAGTCATATTTAAAAAATTTAATCTTAAAGTAAATTAATATTGTCATCAATAATGTCATGATGCCCTGCATGTACGGCTTGATAGGATAGTGGGTTCCCCAGCGCTACCCCCCTGGTACAATGCGCAGAATACTTAGGCTGGACACATTCTGACCATAATCCGCAAATACTACAACTACACTGGAACGTCGGGCACACCCCTGCCCCCACATGGAGACTCCAAATGTCTGCACTGGAGGACCCAACATCCCGCTCCTTCCTGGACACAGCCCTATAACATATTTTGAAATAAATGAAAATACGGCAGAGGATGCGTTATCGGATTGGGAGGCCTTCAAGTTCACAACAAGAGGACATTGCATGGGTATGACCTGGAACATACGTACGCAACTCTCATTCGAACTAAACACAATAGAAAAACAGCTGCTACAGTATGAGGTGGGTGGGGAAGGTGAGAATAGGGATAAAAAGCGAATGGAAGTGCTGCTGCGCCCACAACATGCAGAGCTACTAGAATGTCTCTGCTATAATAATTACGCAGCGCACATGGCCCGAACACAACCATCCGCCGACAGGGCGGCTCGACTTTTACCCTGGCTAATCCGCCAAAAGAGCACACCCTCAAACCCATCAACGCTCTGCAAACCAGCGAGGGAACACTGATACATATGCAACGAGACATTCACACGGCCGTGACACAACACTGCTGCCAATTGTATCAATCCCACTACAGCTGTGAGTCAAACGCCTTGACAGCCTTTTTAGACCACATTCAGCTGCCCGAGATAGAGACGGCACTCAGCGATATACTGGATGAGTCAATCTCACTTGAGGAAATTGAGGAAGCAATTTAGTCTCTGTTCACAGGAAAAAACCTGGGACCAGATGGACTCCCGGCGTATCGGGTGACAATAGGCCCAAGACTGCACACCATCTACACAGCCGCCAAAAATGTGGGACGACTTCCCCCTTAGATATGGGAAGCGCACCTGATCTCGCTGCCCAGAACTGACAGAGACCCAACTGACATAAGCTCCTACAGGCCCCTCGCCCTACTTAACACAGATTATAAGCTGTTGGCAAAGGTATTGCTGAAAGGCTGGCACAAGTGGTTCCCGCGTTAGTACACGTGGATCAAAATGGTTTTGTGCCAGCCCGCAGCACCTCTCAATCTATACTGTTTCTTCCGAATAGCCACATACTCCACATGCACATATCCAAGGGCAGGCTGCCTTGTGCTTGATCTTGAGAAAGCTTTCGACTTCCTTGAGTGGAGTTACATGTTCGCCGCTCTTGAGAGGTACAAGATAGGCCCTGCCTTCTTACAATTAGTCTGCCTGCTTTACACAAACAGGGGAGTGGTAAGGGTGAAGACGGGCCCCTACATCTCTGAGGGGATTCTAGTGCTATGGGGAATGAGGCAAGGCTGCGCGTTGTCCCCCCTTCTCTTCGCACTTGCAATGGAAATGCTAGCGGAGTCGATACGGACGCCGATGGGCATACAGTTAGGAGATGGCCTGCATAAGGTATCGCTATATGCGGATGACCTATTAATTTACCTTCGCGATATCACAGACGTACCTGACAACCTGACCCAAATCTTGCGGGAATTTGCGGCTATATCCAGACTAAAGGTACACATTGGCAAGTCCAAGCTTTACGCCTTTAACGCAGGTGTCCCTGACCCAGGCCTCGTACTAAACAGGGTGAGAGTGCGATGGATTGCAGATACTTTCCGATATCTTAGAATCACAATATATCGCCAGCCTAAGGATCTTTTTACGGCAACCTAGGAAGAACGCTAACGCCATCAAATCCCAGATGTAGTTCTGGTCTGGAGCACGCTTCCTCTTGCAGTGACAGGCAGGGTGGTGTTAGTGAAAATGTTGGCCTTACCGAGGTTTTTGTACTGTTTTCCTAATCTACCCGTTCATGTGCCGGCCTCTTTTTTTTACTACACTGGAGAAGTTGGTCAGGGTGTTCATTTGGGGCTCCAATACACACAGAGTGGCGATTAAAAAGCTATATCTACCCATTGACCAAGGTGGTCTGGCCACACCAAGTCTAGAGCACTACTTCTTGGCAGTGCAACTTCAATGGGTGGCCAGATGGATGGCAGGTCGCCAATGCGAAGATGCTGCGGCCACGCTTCCGCCGCTCACGCGGTTTCAGATTCTTCAGCTTTTTCATCCAGGTGCATGTACATGGCCTCCTGAGTCTCTCTGGCTGAACGTAGTGCATAGATGTTACAAAAGGAGTCTCTACATAACTTGTAGCATAACGCCGTACACCCCCGCCCTCCTCCTAGAGGGCACTCCAAAAAGGCAGGGGATGTTTACTAGTGCGGAGTTACAATAGTGGCACGCGGCGGGGGTCCAGACTCTGGGAGACCTCTATCGAGAGGGCACCCTGCTTCCATATGCGACCATGATAGAAGAAGACGGGTTACCAGCGGGGCAATTCCTCCTGCATCGATCTTTATTAGCTGCGCTTACGAAACTTTGGGGAGACCTAGCGACCGAACCGCCCACACACCTAACTATACAATACTTCCATGTAATGGGACAGGGCGGACACCTGACACGGTGGTTCGCAGCTTTGCTGCGCCAACACGCTGCTGTCAAATTAGACCCCTGTCACGGGGTCAAGACCTGCCCCGTAACAGACTCTCAATCTCACTTGCAGGACTGGTCCGGGCTGTTAAGGTCAGCCTGGACTTCCCAGATTGGAACTCCGCCCCTATGACGACGGAGTTCGTGAGCCTATCAGATTCGGGCACAGGGAGAACAAAGGTGGACACGGAAGACGCAGAGATGTGGATGGCGCGGCGCGAGTTGGAGCAGAGAAGCTGAAGCCGAAGCCGACATGAAGCCCACCACCCTGGAGAAATAGATGTTGAGGAGGCCAGAGGGAGATCAGCCTGTGGAGCAACGACCCAAGAAGTAGCTGAAGTCAGGGAAACTGGTATCCGAACTCTGGACCGAGAGAACTATCCGGAGGCGTTATCCCAGGAGAAGCCAGAAGGCCACCGTCCCCACGCATCGCCCAGCCACGCGCAAGAAGACGGACAAAAAATTGGTGGATTTGCTATTCAGATTCGCACATCAACCTTAGTTTTCAATAGTCACAAAAACAAAGTACAATATCCACACGGTTCAATATGGAGTGCTACTTGGCGTTGGATGCACATCCACCTCGGGCATCAACCTGCGACCACCTTCCCAAAGAGTTTGGAATGGAAGTCCTTACACTGTGAGAAAATACACCCGTGCACCTCCAAAAAAGTCTCTTTGATCCCTTCGCTTATTTAGCATTACATCTGGAATTCGTATCCTTGGTCAAGCAAATCAGTTTCATCACACCAGACGTTGTACCGGATTCAAGTCTTTATTTTTCCAAATTTAATCGTCCACAGCCGACGCGCGTTTCGCCCCCAATGGACTTTTTCAAGGCTTTGTAAATTGTCGAAAAGACTTTCAACTCCGATAAGTAATTTTGAATTTTGAGGATATAATTCGCACATGTTCAAGCAATCTTAAAGGCAATCATGAATAATGATGCAGGACACTATTTATTCTTCCAATTGTAAATCTTTTTCTTAGTTGAGGTTATAGTTGTGGAGCCATATTAAGTTCCACAATCTTCACACATGTCCTGGTTCACCGTGTACGCCGTCCCTGCAACCCGGCGGCATTCATCTTTTTTGGAGGTGCACGGGTGTATTTTCTCACGCGCAGGAAGACGCGTGGCTACACCAGGTACGAGAGCGATTGCGTACTTTACTACGTTTTAAAAGAGCGGGGACCGGGTAACCGAGGGAGGAGGGAGGGACTTGGCCGGGCACTGCAGTCTATTGAGCACAGCACACTGCACTTTTCAGGTTAAACTCTACCTCAAGCATCTGGTGATGGTCTTTTGCCTTTCTCACGAGTGTTACCCTCACCCCCTTTCCCAAGCCTTGAAAGATATCCAGCTGTGAACTAACGGCCACGTTTCCTTTCCTTTTGTTTTGGGTTCGGGCGAGACGGGCCGAAGAGGAGGACTACACCAGCCCGAGAAAGGAAGCCGAAACCCCCCTCCCACAAGGACTTTTGCCCTTTGGATACTATTTGAAAACCGGACTTTCTTTGACCTTGTTGAAACCACTCCATACAATAGTCATACCGCACTTCAGTGTTGGCTCCTTCCCTCCTTGTGAACAGTTAAGGTTGACACCTGACCCGGACGCACGATGCTGTGCATGCGACTAGAATCCCTGAGGCGCCCAAGGACACCAATCCCGCCGCTAAGATGGGCGCAGACACATTTATGGGGGCATATGGCTATAGTAATGGGCATCGACATAATAGACAACATATGCCTACACATGCACAGGCAAGTAGAGGTACTCCAACTCAGCTCCAAGTTCTAAGGCCTTCCCCTCATATGGTTAAAAGTACAGTTTATCATGGTTTTTTCTACATCATTCCAGCGACTCAATGTTAGCGGTCTATAGGCTTCCTCACAAGCCTGGACTCTGAACCTGGTATAATTCAATTGGTACTGTCATACATGCATGTCCAACGAACACATTCTTGTGTAAAAATGTTGTCATAAAAAAGAGGCTGTAAGTGACCTAAAGATATACGATGCTAATCATGTAACGCTGTTTATTATTGTTACTGTCGTACTAAAATCAAAAACAATAAAAATATATTTTTTTTAAATGAGGTATCGTAATGAACATTTTAGAGGAAATGCAGCATATCGACAGAAATTTTTTATCAAGTGTATATCTTTTGATAGTCTGTGGAATTCCATTGGTTCCTCCAAATGTAGTAACTCTGTGAGGTTTGATCAGGTTCCAAGGGTACTAGATAAGTGCCATTCCAGTTCTGGAGCTTTGCAGCACTTTTAAGATCTCCTTAAAGTTTCCCACTGCTCAAATAGGTGTAATTTGTGATATTTATATGTTTCCCTCCTCTTCATTGCTTGCTTTTGCTTGTGAGAAAAGTGTCAGTCGTTGAAATGTCACTCATAATTACACTAAAATTATGAAAAATTCGCACATAGCAATATGAAACCTTGGCAGCTATGTACCTCAGCCTCCACGTAATTTGCACAACCCCAGAATTGAGGATTGAAGCACAGGTGCTAGTAGTGACACTTACTGTGCTTCAGCAGCGGTCTGGGTGGGCCTGTGAGTCGACAGACAAGAGTCAAATACGCACCGACTGACTCAGTGAAGATGTATTGTATCATACAGAAACATTTAGCTGTGGAATACCCAGTCCACGCTTGAGAATGGAAGCTCAAGGCATGACAGGAATCCGTGAGTTCAATAGTAGCAGGTGCAGTCCAGATGTAATGCATAGGTGCCAGTAACATGCAGGACAACAGATGCAGGTCAGCTATGGCATGTCCCGTCCTCTTATTAAAAAAGAACTCCATGTTTTAAAGCTCTAGTGGCAGTGGTGTACATGATAACAGGATCAAGTCTGTGCGTGACGGCAGCAGTTCAGGTATATTAGTGACCGTAATGTGACTGACAGCAGAATCAGACTGAGCAAAACTGCAGCAATGAGACCTCATGTGTGACAAAAGCACACTCATAAAAGGCGGCGGATATGTATTAGACATAGTGCCAACATCGGCCCATACCCAGCCCGCTTACAACAATTTCCCATAATAACAGACACCACACAATGTTTTATTGGAGAAAGTTGTTGCAGCTTTATTTGCATAAACATTATGCCAACATGCTGTGTTATCTTGTGGGCGATCCAGGGTCCGGTAGCCCCTCGCCACCTGCCCACCTGATGAGCCATAAACTCCCTGTGGTGTTCACCGCAGGGGTGTTGTCAAATTTGGGGAAAGGGCTAGCCTCTCCCCCTGGCGGACCTCCAGTCCACCCCTTACTCACGCCCCTCCCCACTACGGGGGCAGAGCATTGCAGGCAACCCCCGGTTGCTCAGATCCACAACCGCCCGAAGGACTAGCGGGGAGCTGTCCCTCCTCCAGAATCACAAGGAATCTCCCTGGGGATAATTGCTCTTGCACCCTTACTGTGCTCATGTAGAGGGTACCCTTCTGTACCTTGCTAGCGTTGGATCGCCCTGTAACTCCGCCTGCAACACAAAGCAAAATAGTATTAGATACCTACCCCCCGCCCCCTGCTGCCCGAACGCCGGGTTTGCGGTAGGGAGGGAAAACAGCGTCCGGGCAGCCCGGTTCCTCTAGGTCAAGGGGGGGAGAATCCGATCGTGAGGCCGACCAGGGAACAAAGAGGGCGCCAGGCCCGCGACCCCAGGCCATATCCCCTCGGCCCTGCCCCTCCCCCGTAGGAAGTGACATCACTGGGGACCCACCAGGTCCCTAACACTAGAGCGCTTCTTAGGGGCTGTGCCATCGTGTGGCACTAAGGGTGGCCGTCCTCTTAGGTGGCCCCCTTCGGTGGCCCGGGGCAGCCTGGCATTAGAACTAGTTCTGCAACCCATGCATGATACCACCAACCCGCAGCCATGAGGCTGTAACCCACCCTAGTCTCCAAGGTATTTAAACAACCCCGGACATGAGGACTGAAGCACAGTCAGGTGCTAGTAGTGACACTTACTGTGATTCAGCAGCAGTCCAGTTCGGGCTTGTGGGTCGACCGTCTTCAGAGTAACATTTGCACAGGCTGACTCAGTGAAGAAACACGCAGTGCGAGCAGCTGCAGTGCCAGTGTGAGAGCAGCCAGCCTCTGCGAGGAAGGCGCAGGCCGCGAGCCGCCGAGGCAATTCGGGTTTGCTGCCCGCCTCATCAGTGAGTGAGCGATCCTGTCCAGTGACAGAGTCCTGGCAGCTGCAATGGTCACTCCTTCTCCCTCTGCAATTGAATATGCCACGGCTCCAGGTGTCATTGATTTTAATACTGCAGCAGAGCCATGAAGCGGCAGCCGGTGCGAGCAGGCAGCGGTGCAAGCGCCATGATTGCTGCAACCCAGTACTTAGAGAGATCTTTTCCGAATTGCGGGAGTAATGTTACTCGGGCCGGAACTCGAACTGAAGTCTAAACGTTGATCCATGTGGGAAGTTGGAGTGGTTCTTCAAACTTAGAGTGTAGTGCCACGCTTGAGAAGCCCCTGGCTGCACCTTGGCCTTCGTGACTAGACCTTTGATATATCAATGGACCAGATGTGAATCTTGATATTATCTTTATACATCAAGTTTGCAGTTGTCCTGAATAATAGAAAAAAATCCCTAGTGAATATCTGCAATATCCGAGAGTGAGAGAGTGAGAGAGAGAGTGAGAGAGAGAGTGAGTGAGAGAGAGTGAGAGAGAGAGTGAGAGAGAGAGTGAGAGAGTGAGAGAGTGAGTGAGTGAGTGAGTGAGTGAGTGTGTGAGAGAGAGAGAGTGAGTGAGAGAGTGAGTGAGTGAGAGAGAGAGTGAGAGAGAGAGTGAGTGGGAGAGCGAGAGAGCGTGAGAGTGAGTGAGAGAGTGAGTGAGTGAGAGAGTGAGAGAGTGATAGAGAGAGTGATAGAGAGAGAGTGAGAGAGTGAGAGAGTGAGAGAGTGAGTGAGAGAGTGATATAGTGAGTGAGAGAGTGAGAGAGAGAGTGAGAGAGTGAGTGAGTGAGTGAGTGAGTGAGTGAGTGAGTGAGTGAGTGAGTGAGTGAGTGAGTGAGTGAGTGAGTGAGTGAGTGAGTGAGTGAGTGAGTGTCGACTTATCTACTCCTGCCCTGATGAAGGTGCCGCACCTGTAAGGGCGTTACACCGAAACGCGCGTTGTTGTCTTTCTCCTCGTGTACTTAGATCCAGTTTTCTCTTACCATCTGGAGGATACAGAAGAATATTACACTTTGTTTTTAAGTGGCAGCTTTACTATCGGGAGTGCTTTGTCATTTTGTAGGAACGTGTATGTATTGAGGAATGAATGTGTATATTACTGAGAGTGAATGCAAGTATGATTGAGGTTTATGATTGTTTTGTGTGTGGGACAAATACATCTATACATCAATAGATGATTTTTTTTTATTTTTATTTTTTTATTTTTTTATTTTCTTCCATTTTTTCCGTAAGTTACATTGCAAAAAATACAGTACAGAATTTTCTCCCAATTATACAGTCATATATATTATCTTACAGTCAGAGCCAGGGAAACAACAAAAAAAAAAAGAAATTTAAAGAAACAAAACAGAGTAAATCATAGCCTAACGTAATCCTGGAAAAAGAATAATTTTTATGTCTTACTATTCTTCCACTCTTCTATAGGGCGCCATATCTTCCTCCCCAATATTCTTGCCCTTCTGCCTTTCTTATCATAAATGGCTTTCTCCAAATTATATATATGTAATAATCTTGCCATCCAAATTTGAAATGTTGGTGCAGATTTATCTTTCCAGGCTTTCGCAATAATTAGTCTGAAAACTGCTGTGGCCACAAATACAAATTCGGGATAGTTATTATTATCGCCTATACTAATACCTAGTATTAACAGCTCATCTGTAAGTTTCACCTTTAGTCTTAGAGATTTCTCAAGAAACTCCTCTATTGCCACTTTTACGGTGCATAACTGTGGGCACTGCGAGAACATATGCGTAAGATTAGCATTTGATGAATCGCAGCGTGGACAAGTTATACCAGTGTTACCCCCCCATTGTGCTATTCTAGCTGGTGTATGGTATAGCGAGAAGATGGTCTTGTAGTGTTGTGTTTGCAGTGTAGCAGAACAGAGTATGGTTCTTCCTAAGTCTAATGAGACTTGCAGAGATTCCGGGTGGGCCCCAACTTGCTCAACCCATTTATTACTAAATTTCTCCCTGTCATCGATTTTATACTCCTGTAATTCTATATACAATTGTCTGATTGAACCCCTTAAGCGACTCCCCAAATATTCCATAATCCTACAGCTTGACATGCCTACTGCCCCCCCCTGTTTTAGATGGAAGTAACTTCTTATTTGCAAAAATTTGAAGAAGTTGTTTCCGGGTATTTTAAATCTATGTTGGATATCTTGGAATAATAGAAACCCCCCTTCCCCATCCATCAAGTCTCCTAATTTCTTAACCCCTTTATCATTCCAAACTTTCATTGTGTTATCCCAAAAAATTTCTGTTGGCAAATCGACATTTAGGTATAGCCTCAGGTATCTATTAAATCTTCCTAACCCTACTTTCTTCATAATAACGCTCCAAATTTTGTATACTGCCTCCAAGGTCTTAAATCTAGTATGTTTGAAGTAGGTAAACTCTACTGTATTAACCAGGGCATTCTCAGCCCTTTCCCCCAGTAGCGCTTTATAAACATTCTCTATATCTATCCCTACCTCATGAAAAGAACTGCCACCTAATAGCGCTTTAGAGTACTGCAGTACTGCTGCCCAATAATAAAATCTGAAGTCTGGTGCCCCCCAACCTCCCTTTTCCCGTGGTAGTGTCAGAAATCTGTATGCTCTGCGTGTCTTCCCTTGTGCCCATATTAACCCATTCAGCGTTGCTTCTATTTTATTAAACCGTGTCACATCAAACAGTAAAGGGATTGCCCTAAAGAAGTATAAGAATTTGGGGAAAGTGACCATTTTAATAAAATTAATACGCCCCATTAAAGTCAAATGTAAATTATTGACCCTCTCCAAATTTCTCCTAACCTTCCCTAATAATGGTCCCATATTTATCTCAACCAGTTTCCCTAAGTCAGCCGTCACCTTAACACCCAAGTATGTTGCTTCCTGAACTACTCTTGTATCTCTAAAAGTGGAGTAATTATTCTGCACTATCTGTGTTTTCCCTCTATTTATTGAATATCCTGAGAACCTGCCAAATTTCCTTGCCTCGTATTCAATTTCAGTCAGTGCTTGCGCTGGCTCTGGAGTGACAATCGCTACATCATCTGCATAGGCAAATAATTTATAATCTTTCTCATGCAATGTAACAGGTCTGATCCTACAGTTCGCTGTTAACCTTCTCAAATAAGGGTCCAAATAGATGGCAAACAACAACGGGGAAGCTGGGCACCCCTGTCTTGTCCCCCTCCCAATCTGTACCGTTTTTGAGTAGGATTTGTTTATTCTTATCCTAGCTGTAGGTTGTCTGTATAGAGCCTGAATTGCAGCCATAAATCCTTTACCTATTCCTGCCCATTCCATCGCTTTCCATAAGTAGGCCCAGGAAACCCTGTCGAAAGCCTTCTCGGCATCTAAAAAGATTGCTGCAACAGGGTCTCCCAAGGCCTCTGCTGCATATAGGACAGTGATCATTTGCCTGGTGTGTTGGGTAGTCCCTTTACCAGGTATGAACCCATGTTGTTCCGGGGACACTATTTTCTCAATGACCTTGCTCAACCTATTAGCAAGTGCCTTGGCGTAGATCTTCACATCGGCATTGAGTAGGGTAATTGGTCTATATGACCCTGGTTCTGTTGATGGTTTGTCCTTTTTTAAAATCACAATGATGTCTGCACCAGACCATGACTTTGGGACAATCCTACCTCCCTGTGCCAAACAACATATCGCCCACAAATCTATGCCTATGACGTCCCAGAAAGTTTTATAAAACTCTACAGGTATCTGATCCTGTCCTGCTGCTTTGCCTGCTGGAAGATCAGAAACTGCATCCCCAATCTCCTGGAAGGTTAACACCTCATCTAATGTGTCCCTCTCTTCTATACTGAATTCTGTCTGTGGTCTTGGTGTTAAATAGCCCAAACTTTCTTCCTCAGTCTCACTTGTAGTTACATCTTTCTCGTATAAAATCTCATAATACCTCCTGAATACCTCCTGTACCTCCTCTACCTTATTCACAATTGACCCAGTGCTATCCCTAACCTCTTTTATCTCCCCTGCTGCCAGCATTTGTCTTGTTCTAATTGCTAGGAGATGTCCGACCCTTTCATTGAATTCGTAGCACTGTTCTTTTTTTGCTAGGTAATTCCTGGCTAGCTTCTGCGCTAACGAGCCACCTGTTTCTGCTTTTTGAGTTTCCAACTCAAGTAAAATCGATTCAAATGGTTCCCTCTTGCTTATTGCCTCCACCAAAGCCTCTTCTATTGTCCATAGAATTCTAATCTCTTCTTCCGTTTTCTCCTTCTCCCTTCTGTTTCTTGCAATTGTATAGCTTAGTGTCTCCCCCCTTATACCTGCCTTGAAGCTATCCCATACCACATCTGCCGACGTAGAGTATCTGTTAATGTCCCAGAATTGCATTATCCATGCTTTCATACTTATAATGTAATCCTCATCCTTTAGCAGCCCTCTTTCAAACGTCCAGGTAGAATTTATTCTCTCTTTGACTTGAGTGGTTTGAATACTTAAAACCAGGGGGTTATGATCTGACACTATCCTGGGAAATCGTTCTATACTGGAGATGCCTACAAGGGAGCTAGATATAAGAAAATAGTCCAGTCTTGCTATTGACTTGTGTGGTGCAGAGTAAAAGGTGCTGCCTGATCCCATTGGATTTTTTTCCGCCCACATATCGCTTAATGCATTATGACTAGCAAGATTTTGTACTGATCTACATACCTTTTTCTTCCTACCCATATATCTCCCCCATACTCCTCGAATAAACCATTTAAGCCGTTAATATTAAAATCTCCACAGCATATCACGGGTTCTGGCCATAATGCTAGTTCTCTGTCCAGAAATTCAAAAACATCCGGATCATCATCGTTTGAGCCATACACTGAAACAATTGTAAATTGAAATGCATTTGTTTCCAACTCAATCATCACCCATCTCCCCTCACTATCTTCCTTTTTCTTTTTGACTTTTGTGCAGCCTTTCCTTGCCAACACCGCAACACCCCTACACCTTTCTACCTGGCCTGTATAGGCGAGAACATCAAACCCCATTTGCTCCAACAAATACATCTCATTAACGGCTACGTGCGTTTCTTGTAAACAAACTACATCAATTTTCCAGAATCGCAGTAGTGCCCCCAGTTTTTGTCTTTTTTCTCTGTTATTTAGACCACATATATTCAACGTAATTAGCCTAGTTTCCATCTAACATTTTTTCCTTTTTTCCAGCTTTCCACGTGCTCATACCCGTGCCCATTACTTCCAACTTTTCCTCCCGACATAGTGATCATAGTGACTTTTACCAATCTGTACTGTATTTTTACGCCAACCACTAAACGTGCCCCTCCACCACCCTCCCCTTCTGTACCCCCCCTCCCCAGCTGTTGCCCCCCCCCCCCCCTGTGACAGGCAAATAGGTCAGTACTGACCTATGCGTGTCCACTGTGCGTTGTAGCGTCGCCCCCCTCTCCTCCCCTACCCAAACGAAAAAACGAAAAAGAAAAAAAAAGGAAAATCCTACTCCTGAGAGCTCCTATTCCCCCTAGTCTTTATATGGCTTTTCCATATTTCCCTTTTTACTGTTCATTACTGTTCTTTAACAATTTTATCTCCTCTTTTTTTTTTTCCCCTTTTTGACTTTTACCCCTCTGCCCCACCCTATTCTACTATATCTACTTGATACTATCTTCTAGCTCCATCTTTTTCCTTCCGCTCTTTTAATTCTTCTAGATATTCTCCAGCTTTGATCTCTGAGAAGAACATTCTGACTCTACCCCCAACGATAACTTTTAGTTTTGCCGGGAACATTAAGTAAGCTTCAGCGCCCTGACTCTGAAATGCCGCAATCATTTGCCTGAGTCTCCACCTCCTTTCCACTGTGACGTGGCAAAAGTCAGGTCTTGCGAAAAAAGTTATTCCCTCCACCGTCTTTTTACAGTCAGGTCTGGCTTTGTCCATCAGCTCTTGTCTCGCCAGAAAATTTCCAAAGAATACTAGCATCGCTCTTGGAAGTGTACCATCATCTCTTTTTTTCCCCTTTGTCGTGAGCGGAAACCTGTGTGCTCTTTGCACCTCTTGTTCCCATTGCCACGGGGTCTCCGGAAAGGCACCTTTTAACAGTTTAATGATGAAGCCTCTGGGGTCTTGCCCCTCTGCCCCTTCTTCTATTCCAAGAAGTCGTGCATTATTTCGCCTCTGGCGATTTTCCAAATCCTCCACCTTCCATTGTAGATCCACCATCAACTTCGAGTGCTCTTCTCTGCTTGCCTGCCAGTCCGTCACTTCCTCCTCAATCCTGCCAGTCCTTTCTTCCACTTCGGTAACTCTTTCACCCACTTCCTCACATTTTTTGTTTATTATCCTGATAGAGGCTTGAATTTTTTTATTGTCATGCCTGGCTCTTCTACTCTCTGCTCTAGCTTCCATTTGTATTTGTTTTAGAGTTGCAAATATTAAGTCTAATTTGCCATCCTCATTCTGGGGGTCTTGCCCATCTTCCTTGTAGAGGTTCGAAGTAGCGGAGTAGTCCCAAATCAGTTTTTTATGAGAGCTTTTATGCAAACTTGTAGGGGAGCCTGTTCTCCTGCTAGTCGGCCTGCGTTTTTTTTGTGCCTTTCTCTTTGGAGCCCCCTGTATCTTCAGTGCTAGAGCACGAGTCTCCTGTTTCTCTCTCATCTTCGCTGCTGGTTATAGTGGAATCTGACTCTTCAGGGACTGAAAAGAATTCCCTGTCCCCCTCAGCTCCCTCTGCACTCTCTGCGCCCTCTGTGTAGCCGGTGACAAGCTGAACCTTTTGCCCTTGCCGTGTGCTGTTACTGGTCTCAGAGTTTCTTTGAACGTTATTCCAGCTTTTCTCTTGGTTTATTAATAATCCTGCCTCCACCTCCTGTAGCGCTTCTAACAAAGGGTCTGTGTTTAAGGGTTCAGTTATTTTCTCCTCAATTGCCGCTCTCACCTCATTCTCTGCAATCGTGTGCTCAGCCTTCCCTCCGGCGGTAACTGGGTCCATTGCAGCTTGCTCCGCGGAAAGCGTGAGCTCCGCACGTTCCGTTTGAGTTGGTTGCCTGGTAACGCCTTTGCTTGCGTCCACGAGGACGCTGCCTCCAGAGCCGATTGCCGAAGAGTTCTCTGTGCCCAGCACTGCCGCTGTGTCCTCAGTTGGAGCCGCTGGGGGTGCCTTGCAATTGAATATCTCGATCACAGAGGGCTGACGAAAGGTAAGATCGCCCTTCTTTTTCTCTGTGGTGGGTTTTCCCGCTTGATTGCTGTGACCGCCGCTGCGAGTGTCATCACTCGGGTTAAGCGCCTTGTCTCTATCTTTCTCGGCGGCTCTCTCACTTTTCTCAATTTTGCGTTGTTGAGCCTTGGAAGCCGTCGAGATCGTGGGTGTAGAGCGTTTATTGGGTGGGGGCATCTTGGTTTTCGGGATTGTTCTAGTCCTTCCTGGATCCTTTTGGCCTATCTCTTTAGCTGGACCGAAGCTTGAGACTGCTGTCTGCTTGTCCTTTGCCCGGTTTGCCATCTTGGGAAGAATAGCTTTTCGAAGCTTCACAAACAGCGATTTCAGTTGCAGTATACTTTTTTTTAGGCTGTGATAAACGCCGCTTTTCTCCTCCAGCTTCAGCCAGCATAACCTCCGTTGCATGCTACCTTAGAGGCCGATCAGGTTCCTGGATTCTCCATAGGTCGGAGAGGGGTCTAGATGCGACTTGCACCTACAGCGCTACAGCGGCCATCTTGCCCCTCGAGCCAAGACCATCAATAAATGATTTTGTACGTCTTATTTATATGTATATATATTTTTGGGGGGGAAATACAAGAATCTTGTGTGACACGATGAAAATAAAAATAATTAATATAGGTTTCACAAACAACTGTCTTTTTGAAATATTGAACATTTGTATGGGTCAGCCCTCGGCGTTAATATACCAGGACCCTCTCCCTTGGGCCTTTCATAATCCTTTCGGGCGGGTGATTTATTGTATTAGTGGTGTTGCTGCAACCCAGTAGCCAGCCGTTCTCCCTACAATGAACTCTGGCAGCAGGACATGACGTCTCCACTGTGCCAGACTGTTGTGTCACACAACCTGACTGGGCTATCATGTCTCGGTAGTAGCCACTGGGCCCTACATCGTTGTGACGTCAGTCCGAGAGCTGCGCAACAGTGATGAATCAATCTGAGTCCACATGAGATACACTGTAGCAGACTGCCAGCTAGTTTGTAGCAGACTGCCAGCTGAGCCTACTAGCTCAGTCAGCCGAGCCCCCCAATCCTGTGGGAGCAGCACTCGCACGCTATGTCGCGCTGCTAGCTGCTACACCAGTTTAGTTAACACTTTTAGGCAGTGCTAAAGGCTTGAGTGACAGCTGAGGCGCTATGTCTATAACGCGTGACAATGCATTTCAGTGTGGTGATGCGGAACACACTAAAATACGTGAGTCTAACACCTGATGCGTTGTACTTGGCAGGACTGAAAAAGGCCCAACAAATGTTTTTCTTATGGCCGCTTTCTTTGTTTTCTAGGAAAAACAGCCAAATACCCCCTTTGCTTTTCGTGAAGTGACGTTACTGGCCAGCATCCATACGCGAAAAATTCCCCCAGCACCACTGATGAAAAGCGAATCAGATGAAACCCATCCCTAGGACTATTCGCTGTGCTTTTACGCTCAGAATGAATCAAGCCCTCATAAATTCCACTCATTGATCAATTGGATTCACATCCATGTCGTTTGTATTACCCATTACACGTTTGGCTGCTCCGCACAAGACCTTTCTAAACAGTGGAAATTAACATTTCAAGACGCCATTCCTTGCCGAATGCCTGTGGTAATGAAAGAAACCTTACAGGAATGATATCGTTTTCCAAAGTCAAAAATGAGTTTTTCAAATGTGTAAGAGAAGGAGGTCACCAGGCTGTGTTCCACATTCGCCCATCCTACACAGAATGTATTGAAACAGTAAAGCATTTGATTTGTAGGTGTTGTACAAATGTCGACTTTGAGACACTGTAGGCCGCTATGGTGTGGTAACAAACTCACTGGATATCTGGAAAAATACAATGTCAAAATAATGGTTCGGTTACATTTCTGTATTAAGTTTTGCACAAATAATCTGCCAATATAAAAGCACTCCCTCTTTGTGGTTTGTATTTATTTAACACGCAGTCTCGTACACGTTGTGTGCTAAAAACATACAAGAAGGAAAAATGTACCTTATTGACAAGGACACAAAGTTGACAGACAATTCTAATCCGACCCGCTAGTACATACTTCCCAAAACAGCAGAATATTGTGACGGTTTAAAGATCAACGATGTCTTCTTTCCCGAATTATTTGTAATACAGTGTAGTAACTAAGTGCAAAACGGTGCCCTCTCTAATGGGCAGAATAAAATACCACTGTGAAACTAAAATCCTGTACGCCTCTGCATCCAATAGCACGAGCGAGAGAGAGCAAGACTAAGTTCCACACAAAATCAGTGCTACCCTACAAGTCATCCAATAAAAGCAACATAAAATATTAAAAAATCTGAAACTGCCACTCTTCACAGTACAGTAACGATCAGCCAGCTTTCAAATGACCCAATAAAGACATGTTATGTATTTAGCTCAAAAACGTTATATTGTATTGATCACAAACTAGACAAACAATTTCAATCCTCAGCATAAGCCCCACATATCATGCAGGGCAGTAGAGCAAGTGAGCAACTTGCATTAGTGTGAAAAAGGTACGGTGGTTTGTTATATAGTAAGGCGCTGCTATAGTGTTGTAAAATGATTGAAATTTTACTGGATACAATGTGTCATTTTGATATAATAGTCTGCTCATGTAAACACTATTGCTTATAAGGGTGAACTTATTAACTAAATATAAAAAAAAATATTGATCAATATTAGCTTGATGACAAAGGGCCCCAATGATTCTGATACTTAGGATATTTTATTGGCTATTGGCTATTGGCCACGCCCTGTGCCCAGTCCTCCATCTACATAACTCACGCTTAGAATCCCAAGCCTCAGCAATGTCAAGCATTGGAACAGATCCACTCAAAATACAGAATCCCACCAAATCTGCTATTTTATTAGCTTAATTATTCTTAGATTTCTGAATGATGGCATGACAATCCTATATCATTCAAATTTAGCATCTGACAATCCAAGATCTTCAAAAGGTAACCAGATAAAAAGGGACTAAAATGTGGAGCAACAGACGAAATGTGGAGCAACAGGTGAAATGTGGAGCAACAGAGGAAATGTGGAGCAACAGAGGAAATGTGGAGCAACAGTGCCCAGAAACATGAAATAGATACTTTACCACGAAAAACGCAGTTCAAACAGAAAATCTTCAGCAAAATGTTGCTTACCTAAAAAGAAACAAAAATATATTTGTTTAGTTTAACAAATTCAAAATCGCTGCATAAAATACATTTTAAACAATTGTACAAAAACTATGCACATCTCTATTCCTCTTTTCAAGCACAAAGGTTCAGTCTTCCGGAATACCAAAAGGATTATACAAATTATGACCATGGTTATTCTTAAAGCTGGCAAAAATGGAAAAAAGTATTTTTCAGGGTGCAGAAAAAAGGTATATAGCATCAACGCAACAGAAAGCTATATAGAGGTTTCTGACAACCTAGTCCCAACGCGACCATGTCCGCTGCTATTATTATAGTAATTTATCATAGACATGGGGAATTCATGAAATGTTGAGGTTCCAAACACCTAACCAGCAGCACCAGGAGGAATTCAGTCACCAAGCCATGGTGCAAGCCATCCCCCACCTTCCCGGAAACTCATCGGAAAGGAGGACCCATGTACAGTTCTGCAGTCCTCAGTGGATGGCGTCCCTCCTCAGAAGCATTCCCTCAGTCCCAGAGATTTTCGGGAAAAAACAGCTGAGGACGACTGAGGAGGAGGTGACAACAGAGAGAGATAATATCTCCTTGACCACACTTCTCTGTTTAAGACTCTCTGGTTTCTCCCAGATGGGATGGGTGAGAAACAGGATCTAGGACCAACTTCCTGAATCAGCAACAGTGCCCATCGCCCCACAGATTAAACAAATTACATATTTGTTTGGGGCAGAATTAGTTATCCCCGCCCCCCCGGTGTAGAGGTTGTCAAGAAGCAAATAGTGGTTGAGCTGCTGGCGTCGCCCTGTAGCAACTCCTGCTGACTAATGGCTGTTCATTTGGTGGGGATTCGGCCAAGCAGCTCCAATAGAGCAACCACTGTAGGCCTAGCATGTATAATACTTTCGCAATAGACTTTCACTTTCTCAATAAAATTACTAGTAGTATCTCATAAAAGTGGTGGGATCAGAAAAATGAATTATAGTGATTATAGAGATGTACTCTTATCAACTGCTCAAACTGGGCTTGGAGCTAAATCTATTATAGAAACAAATCTTCACATTTTGCATACATGAATGCCATAATCTCTAGTACCTTTGGAAGACGTGTTTACGGAATGTTTGGAAGCTTCCCAGTTGCCCCATGATGGCACTTCAAGGAGTACATATTTAAAAAGTCACTGCAATGACCTTAAACATTACATTAAACAGGAGTCGTCAAAGTTCACTTTTTTTTGTTAAACCTCAACGGTAATATTTATATCCTTTACCGGTCTGACAACATGGCACTTAAAGACCAATTAGGAGAGTAACATTTGGTACCTAGGTTTAAAACCACAACAAATTAACATTTTGACAGGATTCTGAAGTGTCCAGCAAAGTGCCATGATTGACAAGGTCTCTATGGTGCCTATTGTAAAGGATACAATCAGATTAATTTGTGGGCTTCCAGGAGCAGGAAGTGAAGTCAGATCAGGAAGTGAGGTGAGCTGCTCATAGCCCAGCCTACCCGAGACCAGAAGGCAGAGTACAGAACGGCTGACTCGGTAGCGTGGGGCTCACGTTTCGATCCCCGGTGACAGCTCAGCTCAGCATACTGTGACTCTGGGCAGTAGCTCACTTAATCTCCCGGAGGGCCCCCAGTGCCTTGAAACCCTTCAAGGGTTGATACTTTTGCGCTTTACAAATAGGAATGTATTAATTTATTGTTATTTCCTTTCTATCCCAATATCAAACAAACGGTTGGAAATCCTAAACTTTTTAGGTCTCACCTGCTCGCTTGCAGTAGATATTGTGTTGAGGGGCCCGGAGCCCTCCCACTGCATATCAATTGAGTGCTTCATTGCCACTCTTATTTTCTGCCTTCTAGGTGGGCAGCACCAGCCGTTTTCACATCCTCTTGTTTGATTGTTTCAGATGGCAGTGGTGTAACTCAGGCCCCCGCGGTCCTCCTCAGCACAATACTCTGGCTGATAAACTCCAGATTGAGTCCGAAGGGGGCCCCTCCACGAACCTTGCTGGGGGGCCCTCGCAAGTTTCGTTTCGCCAGTGCCATCGGGCGCTGAAATAGAGGTACTATTTTTTTTTTGTTTCGTGCTTCTTTCCCTCTCACCGCCCTTGTAGTTTCTTCTTTTTTTTTTTTTTACTTTTTATTCTTGACTGCATGTCATATTACAGTATACAAATGGGTATCATCAACCGTGTACAGTCTTTTCCTCTTTACTCTCCCAACAAATAACTTCAGACTTAAAGATCTTTGGCGTATCCTAATACTTCTAAGACATGTTAAGTTTCGCACCCTCATCGGCGGTAGGTCAGGAGAACAGTAATTACCTGTGATACATTCTGCCTTACATCTTCATGTATTATGTCTTAGAACGTAATATTAATCCTGAAAATCTTTTGGTCTCAACATTGTTCCCATCCCACCCTGTCCCCACCACCCCACCCCGTACGTCTCCTGGACTCTTATTGTGCCTGGCAACCTGTCCTAACATGGAACCAGCCTCATCCCAGCTGTTGTGTTTCTACTCAGCTGACGGACCTGCGCGCTCACTGGGCCTGTTCGCCGCATAACCCCTCCACACCCATTCTCCACACATTCACAGCTAAGGGCAGTCTTCCTGTGATGGCCCCCTCTCCATTTCCTCCACTTCTAGTAGCATCCGCTCCCAATCCTGTGCAATTGGATAGTTTCTTCTTAATGTTTCCATCAGCCCCATGCCCACATTGCTTCATTCCCGACCGTATTGCTTCCTAACCGGTCCCTTCCATGTTGTTCCTTCCCTCCCCAACCCCGTCCATATTTCTTCTTCCCCTCCCACTCCCCCTGAGAGCACGACAGAGTGTACAAATGCGGGTATGGGGATTAGCACATAATGGAAAGAGTTGGAAATACAAGCACTCTGATAGAATCGTTTACAAAAGTAATCTGTAAAAGTGAGCAATTGAAGGATACAGGCCAGGCAATCAAAACAATGGTAAAGAGGCAATGTCTCAAGGGAGGGACAAATACAAGATGAGGTAGGCAAGCCATCTAATAAGAGACAAGCAAATAAGAGTGACAATAAAGCCCCCCAATGATAAGCGATGGGTGTGCTCTAAGGCCACTGTAGGTTTTTTTAGCACTAAAAGAAGTTAATACACATTGAGATACCAGATAACCAGAGCGCCAATCTTTTATTTATAAACCTACATGATCGTGCAATTTTTTTGTCACCCTTAATATACTAGCTAGCTACATTTGTGTTTCTCTGGTTACAATATTTTTTTACATTTTATTTATCCAGTGTTTACAATGTTATTCAGAGCAGTTGCTGTAAAGTTTCCTTTTACTAGACTTTCCCAGAAAAGTGGCATATTTTATATTAAGAATGATCATTTATTGCGCGAGGGCAATCTTCCTAAATACACAGATATAAACTTATTTAGCTCTACGTGAATTTTAATAGAGGACAATGCTCCTTTCTAGGAATTGCAGGCTTTAAATTTTTCTTGACTTGTCTAAACCACTAGGTATTTAGTTTTCATATAGTGTAATAAATGCCTCGACATGGAATTCATATTGTGTATGCAGTCTTTCATCTGCAAGTATTTTTTTTTCTGTACTTTTTAAAATGTAATAATTCTTTATTCTTTCTCTGTGCTGAAAATTATATTCCACTTATAGCTTTCTCTTGCGCCCCGGTTGTTTTACACACTATCTTTCTGTCAGAGGGGGTTTCTCCTCTGAGGCGCCGCCCCCTGCTGCGACCCTAGCAAAAGTAAATTAAATGGTAATAAAATGGTCATTACCATTTTAAACAAAGTGCCAAAGCGCTCCCGTCTAGCCAGAGTGTGAGGGTAGCGGGGGTGCCAGTCTTACTCATTGGAAGCAGAAATGCCTCAGCCTAAAGTCTTAAGTGTGCATGTCAGTTTGGAATGCGCACTTCAGACCTCGCCAACCCTAGCTGTGTCAGAAAGGGAGGCGGAGCTCTGATCCACGTCCTACAGCTACAAGAGGTAACATTCTCATAACCTTTTTAGACGACAACGTTTAAATTCCTTTGTATTTCACATATATTTGTAGTGTGTGCTGGGTAGGGAAGAATGCACCCTTTCTTTTTGTCAGGGCTACTGCAGCGTCAGCTTTTCATGCGTGTCTGTGAAATCTAAAGCTAAGTGCTGTGCCACTGGATTTAAGCTAGCCTGGCAGATGAGGGGTGATACCCCGAAAACGTTCCCAGGATGCTTGTTTTAGGTCCAAGGGGGACCCAGCTTGGCAGTTCGGACTGGACTGGGTTGTTCCAATGAGGAGCAGGGTCAAGAAAGATTTGCATATGGCTGGTTCCAAACTGGGGTGGCGTAGTGAGCAAAAGAACGATGGACTTAACCCAAATCTCTTAACTGGTGGTGAATGTTTGATTTATTCAGCATTCCATCCATCATTTGTTGCAGCATCAAGAAGGTTGTTGGCTGTGATAAGCCCTAACATTCAATCAGCCATTGAGTCTAATGTGCGTCAAGTCCTGGTAGCATTACTGCTACCACTGCAAGGAGCGCGCAGCGTACATCACATAGAATATGTGACTGTACACCAAAGAATGTGTTACGCAAAGCCTGGGATATATTACTGCACAGGCACATGCAAGAGCGCATTACTCCAAGCCACGCAATGTATTACAGCACATCAAAGCAGTATATTAACACACACTAGTTGTTATCTGCCACTTTAGAGTTTATTTTTTATTCTGCACAGAGCAGCAGGAGGAAAGAACTGTCCTCCTTGGGGCCCACGGTCCTTCCGTCCCCTTTTCCTTAGAACTGGTCGAAGTCTGAGAGCAGCGCCAAGCTGCCTTCCCATTGGTCACCACTGATGATGTGCCTGGTGCTGTTGAGGCACTGTCCGGGCTCAAAGCTCAGCAATGAGTTGGGGCGTCAGGACCTTGCCGGTGTACCCCAAACATGAAAGGACTTACCCAGACTCATTCTCCTCCTCACGGCAAGCCTCTGGTCCAGCGTGGGCTCCTGCTTTCACCTTTTCTCACTACTTACTTTTTTTAACCGCTCAAGTTTCCTCAGTGTTTTTTTCCTTATCTTCCTGTGCTGTCTTTCTCTCATACCTCTCGTTTTCCGCCACTGTTCTTTTTGTCTTAGTAACTGTACTTTGTGCACTCTTTATTCTTTTTCCTTTTTCCTTCTTCCTCTCTCGCTCTTTGTCCCTCTCATTTTTCCTTCTCTGTGCTCTCCCTCTACAGTCCCTCACTCCTGTATTTACACCGAGTGGCAGAACTGATTTCTCCGCTTTCTCCTCTCTGTATTGAGACCTTTGGCTTTACCGTTATCGTCTTTCTCTTTGCACCCTGATATAACTGAGGGTATCCCCTTTTCTCTGCAGTGATGCTACTGCTTCAATCCGATATCGCAGAGCTGCTCTCCCTGTCCTCTGTGTTGTCCACTTGTCTTTGCTGGCTGATGCTTCAGTTTCCACTCCTGTTTTGAAGCCTATCTGTGGTCAAGCCCTTGTGATGTAGAGTTCATCTGTGTTTTCCGTTGTAGATGCCTATCCGTGCTCTGCACCCTATTACACCTCTCCCTCCTTTCTTGACACCTGCCCCTGCTCGGTACCCTGATATCGCTCAGCACCTTTCTTGCCGTACGTACCTCACCCCTTTAAATACCATCCTGCTTCTCTGATACCCATAGACAGGGCCGGACTGGCCGTAACAGGCAACGGGCATTTCCCCGGTGGGCCACCAGGTAGGGGGCCGGTTTTAGACCCCCGGGGGGCTGTTTTTTTTACCGGGGGACCGGTTCCCAGTCTGGCCCTGCCCAGAGACGTATGAATAATAAGTTCCAAAAAATTCCATAACAAGGAAAATATCTCTGCTCCTTCACCTGTCACAAGCAACTAACCACCGAGGCACTGCCCCTGCCGGGAATTCGGTCAGCACTGGAAACACCAGCTGTGACCCTGCAGTGCACTCAGAGCAGGTGCACCTAGCAGCAATAAGGGAAACCCTGCAATGCTTTTGAGGAGTGAGTGGATTGAAGGACGTTTCCTGAACTGCACACAGAGGAGGAAAGGCTGAGGAGCATGGGGGAAGTGTATCACTAATGCACTCAGTACATCACACTATATATGTGTAGGGTTTTGTTGAATGCCAGGCTACACCCAGGGAAGAGGAGAGGGTTGAGCACCACTTACTTCAGTCACCGCGAGGTGTTTATAGAAGGCATGCATTGACTGCTGCACGGTACTGGAAGTACCAACAAATGATGCCTCAGGCAGCTTCCCGAAACACAAGATGGTCTGGGGTCTATCTGAGAGTGTTCTAAGTTACCTTTAGGAACACGGATGTACTTGGATGGGCAGCTGTGTGCTTATTCTTGTGTTGATTCACAGGAATGCACACGTTTGCTGAATTCAATGAGCAAGTGGATTATCTTCTGTAATATTCTCTGGTGGATGCTGTATCTACGGCAGATACCCCAGCAGCAGTGCTCCTGTGTGCCACTAGGTCATGTTGTGCAGCTCCACATTGGCAAAGTTCCACTCCAGAAGTGATGAAGCAGGGCTGCACAGAAGTGCCACCCTTGCGCAATGAAGTCAGTTTCTTTCTGGACGCTTTCGGTGTGACAACTGAGGCGCTATGTCTATAATGCACGACAATGCATTTCAGTGTGGTGTTGCGGAACACCACACTAAAATACATGAGTCTAACACCTGATGCGTTGTACTTGGCAGGACTGAAAAAGGCCCAACAAATGTTTTTCTTATGGCCGCTTTCTTTGTTTTCTAGGAAAAACAGCCAAATACCCCCTTTGCTTTTCGTGAAGTGACGTTACTGGCCAGCATCCATACGCGAAAAATTGCCCCAGCACCACTGATGAAAAGCGAATCAGATGAAACCCACCCCTAGGACTATTCGCTGTGCTTTCACGCTCAGAATGAATCAAGCCCTCATAAATTCCACTCATTGATAAATTGGTTTCCCATCCATGTCTTTTCTATTACCCATTACACGTTTGGCTGCTCCGCACAAGACCTTTCTAAACAGTGGAAATTAACATTTCAAGACGCCATTCCTTGCCGAATGCCTGTGGTAATGAAAGAAACCTTACAGGAATGATAATAGTTTTTCAAAGTCAAAAATGAGTTTTTCAAATGTGTAAGAGAAGGAGGTCACCAGGCTGTGTTCCACATTCGCCCATCCAACACAGAATGTATTGAAACAGTAAAGCATTTGATTTGTAGGTGTTGTACAAATGTCGACTTTGAGACACTGTAGGCCGCTATGGTGTGGTAACAAATTTACTGGATATCTGGAAAAATACAATGTCACAATAATGGTTCGGTTACATTTCTGTATTAAGTTTTTCACAAATAATCTGCCAATATAAAAGCACTCCCTCTTTGTGGTTTTTATTTATGTAACACGCAGTCTCGCATACGTAGTGTACTGAAAACATACAAGAAGGAACAAGCACTGGCGTTGCCAATAGGTCTCGCAGTAGGAAAGTTTGAGCTATTACAATTGCAAATAACAATGCCTTTTATTTTTGTTTTCATTTTAAAAACATAAAAGGCTTTGTCATTTACAAAAGCAATAGCTCCAACTTTCCTACTGCGAGACCTATTGTGCACTGCACAGTGTGGGTGAAAGTGGCACTGCATGGGTGATAGTGGGCTTGCGTGGGTGTGAGTGGTGTTGCGTGTCTAAAAGTGGTGCTGTGTGGGTGAAAGTGGCACTGCGTGGGTGTGAGTGGTGTTGCGTGTCTAAAAGTGGTGCTGTGTGGGTGAAGGTGGCACTGCGTGGGTGTGAGTGGCGTTGCATGTGTGAGTGGTGTTGCGTGGGTGAGTGGCGTTGCGTGGGTGAGTGGCGTTGCGTGGGTGAGTGGCGTTGCGTGGGTGAGTGGCGTTGCGTGGATGAGTGGCGTTGCGTGGATGAGTGGCGTTGCGTGGATGAGTGGCGTTGCGTGGATGAGTGGCGTTGCGTGGATGAGTGGCGTTGCGTGGATGAGTGGCGTTGCGTGGATGAGTGGCGTTGCGTGGATGAGTGGCGTTGCGTGGATGAGTGGCGTTGCGTGGATGAGTGGCGTTGCGTGGATGAGTGGCGTTGCGTGGGTGAGTGGCGTTGCGTGGGTGAGTGGCGTTGCGTGGGTGAGTGGCGTTGCATGTGTGAGTGGCGTTGCATGTGTGAGTGGCGTTGCATGTGTGAGTGGCGTTGCATGTGTGAGTGGCGTTGCATGTGTGAGTGGCGTTGCATGTGTGAGTGGCGTTGCATGGATGAGTGGGGTTGCGTGGGTGAGTTGCGTTGCATGTGTGAGTGGCGTTGCATGTGTGAGTGGCGTTGCGTGGATGAGTGGCGTTGCATGGGTGAGTGGCGTTGCGTGGGTGAGTGGCGTTGCGTGGGTGAGTGGCGTTGCGTGGGTGAGTGGCGTTGCGTGGGTGAGTGGCGTTGCGTGGGTGAGTGGCGTTGCGTGGGTGAGTGGCGTTGCGTGGATGAGTGGCGTTGCGTGGATGAGTGGCGTTGCGTGGATGAGTGGCGTTGCGTGGATGAGTGGCGTTGCGTGGATGAGTGGCGTTGCGTGGATGAGTGGGGTTGAGTGGATGAGTTGCGTTGCGTGTGTGAGTGGTTTTGCTTGGGTGAGTGGCGTTGCTTGGGTGAGTGGCGTTGCGTGGGTGAGTGTGGTGTTGCGTGGGTGAGTGTGGTGTTGCATGGGTGATAGTGGGCTTGCGTGGGTGTGAGTGGCGTTGCGTGTCTGAAAGTGGTGCTGTGTGGGTGAAAGTGAAACAACCCTTTCCCGGCGATTTACCGACACCACGGCACATTCTTTGCCACGTGCAGACTCACTGTTCCCAGTCCCCGTCCTGAAGAGAACCGTCATTAATCCGGTTCGAAACGCGTCGACATTACCACCCTGTGGTATTCAAAAGGGTGCACCTAGGAAGAGAAACTGTATACCACCTGGGACCCTAGTGGTGCAACCCAATATAAATATTGAACCACAGTGTTGTCAGGCAGGCAGGCGTACTACTCCATCTGTCCCCGCCTGTCCCTTGGTTTTACATCCCCATGGACTGGTTGTCCCCTTGCTTTTTGTATGAATTTTCTCACTGTATATAAATGCAACTAATGTCTGAATACTGAATCAGGTTATTGCTTTTTTGGTGTGTCATCTACAACTGTCTTTATTCAATTGTGTTTCTTTCACTTTGTAAATAATGTATATTGGTACGTGTGTATAAATGTAGATATTGCATTCATGTATTCACTGTCGTGACAGTCTTTGGTTTGCCCATGTGCTTTTGAAATTCTGAAAAACCAGATAAAAAATTAAATAAATGTGTTTTGGTACAGAAGACCTTGGCTACGTAGTACATATTGACTGCGTGACTGATACTCATGATACAAACTTTCCCTATCCAGCCATTCTGTTCTGTTTACTTTGATTGTTGAGATCCGGGCTGGGTAGACGTAGGATCCAAAACCTTCTTTGTTCTACAGTGTGGGTGAAAGTGGCACAGAGCCTTTGATGTGGCCTGGCGCAGGAGAAATGCTGCTGCTGGGAACAGATGGCCTGGCCGTGAAGCAGGGGGCGGGGCAGCGCTGGGGAAGCCTGTGGGAGGGTCATTGATGCCTTTGATGTGGCGATATTAAACACCCCCCCCCATGACGAAGTTAAACAGTGGAAATTCATTGGGAGAGCAGACTAAAAGTCACGTTTAAGGCTGTGATTCGCATTTTACTAGCACCCTACATTTGATCGTCCTCATTTTTAAGTAGTTGCGTAGTTTGATCTTTTTTAATTCTGTGCATTATGGCCTGATTTTATTTTCCTTTTCATGAAGCTGCTTTCTTCAGCGGCCACCATCCGTTCGAGTGATTAAGTGCTCAGAGCTGGGGAGGGGCCTATGCTGCTGCGGTCAGAATTGCAGGCACTTTTCAGCAGTCCATGGTTCAATAACCGATACCTCCTCTACAGTGCGGCGTGAGTCTTCCTCAGACTGTTTGCCATGGCTCATTCCGGTGTCCAGGAAAAGCATCCTTCATGGTCACTGGCGGCGCTAGTGCTCTCTCCGCTGCACTTAGTAATTTTCAAGGCGCTGGAGAAAAGTCAGGGGGCCGACACAAGGTTTGTTGTCAACTGTGGCCCAGGTAAAAAGAATAGCGGTTTCTAGACATGGGAGATCACTTGGGTCAGGACGACAATGCAGGCGGTGGAAGGCACCGTGCAAAATTGCATGTCTGAAAAGGGTGGCGTCTTGTACACGGCCAGCTGTGGGTCTTGGGGGGTTGTTTCCTCACTTAGTAATTTTCAAGGCAATAGCGGTTTCTAGACATGGGAGATCACTTGGGTCAGAACGACAATGCAGGCGGTGGAAGGCACCGTGCAAAATTGCATGTCTGAAAAGGGTGGCGTCTTGTACACGGCCAGCTGTGGGTCTTGGGGGGTTGTTTCCTTTCACTGCATGCAAGGCAAGGGAAACAGAGTACGGCCGGCCTGCGGCCGGCCATGAATAATTAGGGGAGGAGAAGCCCTTTGATGTGCTGGGCTGTATAGAGTGCAGGCATGGTGAAAGGAGATGCGTGGAGGATGGGGGCGGGCTTGGGAAACTGAAGGGGCGGGCTTGGTAAACTGAGAGTACGGCCGGCCTGCGGCCGGCCATGAATAATTAGGGGAGGAGAAGCCCTTTGATGTGCTGGGCTGGCCCTGAATGCGCGTGCTTGTTCACGTGAACTTCATGAAAACCGCGGGGCTGAAAGCCCTTTGGTTTGACGATGTTTTCGCCACTTGAATTCTCGCTCCGCTCGATGCGCTTGCGCACATCGATAGGTCGAGAGACCTAAAAATGTACCTTTTTGACAAGGACACATAGTTGACAGACAATTCTAATCCGACCCGCTAGTACATACTTCCCAAAACAGCAGAATATTGTGACGATTTTAAGATCAACGATGTCTTCTTTCCCCGAATTCTATGTAATACAGTGTAGTAACTAAGTGCAAAACTGTGCCCTCTCTAATGGGCAGAATAAAATACCACTGTGAAACTAAAATCCTGTAATCCTCTGCATCCAATAGCACGAGCGAGAGAGGGCAAGACTGTAAATTCCACACAAAATCAGTGCTACCCTACAAGTCATCCAATAAAAGCAACATAAAACATGAAAAAATCTGAAACTGCCACTCTTCACAGTACAGTAACAATCAGCCATCTTTCAAATGACCCAATAAAGACATGTTATGAATTTAGCTCAAAAACGGTATATTGTATTGATCACAAACTAGACAAACAATTTCAATCCTCAGCATAAGCCCCACAGCACCGCAACAATCTGGCAACAATGCCTTCATCATGCAGGGCAGCAGAGCAAGTGAGCAACTTGCATTAGTTTGAAAAAGGTATAGTGGTTTGTTATATAGTAAGGCGCTGCTATAGTGTTGTAAAATGATTGAAATTTTACTGGATGCAATGTGTCATTTTGATATAATAGTCTGCTCATGTAAACACTATTGCTTAAAAGGGTGAACTTATTAACTAAATATAAAAAAAACATATTGATCAATTAGCTTGATGACAAAGGGCCACAATGATTCTGATACTTAGGATATGTTGTTGGCTAATGGCCACGCCCTGTGCCCAGTCCTCCATCTACATAACTCACGCTTAGAATCCCAAGCCTCAGCAATGTCAAGCATTGGAACAGATCCACTCAAAATACAGAATCCCACCAAATCTGCTATTTTATTAGCTTAATTATTCTTAGATTTCTGAATGATGGCATGACAATCCTATATCATTCAAATTTAGCATCTGACAATCCAAGATCTTCAAAAGGTAACCAGATAAAAAGGGACTAAAAGGTGGAGCAACAGACGAAATGTGGAGCAACAGAAGAAATGTGGAGCAACAGACGAAATGCCCAGAAACATGAAATAGATACTTTACCACGAAAAAGGCAGTTCAAACAGAAAATCTTCAGCAAAATTTTGCTTACCTAAAAAGAAACAAAAATATATTTGTTTAGAGTTTAACAAATTCTAAATCTCTGCATAAAATACATTTTAAACAGTTGTACAAAAAATATGCACATCTCTATTCCTCTTTTCAAGCACAAAGGTTCACAGTCTTCCCTAATACCAAAAAGATAATACAAGTTATGACCATGGTTATTCTTAAAGCTGGCAAAAATGGAAAAAAGTATTTTTCAGGGTGCAGCAAAAAGGTATATAGCATCAACGCAACAGAAAGCTATATAGAGGTTTCTGACAACATTGTCCCGACGCGACCATGTCCGCTGCTATTAATATAATAATTTGTCATAGACATGGGGAATTCATGAAGTGTTGAGGTTCCAAACACCTAACCAGCAGCACCAGGAGGAATTCAGTCACCAAGGTATGGTGCAAGACATCCCCCACCTTCCCGGAAAGTCATCGGAACGGAGGATCCATGTACAGTTCTGCAGTTCTCAGTGGATGGCGTCCCTCCTCAGAAGCATTCCCTCAGTCCCAGAGATTTTCTGGAATAAACAGCAGAGGACGACTGAGGAGGTGACAACAGAGAGATAATATCTCCTTGTCCACACTTCTCTGTTTAAGACTCTCTGGTTTCTCCCAGATGGGATGGGTGAGAAACAGGATCTAGGACCAACTTCCTTAATCAGCAACAGTGCCCATCACCCCACAGATTAAACAAATTACATATTTGTTTGGGGCAGAATTAGTTATCCCCGCCCCCCGGTGTAGAGGTTGTCAAGAAGCAAATAGTGGTTGAGCTGCTGTGGTCGCCCTGTAGCAACTCCTGCTGACTAATGGCTCTTCATTTGGTGGGGATTCGGCCAATCAGCTCCAATAGAGCAACCACTGTAGGCCTAGCATGAATAATACTTTCGCAATAGACTTTCACTTTCTCAATAAAATTACTAGTAGTATCTCATAAAAGTGTTGGGATCAGAAAAATGAATTATAGTGATTATAGAGATGTACTCTTATCAACTGCTCAAACTGGCCATGGAGCTATGTCTATTATAGAAACAAATCTTCACATTTTGCATACATGAATGCCATAAGCTCTAGTACCTTTGGAAGACGTGTTTACGGAATGTTTGGAAGCTTCCCTGTTGCCCCATTATGGCACTTCAAGGAGTACATATTTAATAAGTCACTGCAATGACCTTAAACATTACATTAAACAGGCGTCGTCAAAGTTCACTTTTTTTTGTTAAACCTCAATGGTATCATTTATATCCTTTACCGGTCTGACAACATGGCACTTAAAGACCAATTAGGAGAGTAACATTTGGTACCTAGGTTTAAAACCACAACAAATTAACATTTTGACAGGATTCTGGAGTGTACAGCAAAGTGCCATGATTGACAAGGCCTCTCTGGTGCCTATTGTAAAGGATACAACCAGATTAATTTGTGGGCTTCCAGGAGCAGGAAGTGAGGTGGGATCAGGAAGTGAGGTGAGCTGCTCATAGCCCAGCCCACCCGAGACCAGAAGGCAGAGTACAGAACGGCTGACTCCGTAGCGTGGGGCTCACGTTTCGATCCCCGGCGGCAGCGCAGCTCAGCATACTGTGACTCTGGGCAGTAGCTCACTTAATCTCCCGGAGGGCCCCCAGCGCCTTGAAACCCTTCAAGGGTTGATACTTTTGCGCTTTACAAATAGGAATGTATTAACTTATTGTTATTTCCTTTCTATCCCAATGTCAAACAAACGGTTGGCAGTCCTAAACGTTTTAGGTCTCACCTGCACGCTTGCAGGAGATATTGTGTTGAGGGGCCTGGAGCCATCTCTTATTTTCTGCCTTCTAAGTGGGCTGCACCAGCCGTTTTCACATCCTCTTGTTTCAGATGGCAGTGGTGTAAGTCAGGCCCCCGCGGTCCTCCTCAGCACAATACTCTGGCTGATAAACTCCAGATTGAGTCCAGAGGGGGCCCCCCCACGTACCTTGCTGGGGGGTACTCCCAAGTTTCGTTACGCCAGTGCCATCTGGCGCTGAAATTGAGGTACTATTTTTCTTAGTTTCGTGCTTCTTCCCCTCTCACATCCCTTGTAGTTTCTTCTTAATGTTTTTATCAGCCCCATGCCCGTATTGCTTCCTAACCGGTCCCTTCCATGTTGTTCCTTCCCTCCCCAACCCCGTCCATATGTCTTCTTCCCCTCCCACTCACCCTGAGAGCACGACAGAGTGTACAAATGCGGGTATGGGGATTAGCACATAATGGAAAGAGTTGGAAATACAAGCACTCTGATAGAATCGTTTACAAAAGTAATCTGTAAAAGTGAGCAATTGAAGGATACAGGCCAGGCAATCAAAACAATGGTAAAGAGGCAATGTCTCAAGGGAGGGACAAATACAAGATGAGGTAGGCAAGCCATCTAATAAGAGACAAGCAAATAAGAGTGACAATAAAGCCCCCCAATGATTAGCGATGGGCGTGCTCTAAGGCCACTGTAGGGTTTTTAGCACTAAAAGAAGTTAAGACACATTGAGATACCCAGATAACCAGAGCGCCAATCTTTTATATATAAACCTACATGATCGTGCAATTTTTTGTCACCCTTAATATACTAGCTAGCTACATTTGTGTTTTTCTGGTTACATAATTTTTTTTACATTTTATTTATCCAGTGTTTGCAATGTTATTCAGAGCAGTTGCTGTAAAGTTTCCTTTTACTAGACTTTCCCAGAAAAATTGCATATTGTATATTAAGAATGCTCATTTGGATTGGTGTCAGTACAACGCGTTGTATTACAACGCGTTCCGTTACAACGCAGATTTTACAACGCGGGATCCATTACAACGGATGTCATTACAATGCATGGCATTACATCGCAAATGCTATTACAACGCATGGCATTACATCGTAAGTATAGGTAAGTATACCTTCTTAAAAAAATGTTATTTAGTTTATTGTAATTAATTTATTTAAAATAATTTAATTAAAAGACATTTTAAAATTGTCATTAAATTAATTTAATTAAATAATATCTATTTAATAAATAATAACTATTAAATAAATGTAATTTTATTAAAAATAGTAATTAATTTAATTTAATTAAAAAAAGTAATTAGTTTAAAGTACATATTTTTTATAATGAAATTAAATTAAATTAATAATAATTATTTATTTAATTTAATTAATTTAATTTAAAAATGTAATTAGTGTAAAATAATTAATTTAATTTATTAAATATATTTTAATCAATTTTAAAATGGTAAATATAATTTAATTATCCCTAAACCCAAACCCTGCCCTAAAACCTAAAAACACCCCTGTACCCCAAAACCCAAACCCTGCCCTAAAACCTAAAAACACCCCTGTACCCCAAAACCCAAACCCTGTCCTAAAACCTAAAAACACCCCTGTACCCCAAAACCCAAACCCTGCCCTAAAACCTAAAAACACCCCTGTACCCCAAAACCCAAACCCTGCCCTAAAACCTAAAAACACCCCTGTACCCCAAAATCCAAACCCTGCCCTAAAACCTAAAAACACCCCTGTACCCCAAAACCCAAACCCTGCCCTAAAACCTAAAAACACCCCTGTACCCCAAAACCCAAACCCTGCCCTAAAACCTAAAAACACCCCTGTACCCCAAAACCCAAACCCTGCCCTAAAACCTAAAAACACCCCTGTACCCCAAAACCCAAACCCTGCCCTAAAACCTAAAAACACCCCTGTACCCCAAAACCCAAACCCTACCCTAAAACCTAAAAACACCCCTGTACCCCAAAACCCAAACCCTGCCCTAAAACCTAAAAACACCCCTGTACCCCAAAACCCAAACCCTGCCCTAAAACCTAAAAACACCCCTGTACCCCAAAACCCAAACCCTGCCCTAAAACCTAAAAACACCCCTGTACCCCAAAACCCAAACCCTGCCCTAAAACCTAAAAACACCCGTGTACCCCAAAACCCACACCGTGCCCTAAAACCTAAAAACACCCCTGTACCCCAAAACCCAAACCCTGCCCTAAAACCTAAAAATACCCAAACACCCCAAAACATATACATCAGTACCCCAAAACATATACTCCTATACTCATACTTATTTAAAAAATTACTTAAATTAATATATTTAATTTATAATATTTAAAAACGAAATAAATATTTTTTTATAATTAATAATAATTAAATCAATTATAAAATATAAAATAAAAAAAAATAAAAATTAAATACTTACCAATACTTACGATGTAATAGTATGCGTTGTAATAGCATCTGCTATGTAATGCCATGCGTTGTAATGGCATGCATTGTAATGGTATTTGCGATGTAATAGCTGCGTTGTAACAGCATTACGTTGTAATAGATGCGTTGTAAGAGTAACACACCTGTGTCCCCTGTGTGCATCCACATGGAGTGAGGCCAAGGGGCCTCACTCCATCTAAAAGAACATTTCAGAAGAAGGGCTCCATTTTCTTTATCTGATGTCCAATTGGGTTGGGCACGGACTACATACAAGTACCTATAAAACAACTTACAGATAGGAACAGTTTACTGCTATATGGGAGCCACCACCCAAAATGCCTCTGGGGTAATTGACCTTATGGCCAGTTTTTACTCATACGCCGCAACTGTTGGACATAAAAAGATTTTGACATACAAGAGTTACTCCTAGCTTCCAATCTGAAGGCACAAAGAAACAACGCAAAACCGTGCAAACAACTGCAATAGGGAAATATTACTAGAACCACGTATAGGCCGAACATGATGATACGCTCACGTGTGACCACCTACCCATCAGATTCTAACAAGATACAGAGGATCCTTAAAAAACATTGGTTGATCTTACAGAGCTGGGACCTATGTTTCCAACAACCCCGGTTTGCATTTAAATTCACCACCACCCTAAAAGATATGTTGGTGCATACAAAACCATGAGACCCGGCAACGCTCCCTATAGGGCCTACCCCTGTGAAAGGACCCTACCCATGTGGGTCATGTTCTGTGTGCTCACTTACTTTTGCCAAAAAGAGAAAGAACTAGACACCAACCAGACCTGGACACAACAAAAGCACACTAAATGTAATTCTAAAAATTGTACCTACATGGAGACATATCCCTGTGGGAGGAGATATGTAGGTATGACCATTCGAACTATAAAAATAAGAATTAATGAACACCATAGCAATATACGCTGTAAAAAGACAAGCACAAAGATGAGCATCCACTATCTGACTGCAGGACATTCCCCCAATGACATGGGGTGGACTATTTTGGAGGCACACCCTAACACAAGAAAAGACAGGCTGTTCAGGAGAGAACAACAGTGGATTTTTGATTTGGCCGCTAATATTCATGGACTAAACAATGATATTTCATGGGGCGAAATGCAAAAGTGATACAGTTTTTTATACCCACCGGTGACTCATGAGTCAAGATACAACTTTTGTTACTCATGATTTTAGATATTTTGATCTGACACCTGATTATATGTGTCCCACCAGTGCCTTCTTCTCTTTGTTATATTTTAACTATCAGAAAAGAACAGGTTTTTATGCATTATTTTCACATTCATATACCTCCTGACAATTTGTGATAGCTCACATCTATATGGGGTGGGGAGAGAATTCCATGTTTTGGCCGCTAAGTAGGAGAAGGATCTTCCCCCCATGGTGGATCTATGGATGCGCGGAATTGCGGCGAGGGCTTGATTGGATGATCGTAATTGGCGGGTGGGGGTGTAGAAGGACAGTCGCGTGTTGAGGCATTCGGGTCCTAGGTCGTGGAGGGCTTTGTGTGCGTGGGTGAGGAGACGGAACGTTATTCTCTTGTTACGGGGAGCCAGTGGAGGTCTTTCAGGTGAGCGGAAATGTGAGCTTGACGGGGGATGTCCAGTATGAGTCTGGCTGAGGCGTTTTGGATGCGTTGGAGTTTTTTCTGTATTTTGGCTGTGGTTCTGGCGTAAAGGGTGTTTCCGTAATCCAGTCGGCTTGTGACCAGTGCATGGGTGACCGTCTTTCTTGTTTCAGTGGGGATCCAACGGAAGGTTTTTTTGAGCATGCGTAGGATGTTGAAGCATGATGATGAGACGGCGTTGACTTGTCTGGTCATCGAGAGGGAGGAGTCCAGGATGAAGCCCAGGTTACGTGCGGGATCCGTAGTTATAGGTGCGGTTCCCAGGGCCGGTGGCCACCATGAGTCGTCCCAGGCAGAGGGGGATGAACCTAAGATGAGGACTTCCGTTTTGTCCGAGTTTAGTCTTAAACGGCTGTTATTCAACCACTCGGCTACTTCTTTCATTCCTTCGTGTAAGTTGGTTTTGGCGGTGTTTGGGTCTTTGGTGAGGGAGAGGATCAGCTGGGTATCGTCTGCGTAGGAGATGATGTTGAGGTTGTGTTGGCGCGCGATGGATGCGAGGGGACTCATGTATATGTTGAAGAGGGTGGGACTGAGTGATGATCCTTGAGGTATGCCGCAGATGACTTCGATGGCCTCTGATCTAAAAGGGGGGAGGCGGACTCTATGGGTTCTTCCGGCGAGGAACGAGATGATCCAGTCCAATGCTTTTCCTTGTATTCCGACGTTGCTGAGGCATTGTATGAGGGTTCTATGACAGACTGTGTCGAAGGCTGCGGAGAGGTCAAGTAGGATGAGGGCGGCTGTTTCTCCGTTGTCTAGTAGAGTTCGAATGTCGTCTGTTGCTGCGATGAGGGCGGTTTCGGTGCTGTGTTTGGCTCGGAAGCCGGACTGTGAGGGGTCGAGGGATTTGTTGGATTCAAGGAAGGTGGCGAGCTGACTGTTGACGGCTTTTTCAATGACTTTGGCTGGGAATGGGAGGAGCGAGATGGGGCGGTAGTTCTTAAGTTCAGTGGGGTCTGCTGTGGGCTTCTTCAGAAGGGCGCTGAGTTTGGCATGTTTTCAGCTTTCCGGGAAGGTAGCGGAGTTGAAGGAGCAGTTGATGACGTCGCGGAGATGGGGTGCGATGATGGAGTCTGCTTTGTTGAAAATGTGGTGGGGACATGGGTCGGTTGGCGATCCTGAGTGGATGGAGTTCATCAGGTGGATGGTGTCTTCAGTGGTGATTGGGTTCCAGTTGCAAAGGTTGTTGGAGTGCGGTTTTGGTTCGGAGATGGGTGGAGTGGAGTGGTCTTCGGACTGGTTTTTAAAGCTGTTATGTATGTCGGCGATTTTGTTGTGAAAGAAAGAGGATAGAGAGTCGCAGAGGTCTTGGGAGGGAGTGATGTCGTTGGTGCCGGAGGTGGGATTGGTAAATTCTTTGACGATGTTGAATAGTTCCTTGCTGTTTTGGGCGTTGTTGTCAAGGCGATCCTTGAATGCTGATTTCTTGGTGGATCGGATCAGTTGGTGGTGTTTGCGGATGGCGTTCTTGAAAGTGGCCAGGTTGTCAGTGGTTGGGTTTTTTTCTCCAGGTTTTCTCGAGGGTGCGACAGAACTTCTTGGATTTCTTAAGGTAATCGTTGAACCAGGGGGCTTTTTTGCTACCTTGCTTGATTTGATGGTATTTCAAGGGTGCTAGTTCGTCGGCGCTGTGGGTGATCCATTGTGTGAGGTTGGTGGCTGCTTGGTTAGGGTCCGATGATTTAGCAGGAGGGTTCTGGTGAAGTGATGTGAAGAGCTGGTCAGTGGTAATTTTGTTCCAATTTCTTCGGGGAATAGGTTGTGGGGGGTTGTGGGTCATGGTCTTTTTGTAGTTGAAGTGAACGCAGCTGTGGTCCGTCCAATGGAGAGCTGTGGTGTTATCGAAGGAGATGTGCTTGCTGGAGGTGAAGATTGGGTCGAGCGTGTGTCCGGCATAGTGGGTGGGGGTATCAACAAGTTGTTTGAGTCCGAGGTTGGCCAGGTTGGCCAGAAGGGTGGTGGTGTTGCTGTTGTTTTTCTTTTCCAGGTGGAAGTTGAGGTCTCCCAGTAGAATGTAGTCCTCGGAGGGGAGGGCGTGTGGGCTGATGAAGTCATTGATGTCTTCGCTGAATTGTGTGCGGGGACCTGGTGGTCTGTAGATGAGGGTGCCTCTGAGTGTGGTCTTGGGGTCGGTGTGGATCTGGAAGTGAAGGTGTTCGACGTTAGCGAGGCTATCGTCGGAACTGGTCGTGATGCGGATGGTGTTCTTATGGACGATGGCGATGGCTCCTCCTATTTGGTTGGTGCGGTCCTTTCGGATGATCTTGTAGTCGTCCGGGATGGCTATGGCGATGTCGGGCGCTGATGATGCGTTCATCCAGGTTCCTGTAAGGAAGGCGACGTCCGGCGATGTAGTGTCGAGTAGGTTCCAGAGTTCTATGGAGTGTCTGTGGACCGAGCGGGTGTTTAGTAGGATGCACTTTAGGTGGTTAGTATCGGAGCTCTGTTTGGAGTTCGTGAATTTGGTGTGGGGTCTGATGCAGTCGAACTTGCAGGAGTGGCAAGTGAAGGGTCCATGGGTTTGTCCTGGGGCGGCTAGGTTGCAGTTTTGGAGTCTGCCGGGATTAAGTGCTGATAGGGTAGCGGCGTCGTGAGGTTCCGTGACAATTGTAAGTGGTGTTCTCGACTCGCACGAATATGGTCGAGTCCGGTATCTACGAACCGCAAATGATGAGTTTAGTAAGTGTGCGCAGTTTCGCTGTGCTAACTTAAACCGTTCGTTTGTTACGTGGGTTTTTGATCTGTACCCACGGGTTCCATTTTAGATACGGCATCCATTTTGTCTCTTGCCCTCAAGTAGCCAGCGAACGGACGTTGTCCGCTTCGCGACCCTGGGGCTCCCAAGATATTTGCGGAAGACACATGTCCTTTGTAAGTGTCTTTATGATGAGGGGGATGATACTGTAAGGCAGATGGCCCCGCTCGAGGCTCATCTCGCCGTGCCGGTTTATTGTCTCAGCCGTGCATCTCATTAGGCACGTCCCTTTGATGCCTGTAGCTCGTGTTTCCCGATACCTTCCCTTTTACACCCTTTCCAATCTCCCCACTGTTTCCATCTTCCTTGCACCTGTCTTTGTTCCTTCTTCGATCTGTTTTACTGCTGATTAGAATGTACTAATGGTAGGAAGATGGGTTTTTACAGTTGGGAACCGCCAAATGTTTCCGCACTTATGTTCCGGACCTTATGAGTATCAAAGTGACCAAAGCGACCCCTCTCGGGGATAATTGTGGGAACCGGGTTGTAAACCTTTGTCTGCTATGCAAACCTATGGGAAAATCGTGTATAAAAGGAGCGATCCACAGAACCAATTTGAAGCAGTCTCCCCAAGTTGCACGTGTTGTACTTGTCGTGACTTCTGTGTTCCCTGCAGTAAATAAACCTTGAATCTTTGACGCCGAAGGAAGTGTCCCGTGTCTCTGTCATTCGTACGCCGGAGCAGGTTACCCACGAAGGTTTCAGGTGTTGTCCCCTGGCACCGCTGGGTCTTAAAGAACCCAGTCCTTCAGTTGGCGCCCAACGTAGGGCTGCATCAGTGGTACTGGTCCAAGCCCGACGATCGTGAGGAACTTCGTGTGAAATCTCCGAGGGAAGGTGCACTCCGCTTCATCGATCCTTTGTCTGTTGCTATCCCTACTGCTCCTCCGCTTCCACATACTCCTGCTCCCGCTACTGCTCCTGCTTTGTTAACTCCTGCTGTTGCTTCTGTCTCTACTCCTTCGCTTGTTAGTCCTGTGTCCTATACTTCTCCCTCTACTCGTAGTCGTACTTCTCCTCTTGCGGCTAGCTTCTTTCATTCTCTCGGTCCTGTCCTTGGGTCCGCCGGTTCAGATGGTCCTCAGAGACGTAGTCAGCTTCCTGGTAACAGGGAACGTGCTTCGCTATATAATATGGCGATGGGTTGGATGACGCATCCTCTTAGAAATCCACCACATGTCGTACTCGATACGTTTTGTCAATTCAATATACCAACCCAAAGATTCGTGTTCGAAGAAATGTGTAAGGTCCTTCGTGATCAGATATCGGCCGATGCACCTGACGAGGTGCTGACCGCTTTGTCTGATCTACAGCTTCAGTTCTCGACTGGACTGATAGTGGATACCAATGTTCGACGTGCTGTTGAACGGTTGCTATCTTTCCGTCCCACTCCTATACCTCAAGCCCTCTTTGTTGAAGATGTTGAAAGACAGCCAGATGAGTCTGGTCAGTTTCCTATGCGGGAAGTTCCACCAGTGTGGATGCCAGGTAATGCTGCAGCGCAACCTCCGATCTTGCCGTTCTTTCAGAGAGTATGGATACACCTCCCATGGAAACGCTCTGAAGTGTTACAGGTGAAGCAATCTTTGCCTGACCCTCGCAAGAATCCTGCAGGGTATTATAAAGAATTATCGCAACTTGTAGATGCTACGGTAATGAATCTTGCCGATATTGACATGCTGTTCGGCAATGTCGTGCCTCAACCGGTATGGGCTAAGATTCGTCAGGAGAATCATCCAAATGAATTAGGTGGTGATTGGGCTGCTCTTATTGCGGCCGATACGCGACAAGTTGGTGGGGCTAAGCCTGAACAACTCATTACTGCTCTCCCTCAAAGAATAATTACGTTAATGAAAACCCTTATGCCAGCTATGAGAGTGAATTGGGACAAATTGTCAGCTTGTAGGCAGAAGAAGGACGAGAGCGTCTCCGACTTCTTTACGAGGTTCGAGGAGGCATTCATTGATCATAGTGGTCAGGATATGAGTACTGAGGGTGGTCAACGGTTGTTTGTGGATAAATTTGTTTCAAACTTATTGCCCGATTTGAGCAATAAATTGAGAAATTCGGAAAGTGCGTGGGCCGTTTCTACCTCGGCTCAAATATTGGCTACGGCACAGTATTATGAGAATAGAGAGAAAGAAGAGAACGACCGTGCTGATAAAAAGACGAAAGAACTTAAAACTAAAGTGTTGTTACAGCAAGCCTATCCCCCACGTTCGAATCAGAATGCTTCGCAACAAAATAGATCGCAGCCGCAATCGAATAGACCACAATCTCGAAATGACTCCTCTTCCCAAAGATCTTCGTTGGGGTACAATCAATGTGCCTATTGTAGACAGGAGGGTCATTTAAAATTTAATTGTCCCGTTTTAAACGATCGTAACAGTGGTAACTCATCTAGAGGAGGTCGTGGTGGTTCTCAGCAGCCACCACGTGGTAGAGGTCGTGGTGCTCAGAATGACCGTTCAGATAACTCATCAAATTCCGATAATTGTTTTGATCAACGTGGATCGTCACAAGGACGATCTGCGCAGTACAATGTAGACGATTATTACGTCGATCAGGGAACTGACGACAATAATTACTAGGACAGCCATAGACAAGGAGAGGGAGTGGTATCAGTTCCGGTTGATCAGAGAGGGCCTTACGTCGCAGTTGCTACATCGGGCGTCGTTGAGCCTTTTCTGTTGGACACTGGTGCAGCGAAAAGTTCCATAAAGCATTCGAAACTCCCTGGCGCACCTTTGTCTGGCTTAACAAATGTTTCCGTTGGATTCTCTGGCCCCCCTGTTAGCAATCCAGTTTCGCGCCCTTTGCCCCTTACAATTGGGCCTCGTGAGCTAGAAGCTCCGTTGATTTTGACTACGGGTTGTGGTGAAAATCTTTTGGGCCTGGATTTGCTAAAACGTTTGTATGCAACTCTGTACTGTTCCCCTGCGGGTGTAAAGCTTACGTTGGGAGAGAGGGTTGTCTCTCCCATGTACTTGTCTCTCGATAAGCTTCCACCGGAATTGAGTTCTCTTCCTGCATCTTTGTGGGCAACAGGTCCCAATGACGTGGGCCTGCTTGACATCTCCCCTTATGTTGTTCAGTTGAAATCTAATGTGCGGTTGCCACGTATTCCCCAGTATCGTATCTCTCTTGATGGTGAACGAGCATTGTTAGCGATCATCTATGATTTGATCGAGAAAGATGTTATTGAGGAAACACGGGGAAACGTTTGCAACAGTCCTGTGCTGCCCATTCTAAAACGTACTGATCCTTCGAAACCACCTGTTTATCGTTTTGTTATCGATTTACGGGAGGTGAATAAAATTGTGATTCCTCAGTTCCCCGTTGTTCCTGACATCACGGCACTACTGACTCTGATTCCAGCTTCTGCATCTTGGTTTTCGGTGATTGACTTGAAGAATGCGTTTTTCAGCATTCCTATTGCAGAAGAGAGTAGAGACCTTTTCGGTTTCTCTCTTGGTGGACGCAGTTTCCGGTTTAAACGCGCTCCTCAGGGCTACTGTGAGAGTCCATCGATTTACAGTCAAGCCTTGAAGGGTCAACTGGATGCGTTTTCATTGCCGGCTGGTGCGGCCTTAATCCAATATGTCGACGACTTATTGGTAGCTGCAGATACTCAGGACATTTGCAAAATTGCTACAGTATCGCTGCTGCAACATCTCTGCGAGTTAAATCACAAGGTGTCACCTTCTAAACTCCAATATTGTTGTCAAGAAGTAACCTATCTAGGTCACTTATTGTCAAAGGAGGGAAGGCGGTTGACCCCAGAGAGAATTGCAGCAATTGCGCGAATGGCTGTGCCAACAACCCAAAGAGATGTGCGTGCCTTTCTAGGTATCACGTCGTACTGCAGGCAATGGATTCCAAATTTTTCATTGCTAGCGAAACCATTGGTAGCTCTCACGTGCAAGGATGTTTCGACTCCTTTACCATGGACGGAAGAATGTCAGAAAAGTTTTTCTGAATTACGTGATTCATTGTGTTCGGCTCCTGTGTTAGGTACTCCTGACTATAGCAAGCCGTTTACATTATATGTTCACGAGAGGGAAGGTTGTGCGTTGAGTGTCTTAACGCAACCTTTTGGTGGTAAGCAACGTCCATGTGCATATTTTTCCTCGACCTTGGACCCGGTAGCTAGAGCATTGCCGAGTTGTTTGAGAGCAACAGCGGCAGCTGCGGTGTCCATCCGACAATCAGCAGGATTGGTCATGGATAATATGCTTACGGTGATGGTTCCGCATGCAGTCGACACTCTTTTAAATCGTACGAAAACCCAGCACTTGACGAGTGCGAGATTGTCTGGGTACGAATTGACGCTGTTGGCAAGTCATATTCAGATAAAACGTTGTAATGTCCTGAACCCGGCGACTTTGTTACCAATCAGTTCAGAGTCAGATGAAATAACAGAACACGACTGTTATTTGAGGACAGAAGAAGAAACAAAAGGTCGAGTGGACCTTAAAAACACTCCTTTGGAAGACCCAGATGGAACGCTGTATGTGGATGGTTCATGTTTTAAATTACCGAATGGCGATGTGACTACTGCATATGCTGTTGTAACGTTGAATACTGTTGTTGAGGCTGCAAGGTTAAATCAGAATTCTGCCCAAGCTGCAGAACTGATCGCTCTTACCAGAGCGTGTGTGTTAGCGAAAGGGAAACGTGTGAATGTGTTTACCGACAGCCAATATGCCTTTGGCGTCGCACACAGTTTTGGACGATTGTGGAGAGAGAGAGGTTTTCTAACATCGCATGGTACGAAGATTCAGCATGGCCAGCTTGTGAATGATCTTTTGGATGCACTTACGTTGCCTAAGCAAGTGGCGATTGTTAAATGTAGTGCGCATCGTAAGGTGACGGATGATGTCGGTCGTGGTAATGCGTTTGCGGATGAGACTGCTAAGGAGACTGCCCGGAACCTTAGCACTCGAATGTATGTGACGAGTTCGGTTAGGTGGCCTACAGAATCGAGTATGTGTGAGGACACTATCGAGAGTGTGAAAGTGATTCAGAATGAGGCCACCGAGACTGAAAAGATGAAGTGGAAAGAAAGTACGGGAAAGTTGGATGTGAATGGTTGTTGGATCGACTTATCGGATCAGAAAAGATGGATGTTGCCTGATGCGTATGTGCTGGCTGTTGTGACTATGGCACATGGGTTAGCACATATTAGCGCGAAAGGTATTTGTAAGTTGTTGTCTCCTGTGTGGAAGAATGATGGTATCACGAAATGTGCTGAACGTTTGGTTAAGAACTGTATGGTATGTATGTTGTACAATCCTGGTAAGGGAACCCCAACTCCTCCTGGTAGTTTTGCTCCCCCTTCATGTCCCTTTGAGGTGATCCAATTAGACTTCATCCATATGGAGCGATGCAATAACCTGAAATACGTTTTAGTTGTGGTTTGCGCGTTCTCCCGATGGATCGAAGCCTACCCTCTTAAGGACAACACTGCTTTGTCCACTGCGAAAATCCTACTGAAGGAATACTTTCCTCGGTATGGAATGCCTAGAGTTGTGTGGTCGGATAACGGAAGTGAGTTTGTGGGGAGTGTGATGAAGAGTGTGTGTAAGGGCCTTGGAATTAATCAGAAATTCCATAGCGCCAATCATCCCCAGTCAGCTGGTTTGGTTGAGGGGTATAACGGCACCCTTAAACTGAAGCTAGCGAAGATTCAGGCTACGACTGGTCTCTCGTGGCCTGACGCTTTACCCTTAGCATTATTGTCAACAAGGACAACCGTACACTCCCGAGTAGGGCTCAGTCCCTATGAAATAGTGTTCGGTCGTCCTGCCAATGTTTGGGGGGTCCCTAGGCCGGGTGTGTTCTGTGATCTTGAGTATCCAATGTTGATCGATTATCTCCATGACTTGACTGCTAAACTGAGGTTAATTCACCAACAGGTTTATGAAGCACTGCCGACGCAGACGGAGGGTCCAGGCCACCAGCTCCAGCCCGGAGACTGGGTGGTGACGCGCAATTTTTCGCGCAAGAAGAACTTGGAGCCAAGGTTCACTGGACCCTACCAGGTCCTCCTCGCCACGAGAACTGCAGTTCGTCTAGAGGGTCGGAAAAACTGGGTGCATGCCACCCATACTAAAAAAGTCCCTATTCCGTTGCCGGCAGACTCGTGGGTGAGGAGAGGCATTGCATCAACTGAAACCGAAGGATTGACGGCGTTTGTACCTTTCAGCGACGCACAACCTGTCGGAGAATCCTCAGTGCAGCAGAAAGACACTGTTGAACATTTGTCATCAAAAGACTCAAGACCAGAACATTCAGCTGATCAACAGGACGCTGTCCCTTCGACGGATCCTTTGTTTGACGAACAGACACGTCCTGGGAAAACCCGATACTTTTTGCGATCCAGCACTAAAGACTAATAAAAAGATCTTGTTCTGTCCCTTGACAATTGCATTATCCCGTTTTCCACGATCAGTTTGAACACTCGTATTACTGTAATTGTTTTGTATATATACACTGAGTTTCGTTCCTCATATTTTTGCTTCCACAGCTGAGAGACACTTTTGCATACACATAATTGTGAATAAAGGCCGTAGGGCCGCGCGTGTACTTCCTTCTGGTTAGTAGGTCTTGACACTAGGTTAAAGACCATCGGTTCCTGGGAACTCCTAGGGATTGACTACTGCTACACAGAACGAAGTGCGTCAAGAAACGTTGCGGACGGTCGTAGCGGATGGCATTTTCGAAGCTGATGGACTTGGAAGGAGCTCAGGCGCAAAGGTTCAGGTTGCAACAACTTAGTCGTACCAAATGTTTTATGTTCCAAATATTCGTATTGCTTTTGACTGTTTCTGCATTATTGGCGGGTGGGGTGTATTATACGATGTCTTACTTCTTACCTTCTGCCATACCTACTTCTACCCCTGACCCTAAACTCACCTCCACTGCTTCTCCTCATTCTTTTCATATCTTACCTGAACACGAGCAGGCTAGACGTGCAGAATTCCGCAACAATTCCTTTATTCAGCTCCTTCATCAGCATCAGTTAGTGGTTAACACTACTAATTGTTGGGTGTGTGGGTTGATGCCACATACCACGGATAAGGGAATTCCATATCTGGTGTTACCGTATAGTTCCCAAGGGTCTGCTCGAGCATTTCAAACAATGTTTCGAAGCGCACTAGGCTTCCACCCCATTCGAGAACCACGTTCCCCCTACTCTGGTCCTAGCTCGTATCAAAAACCTTTGTCTATAGCGATTGAAGACTTAGATAGCGATATCTATGATCCCTCGCTTATTCCAGAAGAAGAGGTACAAGCCTATAGGGTCCTGAGTAGAGGCGAGTATAGTGTGTTCACTAGTGAAAAACAACTTAAAAGCTCACCTCCGATATGGGTCGTACCCCACATTGGTAATTTTTGTCTAATGGGTCGTGGCCGAAGATCAAAAGCCCGACTTGGAGAGAGTGCTTGCACTGAAAATTACATTCTGCCGATGGTCTCGTCCCCTGTGTTTCTGGCTGCCAAGGGTACATACTTTATCTGTCATGATCGTGCGTATGCATGGTTGCCCTCTGACTTCATGGGCTCATGTTTTATCGCAAACTTGTTGCCTCCGACGTTTACTGTAGATGCAGATTATCACAAGACTAGAGTTGTGAGAGGCGTAATTAGCGAAGAGGATACTGCCGGTCAAGAGGCAGGAGACTTTTTCAAGGGTTTCCTCCCGTTTTGGGGACCTATGGTTAATAGTAGGAACCTGAGACAGTTGACTCGGGTGGTAGAATCGACCGCTAATATTACTGCCAGTGCCCTTGGTAATATCACCACAGAACTTCAGGCGGATAGACTTATGACGTTGCAAAACCGTATGGTTTTAGACGTGATCTTAGCAGATCGAGGTGGGGTATGTAAGGTGATCCATTCGAGCTGCTGTATTTTCATTCCTGATAACGCTCCGACTGTCTATCAAGCCATCTCAAAGTTGCATAAGATCTCTGAATCCATACACGTGGATGTAGGGGATTGGACGCTACTTGGGTGGTTTTGGGGCCTGATGTCGACTTGGGGTTGGAAGATTCTGATGATCATCGGAGTTGTTGTGACGTTCCTGTTCACGTGTTGCCTTTGTGTGCAGTGCGGTCCTGCCTTATGTGGCCTCTGTGCTACAACGTGTATGAGACAGCCGCCTGTTACCAATGGAACTCGGTTGGACAGAGCTATGCTACAGCAACATCTAGATGGTCTGATGAATATCGAGTATGATTCCGACTAGTGCTTGCCTACATGAGGGCAAAAGGAGCGTCTGAGGTTCCGTGACAATTGTAAGTGGTGTTCTCGACTCGCACGAATATGGCCGAGTCCGGTATCTACGAACCGCAAATGATGAGTTTAGTAAGTGTGCGCAGTTTCGCTGTGCTAACTTAAACCGTTCGTTTGTTACGTGGGTTTTTGATCTGTACCCACGGGTTCCATCTTAGATACGGCATCCATTTTGTCTCTTGCCCTCAAGTAGCCAGCGAACGGACGTTGTCCGCTTCGCGACCCTGGGGCTCCCAAGATATTTGCGGAAGACACATGTCCTTTGTAAGTGTCTTTATGATGAGGGGGATGATACTGTAAGGCAGATGGCCCCGCTCGAGGCTCATCTCGCCGTGCCGGTTTATTGTCTCAGCCGTGCATCTCATTAGGCACGTCCCTTTGATGCCTGTAGCTCGTGTTTCCCGATACCTCCCCTTTTACACCCTTTCCAATCTCCCCACTGTTTCCATCTTCCTTGCACCGGTCTTTGTTCCTTCTTCGATCTGTTTTACTGCTGATTGGAATGTACTAATGGTAGGAAGATGGGTTTTTACAGTTGGGAACCGCCAAATGTTTCCGCACTTATGTTCCGGACCTTATGAGTATCAAAGTGATCAAAGCGACCCCTCTCGGGGATAATTGTGGGAACCGGGTTGTAAACCTTTGTCTGCTATGCAAACCTATGGGAAAATCGTGTATAAAAGGAGCGATCCACAGAACCAATTTGAAGCAGTCTCCCCAAGTTGCACGTGTTGTACTTGTCGTGACTTCTGTGTTCCCTGCAGTAAATAAACCTTGAATCTTTGACGCCGAAGGAAGTGTCCCGTGTCTCTGTCATTCGTACGCCGGAGCAGGTTACCCACGAAGGTTTCAGGTGTTGTCCCCTGGCACCGCTGGGTCTTAAAGAACCCAGTCCTTCAGTCGTACGTAATGCGGGTGGAGTGGGGTTTGCGGGGGCCAGGGGGTCTGGCGCTGGGCGCGGTCCAGGCGTGGACGGGCGTAGACGGGCTTACCTTTGGCGCACCATTGGCGCGCATGGGGCGCAACCGCTGCGCATAAGTGTGACTGTCATAAGTGGATAGTGGGGGGGGGGCGGAGCGAGGGAGGGTCAGCTGGGAGGCGGGAGCGGGGTGGAGAGGCGGGCTGGGAGGCAACAAAACAACAACAAAATGGCAGCAGACCAAGATCGAAGCAGGACGAGATTGGGGCACAGGCAAAAATATTGCCAGCAATGCAAGCTTTCACAAAAGCGCTACGAAGTCACAGAGGCACAAAGACACAGTGCGCGCGATGTGGGCTATGTACTAACAGCGCAACAAAAGAACAATCAGGCAAATTAAATGATGTAAATGCGATCAGATGGTGATGTCAGCAGAGAGCAGCAAAGCGCTACGATACCAGAGAGCAGCAAAGCTCTACGATACCAAAGAGCAGCAAAGCGCTACGATACCACCAGTTGAGCAGGGAGCGTGGGGAGCGACCGCCTCAGAGCGAGTCAGGACAGTCACACAACACCAACAGCCTTGCCTTCCGCTAAGTCCGGTGTGTTATACTTTATTACTTACTTGTTATACTTTATTACTAAACTAATAAAGGACTGTAAACTTACTCAGCTCCGGGTCATCTTTACACCTCCGAAATAAATCACATGCACAGGTTTACCTGAACATATTCTTCGAAACTTTGCCCTGAGTTTGGCAATTTACCAGCCATATCCGTATGGTTTTTGTACCAGCCCATACATAGTGTTTGCATTTTGGCTGGGCAATCTAACGGGTTTGTTTGCCTGCCCGCTCATGTGACCCTCAGTGGAAAATAGTGACCGCCCCCCAGACGTGTCATGGTTGAGCCGGCGGTCTAGTGTTCCTTCGACAACCTATTCACAAGACCTGGCACCTGCTCCAGGCTTACCTCGTCACTTCTGAGGGAGGTAGTTATTCCGAATGAATGAGGCTTGGGACACAGTCAGTATGATTGGAACTTTAGAACCACCCCTGCCTACGGGGGCTACTTGTATTTTTTAAATTGGCACCCACTCTTAAGACTCCAAACGTTTTTGTTTTACAGCACACATTCTCAGTGTGTGGCTCTACTCTGACTCATGGGAGTTAAACTGCTACCTTATTTGGGTGAATTAAGCAAGGAAACACAGTGTATGAAATATTTTACCTTACACAGGAAATAGACCCTTAGGATCGATTTATTCTGTTACACATTATATTTTGCTATGTACTAACCTGTGTCATACTATATGTTGATATTCTTTGTAGAAATTTTTTATTGATATGTTCACTCTATGTTGCCATATATGTACCTACCTCATAATATTATGAAAGTTACTACAACAATGCAGGACTATAACTACCTCATGTCATGTGAATCGCTCTGATACCCATGGGTCTTGTTTGCGCTGTACAAAACTTGTAATAAATAAATAAATAAATAAGTTGCCCGTCACGTTTATGCTCCATGTTTTTACACCGCACTTTGTGTGCAATCACTTTATGAGTGGCATAGTTTGCAGTGTTATGCAAGCCACATCAAATAATTGTCATGTAGATAAGTGATTGCTTTATTCACCTTGAAGGTCGGTTTTTAGCTTTATTCCTGAAGGTATCTACTATAATTTAGACAGATCCCCTGTGATGGTCATCTTTTTCATACATTTCCCTATAAGATTCCAACCACTGTAACGTGTACATTAGGAGGTATACCTCCTGATGAATTGGCACTAGATCTCGACAACTTATTTAGGCATGAAACATGCTGGCCTACCAGCTATCATAGATTATCATTTCTAATGATAGCAACCCCATTTCTCAATCTAGAACGGTGGACTCACTCATTAAAACTTTTTTAGAGGACTGCTTTACCCATTTTATACCTTCATTATCTAATTCACACACATATCAATCACACCAATCTACACTTGTAGCCCCCCCATACCCAGACTTCATATACGGCAACAAAAAAAAAAGATCTACTGTAAAGAGCCCCCTCGTGGGTGCCCGTCGGACATTGCAGCGCCAGCCCGACGTGGAGCACACTCAATGATGAAGCATGACACCCACTTGGGGGTGTAAGGGCACTTACTCCTGAAGAGTCACGCTCCCTGCTGACTCTCCAGGCTAGCACCAACCTGTCTGTCTTCATTAGGAACTGCATACCCTTTTGTCTATATATTTACCTATGAGTGTCCACTAATATTATACGGCATATCCCAGGTTAACATCTAGTCCTGCAGAGTCCCCTTTTAGCCAGGCTACCTCTGCACAAATATTGGGCTGGGCACAACGGTAGACTCATACATGCAGCCGGCACAAGTGTGCACACGTGTTCACATGTAACCAGCCAAGCACCCCTTAGCTCAGCTGTGTCTCAGCTGCCTTATCATAAAAGGTGAATCCTGGTGGTAAACATGCGCAGTCCATTTACCACATAATTACAGTGAGTGAGGCACCTGTAGTAAGACTTGTCAATATTAATAAGTCCAAAACCGGGTGATCAGAAAAGCAACAAAAAACTATTTGGAGCGTACTAAATGTGCGGAACCCAATTACAACACATAGGCACTATAAATGTGGCCCATATTAGATAACCAGATAGCTAAAGGAAGTGGTCTACATATGCAAATCAGACTACTTTTGAAAATGTAAAGACATGCTGTACATGTACTTTTGCAAGGTATGGGAGGGAGATTGCAAGCTGCAGTCAATGTTTGTGGTAATATCAGGGAAATCATCAGTAGAAACCAACCTACCGGGTCATTAGAGAGGCCCACAAACTGCTAAAAACACCATCCATGCACTAATCGGTCAGACCGGCACGTCAGGTACTGCCTGACAGGCCTAAAGGCCAGTCTGACCATGAACACAACATAAAAAGGCACATCCAATCTGCAAATCAGTTACAGTGTAACGAACTGATCACATTTCCACACATTTCACTAAAATCGTCTTTCTCTGACGATGCATTCCTTCAAATCTGGATACGGTGCCATGTCAACTAGACAATCTTTGATGATTCTTGATTTCCAACTTTGAATTTTCAGCATTTTTTCAGTGCCTAATTTGTGATGGTGGTTACTGGTGCTCAGCACTAGCACTTACTCCAAAACACCAGCACTTAATCACTACAGTCTCCAACGTGACGGTGCTGTATTTTTTTTGAGCAGATAGAAACAGCAGAATATTTAACAACTTAATACGCTTTTTCTTTTTTTTAACTAGCCCCTCACAGGCCATCGAGCCATCTTGGAATATCTTGTACTAGTCCAAAACGTCACACTTGCGTCTTGTTTGAGTGTGATGTTTAGTCGGAAATGCTGGCCCTGGCATTCGGCAGCAATGGCCAGAGGTGGAGGGGGTGCCAGTTGCACAGAGCTCTTAAGAAATACCTTCTACGTCAGCACTTATGTTTTTGACACATTAAGCAGCGCCTCACAGGGAAACAGAAATGCACGGTACACATTCATGCACTTGCTGATCCAGCACACTGAAGAAGTGCTGGGTGACAAAGTATAAAGGCACTTCACCTCTCTTAAAAGATGTGGGTGCGTTCCTGATGACAAAAAATCTCACTTCACCAGCTGGTAACCGCTCGGTGATTCATCCAATCAACGTGATTGCCCACAGGATCTGTACATATCTAACTCTACTTCTTAATAATGGCGATCCGCCGATGTTCACAAACAAGCGAATTCAGATGTGTGTTTCGAGTGAATCTGGCAGCAAAATGGAGTGCACACAATGAGGTAAGTGTGAGCTGACCCTGTATAAGAACAGAGGATGGCAACGCGTCCGGCCATGAGTCACACAGACATTACACAGCAGAGAAGTGAAGATAATTCTCAGGTAAACCTCGTCTGAGTCAAGACGTCATTCCCCTCCAACCTTCCCGCATCAATCATGTCGCTGGTCCGCTGACGCAAGCCTGCAGGAATGTCGGTCTCATTTTCTGGGAACAGGGCAATGCTAACAGAGAAAACTTGCAGGCATGTCAGAAAATAGAATACCGGCCCGCGCCTCATTAACGGAGAGCACCGCGCAACCTTTCATGTGCCAGAAGTGCATTCAGGCGCGCGCACAACTGGAGGAGAACCTACCATGAGTCCAAGTAGGCCCGCAGTCCAAGGAGGCCATGTTCTTCGCTGATTGGAAGCGAGAGCTGCAGAACATTCCAGAATGTTACAAAAGAATAACAGTACAGCAAGACACAAATTGGCCTAATTTCTAAGAAATGACAATTTTCAAAAAATTCTTCCTGGTAACAAATAACCTCTTTGAATAAAGATGCCGCACACAAGTGAAATAAGCAGGCACTGCTCCTCCATGATAGCGGAGGAGTGTCGCCCCGCTGCCATAAGATGATGAAAAACAAAATGATAAAAAAATATTTTTTTTATCATTTTATTTATCACTGCCTGAGCAGTCTGAGCCATGGAGTCTTGGGCGGGGCCATGGCGGTGAGCACTTATAAGTGCGCATGTAAGTTTAGCCTGCCTTCATATGCCAGCCAAACTGACATGCACACTTATATTTCTCCACCCCAGCTGTGTTTCACAGCCACGTTGGATATAAGTCACAGGCTCCCCGACCCTGAGCGAGCGTCAGGCCAGCTCACTCAGGCCAATCTAGGCACTTCTCTCATGCTAGGTTTAGCATGGGGGCAGCGTCTGGATTGGGTGGGGAGCCTGTGCTGTGGCCCATGGACTGCCGAGAGGAGAGCTGGAGAGGAGCACCAAGGCAGCCGGCAGCGTCAGGGAAGTCTTAAAAAACAAAGAAAAGTATTACTATTCCTCTAATTCCCCACGCAAGCCGCCCCCACCCACGTGCCACCCCTCCACTGTAGATTGGCAGTCCCTGCCACTGGAAGTAAGCTTAGCCATGACCTAGTGGAATTTGGAACATACGGGCACAATGGATGCTTCCATGTGCGCCCTTCACAGGACATGCTATAGAAGATCAAACTATAGTTGGCAAAGCTAGTTAGTCTGTGTTTAATGTGCTAGCACAAGCAGCATCAACACATTAGTGAAAACACAGGAGGGAACCAGTATGAGAGGTCAGAGAGGGCTATATTTGCAAAGTAGTACCTCATGCATTTCAAAGCAAGCACTCAAGTAGAGGTGGAAGGATACACTCAAACAGACAGCAGCAGGTGAGAGATGTATACTCCAGTAGGCTGAGCCAAGATGGAATTGACCGAGTCACAAGCTATTATCTGAAAAAGGCTGGTCGAATAAAGTCAATAGTTAAAAGGGGCAGACCCAAAGCCCACTCTATGCATATTGTTAACCACATCGGTGCTCATGACGAGCTCAGCTCGTCATGAGGCACGGTGGCCGTGTGCTCATGACGAGCTGAGCTCGTCATAACGGCTGCGACGCTCGCACGCGGGGCTAATTCCCCCGCTGTGCTGAGCGATCTAAGAAATGGGTGTGGCCGTGACGAGCTCAGCTCGTCATGAGCACAGCGCCACTGTGTGAGCTCGTCACGAGCACCGGGGAGATGTGCGTGCCCCCCGCCCCCCAGCACAGCGGGGGAATTACCCCCGCTGCAAAGGGGTTAATAACAGATCTGAAATCTAGACCCAAAATGTTGACTGGATCGTGCAATGTTAACTCATTAATCAATAATTCGACCACAGAGTCAAAATACAGCTATCAATTTGGACAGGCAAACACTTCCGTCAGTTTATGGTCGCAAAATATATGTGTGTGTGGGTAATTAAAAAGGAAGGCACATGAGTACCTTTCACAGGTCCAAATCTACACATCACAAGCATTTTTGTACCATACTCACATGCACACAAAATTGTGTCATATGCCCTTTGTGAGGAAACCTGTTGATCTTAGTTTGATGAGTTCCTGAAGCAAGCACTAGGCCCAGCCCCATAATTTGGGAATGCTGGGTGGTAGGAATTTGGTAGATTTCTTCCAATTCTGGAAGTTTAGGTTTCAGAAATGCAGGCAAAATGTGCGATTGTAGGCACATTTTGATGCTTGCAGAGCATTATGTGAAATAAATCTTTGTGGGCATGTGAGGCACACCACCCTGAACTCCCCTGGGTGTCTAGTTTTCAGAAATACCTGGGTTTGATAGACTTCCCTGGGTGGTTGCCGAACAGGAACCACAAAAAACGGAGCTACCTGTTTTGATGAGGTTGCCACATTGCAACTCAGACCCCATCCTTTCGCAAATGCTAGGCCAACCACCATTAGTGAGGTATCATTTTTATCGGAAAACATATGGGAACGCTGGTTGGTAAGAAATTTGTGGCTCCCTGCAGATTTCAGGAAAAGTCACAGAAACATTAAGAAAACTTGTGTTTTAAGCCCATGTTTCAGGTTTGCAAGGACTTCTGGATAAGAAAATCTTGTGGGATCCACATGAGACTCACCCCCTGGAGTCCCCAGGCGCATAGTTTACAAAAGTATCTGGAGTTGGTGGGCTTTCCCTTCAGACAATGTACACTCTGGCAGTGAAAGACAGAAAATATTACTGTACAACCATTTACTACTCAAATACACACACATTCTGGTTGGATTTGACACAGGGTGAGTCAAAAGTTCAAAATGTAAATTTTATTAACAAAAGATTTCACGAAAATCACAACTTGGAAATCACTGTTAATAATATAATTAACATTAGTGAATACTGAACCAGTGATCGCTTGTGAGCTGTAAAGCCACTACAAGGCACCAAGAGCTGTATAGGCCATTCACACCCCTTTCATGCGTCAAACAAACAAAACCATTCACACCGCCAACTGCGCCCCAACACACATCAACAAACAGTGCCATTCAAGGACCCATCACTTTAATTCGCCCACAAGACTGACACAGCTATCACACAACCTGGAGGCTGGCAGAGTGTGTGGACTGGCATTTGGCTGGAGGTGTGTGTGGACTGGCATTTGGCTGCCAGTGTGTGTGCGCAGTGACCAGCAGCAAGTCATTACACATGCACACAGCCAGCCAGCAGGCAGTCTACATACACTGCCAATAAAACACCAGTCCACACGTGCCCCATCCAAATGCCAGTCCACACCAGCTAGCCAAACAGCAGTCCACACATGCTGCCAGCAAAATACCAAATAACACAAACCACCAGCCACATACCATTCCAAATACACCACCAGCCTAACTTCAGAAAAACACTGCCAGCCAAACCTCTGTCCACACACACACTGCAAGCTAAACACCAGTTCACACACACACTGCCAGTGAAGGGACCTCTCCCCAAACATAAAATAAATCCAAATTCCCTAATTTCTAGTGGTTTTCTGCCTCCACTCCTGGGGGCAGATTGGCCCCAAAAAATGGCCAAGACATGTGCCCCCAAAAATGGGGAGAGGCCCTTGCCCTAAGGGATGCTCCCAGCACCAAAAAAGCATCCCTAGTGTCTAGTGGGTTCATTTCTGTTGCGTGATCCCAGACCCACCCATGATCCCACAGCAGGAATGCACTGAAGAGAGACACCAGGGGAAAGGGAAACCTCTTCCCATCCCCCCGGTGTCTTTCTTCCCACCCAATCCCACCCAGCAGACGACGTATACTCCTCTTCCACGACCGCGCTGGAAGCCATTTGCTTCCAGTGCGGTGCCTCTTGATGACATATGTGCATCATGCGCACGCTATCAGCAGAAGCAGTGTTCATGCCATCCCTGTGAAATCGGGTGTTGGAAGGGGGACTGCAGGCAGAGCGCCAGAGCTTATCACACGGGTGGGTGCTACGGCGTGCTCGAAACAACTGCAGCAACCGTGCCCCGGTGCTGAGAATGAGTCCAGAACATCCTTAGCACCCAAGTGGTTATGGCAGTTGTTTCTTCTGCTCGGTTTTCTAGCTGTACCTTGAAAAGTAGAAAGGGGCCATTTATGGCAACATTAAAAAAAATTAAACTCCTAAGGTAGGTATAGAATATATTATATTTGTACTTACCTGGCAAAGTAATGGGTAGGTTGATGTAGCGGATGCAATATAACAGTCATGAGCTATAATGCATGCAAACTAGTAGAGGTAAACATATCCTATGACACTGTGATTACAGCACTCCATCACTTAGATGTTCTTGAACTTAGCAACCACACTATTCTTGGCAGGATCATCTACTCTGCCTCTCGGCCCTCCTCGCTTCTTCATGCCTTACTCCTCAGCACCTGCTTATTCCCCACACTCACTGTACTTTGCTTACATATACTTGCCACATCATTCATCTTATGCGCCATTTCCTAATGTACACAGGAGTTATTCTGATATGGCCAGAGCGCTCCCACCAGCTTTCACACAACTTCACAGTGCCCGCCCCCCACACTGTCTCCACCCATCTCGCCTAGTGGTTTTAGTAAATACTAATATGCTTAGGTCGGTGAGCCTTTGACCTGGAGGACCCTCTTCCATCCCAACAGTGTCCCCACCCATCACCAAACTATCACCACCTACCTAGCACCGACTGATTACTCTGTTCTCAACTGCATGATCTAAAGATGAAGCGAAGCTCATTATATTTTCACATCTAGGTCTTGATAACTATTTGATTGAACATTTGGACATATGGCCCTAATATAAGCTGATATTCAAGTTTTATAATTAACACTAACTTTTACTGCCAGAAATAACTCCAGATTCTAACTTCATTATATCCCAACTGTATGTCTATCAGAATATAACATATATTTAGATTATATTTAGGTCTGCTATGTTTGATGTTGTCTCAGTCATACTAATCTACTCTCTCCTAACCTTTAGACAGATGCCCTCTCATGTAGGACTGGTTCAATGTAGGACAGGGCATGGTTCATACCATAGAAGAATACAAAATGATTAAAGAAATATCTGTTATTCATGGACCACTAATTTAGTGTTATGCATCTTTCCCTGCACCATGGACGGGCTTCCCTAGATTGCAAACTCACTTGAGTACGTGAAACATACTCCTAAAGCATATATCATCTTTCTCTATAGGTCATATGAAGGGTCACAAATTACCAAATTCTGCCGCCATGGTGTTCCCTCATAATCATGGCTCACATAATTATGTGTCACATTAGACACATGATAAACCTTCTTTCCACTTTCTGCTACTTAATTTACAGAATTCAACAAAAAGTCTTATTTCTAAAAAAATGTAGTTAAATTGGTGAAGTCTTTGCCCCCGAAAAAATGCTCCCACACAATGTGCCTAAATATGCCACATAATTTGGCTTTTCTTACTTCCTAATGTAAGGCTCTGTTGTTGTCTGAGGACCTATTAACCCCTTCGATGCTGATGACAGCCCCCAGCCGTCATGCACTACAGTGGGCGTGTGCTGATGACGGCTGGGGGCCGTCATAAACCCGTCCACTCGCGATTCTGCCGCACAGGCGCAGAATCGCGCCCGTGCCCAAGGGGTTAATACATGAATGCCGACAGAAGTGTACTAGTGGACGAAGAACGGTTTTTGATATCCTCTTTGCTAGATGTGTATAGAATTGAAACAAAGAACTGCTGTAGTGTTGTTGTGGTTCCACAAGTCTCAGGACACAGTTAACTGGAATGTGTCTTTATTCATAAGATCTGAAAAAACATTTCATGTAACTTCATAAGGAAATGGACACACACGAGGATTGAGAGGAAAGCAAGGTTTGCACTGTTGTCCCACAGCGCACCAGGACTAGTACTGGGACAGCAATAGAACTGTTACAGTGTAAAAGCTGATTATTCTTTACACAACACAAAAACCAATTATGACATCGAAACTCTAATGTGCACTTTGCACACGTCTAAAAAAACAACACTGAAACTGAGAAAAGCTGCAGTTCCAGCACCGTAACAGTGTGCCTGGGTATGTAGAAATAGCAGGAATAATACAATAATGAATTTAACATGTCTATTATCTGATTACCTATTACTTTAACAAAGTTATGAAAAATTAATGATGAAACTTAGCATCTTTATTGCATTCATTGTAATGCACCATAGCAAATGATAAACTGGTGCAAATAAAACATGCTTTATTGTATAGGATTGAAACTTTCAGTATATGTGCTTGATATTATTAGGGCCTTAAATTCCTTAAAATAATTTTATTAAAAAGATTTTTAGGAACAGTTTGCTTGCAGGTTCTTTTTGCATTTTGGTCATAGGCCATAATTAGAGTGGAACCTTTTTGTGCAATACCACTGACAATGTTACAATTACTTCTATATATGACACACTTGATTTATTTAATTATGTCTGAAAGTATTTAAGAGTTTATTTGACTAAATAAGAAATGCTAACTTTAAAATGCATTAAATTGCATTTTTCATTAGGCTGCATTATTTCATAGCCTGGTGTAATGAACTTTTGTTACTTTTCCTCAAATGCTGCTTTATCTGTTCTGTTTATGCAGCATTCTTTAATCAATGAGGCAATTTTCCAGTACTATATTGTGCGTGAATTGGGGGGAACTTGACCTCTCGACTTAATCCATGAAAAGCAACAAAGTAATTAAGCTATTTGTCAACTAAACTGTGAGGATGGAATGGAGAATCATTTTTCATGAGCAACATGGGAAAATATGTTGAGTATACATTTTTTGCCTGGTGAACGGAAGAATGGTCACATGACGGTCAGAACATAGTATGGTGACGACTGATGTTGTAATATCATTTGGGATCCCCAGATGGATGATTTGGAGTTTAAAAAGTGACTTTCCAAGGAGGAGGGAGCCCTTCATTTTCCTTCTCTTAACTTGCGTACAGCCTGCCTGCCTGCCGGACCATTTTTACATGCCCCTTGCCTTTTTCACTTTGCTGATGAACTTGCCTGCTGGAAGATTTGGAGCGATCTGGTGAGAGACCAGAACTGAACTTTTCTGATTAGTGCTTAACTCCCCTTGCCCATGCCCATGGACTTTTCCTTAGTGGACTTTAACTTGACCCTTTGCCCATGCTAAGAGAACCCTTTTGAACATCTTCCTCCTGCCTTTGTTAATTGTAGGGAACCCTAACCTTAACCATCCTCTTCATGGATTATTTTATTTAGCATCAGATTTACTTTGACTAAATGTGTGGTTTCATACTACGTGCTGTAAGACTCATGACTGAACTTCTTAAAATGTTACTTATATATATTTATTTTGGATCTTTAATACAATAACCAAATTATATAAATTCATTGGAGTCTTTTATTGTGCCTTAATGTTCTTTCCATAGAAACTGTGCTTACAACTATCTGATGTCTAATGCATTATGAAGAGGGATACAGTCTGAGAATAGTGTACTTAAACTTGATCTCTAAATAAATCAGCTAATCCAGAGTTTTTGCCACCACAAAACATCCTGAAGCTTTGAGACTGTTATCTTTCCTCATGATTAGGAGTCCAATCCTATGTAATGTCGGTTTTATATTGTGCAACAGCTAAGTTTCCGCTCTTTGGACGATAGCGCTGTAAATAGTTTGGATTAAGAGGGTGCCGCTATGGTTAATTAAGTCATGTGACCCTTAGCAAAACCACACTATTTGCCCCTAATTAAGCTGTATTGTGCTGTCCTAACAGCGCTGGTTTCTAAAGGTCTGTTGTGTGCCTTTTACACCTCTTGAATTATCACAGTTGTTCCTGGGGTCTGTCTTACCAAATACTCACTGCTCCCTGCCCTCTGATCTCTGGCTGTGGATTAGCACTATGGAAAAATCTTCTTGGAGAGGCTGGTTTTGCCAATCTCCAGCGCATGCCAGTAGGTCGAGATTAGGGATGCACGTTTTGCCAGAGGTTTCTTGTTGAAGGTAGCATGCATGTCAGTGTTGTCTAGAGTTCATCCACAGTAGTCTTACTGGTGTTGTGCTGTGTTGATGTGGATATACATACATTTCCTTGTGGAATTTCTTTGCACTGAAGGGTGCCCTTGTTACTTTAAGTTAAGGCAACTTTTTACTTGAAAGCCCAGAGACAGGCGCTTCTGATATTGCTGCATCATCTGGACCAGTTTGGCGGGGTGTCGGGATTAAGGCTTAACCGCAACAAGTCCCTGGAGGACTTGCTGGAGCTCGGGCTGCGCTGGGAACGGGAGAGCTTTCGTTATTTAGGCATCCACGTGGCCTCAACAGAGACACAATCAATGGCTCGCAATATTGATCGGGTGATTAAGTCCCTCCAGCAATCAGTGTCCTTTTGGAACACCCTGCCACTATCTCTAATGGGCCGACTGGCCGTCGCCAAGATGGTAATGCTACCTAGGACACTGTATGTTCTTCAAAATATGCTATGTCCTCTCCCACCTAGGATTTTTTGGACCCTGAACATGCTGCTCACATCCCTGCTTTGGGCGGGTCGGCGCAGCAGAGTGGCTCTCCATACCGTTGTGCGCTCCTACGAGGAGGGGGGCTTAGAAGCCCTGCGCTTTGATTTACACTACTACCCGGCGCAGCTACTACGGCAGCCAGTTGATTTGCGGACGTGGATGTTTGGTAGGGGAAGGGTGCAAAGGATACGTTGCCCTACGTTGTAAGGCACACAGCACGCGCCTGGCAACGATTTATAGAAAGAATCCTGCGATCAGTACCCTTTCATAGGGACCTCCCGATCTGGATACTGCCACCCATGGTTTCAAAGGAACAACATATGTCCTTCCGTGAATGGAGAGAGGGGGGCTACGAGGTCCTAGCCGATTTGTACCCTGCAGAGACCTTCCTGACGTCTGAGCAGGCGGAAGAGACCTTTGGCCTTAGTGGAGGACAGTATCTACATTATCATGGACTGTGAGCCATAGTTCGCTCGGTCTGGCCTCAGTGTCCGGAGGCACCTACAATTACTCACACCTTACATATTCTCTTGTCCTGCAGCAGGGGACGCAGACTAATCTCCTTGCTGTACGCAACTATGAAGAGTGATTCCGTCCCACCGGTGCCGCCGACCTGGGAGGCGGACCTGGGCTCGCCACAGGACCAGGGGCAGCGGAAGCGTATAAGGGCCTTGACACAGCAGGTATCATGCAATGCGCGCTATAAACTAATTCATTTTAACTTTTTCCACCACACCTACCTCACTCCGAATCTGTTGAGTCGTTACTCGGAGGACAGAAGGGACAACTGGCGCAGATGTAGCGCAGAGGGGGCGGGCTTCCTGCATTTAACCTCGGATTGCCTGTTAATTGGGGGTTTCTGGGCAAGTGTTGTGGGTCACATAACTGCCACTACAGGCCTTCGGATCAAGCTAACACCCTTACATTGCCTACTGGCGTTAGTTCCTAGGCCGAGGAAACGGAAACTTTCCTATAAATTATTGCAACTGATGTTAGTGCTGGCCAGGCGTTGGGTAGCGCTAACGTGGATGGGACAGAGGGCCCCGGAGATACCCACATGGCTTAGAGACGTGAGAGACTGGTCCCTCGAAGAAGAAACACATATGCAGAGCACCAGGAGAGATGAGAAATTGCAAGAGGATCTGCTGGCCTGGCGAGCCATGTGTATGTCAGGATTGGCAATAGGAGAGCAATCTTCCCACAGCGACTCCGAAGGGACCAATGGCGAATTATTTTCAGCGCAGGGATTGGGGTCTGAGAAACCCCTTAGGAGTCACCCAAAGGGGTGACTCCTAAGGGGTCTCTGGTACAGTGCATGGGGCTGGGCCTGGTTATTCCATCACGATAACGCTTCTTCATTTGCTTGTTATTTTATTGTTCCTCATGGACCTACGTATGTCGAGCTGTAGCCTATGTCCAAAATGTGCCATAATGAGTCCATCGATCTGAATACATATGTTTTTAGGATGCCTTTTGGGGGGGGGGATTCTTTATTGTACATTTTAAATTCGAAAAAATAAAGTTTGAAAAAATAAAAAATTTAAGACAACTTAATAGTAATGATCTTAATAACCTGTAGTTGTGGGAAGGCTGTCTTGCAAGTATATGTCCTCAGCAATGTTTCAGAAACAATTTACTTTCAAAGAAGACAGCTCAAGCGATTAATTGTATAAAGGTGTACTGAAAACCATAAAAATAGATTACAAATATTGTTTTTTATTATGACGCAGAACTGACTTTTGGGCAGTTGCTGCCTGAAAGGCCAGTCCAACTCTTCCATTATGACCTATGCATTTTGTCATATACATTTACTGCTTTGATATGCTGCAGAACTTTAATCTAACCCACTATTCACTGTGTTTACCCTGAGACAGCTGCCCGTCTCGAGAAATAAGACAACTATTCACAGAGTTAGCATCAGCCTATCCCCAACAGGGTCTAATATTTAGATCAACATTATCTCAAAAGGATGTCTGGTGTACCTCAAGAACCTCCTATGTGGAATAGGGCAGGGACAATGCACACACCTTTAACAGTACACATTCACTTGATGCCCCAATTAGCAACTTTGAAAAAGATGCTACTCTAGTGAAACAACGTCAGACAATTACAATTGAGTGTGAGGGAAGACCAAAATATTAATATATAAATTGTGTGTTGATGGTCTTATAGAGCCATCTGGCTCCTCAGAGTGGGTTTCACCTGTGGTAATCGCAGGGGAAAACTCTAGGTACAACCAGTTCTGTGTTGATTTAAGAAAGATATATTAGCTTCTACATTAACGCCCATGGTACTTCCATAGCTAGACTCCGGAGGTTAAATAGCATTTATGGTGTTACGTGATCTGTACTTTTCTAGAAATTTTAATTTTTTTGTTGGATGCCTCTAATGAGGGAGGGTGCAAGGTGGTGAAATCTATGGCCCACAACCTGGGAGAGTGTGAACCCTTGTTTAAGAGCAAAAATGAATTATTTTCTTTTCAGTACACTCCTGAAACCTGTGTGCCCAAAAAAGAGACCACAACTAAGAGTGTCACCTTTGTCAATCAAAATATGGGACACTTCCTTACACTTTGCTATTGTGGAAGGGCCAAGAGCTGTAAGATTAAAAACAACATATGTAAAATTCTAAGTACTCTTCCATAACAGCTCTGTTAGTAATCATTTAGAAATAATCTGGTAGGTGAAAAAGAATTTGTAAATAAAATCCCAATATTATTCAGTAACGTTACAATTATCCCTCTGTTTACTTTAACAATCATTTAGAAAGAATTTAGCATGCTTTCAAATATTTTACGTGATTTCTTCATTTGTTTGCTATTTTAGAGTTATAGTCCAAATGGGGAATAAATACTGGACTTCACTGCTTTTCCCATTTCATCTTACTGGCATCTGAATAAAAACACAGGCCAAGCTGATGAAATACCATTTAGGTGCAACCTTTCAGCCCAGGACTGAATGTTTTCTAAATGACTGATATATCGGACATGATCATCTCGCACACTAATGAAGACTCATAAGTAGCAGAAAGCGACAGGAAATACTAAATTTAAAAAAAATTGTTCTGCTTGCCTGATGCCAAATCAGTGGTGTGCCACAAAATTAAAATCTTAGTAGTTCTGCAAATAATGTGGATACATATAACCTATTTGGTGTAATATTTTAACATATTTAACCTCAGCAAAGGATATAAAGCTACAGCAAACACGAAATTGATTGTCTTTTGAAGTGCAACACATTATCACAATAATGATTTCAATTTCATTTTTTATATTGCCATTAAGTCAAGTTACTCCAAAACATTTACCCCAACAAGTATGTTGAGTTTTTAAAATAATTAAATGGCACAGTTGTCACATAAATATATATTTTATCAGGAATTATTATTAGCAACATTATACATTTTCTGGGAACTCGGAAAAGTTGTTTATTGCAATTTTCAGTACATTGAAGCAGCAATATTTACACAGCTTGCTGTCTATATTTTTCTATTGGTACATTTTTCATGGTTTCAAATAACTAATTAACATATACATATAAATATACACATGCCACTTAATGTAGTTATTAGTTGCAGGCATAACCCTATATATAGCGGAACCGATATGTACATAGAAGCAGCAAATTTGACATGGTCAGATATACACATGAAGCTTGTAGAGTAATACATAGTTTCCCCTTATTTAAATGTATCTACTTATAACAAGAGATACAGTTCAAAGTACAATAACATGTACTTGTAGAATAACCACTCTTTTCTCTGTGAGAACTATAGTTTGTTATGTCTGAGTATACAGTTGTGGTATAATTCTTGAGTGGAGATGATAGTTTGTGAATCTTACATTTGAAGATTGGTAATTTCAAAAGCTTGAACAGAGAAAGATGTTCCCCACATGGTTTTCTTCTTGTATGTAGAATTTATGAAGCGGGAGCCATTCTTGAGCATAGGTTCCTTTATTGTATGTATTTGTTGATTTTCTTCCTGATGAAGAGTGGTCCTTTGCCATGTATTGCTTTGTGTGTGATACAAAGCAGCTCGAGGGAGAGGATATGTCCTTATAGCTTTACATGTAGGAGGAGCCTAGCAACGCTGTTCTGAATTTTTTGTAGTCTTCTCACAGTTGACAAAGTTGAGCTATGATACAGACCATTAGCGTGGTCCAGTTTTGATAGGACAAGAGAGATGGTAGCTTGAACCTTGTGTGGGAATCCTAGGTGTGGGAAGATGTGTTGCTGTGTCTTCATTGTGAGAAACATTTATTTGGCCACCTTATCCACTAGTGTGATTCAGAGACGTCCATAGGAAGTCTTGCGGAAGTAGGCCTCATGGGCATAGGTTACACTTGCAGCACCTCACACAATCCTACGAGCATTGTTAAGTGGTGGAAAGCCTTCGGAAAAGGGATTTAGACTATCCATTTAGACTATCTACTGTGATTCAAGTAATAACACTTCATTTAGTTACATCCTAATAAAACTGAACGGCCTGTCCTTATGGAATAGTAACAGAGTTCTGCCGATTTTGCAAAAACTACTCTAACCCTGCTTGTGTGTCGGGAAAAGTGTTAATCCATGTAAGCTGATAGGCTGCAAACTACTACAAGAGGGTGATGAAATGCTACTCTGGCAAGGGGCTAAAGGATGATTTCAAGAAGGGTCATGTGTGCCTAGGGCAAAGAAATCATGTGTGTCTGGAGTACAGCGACACATGCATCTTGTGCATGTGCTGCACAATACCACCATGAGAGATCAGGCTGGCACAAAAGCTAGGTGTTGTGTTTATCTATGGCACAGTGATGCACACAGAGGAAGACATGAGACTGTACAGTGTCCTCCGACCACTGGGAGTCTGTGCAGGATGGATGGAGCTTGGTGTATAATGGCTCAAGTGTAAACAGAAGGCAGCAGATAGCACTATCACTATGTTTCTGAAGGTAAGTCTCACCTTACCTTCAGAAACATTGTGCCTAAGATGATCAAGCTCAATGTTTGAGCAGAAGCTAATGATTAGTTTTTAGGTCTCGCGTGGGTGTGGCAGCGAAGCTGCCCCACCCTCGGAGTGATCTTGTAAACAAAAAGGGAGCCTAAGCCCCGCCCCTCCTTTCTATTGGGTAGCTTCAGCGTTCATGGTAAACGCTGGCTTCCCATTAGAAAGGAGGGTTTTCTGTTGCCGTCCTGTCCGCCCCTCCGGACATGGTAGTCTGCATTACAGCCGTTGTGACGAAGTTCCTTATCTGAAGCTTCGTCACTTGTTTTTCTTCTTCATTCCAGGCAATGTGTACGTGAAGGGCTGGTTCTGTATCTGGCCCCGGGGCAGCTGTCCCGGGGAGGGCTGCAGAGTGTCTGCGAGGACTGACAGGGAACTCCGCTTCACGAGCGCTGCACTGCCTCCCTCTCCAGCGCTACTCCCCTTCCCTCCTCCTCCCTCAACCAGCCATCCCATACACAACTCTCTGCCCTTTCTTCCTCCTCCTCCCCGGTCTCCTCCCAGAAGTCTCTTACGTCCCGAGCTCGCTCAGACCCGATTGACGAAGTTATTTCCACCTACCCCGGGCAGGGCAGAGACGCAGACACTTCCCGGAAGTGGCAGTGAGCGCCGGGGGCCCCGGCAGGGCCTGGGTCGGAGTGACTGAGGGCTCCAGGGGCTTGGGCATGTGGAGCCCAGGCTCCTCGCACAGATGCCGTCCCGGGGATGCTCCTCCCAGGCACCTCCGGAGTGGCGGCTGCTGGCCCGGGCTCCCAGGAATGGTCTCTGGCATACCTGAGCTGCCAGCCTCCCTGCCTGCCGGGGCACGCCGAGCGTGGGGTTCAACTGTAGTAATATTGAGGGGTAAAAAGTAGGCAGCATCGGTTTGCTTAATTTAGGTTTATTTGTTCAGAGTTATTTGTGGACTACAATGTATTTTCTAACATAACTACTCATAGGTAAGGTGTTTAACCCCTCCCATGCTCGTGACGGACGTCTCCGTCACGAGCCTCAGGTGGGCAGTGCTGGTTCCGTCACGGCCCGCTCGCCGCACCTGGGCGGCACAAATTCCGCTCCTGCGCTGGGCGTTCTAAAGAGCGGGCGGGGCCGTGACGGAACCGTTCCGTCACAAGCACAGCTCACCCGAGGCTCGTGACGGAGCGGTTCCGTCACGAGCACGGGAGCGCCGTGCGCCCCGCCTCCCCTTAGCCTGCGGCGGAACAGCCGCCGCAGCGAAGGGGTTAAGCAATATATGTTGACATATGTTTCACCACGGGTTGACTACAAATTTTGTCATGGGGCAAAATTCTTTCAGTAATATGGACTGAAAATGAAGTTTATCTGTTCAAGTCCGGATTACACACGCTGCACAGTCGTGCACCTTGTTGTGTCCTGTTATTTGCAAAAGTACACTATTTCCATGCATCACTAGTGCTGTCATTACCAAGTACAGGTGTGTCCGCCTTTAGGACAGACTATGGCGCTGGCTCTGTCCGGATTCCTGTATTCTGAGGCATGGCGGTGCAGCATTTGCCTCGTCTGTGTGTGGCAGGAGAGGGGTGCGCGGGGAGAGGGAGTCGGGGGGGGGGCGTTCATTAGCATCATTATCAATCACTGACGCGGGCCTAGCGCCTCCGAAGAATAATCAAGTTAGAGAGGCCGGGTTGAGGGCAGCATCTGCCTTCCTGGGGCCCAGGGGAGGGGTCCCGGCTGCACCCCGGCACGGGTGGAGGAAATGGCCCCAGGCATAGTTGGGTATGATTGTGTCTGAGCAACAAGGCGGGTTAGGGATCCAGAGTAGCTCTGTGTCCTGTCATGGACCCTATCAAAAGCAAAGTAACTGCCCCATTTGACTGTTGTTAGGCAGTAAAATACAGCTATTATCAGGGATGCAGTCTGGGTGGGCGAGTTCTTTAACAATCTCGAAAATCTCTTTTGTTTTCTTAACTGCATTGGTGATGGTGCTAGTGTAATAGTTTTCCTTAGCTTTCCGGATTTAAATGTTATAGCCTTTTAATGCTTCTTTCAATTGTACCTTGTCTTCCTCGGTGTATGATTTTCGCCATTGTGTTTCGTGTTTTCTATCCTCAGTCTTTAATACCTTCAGGTCTTCCGTATGCCATGGGGCTGAAGGTTTTTGTTAAGGTGTCGTGTCGCATACCTCCGCACTCCACTGTGCCCTGTACCTCCACATTTTACCTGTGTATCTACATCCGCACTCCTCCGTGCCCTGTACCTCCACATTTTACCTGTGTATCTACATCCGCACTCCTCCGTGCCCTGTACCTCCACATTTTCCCTGTGTATCTAACCTCGCACTCCTCCGTGCCCCGTTCCTCCATATTTTCCCTGTGCCACACACCTCCATGCTCACCAGTACCTACGCACCCTGTCTCATACCTCCGCACTCCGTGCCCCGTACCTCCGCACTCCTCCATGCCCCGTACTGCCACAGTCCCCTGTGCCCCATACCTATGCACTCCCCTGTGCCCCTGCCTCCGCACTACCTGCCTCCACATTTACCTTGTGTCCCATCACTCTGCACTTCACCTATGCCACTACCCTCGCACTCCTCTTTGGGCTGTACCTACAAATTTCTTCTGTCCCCCCTACCTCTGCACTCCCCAGTCGTTGTACCTGTGCTGGGGTACATTAGGGGCCGTGCAAGATCATCTACAGTGAACCCCCTCTCCTCTGAACACGCCCACTCCTACTGCCACCTGTGGAGTGGTAAAGGGGCCTCGAGAGTTTGCACTCTCCTACTCTGGGCTTCTGGTGGGGGAGTGATGGGGGTGCGTGCCCTCCCTCCCCAGCCATGATCACCTGCCCCTTTCTGTAATGGACAGCACGACCCCCACCTCCGCGCTTCCCCACCAGAGCACCCTCCCATGATCACCAGCTCCTTTCTATAGTGCCCCCCCGCCAGAACACTCTCCCTCCCCAGCCACCATCACCTGCCCCATCTATAGTGGGCAGCAATCCCCACCCACCCCCACCATCACCTGCCCCTGTCTATAATGGGCAACACTACCCCCCACTCCTCCCATTTCCATACGACCCCCCACCCCCTCCCCAGCCCGGCAAGTCCCCCACATACCCTCGCCGGACATGAATCCCCACACAAGAGTGCCTCCACATGTAACAACACGTGCGCCAGAACTAGTTTGCCACCACTTCCAGGAGAGCAGCAGAAGGCGGCACTCTCACACCTGGGGCACACCCCTATCAACTCTCAGAGAATGCTACACACCAGGCATGGCATCTGTCACCCATCGCCAGGGAGGTCCGTGTGCAGCAGTACCAGAAGGAGAGCTGCAGCGGGCAGCAGTGCCAGACTTTGCTACCAAGGATATAGAAAGTGAAAGAAAGTATGACAAACAGAGCTAGAAATACACTGATAAAGGAAGAAGCAAAGAGAAAAAGATTCAAAGTAAGAGAAAGAAAAAGAGAATGAGAAAGAACAAGAGAACAAAGAGTGAGAAAGAAACAAGGGAAGAAAGAAGGAGGGAAAGACAAAAAAGACGGGATATAAAAGAAGAAGAAAAAGACAAAAGAAAGCAAATTGAGGAATGATAATAGAGAAAGAAGCAAAACAAAAATTAAACAAGCATTTAAAATGCAATAGGTCTCATCTTGTATTAAGTTAAAGCCATTTGCTTTGCTATACAATACCATTAGGAAGGCAAACGGCTTTAACTTAATCAAAGGCGAGACCTATTGCATTTTCAATGCTTGTTACTTTCTGGCTGAGGTTTGTGCTTAAAATGAGCAAGTGGTTAGTCAGTGGCAGAATGCGTCCCACTGTCTATGGGTGAGACACGAATTAGACCGCCTGTACTTAGACCGCATGATGACTCGGAATTGCAGGGATCGAATTGTATTTGGCCTTGCTAACCCATGCCTTAGATATAACTGACAACGCGTCTTTACCTGTTGATAATAAGTCCCCTCAGAAGGACGCAAAAGCTTTCTCTGACTGTACGTACTTGAGGACTGTCTCTTCCAATTTTGCAAAGTCGTACAGATACCGATGGATGATTTGTCCTTTTACGGGCACTCTGTCTTCCGTTTGTTATAAAGAGGCCAAAATTGCTAGGACGAAACGCGTCAACAACTTTTTGGGAGAAGTCTCTACAAATCCAACAACATTGTGTTAATGATAATTGGTATACACACTCAAAAGAATAAAGAGGATATGGATTTTACTCCTGTGTGCATGCTTTAAATACTATCTCCAAATGGGATTGTGCATAAAATGAATTGCAAAACCATCATCATTAATTCCTAAAGGAGGACTGAGACTCAAAGAATACGCTTTATGCATGACCCGTTAAGGGTCGTTGTGATAATGTTAATTGTTGTTTTTGTCTATTGTTTGTAAATGGAAAATTGTTGATTCATTTTTGTTATGTTTTTGCTGTGTGACACCATGCAGGATTTGGGCATCTGTCCAATCGAGTGAGGGGGAATATACTTCTGTGTATATAATATAAATGTATCATCAAGCATTAAATGCCAATGATTAATTCAGGTAATCATTGTTGTACTTGCTTTGGGTATACTTTTTCAAGCATTACAAAAAAAAAATCTGTTCTCTGTAGCTCATGTGATGCGGGGTGATTAGGGCGGAGCCCTATACAGTTTTGCTAAAATGAGCAAGTGGCGCAGGAATTTTTAAACAATATCATAGGACATTTTACATTAATTTCTAGTAGGTCATTGATGATTTGTGTTCCAGTGCCTAACTGGTTTCGTATAGAGACCACTATTTAGGGAGAAAGATTATTGGTGTACGTATACAAGTACTTAAAACCCTACTTTAAAAACATTTGCATTTTTAGGTTGAAGTCTTTTTTATTGATTTAACAACAAACAAGATGCAATGAGATATGAAACCCAGATCATGGGCTGGCGACCATCTGAGTGCTACATAGAGCATCAAATTAAAACTGAAATAACCCTTCCCGCAACCCTCCTACCCTTCCTCCTCCTTCCCGTTTCCTCCCCTGTTCAAGCTGCTTACACATGAAAGTGGAAATTGGGCTCAGCACATTCTTGCTTAATGTGGTGGTGTATGGGTTGTGTCTTGGTTCAAAACATTTGTATTTTTAAGGCAGCAGTATAGAGACTTTTACCCCAATGGCCAGTTTCTTTTGTTACCCGTGAGATCCAGCAATACCCTGGAAGGACATTTTCGAAGTGGAAAAAGCATCCTCAAGAGATGATAGATTCTCATAGTAGAGAAGTCAAGACATGCTTTTACACTGCCTGAGTGCTAAAAATGCAAAACATAGATAACAATCCCTGGAGGAGTGAGGCTGAATAACCCAATGATGATACGTATATGTAAGTATATGAATTTTAAGAATTCTGAAAGAAAATCTAGGAATCAATAGTTATGGGTGTTGCAGCATTACATATTTCTCATCTCTAGAGGGCATCAATGAGTCTGTTGACTGTGATTTATTCAAATGAGGAGTCTGTTATCATATGGTCAGCTAAAGTGTTTTGGTGCAAAAAAAATTGGATTAAAGTAAAAACTACTGAATGAGTTTTAGATTGTCACAAGCCTCCCTTTGAGAGAAGCTTTTGACTGCATGAACAGCACTGAATTTTCCAACCAAGGCACAAAATACAGGAATGTGAGAAAAACATTTTGGGCATGAGTGGAGGTGAGAAGGGTAGCTGGGGAGGAAAGAAAGCTTTGAAAACCGTTGATAAATTGGAATTTTCTGAGAAAGTAGAGTGCAAAAGTGGTGAATCGAGTGATGGGCGACAGGATGGCATGCTACAACTGCAGAAGCATCAGACATAGAGCAAATGTTCGGCTTTTGATTTGGAAGGCAAGCAGTGTGAAAAAAAATCATTGCGACAGTGCACAAATATGTAAAGGAATCAAGTGATCTGTGGATGGTTTGGCCAGATAGCACTAAGAAAGATTGCATGAATTAAGTGGTGCTTGTGTAGTGTACTGGGAGCAGAAGAGCCCTTTGGGAGATCATACAAATCAACTGAACAAAATCGAATTTTGAAACAAATTCAAGTTACAGTCACAAAGATGAAAGTGTTTGAGGGTGTGCTGTGCTGAGCAGAAAAATCAGTGGCTTGAGGAAAACGGACACTGCTCCTCCATTATAGGATGCTAATAGAATCTACATTGTCAGATACACCAATGTTGACATGTCCTTTAAGAGTAAAGGAATAAATGGAAAAATGCAAGACTCAGCGATGGGTGATTTCTATATGAAGACGAGAAAATCTAGCCATCTTCAGAGAGGTTCTTAAGCCTGGTTACAATGTGCAGGTGTGAGTGATGAAGGCCATAACAGAAAAGGGCAGGCAGATATTTCTGAAGTAGTTTCATAGGATTTAACGCCTTAACTGCTTCGAACTTTCCGCGCCAGTGCGGAACATTCTAATAAACGGGCGGGGCCGCGTCAGCCAACGGACGTGCGCAGGACTACCGAGGTAGTGCTTGCGATGGCCATTGGCCGACACCTTCAGCTAACTGATTAATAGACGAAAAGGCTTCTATCATATTGAAGTAACGGCTACACTACAATCTACAGCAGTGGTTCTTCACCTGTGGTTCAAGGGCCCCTGGGAAGTCCGTGAGGCCTTCTCAGGGGTTCCGTTACTGTTTTCCAAATGTAAATAATATTAAAGTTAATAAACTATAATTAAGAAAGTATATGAATAAAGAATTAAAAAATTAAAATTTGACAACTTTTTTGCATATTTGATTGTAAACTAAAGAAAATATTAAAATGTTTGGTGTACAATTGTTTTTATATTTCTGTGTATTGTTTTGAGGTTCGAATCCTAGAAACTGCTTAGGCCTGGGGCCCCCGGCTTCCAATATGGATCAGGGGGTGCCTCGAATTCCAGTAATAATTCTGTGGAAGTCCACAGAAGTCAAAAAGTTAAGCATCTCCATTCTACAGCCTTCGGAAGTGGTTGGTAGCCTTTGCTACTGAAGTGTGGTGTGTGGAAAGTCAGGGAAAGGAGTGTGGGGCACAAGAGAAGCACTGAAGAGTAGAGTGAATGAACTGATCTAGGACTTGGAGTACCTTGCCTGAGTAAAGCATTTACTTGTGTGTCTCCCAAAGGCATTTCAAGCCAACTGCTTGCTGGAATGCCTCTTGGTACCGAACATCAGGGACACGTTGGTGACACTGGATAAAATATTTGGATATTTTAACTTTGTGTCATCAAATAATGTTATATCCATCATCAAGACTTTAGGGCAGGGTTTCTCACGTGGTAGTGAGCGAAACCGCACCGATGTATCCACTTTTCATACAGAGACCTCTAAACAAAAATACAGGGTTTCTTAAAACTTAACAAACGTATACAAATATTGCCATTGTGTGCATTTTTTGTAGCACTGAAGGGACTCTTTACTAGAACATTAACTCGATGGCTAATCAATTTAGCGTGGGAACGCTGCTGGGTTCCTTTTCCAATACATTGCTGCTGTAACCCATCTCATCGGTGTAATCCATACCTTTCCGAAACAAAGCGAGCCCTGTGGGATTTACAGCCTGCAACAGCGGAGCTGAGGAATGGCGCTGTGGTATCGCGCGGTTAAGATTCGTCACCTGGTAAAATGTCTGCTCCGGCTTTAGAAAAATGCGTGCTGTGTTTATCCAACCGCCATTACCTCATGCGCGATAACAAAGTGCTAATCCATTTATTATACTGTGGGATGAAGCCGCATCGCTCGGTAGACAACCTCAAGCATGGCGATGCCTGGAAGAGAGGTGGTTAGAGGTAGGGAATGGAGCGTCGGGGCGCCCCTGCTGGTGGGTCGGAGCCCGTGGTTAGTGACTTGGGAGAGTGGACGATTCCTCACACAAACTATACAGACAATAAATACCCCTCAGTAGAAGTTCACAGATGTTGGCGCGCGCCGTGGAGCACGGCAGATTCCATGAGCTAATGCAGACTAACTGGAGCCTTCCACTCTGTCATTTTCTATCTCGGATAGATGGTTTAATCCTAAAAATATATAATGTGGCTTTTAGGCTGATACACGGTTGTAGAGGGTTTACGCAGAACGAAAAACATTCACTTAGTTCGACAGGCTGAAGCATACTAAATTAGCTGCTAAAATGCACTTAGATACTTAAATCCATGTTTCCTGGGTCATACGCAGTTTACCAAATTCATGTAATGCAGTTTCATCTTAAAGCAATTTCATCTGAAAACTAGCATTGGCAAAGCCAATAGGTCTCGCGTACGCAATAGCTATTGCCTTTGGCAAGGTGTTTTAGCCAAGTTGTACACCAGTGTGGCTGCTGCTCAGCATGGCGAAACGTTAGTGGTGTGACATGGGGTAAATTGGAGTGGGGAAGATTGGGGCAGAGTGGAATGAGATAGATTGGGAAGGGTAAGATTAGCGCAGAGTAGAGTGGGGGTAGAGTGTGGTAGAATGTAGTGGGATGAATTGAGGTAGATTGGAGTGAGGGAGTTGAGTAGATTACCGTGGTAGATTGGAGTGGAGTAGTTTGAATTGGGGTAGATTGGGTGCAGTGGGGTTGATTGGGGAGGAGTAGGGTAGACAGGAGTGGAGTAGATTGGGGTAATTACAGTGGGGTAGACCAGGGAAGAGTAGAGTGGGGTAAATTGGGGTAGATTTGGGTGAGCAGATTGGAGTGAGGCAGAGTGGAGTGGGGTAGATTTGGTGGATAGCAGTAAAGTAGAATGGACTGGGGGTGATTGCGGCGGAGTGGTTTAGATTGGGCTGGAGTGGGGTACATTTGAGTAGAGTGTGGTAGGCGGAAGTGGAGTGGGGTAGACTTGAGTGGAGTGGACTGGGGTAGGTTTTGGTAGATTGGAGTATGGTATTTTGGAGTGGGGAAGAGTGTGGTGGAGTGGGATAGAGTGGAGTGGGGTACCTTGGAGTGGGGTAGATTTGATTGCAGTGTAGTTTGGATAGGAGTGAGGTAAATTGCAATGGAGTGGGACACATTGGACTGGGGTACATTGGAATAGAGTGAAGTGGGGTAGATTGGAGTGGAGTGAACTGGGGTACATTGGAATGGGATGGGTTGAGGCACATCGGAGTTGGGTGGAGTGGGGTAGACAGGAGCAGGGTGGCATAGATTTGAGTTGAGTGCAGTAGGTTGGGGAAGGTCGGGGTAGATTGGAGTGGGGTGGGTTTGATTGGGGGTAGAATGAGTAGAGTGAGGTACATTGCAGTGGAGTGGGGTAGATTGCAGGGAAGTGGTGTAGTTTAGGTTATAGTGAAGTGGGGCAGAATGGAGTGGAGTAGATTTAATCACAGTGGATTGGATTGGGTAGATTATAGTAGAGCGGGAGTAGATTGGATGGACTGTAGTAAAGTAGAATGGAATGGAGTGGGGTCAATAAGGGTAGTTTGGAGTGGAGTTTACAGTGGGGTACATTGGAGTGGGGCAGATTGGATGGGATAGATTGGAGCGGGGTAGTTTGGGATGGAGTAGGGTGGGGTAGATTAGATTGGGGTGAGTGGGTTAGACAGGACTGGGGTGGGGTAGATTGGAGTGGAGAGGTGGATTGGTGTGGGATGGGGTCGATTGGAGTGGGATGGGGTCGATTGGAGTAGGAATGGGTAAATTGGATTGGGGTGGAGTTGGGCAGATTGGAGTGGCGGTGATAGGGGTAAATTGGAGTGGGGTAGATTGAACCACTGAAGTCTACTTCCCACTACTCAACTCTACTCCCCCTACTCCACTCTATGACATTGAAGAGTAGATTGGGGTTAAGAGGGATGGGGTAGGGTGGAGGGGGGATGATTGGACTGGAGTAAGGTAGATCCGAGTAGTGTGTCATAAGCTGGAGTGGAGTGGAGTAGATTTGGGAAGAGTGGAGTGGGCTGGCTAGATTGCGTGGATTGGAGAGTGGTAGATTACACTGTTGTGGGGTAAACTGTGGTAGATTGGAGTGGGGTAGACTATGGTGGTGTGGGGAAGAGTGTGGTGGAGTGGGGTCGATTGGAGTGGAGTAGGGTACATTGGAGTGGGGTAGATTAGAGAGGAGAGGAGTTTGATAGATTGTAGTGGAGTTTGGAGTGGAGTGGGTAAATTGGACTGGAGTGGGATACTTTTGACTGGGGTATATTGGAATAGAGTGGAGTGGGGTAGATTGGAGATGAGTGGATTGAACTGGGGTACATTGGAATGGGGTGGGTGGGGGCAGATTGGAGTTGGGTAAATTGGAGTGGGGTAGACTGGAGCAGGGTGGGATAGATTTGAGTGGAGTGCTGTAGATTGGGGTGGAGCGGCGTAGACTGGAGTGGGGTTGATTTGGGTAGATGGAGTGGAGTGGGGTAGATGGGGTGGAGTGGGGTAGACTGCTGTGGAGTGGGGTAACCTGCTGTGGAGTGGGGTAAATTGCAGTGGAGTGGGGTAGACTGCAGGGGAGTCAGGTAGTTTGGGGTATGATGAGTGGGGTAGATTGGAGGGGTGGGGTAGAGTGGATCAGAATGGATTGGGTAGATTATAGTGGAGTGGGGGTAGATTGGAGTTGACTGAAGAGGAGTAAGGTGAAGTGGGGTCAATTGCAGTGGAGTGGGGTAGATCGAAGTGGGATGGGGTAAATTGGGTGGAGGGCAGCAGGGTAGATTGGAGTGGCGTCAATTGTAGCGAAGTCAAGTGGGGTAGATTGGGGTACATTGGAGTGGAGTGGGATAGATTAGATTGGAGTTGGGTAGAGTAGAGTGGAGTAAGGGGTGTGGAGTGGAGGAACAGAGTGGAGTGCTGTGTTGTGGAGAGAGTGGCGTGGCGTAGAGTGTCTTAGAATACAGGGGAGTGGAGTGTAGTAGAATGTAGTGGAGTGGCAGTGTGGAGTATGCATGGTGTGGTAGCGCACTGACATTACAAATAACACATTTTCAATTGAAATAACCATTACATTTGCACCAAAATACGGTTTTACTGCACATAAACGATAATGAGTGCATATGTCATCACCTAGTGTATTGATGTTTTGATCAAATTCAAATATTTGTTTCTACCACACTTCAGAATTACAAAAAAATTTGCTTCATTTGTACTAATTCCGATATCATTTGAAACATCATCATTTTTAGGGTCGAGCCTGCGAAACCACGTGCTAGCGCATGCATCTCTCTTTGGAAACACAGCTGATCACAAAAAGGGCTTGGAGCCAGCTTGTTGCTTACCATTTGTTGGCTTGGTTGGCAATCTCCTTTACAGCCTCGTAATTAGACTAGGCAGACCTAAAATCAGTTCCGTTCTACTCTGTGGAGCAGGGACCAAGTACTGATTGATTCAACTTAATCAGTGCCCCCTGCTGCTCAGACTTGATTAAGGTACTATTTTGTTCTTTTTAACTTTTAGGGCCCTGCAAATAGAAGGCTAGAGTGGCAAAAACATGCCCAGCAGGACAAACAAAATTGCAAAGATTTATTTCAATAGTTTTTTATCTTTTTTTCCACAGAGCTTTATATAGCGCGGCCGTGACCCGGTTTCAGGTATCAGAGCGCTTTACATTGCACCAGTTGCGTTACACGAGGACACATTCATTTTTGTTAGGCACGGGGAGATTAAGTGATTTGCCCAGAATCACAGGATGTTCAGCGTCATTGCCGAGACTCGAACCCGGTTCCCCAGATTCGAGGTTGGCCGCCCTAGCCGTTAGACCAACTCCTCACCTTTATTTTGGCAAGTCTTCTTTTCTCACTTGCACTCATGTTTTCTTTTGTTTTTGTTCATGAGCGTATTGCAAACAAACATTGTTTCTTTCTTATGTGTAATTTCTGAAGTGATGCTTTAATACAGTTATGCAGTACACCCCAATCCCCCCACTACAATCCATGCCACCCCCACCTCACTCCACACCAATACCCCCAATCAAACCAATCCACCCCAGACCAATCCAATCCAATCCACCCACTTGAATCCAAACCACTCACCCAAATCCAATCTACTCCAATCTACCACACTCTAATCCTCCCAGAACACTCTGATCTGCCCCACTCCACTCCAATCCAATCCAAAACAAAGCCCCCCACTCCAATCCAAAACAAAGCCCCCCACTCCAATCCAAAACAAAGCCCCCCACTCCAATCCAAAACAAAGCCCCCCACTCCAATCCAAAACAAAGCCCCCCACTCCAATCCAAAACAAAGCCCCCCACTCCAATCCAAAACAAAGCCCCCCACTCCAATCCAAAACAAAGCCCCCCCCCACTCCAATCCAAAACAAAGCCCCCCACTCCAATCGAAAACAAAGCCCCCACTCCAATCCAAAACAAAGCCCCCCACTCCAATCCAAAACAAAGCCCCCCACTCCAATCCAAAACAAAGTCCCCCACTCCAATCCAAAACAAAGTCCCCCACTCCAATCCAAAACAAAGTCCCCCACTCCAATCCAAAACAAAGTCCCCCACTCCAATCCAAAACAAAGTCCCCCACTCCAATCCAAAACAAACTGCCCCAAACAAACTGCCCCACTCCAATCCAAAACAATCTACCCCACTGCAATCCAAAACAATCTGCCCCACTGCAAACCAAAACAATCTGCCCCACTGCAATCCAAAACAATCTGTCTCACTCCAATGTGCCCTACTCCTAATCTCACCTCACTCCAATCCATTCCACATCACCCCAATTCACCCACTCCAGCCTAACTCACCCCACTCTAATCCAATTCACCTCACACCAATCCAATCCACCCCAATCCAATCTGCCCCACTCCCTCCCCAATACACCCCACTCCAATCCACCTCACTCCAATCCAAAACGATCTGCCCCACACCAATCCTACACAACCTGCCCCACTCAAACCAAAACAATCGGCCCCACTTCAATCCAAAACAATCTCCCCCACTTCAATCCAAAACAATCTCCCCCACTTAAATTGAAAACAATCTGCCTCACCCAATTCAGCCCCAACCCAAAAAAATCTGCTCCACTACAACCTATCCCACCCCAGTCCAAAACAATCTGCCCCAATCCACCCCACTCCAATCCAATCCATCCCACTTTAACCCAATCAAGCCAAATCCAATCTACCACACTCCAATCCACCCTGCCCACCCCAATGTAATCCACCTTGATCCATCCCACCCCACCCCAATCCACCCTACTCCAATTCAGTGCTTCATTCCACCCCACTCCATTCCATTCCACCCCAATCCATTCGACCACTCCAGTCCACCCCACCCCATTTTATTCCACCCAATCCACCCCACTGTAGTCCACCCCACTCCAATCTAATCTAATCCAACTCATTAAGTCCACCCCACTCCACTGCAGGCCAATCCACCCCACTCTACCCCAATCAAACCCACTCTCCAGTTCAGTCTACCCAACTCAATCCAATCCATCCAACCCACTGCAATCCAATCCACCCCACTCATGTCCAATCCAATCCACCCCAGTCCAATTCACTCCAGTCCAATCCAATCCACCTCAGTACAGTTGAATCCGCCTCCTCCAGTCCAGTCCAATTCACCCCACTCCAAACCACCGTACTCCAAACCACCCTACTCCAATTCAATCCACCTCAATTCAATTCACCCCCGCCCCACCACAGACCAATCTAATCTAATCCACCCCATCCAATCCACCTCACCCAATTTCAATCCACTCCAGTCCAGCCCATCAAGTCCACCCACTCCAATCCACCCCACTCGATCCAACCCACTGTACCCCAATCCAATCCACCCCAATCTACTCCAATCCAACCCACCCCACTACCACAATCCACTTCAACCCACCCCACCCTTTTCCATACCACTCCACTTTAGGACATTGCACTCTACGACATTCTCTGCCACTGAACCACTGAAGTCTACTTCCCACTACTCCACTCTACTCCCCCCTACTCCACTCTACGACACTCCACGCCATTACATTTTAGCCATGCTGAAAAGCAGCCACACTGGTGTACAACATGGCAAAAACATATTTCCAAAGCCAATAGCTCTTGTATAGGTGAGACCTCTTGCCTCTGCCAATGCTGGTTTTTGTTGTGCACTAGAAAAAACATATCCTATACTCAGCAGGATTGTTACGTAAATTCTCTCACTTTAAAGACTGAGAAAGAAAAGTAAACACCAAGCTCCCTCAGAAGACAGAGCTTGACATTTGACCTCTGTATTTGACTGCACAGCAAATGTGACCATATAAGAACAAGATTTCAATGCCCGTTTACAGAAATTGAGTTTGTGGAAGAATACAGTAAACAAGGTTTGGGCAATGGGAGGCACAAACTCAAGCTGGATAGCCTAAAACAAATAAAGACAGCAAATAGAAAGCCAGAAAATGTGAGTTACAAACCACAAAACCAATGGTCAGCAATTGACGGAATGCATTGTTAGGTCAGCTTTATGAATGTCCAAGATATTTCTAGCAAACCAGGCAGCTGCACTGTCTGGTAGGTTTTGACCTAAAAACAGCAGTCAAGGTTTGACTCTCTAACACCTTATCTTGCAAGCAATTTCCAGGTCTCTGTTTACTATGTTTCACTTGATGTTATAAAGTACTCGTTCACCACAGTAGGTAGCCTGACGCTGTCAGAAGCTCAAAGCAGAGGTGTAATTCATTACTGGTCAGCATGCACAGCTAGAGCTTCAGAAGCTTACACAATCCTATGTGGATTGTTTCAAGAGCAATACATTAACTAATTCCAGACTGGAGAAGCCAGAAGGACGTGAAGCGCTGCTCCTTGTTCACCCTCCGACCCATTGCACTTACAAAGTAGGAAAGAAGTAAAGATGTTCAAAGATACAGCTCTAAGTGCCCACCTGGCCAAGTACTTACAGACCTTTCTTTCTAAGAAATGCAATCCCTGAAACACTGATAGCTCGGAACCAAATACACAAGCTTTAAACACATCTCTATGTTTCTCTGGGAGCCAAAGGTGAACAAGCCAATCAGGCCAGATGCAGTCAGATTTCCATGGCCCAAGCAGTAATCTGCCTGAAGTACTTTGAACTCTTTAGAGAGAAAAGGTCTGTCTTTATTTGGAAACCCAAGATAAAGACCCCTCCCAAAGTCCAGTCAGACACCGGTTTACATCTTTTAACCTATGAAGGAAAAAAAAGAAAATGTATATACAGTGTAAGAAGCAGAGCTATAAATACCCAACCTTCACCATGGTGGAGATCGGGAGCTCTAGTGAAAGCTACAAATTAACCTGTTCCGTGCTCCCGTCGGCCAACGGCCGACAGTAGCACTACCTGCCTGGTGCTGCGAACGACCGTTGGCCGTCGCAGCCCCACCCGTTTCTTCGAACGTTCCGCACTGGCGCGGAACGTTCGAAGCAGTTAAGGAGTGTTAGCGCCCAAAATGTGGGAGGGTATTTGATGATCAGTGCAAGCCCAAGCACTTACAACAAAAGCCTCCTATCTTTGGCGCTTCTTCCGCTCATCAGGCCGACGGATTTTGTCCATCGTTGTAGAATGGAGCTGTTCCAAATTTCCTTTCAAATATAATCATCAACTTTCTGTAACTTAATGCTCAGTCAATGACGAGAATTTTGGAATAGTTTTCAAAGTTTAATTTCTCATAAGAGATTAGTATTGTTTTTGTCGTTTTTATTCAAAATAGTAAATTAACAAATGTCAAGAAAAGGTTTTGTTAGATTCAGCATCATTTAGACAGTGTGCTCCCAAAGTAAATAGTCTCTATCTTAATTTAAAAGTCCCAACCTAAAGAAAACCCATAAAGAGTTCTCTTGGAAAAGAGCAAGATTAAGGAGCATTTATTTAGCTAAAGAATAAACTTCTCATAAAGAGCAGTTCAGGAAACTCAGCCCAGTTCCCTAACGAGTTGCAGTAGCAACTGTTCAAAAGATCAAAGAAAAGTAATCACAGCAGAAGCTATGATCGACTGTATGAGAAAGTCTCCCCACCAAAAGATCAGGATTATAGGAAATCGCTGTTAGCAGTAGCACACAGCAATCTGGGCAAAAATAAAGGAAAGATAATGCATTAAGCATCAAGGGTAAGGTGGCATGGAAAAGGGAAGTCAAATTGCATTAATAGCGTCCAAAGCATTAATCCTTTCTAACTAGGAACAGGTATATATGAAAACATAAAACATTTGCAACATTCAACACAGCTTGTCGAATAGAAACAGATCTTTTTCGATGGTCTGTCGTCTCTCCTCTCATTTCCCATGGTCCAACATTCACGCCGGTGAGCAGTTATCTAAAAGTTTCTAATATGTCTTGCACTAGATAGATACATGAGGGAAGGTTCTCATGAGACCCCTAGCAAGCCTATTTATTATGTTAGCTGTTGTCAGTACCCCATTCTGTGGACAAAGGGTTAGTCTACGGTAATGTAACACATCCGTAAGTCTTGATGAGAGCATGCACACCAATCTCTTCAGAAAGTTCAGCATTGCTAAAACTCTTATTTATAATAAAATATAGCAGAATACATTGTTTAGTGAAATGATGAAATCATACAGTGTGAGAAAGCAAAGTAAATACATCATATGGTGTGAGGAAACGAAGAAATACATTTCTCTAAGAACAGCACATTTTAAAGTGATGAACGGTTTTACAGTTAGAAGATTAGGACAGCAATTGCTGAAATGCACCTTATTCTAATGTCAAGCAGAGGTCGGCAAAATATTTTTGGGGCCCAGTCATAGTAGCACATTAGGTATGGGAGCCTACTACTTATTTAAGCTGCACGTTTATTTTTGTTTTTAACACGTTCAAAAGCATCTTCTCCTTTGGTTAAAGCTATGTTATTTATCACATTTTAAGGTATCTTTTTTTCCATTCTTTTCATTTTCTCTTCTACAGATACGATAAAGTTAAACACAGTTTGTAACATAAGGAACATTTTCTTCATTGTTAAAGGCAAATTTAAAGAAATGTTGACTTTTACAGGAGCATGCAAAGATTTCTCACAACTAGGACAATGGTATGGTAAATACCAGATGAAATGCTTCGCAGTCGGAATAAAGAGCATCCGTCAGGAGAAGTAAACAATCTGACCTGAAGTGTCCCAGCTCAAGGTGACAGAGCATCACGTGTCTAACTGTGCGTTAGAAGTGCACCTAAGTAAGTCTGTGAGTTGAGGGAATCAGCTAAGTGGCTTAGTACAATTCACATTATTCATTTATGTATTAGTTTGGTGTGAACAAGAAATACAAGTAAAATTGCAACCAGAGAACAGATAAAACATGTAACTGCATAGATCTCAACATTCTTCTTCCTGTACTGCTACTAGGATAGGTAGGGGAATAATAGGACCATCTGGTTATCTTATTGAATTCCACGCTTCTGTATCAGCAGCTGAATAAACTTTTTTGTGTCATGTGTAAATCTATTATCCCCCCTAGCAAAAGCCTGTAACATTGTTGGTTTCAACTCCATAGCATTTCCAATATAAATGAGATTTCATATTTAGCACCATGAGCTCTGGTATCAAAATTGCAATAAAGTAGTGAAGCTTTCTCCCTTCAAAAGCGACAGAGAGATATCCAGAATTCTAGCTTGCTCCATCAGTTTTGCTTCTCTGAATGCCAAAACCTGAACTTTGATCAATCAAAACTACATCATTTTATGCACTGTAGTTAGCAGTGGTTTGTTGGTGCACCCGGCACCAGAAAAGACAAGAAAACTCTACATTTAACAATGTTGGGAAGGTAATTTATAGACTATTCATTTATGTCTTGATTTTGTGTATGCAGTGTATTTATATAGAAAATGCTTCAAATGACAGCGACGTATTCTGGAATTGCATTATAAACTGGTTCTCTGCTTTGAAGTCTTAGATGCTTACCCAACAACAAGCATTTACAATGCAACGGTCTTGCCTTTGCAAAAGTTACAGCTATTGGTATTGTAAATGAATTTTTTTATTTATGTGTTGGTTTTGAAAACAGATAAATAAATGGCATTGTCATTTACAATGCCAATAGCTTAATCTCTCGCAAATGCGAGACCTATTACATTTGCGCACACACACACACACACACACACACACACACACACACACACACACACACACCCCCCCCCCCCTCCCCCTCAGGGAAGGTTGATGTGTGGCTCATCAATGGGGTGCAGTGGTAGGCCTGAGGATATTCTGAAGTGCTACCAGCTGCACACGTCCACTTCTAGGCACTTCAACTACTGCAGAACGTGTTGTGATTGCCCTATCACCAAGGCGCTTGGCCAACTCACGGAGATGACTTCGGTTTTACAGTCACATTGTGCACTCGGAGAAAGTTGGGGCGTCACCCATTGATGGGGCGTGTGGGAGGCCTGGGGAGAGTCTGAAGTGCTTCGAGCTGCGCACGGGGGCTTCTCGGCGCTGCAAGAGGCGCCATCAGGAAACGCCTGGGAACAGCTGCTTCCTCTGAAAGATATCATTGGGTCCCAGCGCTTCATCAAACGTCTCCCGCTCTCGATTACAAAGAGGGAGTGGCGCAGACAAGAGAGGCAGAAGACGCTTTAATTGCGTCTGCCTCCTCGCTGCTGGCTAAGTACTGCCGCCGCACGGACAAACATTTACAGAATGCAATTAGAGGCGCAGCGCCGGAGAAATCATGGCTGTGACATCGGCCATCAAGGCACTTACAGATGTCAGAAGCAAAGATATTTGTCTACGAGGTGCTGGGCGCGAAGAAAGCAGAACAAAGTCTGTGCTGCCTGCAACTCCACTCCTGTGACTTCGAGGGAGTATTGACATCTGTATAACACAAATGTTTAATTAGTGCTTGAATAATAGGTGTTATTGTTACTAAACATTATCAAGTTGTGGAGGATGAAAGGCCGAGTTCGGGGAATGCGCAACCTTTTGTCTCTAAGCCCCGTCCTTTTCAGACTGGGCGCCAGGACTTCCTGCTGGGGTAAAAGGTTCCTTATCTTCTTTATGGGGCCATCTGGACCCATAAAGAAGATAAGAAACCTTTTACTTCAGCAGTAAGCCAAGGAACCCAATCTGAAAATGACGGGGCTTAAAGAAAAGGAGAACGTCACTAGGACCTCTTCTCCAATGGCTGGCCACCGTTTAGGAGGCCAGCCATGGAGAAGAGGGGCGGGGCTAAACCCTTGCTAGTGAAGTTCACTCAGACATAAAATCTCACGAGCTCGAATGCGCATGAGCGCAGTACGCCACGCGAGACCAATAAATGAATGTGTCCTCATGTAATGCAACTGGTGCTATGTAAAACGCTCTGATACCCGATTCGGGTCAAGTTCGCACTATATAAAGCTCTGTAAAATAAAAAAAAATACATTCTAAACCCTGGATTGCCTAGGGCTGAACTGAGAATTTACCACAGGAGCATGGATCTGCCAATCAAGCTTCGCTATTCGTCTTTGACTTGCATCAATGATAGTACTTTTTTCTGAAAGGTAAATCCTTAGGAAAACAGGGACCCAAACCATGGACTATCCTTACATGTAGATCACTAAACGCAGAACAATCGAAGTTGACTGAAGGGAGCTGGAGTGTTCACATCTTTCTTTGGGGACCACAGCTGTCTTTGGTAGTAAGCATTTAATATACGTATGTACTGTTCTGAAACCAAAAGTAAAAGTTTATGTGGAACCTGTTGGAAGTACAGCAGAGGTTCACCTTCCTGTTCCTTTACAATATTCATCCTTTTTCTTCTTAAGCCCTTGGCAAGCTCATGTGACCCTAAAATTAGTGTCACTGGCATGCCAGACGGTCTTGTCTGATTGTGACCTGCCAATTGTCAGCCTGACTTCTCTCTATGCCCACCAAGAATTGGTGTCAACAGCACTGCTAGCTTGTCTCATCTCACTGTGCTCTGCCACTGGCCAATCCGGCTCCTCCTCCAGTGACCTGGTTCTTGGCACTGTTCGCTAGGGTCCTCTTTCCCAACCACCTGGCAATTCTGTTGCTCAAAATAGGACACCCTTCCGCATTCCCTAGTTCCTTTCGGTGGTCCTACCATTGGAGTTAGTCTGTCTGCGACCTCCTGGATTTCACTACCATGCATGTCCCTTTCATCGGTTACCCATCTCCTTGTGCCTTTGGTGTGTCAGTGACAACTGGTATCAGTTAGTCTGGTTCATCTTGGTTCATGTGAGTGTGTCACTATTAGCCTGTCTACTCGTCTTGTACCTGTCCTTGGTATCACTGATAACATGTTCCTGTCTCTTATTTCTATAAGTGGGACAGGGGTAGTAACCTGTTCTGCAACTATAGCAATAATTTTACTGATAACATGTCCCCATCACTTGCCTCTGGCATTTGAGTCACTGACAGCTTATCCCTCGCCCTTCTCTGGCATTGGGGACACTGATAGCCTTTCTCTTAATAACTCTGCCACTGGGGTCACGGATAACATAACATAACGTGTATTTGTAAGGCGCACGTTCACCCAGAGGTCTCTTGGCGCCGAATAACAGATGTTCATTGTTACCCATATCTATGGTACTCATTTTATGCACCTCAGATGGATGAAAGGCTGAGTGGACCAGCCGGTATTTGAACCTGTGACCATGAGGTCGAACACAGGCCCCTGCAATGGAAGCATTTGTCCACTGAGCCAGCAGCCCCTATCCCTCTCCTTGATTCTGGCCTCAGGCTTGGTGTGGCTCACTGGTTAGAGGCGGCAGACCCGGGAGGAGAGGACGGCCCGGGACCAGGGTTCAATTCCCGACGTGGCAGGGTCGTGGACCAGGGTCAGCGGACTCGATAATTCTCACCTCGGTGCCTACTCTAACCAGGGATCACACTCGGCAACTCTGAGCATTAGCTTGCCTCATCTCCACAACGGCCCCCCATATTCGCCGGGGATGCCTGGTTTCACCTTGGAAGTACCCAGTAGGGACCATCTCACAGGGAAAGCCAGGACGGGTTCCTCAGCGGTCTATTGCGCAGAGGTACTCCTTCGGGAGTCGATTCAAGCGTGTTAGAAACCCGCAATTAATTGTCACGGAATGTCTTCTCTCCCTGGTCTCTGGTCCTAAGGTCACTTACAGTCTGCCCCATTTTTGTCCGCTATAAACTGTCCCTCTTATCTCCAACACTTGGGCTCAATAACATCCCGCCACCTCTTCCTAATATTTGCACAGAAATCAGCAACAGCTTTCCTCCTTTTCTCATCTCTTCCAGTGGTGCCAGATGCTCTTGCATTGTGATCAATGATAGCCTCTCTCCTCTTCCTTCAGTGAAACTGACAGCCTGTCTACCCTCCCTTGCCCCTTGTGTTACTGATGGCCTGTATCATTTTCTTGCCTCTGGTATTAGGGTCAATGCAACCCAGTCTCCCCTCCTTTATCTCTATCACTGGTGTCAGTGATGGCCAGTCTCCCTCTGTAAGGGCGGGAGGCACTGAAAGGTTATAGAAAACCATAGTGCTAGAGACTAGTTAAAAGACACAGTATGTCTATTCTTCCTTGTCTCTTGCAATGGTCAATGATATAATGTCTTGGTTCTGACCATGGTGTTCACCGATTGGCTGTTCCATCCCCCTGGTCTCTGGCACTGGAGTCCCTGATAAAATGTCTACTATTCTTGTCTGTGCCACGGCTAACCATGTGTCCTAGTCCTGTTCCCTACACTGGTCACCCTGGTAGCCCCGGAGTGGCCCTATTACTAGCGTCCCAGCCACCTATCTCGCATTTCTTTCCCATGGCACTTGTCACCGATAGCCGCTCCCTCATCTTCCTTGATATTGTTATTGGAGCACCTTTCCCCTTCAATGTCTCTTTAACGTGCCCTTGGCACTGGTGCCACAGCCACCGTAAATCATCTCTCTTGTGCCCCTTGTTGGGCCACCTGCTCTTATTCCTTGCTCATCTGCCAGCCAGGACCCTCTTCCAGCGCACTTAGTATCCGTGTTAAGACGAAATAATGACTCGACGGATCAAAGGACTTTGCATTTTCAGGACGAACGCCTCTGCCGCTTTTTCTTTTCCCCTCGCATCTTCTCCATCCTCCTTTCATCTCACCGTCTTTCCCATATGTTGATCCCCTTCTCTGTGTGTCTCTCGGGCTCGCTTTCTTCCGTCCTCCATTCTTCGCGCACACACACACACGCACACAAACACCACAGTCCCGCCGCCCCAGCAGTGCCCCAGGCTCGGTACCTTGGTGAACGGCCACATTGCAGCCGTGGCCATCGCAGTAGACCAGTGGGTTCTCAGCCCATCCCCTCTCATCGGAGCACACGCAGCAACCTCCCACCATCTCCTTCATCCTTCCATCGGGCTGCTCGGTGCCTTCCTGCTTCAGCCAGGCCCCCCGGGCTGGCCCTCATCGGCATGGGGGCAGACAATGCAGATGCGGAGCTGGGCGGCCCCCTCCTCAAGGAGCTGGGGGCTCAGGCGGGCTCTGCCTGTGTTCAGTAATCATGGCTGCCCCTCCTGCCGGCCTGCCTGCTGCTGTTGTCGAACGGTAAACTCTTCTGGGGCGAGGCGCTGCTCGGGAGGGAGCGGATTTTTCACCCTCCGTTTTCCTTCCTCTGGAGGGCTGCACTCTCGTCCGGGGGTGGCAGAGAGCGAGCCAAGGGGATTCAGGGTATGAACCCAGCCACAAAGAGTGAGATCTCAGCAAGGAAAGGGCCGCCAGCAGTGCCTCAAGTCTGGGATCTCATTGTACTCCCTGTACAGAGGGGCCGCATGCCTGCCACCGCCTGGCATGACGGATCCTTCTCTTCACGTGCCACCTGCCTAAGAGAGGGCTCCTAGGATTACCCCCTTAGTCATTTATTAAATGTATGCTCAGTGATGGAGAGAATTATAAACAAGCTCTCGCCATCTCCAGAAGGCAAGAGAGGAGCGCTCCACACCGCCATGTTTCTCCGAGGCGAAGCAGGAATGCATCGGGGAAACCACCATCATTTTCGGGATTGAGGGGCGTGTCAATCCCAAAACACGGGGCTTAAATGGACAGACACCCCTCTCCTCCAATGCCTGGCCTCCGTTTAGGAAGCCAGCCAATGGAGAAGAGGGGCGGGTTCAAGCCCCTCACTGAAAAACATAAGATATCGCCGGCGAGACTGCGCAAGCGCAGCCTACACAGGCCGAGACCGAAAAAATGTAGCCCCACACTTGTCAAGAGGCAAACAATGGCTGCCTCTGGTATTTTTTCAGCTCTGTTGGGGCTCCTTGCTTTGGCTTCTGTACTACTCGCACTCTTCATGGCTCAGCTGTGCGACACCACCATTGCACTGGGACCCTTCTTCATTCTCCTTTTGCACTAAGTTCGCACAGACTAGAGTCTGGCTGACTCCATCCTCTCTATCAACCAACTGCTCATTTCTTTACTTCTTCTTTGGTAGTTGCCACGACGAGTTCTAGTATCTGTGTTCCCTTTCCGGGAGCCTAGATCCAGCTGATCCTATCGTCAAATTCATCTCTGCTTCTCTACCTGAACTCTCACCACATGAGCTGTTTTGGAGGACCTAATCGGATGCAACCCACTGTTTAGCTGCAGAAATTCACCACAGATATGTGCCCTGTTTGGTGATGTTCACATTCAGTATCAAACCATTTTCTCGTCAATGAGTCAGTCTTAAAACCTGAATTTACTGAGAATTGCTATCCTTTGTCTTTTATCTATGCTGCCTAGCCACACCCCAGTCACTGATTCAAAATAGAAGTCCTTAATGGAAAGGTGACAAACTACAGACATAGCACCTAAGAAATGCGCTTTCCGTTAACTTTCACTGTTATAGAAGGAAGTTGAACTTGCCAAACCCAGTGTATCCAATATTCACAATTTTAAGCTATTGCTTAGAGCTACATTTGTGTCGGGGTGGTGAGCAACAACATTTCTTTTTTTGAGGATTATGGCTTATATTTAATGATCAGACTTTCACCCAGAGTAATGCAAAGGAAGACAGGAAAGGGAGAAGGAGAAAGAGAATCATATGAAAACAGTGATGAAGGAAGAAAACAGGGATGCAAAAGAACCTGGAAGAGTAAGATATGGAGATCGAAAGTGTGGGGCGGGGGAAAGAAGTAGGAAAGGGGCGGGGGAAAGAAGTAGGAAAGAGGCGGAATCAAGACAACCTTGGGATTCTGCAACCTTAACATGTGTCGTCGGTGGACTCCAAACAAAAAGTTTGGTCCCCTCCAGTTATTTGACTAAATTAGATCAGCTGTTCCCCCAATCAAAACAGACATTCGTGTACACAGCGTCTTGTCTAAGGGGCAATCCCCAAGACTGGAGTCAAAATGGAAATATGTAAACCCCAACTTCCTGAAAACTCCGTTTTAAGAGCAGATTGAAGGGACCATCGTGCAAAAGAGAAGCAGGCGCCAGACTTTAATGTGTGGGATTCTTAGTTATACAAGCTATTAGCTTTAGTCTGAAAATTCATGTATTGCCTTAGGCATCACAGTACTAAACAAGTCTTTTTCGGGTGACGTTTAATCACTATAACCAAGGCAGAAAAAGCTTTCAACATCTGTCCAACACACCTTCGGTCCATTAAATTATGCAGATTCATCATACAGAAAGGAACACCGCGACAGATGTTACCTTCGCTACCGAAAATACACATTCAGCTTGGTTGCACAATGTGGCTTTGTTTGCTTTCTTTACCTGGAGGGTAATAGTTTTGAAACAGAGTTTAGAGGTCTGAGTGTAGTGGGAGCCTTGTTATGTCAGTACTGCAAGGGATCTTGGGACTGGCCACTGAAGCTGGACAATTGAGTACTAGGTATTTGCTGGACAAGTCAGTTACACTGCTTTATATTAATAAGAAATTATTCAGTCCCTACTCCATGGTATTTAAAACTCAAGCAACAACTGTGCGGGCTCCAGCCACAATGCTGCAAAGAAACACTACATGCCGAAACATCTTTTGGTGCCAAGGGCGCTAGAAATGTAAAACAGCAAAGACTTAAACACTCGGTTGTACCTTTACACAAACCTCACGAGCAATACATTGTCTCAAAAAGCATTGGCAAAGCCAATATGTATGCCTATGCGAAATCCATTGGATTTGTCAATGTTTTTTGATATGTTGCACAGCAGTGCGCCATTGTGCAACATAGCTTTTAAGTTTAAAAATGCAGTATGACATGGCCAGCATTTACCACGTCATTAAGTTTTCCCCTTTAAGCCATCTTCCACAGCAGCCCGCACTGCTGGCTGTGCAATATGTCTAAAAACATTGCTGGGGAGTTTGGGGGTAAGATCGATGGGAGAGGTGAGGAGTCGAGCCAGCGACCAAGATGGCCGCTTGAGCATCGGCTCCGCCGGCCGCCACATCCTGACCGACTATCCGGCACAGTATCCTGAGCCCTGTCCCTACCATTGGGTGGGGGACCAGCACCTGAGTCGCTAGGTGAAATTCTGGCTCATTTGGTGGCTGCGGCGACCGAATATCGTCGTCGAGAAAATTGGGGCCTGTGGTCACGGAGACCGGGGACCCGAGTGTGGCACCAGCTGGGACGGAGTGTCACAACATCGGCCGCAGAGACCGGAAGTGGCCAGTCGGATCCTGCTTAGTCTCATTCGAGTCACGGCTGCGACGACGTGCGCCTCTCGACCTGACCATCGCAGTACTGGCCTACACTCGACTGAGGAGTGGTGGGTTTCCCCTGCCTTTGCGATCGAGATGGCATCGAGAGACTCTGTTAGTTTTCGAGGTCTTCTGCTGAGGCTTCTCAGACAGGTCCAATCGAATTGCATCGACAAATATGCTATATCCAAGGGGTCCCCGGTCGAAGCAAAGCGACCTCCGGCTGGAGGTACCGAAGGGGATTCGGTCGGCGACGACCCCACTATGAAAGACCTAATGTCCGCCATCACTGGGGTCCAATCTTCCTTGGGCAAGATGGACACAAAATTGGACACTGTCGCTATTGAGGTGGGCCTTCTCAGGGCTGACCTCACCAAAACTACTGAGAAGGTCAAGAATTTGGAGATCAAAACGACGAGCCTCCTCAAGGATGTCTCTGAGCTCCAGAAGGAAGTGCGCGACCTCAATGCGGCCCGACACCAATTTGATAGTAAGCTCGATGAATATGAGGGTCCGGCACGCCGCAACAACGTCCGCATTTTGGGGGTTCCGGAGAAATCTGAAGGGGAGACCCCTGACCTTTTTATCGAGGATCTCATCCTGAATCATCTCAAGCCGAAGGGCCTCAGTAATTTCTTACAGTGGAGATGGCACACAGGATTCCCGGCGGCCGCCCGAAGGTTGGGGCTCCTCCGCGTCCTATTATTGCCCGGGTCCTGAACTTCCATGACCGGGACACCATCTTGCAATCGGCGAGGTCCACAGGGCCGCTGGCCTACTAGAACGCTTTGCGGTTGTTTTTTCCGGACTTCACTCAGACGGTTCAGAGACAATGACAAGGCTTTATGTCCGTAAAGCGGCGGTTGAGACAGGGATGTGAAATACTCAATGCTGTATCCCGCACGATTGAGGATCGAACATGATGGAAAGACCTGGTTCTTTGATAACCCTGAGGTGGCCGTGGACTGGCTAGACCGAGTGGAAGGATCGGACACTGGGGCTCAGGCCCGAATGGACAATGGAGAATAGCGCGATGCTTGGAACTGTAAGCCGCATTTATCCTATCACTGGCGCAGGGGGTCTGGTCGGGGCTGTTTGTTCCTTCGCCCCCCCCTCTGGACTATTTTTTTGCTCGAGACTCTTTTTCAGTGATTGTTCTGGTAGGGGGGAATATGGTTGGTTTGGGGTGGTGGGGGCGGGCGGCCTGTTGTAAGGTCCTCCTCCGGTTTTCTACCTTTAGATACTTGTTAGTGGGGGTGACGGGCACACTGCGAGTTGGGGATGTGCATTTGCTACAGGCAGGGGTGCAGGGTGGGGGGCCAGGGGTTTGGCTGTTGGGGATTTTTATGTGTTGATTTGTCTGTTGTAAGTGACCAGGGATTGCAAAGGGTGGCCTCGGATCTCCTGTTCTTTATTGGACGGATGCATGGCTTCCGCTAGACAGGGCCTGGGGTTTTCCGTCCTTAGCTGGAATATGAATGGATTGGGTGATCAGATAAAACGCACTATGGTGAGCCAACTCATTAGACGGGACATGCCGGATATAGTATTGCTGCAGGAAACGCATCTAATGGGGAAGCGATGCATGGCGCTACACAGGGGAGGGTACAAGCCTGTTGCTCATGCTGGTTTTACTTCTGGTTCGAGGGGAGTGGGCATCTTAGTGAAGAACTCCTTTCCATTTAGGATCCGATCAACCTGGTCTGACAATCGTGGTCGCTATATAGGCGTATCGGGTCTCTGGGAGGGTAGACCGATTACGTTTGTGTCTATTTATGTCCCCCCGGCATTGCAGGCTGATACGTTTTGTGACTTAGGTCGATTGTTTCTCACATTGCCCGTTGGCATCATGGTGCTGGGCGGGGACTTTAATGCAGTCATGGATGGCGAACTAGATAGGAACCCCTCCTGTATGTTGTTGCCCTCTCATAGGTGGCTACCCGACTATTTCCACGTCAGGGTTGTTGGATGCTTGGCGTCTCAGACACCCAGGTGCCACTGAGTATACACACGCCTTTGCGGCACACCATTCCCTGTCCAGAATTGATCATGTGCTTTTGCCGGTGGCCCAGGCGACCTTCATTAGAGAAGCGGCTCACCTGACGAGGGGAGTCTCTGACCACTCGCCGATCCAGCTTCGGCTGTGTTTAGGGCAGGGCGATGTTGGTAGAATAGCTCCCATAAGCGCATGGCGTCTAAAAGACCCTGTGGTTAAAAATGAACTTATGCGGGCCACAGATCATTTTTTCCGCGAAAATGAAGGCTCAGTCACATCGAGGTGTTCCCTCTGGGAAGCGTACAAGACTGTAATAAGAGGGGAGGCCCTCTCCCTTGTCTCCGGGCAGAAGAAGAAGAGGAGGGAGGAATTGGATAGAGTGGAGGCGGAGCTGGTGGCCTTAGAAATCGCAGCTTCCTCTGGGAGTGACCCGGGGGCAAGTCATCGCCTCGGGGTGCTCTGTGATGAATACAAGTCAATGACGCGCGAAGGTGCGAAGGCGCAGCTCGCCTCAACACAGAGCAGGATCTATGAGCATGGTGATAAGGCGAGAAAGTTGATCACCTGGTTGGAAAAGGGTGACTGGGGGTCTCGTTTGGTGCCTGAACTGAAAGTGGGTCCCGCGGTCACGTCGGATCCTCAGTTGATAGTCCAGGAATTTGAGCGATATTATGAGAAAGTGTACACCGCTGCCGGAACATTTACTGAGGTCAAAAACGCTGACATGATTCGCGATATACCGATGCCTGCATTGTCGAACGATCATAGGGAACTGCTGGACTCCGCCCTCGCCAACGATAAGGTGGCTATGGCTATAAGATGGGTCCACTCTGGTAAGGCTTCGGGCCCCAACGGTTTTCCCATTGAATTGTTCAAGCCACATGCAGACCGATTGGCCCCATACCTGAAAGACATGTACATGGAAATCCGGGATCGTGGGATACTGCCCTATGACCAACGAGTTGCCAACATTGTAGTAATTTATAAGGAGGGTAAACCGAGACCACCCTTAGGTGTGAAACACTCACTATACTTTGCTCTGATTGTTTCTCAGATGTCCATTTGAAGGGAAGGTTGGAATGCGAAAGATATTTTTTCACACTGATCCCATGACGCTCCTTCGGTACCAGTTAAATTCCTGTAAAATGAGTTATTTACCTGTTTCGGTCTTGCAGGAGTACTGGAGTACTAATAATGTAAAACAAAAAAAATGTTGGGAAATCATTTTTATAACTGAGTCAGATAGTGCTTCTAAGAGAGAGCCTTTGTGTTAATGGGGTGCTTTGTACACTTACAGGTAAAACTGGATACATTCCTTGATATTGTACAGGAAGGTTCTGTTCTCTTCTGCTGTGAAATTGACCCCATCCCTATGGTGGTCGCCAAGCATTTCAAATCGGATGTTGTCGTGGTACTTAGTGTCCACCTCATGATCACTGAGAAGTACCAAAATATATTTGGTGAAATGTCAGTGATTTTTCCATCTTGGGACAAAATGTGTTTGACCACTGCCACTCTTACCTTTAACATACATTAGAAAAGATAAAGAGAGTTAAGAGAGTCATTGCCTCTGCCGAGGTTTCCTTCATTTCAATTTCTAAAGCTGCCACTGTGACTGGGCTCAAAACGTTGCACCACAGTACACAATAAATGCTTTCCACCATAGGTCAGATTTGATGCCAGTTCATACCTCTGTGGCCAATCAAAGTTAGTTAACTTAGGCTGATCTGATATTCCTATCTTTTTTTTTATTTCTTTTTTTATTGAAGGTTATGATGCAATAAAAGGACTTAACAATTAAATTGGCACAAACGAAGCATTAAAAATTTGATACAAAAATGCAATAGCATGGACATGACACTCGAAATATTAATAGATAAATGCACAATTCATGATGTGGGAATAAAATACATTTTGCACTCAGATAAATATGTCAGTAAAATACTAATTCCAGATTCAAATTCTGGCATCCCTCCACTTCATAACGGGGGCCCAAAAACGTCTTCGCATCTACCGTTTTTTAGCTCCTTTGAATTCATATAAACAAGACTCCATATTGTGGATGCCCAAGAGTCTCGAAAGCCAAATCTGGAAGGAGGGAGCAGTAACATCTTTCCAGCCTGCTGAAATCAAGATTTGAAGCACAGCTACCGACATAAAAACCAGGGCTTCCTCATCCTCTGCCAGAGCCAATTTTGAGTCTGTACCCATTAACACCAGTGTAGGGGATAGATCGATCTTGTGACCTAGCAGCCCCTCCCAAAATGTCATGATCTCATCCATGAGTGGGCCCAGCCGGTCACAGGTGACAAACATATGTACTAGGTCTGCTTAACCTGTATTACACCTTGGGCAGCGATCGTCGCTCCTGACACCCCATGCAAATAATTTGGCCGGAGTATGGTACAGATTAAAAACTGTTTTAAAGTGCTGAGCCAGTAGGTTAGAGGCCCGAAAAAGCTTTTTATTTAAACCGAGTGCAAGATCCAGATCAACATCCGGGTTCCCCAGTTTAGTAGCCCAATCGCTTTACATTTTTCCGATATCGTCCTGAATCCTCACCACCAAAGATCGTAAACCACTTTAATTTTCCTACACCCTCTAACCAGGGTCTCAACCACAGGAATATCAACCGGAGGCTTCAGTTTAGGTCTTAGGGCCCTTAGGGTGCGAGCAATTTGTCCATACAAAAACCACTGGTTGCAGGAACGCCAAACCTCTTTTGCAGATCCTCAAACCCTATAATCTTATCCCCTCCATGAAATCTCCAATGGTCTTAACCCCCAATCCCTTCCAAACCTGGAGATTCCTATCAGCCCTCAACTGAGGGAGAAGACTTGAGTTTTCCAAATGTAGATAAGAGTTTACCTTTGGGGCGTTAAAAAATGTCAAAATAGCTTTCCAAACCAACCAAGCCCCGTGTAAAGTCTTAAAACGGGCCTTCTTATAAAACCTACGTTTCACTTCGCACAATAACAGGCCAGTTGCTTTCCCACCCAACAGCATCTTAAAGATTGGGGGAGGCCCATGAGTGCCTGAGTTTGAAATTTCCCCCGCGGGTCCGACATCAAATTGAAAGAGAATTGACATTTGAATTAGGAGGCAGGACCAATGGTACAATCTAAGATTTGGGAGTGCCATACCGCCCCTTTCCCTCAGTAATGACATAAGGCTAGTGGATCGTCTAACCTTGCCATACTGCCATATAAACCTTATAAAAACGGACTCCAGCTGTTTCATTATTTTTTCCTCAATAAATAGGGGTATGGCCCTAAACAGGTACAGCACTCTAGGAAACATTAACATTTTTAGAGCATTAACCCTGCCTACCAAAGATAGATGCAGCACGTCTTTTCTTTTTAATTCGGTCTCTATAGACTTGATTAGAGGGGGATAATTCTCTTCCACTATTCTGCCCACTGAAACATTGATTTTTATCCCTAAGTAAACTGCTGAGTCCACAGATCTAGAATCGGAGTTCACAATATTTTTTGAACAGATTATCTGTGTTTTAGATTCATTTAAGAGGTACCCAGAGCCCTGACCAAAAACCTTTGCCATCTGTACCAGAGCACAGCATCAGCGACTCAAACGGCATGCCATATAAACATCCAACATCTTGGCTTTGCTACTGCTTGTTTGTCCAGCTGTGAATGGCATCCCTTATAGGGATAAAAGAGTGCGAGGGGCAATTCAGATCGTCACAGTCAAAACTAATGAAAATAGTCTGAAGAACAGAAACCTAGATTAATAGGCTTTTCCAATATTGTGTCACTGATGGCCAAAACAACTACAAAGCTGAAAAGTAACTTGAAGAGGCAAAACAGTATTTACACTACTCTTCTGATGACTTTGAAACACTATCAAGAAGTCCAACAGACAGTGACAGAAATGACACGACAAATGAGGATTGAACAATAGAAGCACATGATCTATGCACATTTCTTCAGTATTCGCTTCACTAGGATCTAAAGATAGCACATACAAAAGCAATCAAAATCAGTATACTTGCTGGCTATATGCAAAGAGTAAAGTCGATCTAAGTTGGCTAATTAGGGGTGTCTAGTTACTTTAACCCCCCCCCCCCCCAGCTGTGCGAGCATCTTATGGGCCCTCCCGCTGTTCCTTCATTCCCATCATTTATGTACACCAAGACCATTGTGGCGTTAGAAAAGCCGCAGTTTCTTCACATCATAAGTTGGTACACACTTGTCATGATGCAATTAGTCCTTAACATGCTCATTTCTGTCTCATCTCAGATTGTAATGTAAGCCATCTCATAATAGGTTATACAGTTTACCTCCTATACTTTATTCCATATTAACAAACGTAATTTGCCTAATCCTACAAGGTATCAACCTTACAGTCATGCCTCTTCAAGGTTGTGATAACTTGTTTCCAATTGTTGTGACAGTTCTACTTCTGTCACCTGGTACAACGGGTCATGGCTTTGAGGCTTCAACTTGCTACCGAATATGTGTCCATGCCTGGGCTGCAAGTGCCGTGTCCGCCCGCACTGCCCATTTTACCTTATGCCTCAAGTTTCCCGGCTGTGAGGCATCCCAAGGACCTTGTTCGGGTAATTGCACTTGTCTCAAGAGTCCCTGCCGTTAAGCCATCCCAAAGTCCTTGTTCGGGCAATTGAACTTTTACGCCTTTCAGGGAAGATATTTTAACCTTGTGACTCCCGCCACGATGGTTTACCGACCAAGGACAGCTCCACTAAGGACCACGAGGTAATTACCTGTAGCACACGTACTATGTGCCGGAAGTACCTATCGCTCTCTGCCAGGCGCTGAAACTTTGTCATCTGTGTACCCCGGGGGGAGGGGTTCTCGGACTCCGGCTTTTCCCTGTGCTGCCGCATCGATCTAGATGGTGAGGTTCTTGTCGCTGCTCTCCGCAATGGCTTAATCTGGAACTCTGCTTCTTAAAGCATGGGCTTGTGACCAAGGAAAATATTTTTTTTTTTGGGGTATATGACTTGAACTCTAATGCACCCTTTCTGGGAATACTGTTCTCCTATTGTAATATGCCCTGCGATTCGCAGTCCACAGTTTCATCGCCAGAGGAAATAGATAAAGTTGCAACAGCCAGAGATGCCAGCAAAGAATCACAAGAGACTCGTGTCCGGACTTACCGACACCTGCAGCCAGAACGGGGGTGACCAGTTGAAGACGGTGGCAGGTGTGATAATATGCTTTGTACCTTTAATTCTTGGAATCCTATTAGGGGTTCTTGTCTAGAATGTAGACTTCCCTTGAAGTCAGTTGATCGTTTGTACTTCGTGGATGAGGTTATTAAATACCCACTTACCTGAATCAGATGACTCCTGCTTCTTCATTTAATGCGGTAAACACCACATTAATTTGGCGACGATCGGGAAAACCTCAACACGGAAGAAAAGAAGACTTGATAACACCCCTCCTCCAGCGGCTGTAGTTAATGAAATGAAGCGGTGACTTCTCTGCGGCAGAAACGGGACTAAACACGATTTCTCTACGTGTTCATATGGTGAGGAGAGCGGTGGGATTTGACTAAACTAAGCAAAATATTTAAATTTATTGTAAAGTGAAGTTTATTTAAAACATTAAGAGCCGAAGAGCGCGAGCAGTGACAAGCGCGAGCTGGAAGTAAGCGCGAGCTGAAAGGGAGCGTGAGCTGTAGAGAGCGCAAACTGACGTAAGCACGAGCTGAGTGTGATACGTGCTACGCGTCACCTGCGTTTCATCTATGCGTTCCACCTTCAGTGAATGTTCGGATTTGTTTCGTCATAATATCAGTGTGTTCTACCTTCAGTGAAACAGCACACTGTTCTACCTTCAGTGAAACAGCGCATTTTATATCGTCACAATATCTCCATTCCAATTTTGTATTTTTTTTATTTCAACTCTAATAAGGGAGAGCATTGTTATCTACTACTTCTCAGCGAGATTAAGACTGTTACTCATTTTAACTCTGTGCAGATCAGCTTGATAAATCGTTCCTTCAAAAAAAAAAAAAGCTGTGGAAGTTATATTTAAACAAAAAAGGAAAGAAAAGAACTTGTATGTATTGAAGTACTTTATTAAAAAATATATAATAAACAAGTAGACATTTTAATATTTAAAAAAAAAAGCGAAGAGCATTAAAGGAAGACAAAAAAAAAATGCACAATGTTACTCAACCAGCATTTTTCTTAGTTAGCCCCGGAGAACCTAATGTAAAGTGGAAAAAGTGGAAGAACATTTTTGCGAATTATGCTAGAGTATGTAGTACAAATCTGAATGCGGAAAGGAAACTTGCTCTTCTTCTACATTGTCTGGGTGGTGAAGGACAAGATGTTTTAGAACACCTACCAGATGTACCTGCGGCGGAACAAAGAAATTTGAACGAATATGAGATTGCCATATTACAATTAGACCGTCACTACTTACCAAGGTTAAGCACTATAATTGAACGATATCACTTCGGTTTGATGGAACATCAAAAAGATGAGACAGTTGAGGAATATGTGTCATCGCTAAGAAAATTAGCTTCTTCGTGCAACTTTGGACAAAATGTGTAGGTGAATTAAAAAAAGAAAAAGAGAAACCTGATACTAAGGAAGAAACTAAAGTGGAAGATGTTGTATGTCAAGTAAAAAAGCAGGAGGGTGGTTTTGTGCAAGAAAAACAGGGTACCATGGCAAATGTAATGAATCCTAACATGTCTAGTGCTTTGTATTCTGCTCAAACTAGTAAGTTTTGTTGTTTCAGATGTGGTCAAACTTCACATTTAGCAAATTCCCCAACTTGCCCTGCGTTAAAAATTTTGTGTAACGTATGTGGAAAGAGAGGGCATTATGCAAAGTTCTGTAGAACGAAAATGTCAAAAGGTGATGTAATGAAAAAAAGGTGGTCTCAACCTCAAGTTAGAACCGTGAGTTTTGAGATAAAATGCAATAAGACTGATCATCCTTCACATTGGGTGAAAGTAGAGAATAGAATGATAAATTTCAAGTTTGATTCTTGTTCTCGCATCACCATAATTGATGAAAAATTATTTAAGGAGACTTTTCCAAACAATCCAAAATTAATGAGATCGGATATTTCACCTTTAGGTTATAGTGACAAACCAATAAAAATCCTAGGGTATTTTTTGGGTGAGATAGAATTGGGCAGTCGAATAACTGTTGGTAAAGTATATGTAACAAAGAAAGGTGATGCACTTTTGGGGTGGTTACACCAAAGGGAACTTGGTGTGAAACTTGATCCCAATGCCTCACCTCAAGTTCAAATTCAGGAAGTGCATGAGAGTGACGACAGTTGTGTGAGTGATGATTTGTATAAAGTTTTTTCAGAAAAATTTCCAGATGTTTTTAAAGAAAACTTGGGATGTTTACGTGGCTATAAACATCATATCAAACTGAAAGAGAATGCTATTCCTATTGTAGCAAAGGTGAGGAGAATCCCTTTGGTAGAACAAACGAAAGTTCAAGAAGAAATTGACAAGCTGATTAGTAATGGGATAATTGAGCCTGTAGAGGCAACTGAGTGGTTGGCTCCTATTGTTGTCGCAAAGAAACCGACAGGCGAAATTCGTCTTTGCATCGATTTAAGGTCACTGAATAAGGAAGTGGTTGTGGATAGGTTTCCGTTACCAAACATTGATGAGTTGGTTGGCACTTTGGGTGGAGCAAAATACTTCACCACTCTTGACCTAGCATCTGCCTACCACCAGGTAGAACTGGATGAGTCCTCCCAGGAGCTGACGTCTTTCATCACTCCTATGGGAACATTTAAATACAAAAGAATGCCCTTTGGTCTTGTTTCGGCAGCTTCTGTATTTCAAAGAATCATGGCTAAGATTTTGAAAGGTTTGTGTGGTGTGAAGTGTTATCAGGATGATTTGTTGATATTTGGAAATAATTTGCGTGAACATAATGAACATGTGTGTCTTGTTCTCAGACGTTTGGGTGAAGCTGGTATGTCCTTGAAGAAAAGCAAGTGCAAATTCAGTGTACAAGAAGTAAATTATCTTGGACATAGAATTACTGGTGAGGGTGTTTTCCCAAAAAAAGAACTAGTAGAGACAATTTCAAAGATAAACAAACCTGTTAATAAGGATGAGTTACTTTCTTTTTTGGGGATGGTTGAGTTCTATGGAAAGTTTATCACTAATTTTGCGGAAAAGACACATAACCTGAGGAAGTTGACTGCTAAGAATGCTGTTTTTGTTTGGTCTGATGACTGCAGAAGAGAATTTGAAGGTATAAAAAAGGAATTAAATAAGGCTCCATCTCTGCATGCCTTTGTCCCTGGTCTTCCGACTTGTATGTTCACTGACGCTAGTGATAAAGGCCTTGGAGCTATTTTGTTACAAAGGAAAGATGGACAAGATTTATTGATTTTTTGTTCATCGAGGTGCCTTAGGGGTGCAGAAATGAATTACTCGGTAATAGAGAAGGAGTCTCTTGCCATTTTTTGGGCTTTGAGGAAATTTAGGAATTTGATCTGGGGCTCAAAGGTGTGTGTTTTATTGGATCATAAGCCCTTAAGAGAAGTATTTTCAAAGAAGGGTTTGGATGCCATTTCTTCAAGAATTAGGAAATGGGTGATCTCATTACAGGAGTTTGATTTTGATGTGGATTACATTCCTGGCGTGGCTAATAAGTCAGCGGATTGTTTATCAAGACTAGTTAGTGTAGAGAATTTTCAAGAAGAAGATTCTTATGAAACAGATGACAATATCAGCGTTTGTGAAGTTACGGAAGGAGCTGTTGAGGAATGTGAATGGAGGACTGAGTTGGAGAAAGATGGAGATTTCTAAGGTTATTTGTTCCTTGAAGAACCATAGTCGTTTAGAAAAACCATGGTTATTGGTTTCAGATTAACTTTCTATTACTGATGATGTCTTCTCACTCGTGGGATGAAGTTAATTCCACCAGTTGGTATTAGAAAAAAGTTGTTGTCTCATGCTCATTGTGGACACCTGGGCATTGTCAAGACTAAAGAAATTCTCCGCTTGCAGTTTTGGTGGCCCGGCATGGATCTAGAAATAGAGAGAATGGTGAGAGATTGTCCTGAATGTTGTGCAAGTGATAACATTTTAAAGACTAGACAGATGCCCATGGTAAAAAGGATTTTACCGAATCATCCTTGGGATGAGGTTGCTATCGACATTGTGGGTCCTTTGTCAGGAGTTTCTGATTCTCCATATTTAATTGTGTTGATAGATTTATATTCGAGATGGATTGAGGTTTCTGCTGTAAGAGACATAACTTCAGATGCGGTTATCAAATTTTTGGATGGTGTTTTTTTAATAGAAAGTTTTCCAAATAGTTTACTTTCAGATAATGGGCCTCAGTTTTGTTCAAAGTTATTTGAGGACTATTTAAAGAAGTGTGGTGTGACCCATAAGAAATGTTCTTTGTATCATCCTCAGTCGAATGGTGCTGTCGAGAGAGTTAACAAGACTCTTAAAGAAGGTATTCAGTTGGCAAGGTCTTCTGGTTTAGACTGGAAGGTGTCTCTTAAGGACAGAATTACTAGTTATCGCATGGCTCCTCATTCCACTACTGGGAGATCTCCTTTTGAGTTGTTCAAGGGAAGAGTTCCAAATACTTTGTGGTGTCCAGGCTGGATGAAGTTGAACAAAGGTTTGGTTGATAATAGCGTTGGGGAATGGAGATGTAAGGAATTAGACAAACAAATTACTAGGAAGGAATATTTTGATAATAGAAAGTCTGTTAAATTTCAAGAGTTCAAACTTGGTGATCTTGTTCGCATCAGAGCTCCTGTGGGGTGTAGGCCTTGGTCAAAGTTTACTGAGGTTCGCTCCGTGGTGAAAATCTTCAGGAATGCTGTCAAGACGGATGATGGGAGAATATGGAATAACAGTCGTGTGGTTTTGGTTGATTCAAGGTTGCCTGTTGTTGAAAGTGCTCACGGTGTTGGGTGTGGTTCAGGCAATTTCCGTGACTGTTCTCCTGGGTTTCCGAGTTTGTCATTTTCTTCTAAAATGGGTCAAAGAGTGCGTAGACCTCCCTCTTACTTAAAAGATTATGTTTACGTTTTTTCCTTTCTTTTCTTTCTTTCTTTCTTTCTTATGTTTTGTTTTGTTAGAAAGGGAGATGTGTGATAATATTCTTTGTACCTTTAATTCTTGGAATCCTATTAGGGGTTCGTGTCTAGAATGTAGACTTCCCTTGAAGTCAGTAGATCGTTTGTACTTCGTGGATGAGGTTATTAAATACCCACTTACCTGAATCAGATGACTCCTGCTTCTACATTTAATGCAGTAAACACCACAGCAGGCATCACAGGACAGCGTGAGCCAACACGGCAGTGCTTATGAGGGCATCCCAGCCAGGGTGCAGGACAACTTGATCTGGAGATCCTACCGGGAGTATAGATGGCCAGCAGATCAGGGCTCACAATGCTAGTGAGTGGGTGCGGGCGGCAGTGCTCCGCCCCCGAGACTGTTGATGAGTGAGGTGAGCGAGGGTCCCATTCATTAAGGTCTGGTTAGCAAAGACCGACAGAGAAGTGGGGGTGCTTTTTAGCCTTGGGTTAATGCCGCTACGCACGGAGCATAGTTAGTCTGGCGCAAGCAAGATCTTGTGGGTCACAAGATTTTCAGCAGGAACCACCAGGGTTCCCCTCAGGGTCTCCCCTCCTCCCCCCTTTTTCTGGCGAAACTACCATGGAAGTGTTTAAGCCTATAATGGTTACCTCAGCCGGCTCCCCGGTTAGCAAGTGGCAGAATCTGTTTTGTGTTCTAAAACTATCATGCCCTTCAAAGAACAGGGTGATCAGTTTCAGGGATTGCAGCACCCCTCCATGTAAAGCAAGCTAGGCCGGGGTGTTTGTGGGCAGGTGTCCATTGCATGCTACCAGATGGGGCACAGGCATGGGCGTTGGCAGAAATTTTTCCGGGGGGGGGGGGCAAAATGTTAACGTCATCACCATCCTCCGACATGTGTGCCAGGTGGGGCACAAAAAACACACGAGCGCAGGAGGAGTCATGGGGGGCAGGAAGCAGACCGCATATGATCTCATACACCATAGGGTTGTTGTGCCACAGCCATCTCTTTCTTTTGTGGCACCCCAAAACAAATACCCTCCCTGAACCCTAAAATTACACCCCCTGGCACCCCAAAACCCATACCCACCCAGAACCCTAAAATTACCCCTGCACCCCTAAAACTCATACCCGCCTTTAACCCTAAAATTGTCCCCCCTGGCACCCCAAACCCCATACCCGCCCTGAACCCTAACGTTGTCCCCCCTGGCACCCCAAAACCCATACCCACCCTGAACGCTAAAATTACCCCTGCACCCCTAAAACTCATACCCGTCCTGACCCCTAAAATTGTCCCCCCTGGCACCCCAAAACCCATACCCGCCCTGAACACTAAAATTGTCCCCCCAGCACCCCAAAAGCCATACCCACC